>NC_135186.1:27693613-28432363 GCF_041146795.1 Maylandia zebra
TGAAAAACAAAAAAACAAAAACAAAACATTAGTCTTGTTTCAATTGCCTTTGTCAGGATGTCATGTGATACGAGATGTGCCAGATGCAGTATTCATACACTGGAAACAGATATTGCTTTCATGCTCTGCTTCCCAGTTCTCTGCATTCAACAATAAAGCCCACATTTTGATGTCATCATAACCAGCAAGAATGCAAACTGTACAGAATCTGGGTTGTTCTCTGCTTTCATGTGGTCCAGCCTCATTTTTACTAAACAGATTTTGCTCACACCGGATCAAGCAAACATTTTTCAGCTGAAGAAAATACAGGTGCTGCCAAAATATGCTCAACCATGTGACAAGCCTCTCTTGATATACCGTAGTCATTTTTTAAAAGTTATTCTTTGAACTTCAATTTATTTATTGTGCAAAATTAGTTTTGTGACCACGTTGATGAAGTGTTCAGCATTATGACAGCCTGGTCAGAGCAGTGAAGTGGGTGAGGTGGAGGTGTTGTGTGGTGCTCATTCATTATTCATGAGATGGGTGGGCAGAGTGTAAGTGGCAGTGACGGACAGAAACTCAATTACTGATGTGTATGAACTCCTCTAGGGTTCTTGACCTGATATTTGAAGGGCTGGAGTATTAATTTCTACACTGCAAGAACAAGAATAATTTCCTGAAGTCATTGGATTATTGTTGCTGTGTGAAAGTAACAGAGATGGGGAGGAGAAAACCCTGATTTGGCACAAGTGAGGTAGGTTCGCATAACTTTTTTGTTTCGAAGTCCTGACACATTCCACAGTTCATTACATATTAATAGCAAACAGTTTTAAATATAGGCATCGAATGAATTGGTTTTTGTTCACACTGACAGATTAATTGTATTCGACCTTCAACATGAACTTAACCACAATTTATTCTTGTCAGGCATTCGGAGGATTCATTTACATATGTGGGAGGCAGTCACTTGTAGACAGCTTAATAACCACAGATTGTGTTGTTTGTGTAGTTTGCTCGCAGTTGTGAAAATATTCTGTTAGTAAATCTAACACAGCAGCAGCTTCTAAACAAGTGTTTCTAAGTACAAATACACATCACGTATACTGCAATTTTATGTCACTTCTTTTAGGTTTTCAATGGGAAATATTTTACTTACTACATCTACAAGATTTTTCCTTAAAAAGAAAACAGTTTAATGCTAATAGAGTTTTAATACTACATTGTTTTATAGTAAACCAGTTATTCCCACCCTATTATGCTTAGACTCAATTGTCACATGTTTCAGATATGTACTATCTGACTGTCAGATTATGCAGTATTTCACGCAAACAAGAAAAATACAAAACTGTGTAGCAAAAATTATGTTTGTCTTATTTCCATACTTTTTAAAAAATCTCATAACTGCACCTCAAGCGCCACTCATAATAACTACAATATACGGCTATCATTTGTCACAGGAAAATTTGAAAGTATATTTGCTTAGGTACAGTTTAGATTGTGAACTATGAGTAAAATGTTTTCTTCACTTTATAATTTGTTCAAGATGTAATGTCTTCTAGATGTCTTGTGTTACTTTTCGTTCAAACTAGGAGTAGAGAAATAGGTGACCACAATCAATTCTGGACTAAATGAAATATAAAGATGGGGACACTGGTCAAACCAGCGCTGCTGCTACTTTTATGGCAGAGTGTTGGGGCTTTGAACGTCCCTCTCGAAGGTAAGCGAATATCTTAAGACCATTGGCTAGTTGTAAATTTATGTCTATGAATTGTTTTTTCACATTACTTCTTAAACTGACTTTATTTCTCTGCCTGCAGTCAGACAACCCCCTACTATCATAAAGCAGTCAATGAAAGAGCACATTGTTGACCCCAAAGGGACCATGGTAATAGAGTGTGAAGCCAAAGGAAACCCTCATCCTATGTAAGACCTAAATAATCCACTGAACTGATTTTTTTTTTAAACTTAGATTGGCAAACCACTGATTTTTTTTTCCCGGCCTTTTTTCATTTGCTCATTTATGAAGTTTCTCATGGAGGCGTAATGGGAAGTATTTCAATGTGGCACGTGACTCTCAGGTGTCAATGCGCAGGCGCTCAGGGACTCTGGATATCTATGCCCGGAACAATCCAGAAAAGTATGAGGCAGAGTATCAATGCATTGCCTCCAACCAGTATGGATCTGCATACTCCCACAAGATCATACTACAATTATACAGTAAGTTTGTCTGAATCTAGCAGTGAAAAAGATATACAATGACTTCAGTGTATTGGTTAAAAATATCTGGGATGTATAAATAAATGACAACAAACTGTTTCCATCCCAAAAGGCTTTCATTGTTTAAAGAATAATTTGCTATGGTCTTTTCCATTTATTAAATTAAATTTAAACTTAAAATACAACTAGAAACACAGAAAACCAGAAGATCCAAGACCCAAAACAACAATATGTATATTAAATATTAGCAAGTATACCAGTAATTGGCATGGGGCCAAAACATCCAGCATCAGCCAGAATTTAATGAGCAGTGTCAAGCAAACTTTGCAGCTGAGAGGAGTTTGATTCTATTTGTGCAGGACCCCCTGTGTGGCCAAGAGAGATTGTGGAGCCTGTGGTGGTGAGTGCTGGCTTACCACTTGTCCTGTCCTGTGACCCTCCACCTGGCCCACTTAAACCTGAAACATACTGGATGTCCAGTTGTAAGTGTCTGATACCAAATGAAATGCTAGATCAAGTCTAGGGTCAAATGAGCAAAAACAGGAAGATTTTGATCATGTGGTATCTATGTTGGCCCTAAGAGGTCAAATGCACTGCAACCTAAGAAAACATCAGCAAAAAGAATAATGCTACAAAAGCACTTAAAACACAACAAAAGTGGAATAAAACATAATGAAAATAGAATAGAGGGAGATAATAGCATGATGTAACAGCTTCAGATTGCACTGATATGCACTGAGAAGAACTGCAGGATTGATCTATGTTGTGAGGGAAATGAAGATGCAAAGTTTTGTGTGTTCTAATCGCATGATTCATATAATACTGTAAATACATGCTTGCTATTATTTGTAACCAGTTCCATCTGTCACGGTGGGGTGTGCCGGTGTTTTAGAAACAGGACCCAAAAGCAGAAGCTGACAGAGGAATTGCAGGTTCTAACACAAAACGAGCCTTTATTTTGGCTGAAAAAACAGCAGCAAACAAGAAACTATTAGAAAAAAAAACTAAGAACACTATGAAAAAACTGTGAACAATATGACAGACTATGAAAACTGTGGAGAGAATAACAGACAACCTGACAATGAAACACAGAAAACAGAAGACTTAAATACACAGGAGCTGATCAGGGGAAGTGAGAACACATGGGGAAACAGCTGACTGAAATTAAGCATAATGACTCACAGGGACATGAAGCTAAACACAGTCACAAAAACACCGCAGACTCTTTCAGAATAAAACGGGAGACAGGGAAAAATACAATAATCCACGAAATAAAACTAAAATACACACACCACTGGGTCTCAGTACCATGACACCATCAGGCTACTGTCTCACCTAAATAACTTCTATTGTTTTATGAGCTTTTGTGGTGTTTTTCTACATCTGTTGTGTTGTATTGAGGCTTCCACCGTGACTTTTTTTCTACTTCTGTTGTATTTTGTGCACTTTTGATGCATTTGTCCATTTGATGGCATTTCCTTGGGTTGCGGTGCATTTTACTTTTCAGGGCCACCATTGGCATTACACTTCTAAAGCAATGTGAATAAGGAATTTTTAACTCTGTCCTTCATTTCAGGTTCATATGCGAGACCTTTCAACTGGCCCATTCAGACAGCTTTCCCCACCATGCAGCCTGTGCGGCAGGACCGCAGGGTTTCCATGGGAGTCAATGGAGATCTATATTTCTCTAATGTGTTGTTCAATGACTCTGTTGCTGATTACTGCTGTAATGCCCGATTCCCGTACAAAAATGTCATCCAGCAGAAGATGCCTGTAGTTGTGAAGGTGCTTACGAGTGAGTATAACTGTGTTCATAATTATTTCTAAATGTCCTACATCCTCAAGGCTTTTCAGTTTGGAGGTTCTGCACAATATCTAATCCTGAAATCAGCTGGAACCACTCTTCCAGTTTCCCTTTCACAGCACCTAATAGTCCTATTACATGGGTCTACTACTGGGACCCGTCTGGACTTTATCCTCCACATCTGCTCCTTTTAATATCTCAGCTCTTGGTACTTCTTAGTTCCATTGTGCTAATCCTTTAATGTGGCTGTTGGCTGGTATTAGTTTATCTATCAGAGCTGCTATCTTTGGGTTCTAGTCAACCACTAGTATTTCAGACTGGTTTGCCAGAAACTGTCTGGAAGCTGAACTTCTGTAGAACCTTACCCCTGTTTTTCTTAACCATCTTTAGAGGTGTCTCCCATCAGGACTGGAGATATTCAACTACATAATCATGATCACATGATACTGTATGCTGTCCAAGTTTGCATCGTACAGCCTGCTACTATGTGCTGGACATAGCATTTTTGCACTATCTGCAAACTGGATCCTGTATGGATCTGGTGCTTAGGCAGAGTCTCTGTGCTGTCCTTTAGACTGCCTGGTAGGATGTCAGCCACTTCTTCTGTCTGTTAGTAATACAGCCCATGGAGGGGGTGAGGTCTCCCACAATACTATTTTGCCCCGTGTCTTGTCATTTTGCTCTTATTCCAGATCACCTTTCTACCATTTGTCACTGTTTGAAGCCACTTTATAGGCACCCACCCAGCCCTTTACACATAACATGCAAATAGCACAGGTACATTTCAGACGTTGACCAAACATAGAGTACAGGCACAGCACATTAATAAATGCAGTAGACAAAAATTAATCAAATAACAAGTTGGGATGTTAGCATATGTTGTTTGAAACACAGGAAGATGCCACTAAATATAATCACTACCAGCACATGACAAATTAAAATCCTATTCCTTTTGGAGCTAGTTTAGCTCACTGGTTGAGTAGGTGCCCGTGTGCCACAAGGCTGAAATGTTAATTATTAATCTTTTATACTTGCTGTTTTGGATGAGGAGTGTGATGACTCAATGTTTGAGGTATTTGACGGGGATTTTCTGGTTATTTTTCTCCAAAGCTCATGCAGTGGTTGAGGCTGCTCCCACCTGGCTGTCTCCTACAGGCTCATCAAGCTCAATATTGGTCCTGCAGGGGGAGGAGCTGCTCCTGGAGTGCATTGCTGCAGGAATGTGAGTCTTCAATAAGGATCACACACACAAAAAAATTTCTAATTTCAAGTTTATGCTACAAATGATTATACAACAGTTTATTTTGTGTTTAGTGTAAGTATTTTCACCTTGAATTCATGAAAGTTATCCTGTGTAAAGCCTTGTTTGTGATTATTAAGGCCAACTCCTCACATTACCTGGGCCAAGGATGGAGAGGACTTGCAAGTGGCATCTCGCATGAAAGTGAAGAACTTCAACAAAATGATTCAAATCCCAAAAGCATCTTTTGAAGATGCAGGTGAATACACCTGCACTGCTAAAAATAGGTTAGGCTACGCTGAGCACACAATAACTGTCAGGGTCAAAGGTGAGTTCTTCAGAAACATAGAGTATTTTATGTTTGGACTGATCATTATAATCCAAACTAATAACATATTTTCTGTTTGACAGCGACTCCTTTCTGGTTGGAAAAACCCACCAACCTGATTTTGGCACCAGAGGAAAATGGACGGTTGGTGTGTCGCGCTGATGGGGCTCCTCGTCCCACAATCAGCTGGTTCATTAACGGAGAACCGATTGAAAGTATGTTTTAGGAGATCTTGTCTAAAAGGCATAAAAATGAATAAAAAAATATTGTGCCTAACTTTTATTTTTCCTTTTTGGTGGGGTTTTTTTCAGCTGCTACACCACTGCCTAACAGACAGGTTTCAGGAGAAACGCTAATCTTCCGCAGTGTAACAACTGAAAACACTGCTGTCTACCAATGCAATGCTTCAAATCAGTACGGCTACTTACTGGCCAATGCATTTATTAATGTGCTACGTAAGTTACCAGCCACTGTCATTCATAACATTAATTAAAACAGAGTTATTTTTAAAGAAAACGAATGTGTACACTTATGTCTGCATTTTTATTTTGTTAAATATGAACAAAATTATAGCAGAAGTGCTGCTACATATCTGGCCAGAAAGACCAGTACCAGTGTGTTAATTTGATAGTTCAATAAAAGGCATTTGGTTAAGAGTGAGAAAAAAAAATGAGTTCACGTTTGCAATTTTGTCTCGTTATACAATATTTTAAAAAACAAACAAAATGCTAGATTTTTGCAAATATTTATGGGTGTTTTCTTGTTTTTTTTCTGTGCTACTTGAACACTAAAGTGGCCCTCCAATGAGATGACAGTGCCAGCAGTGGCCCACAGCTCATTTAAGTTTGAGACCCCTGCTTTACACCGATTTATAATTACTCATTTGAAAAGTTACTCTTTAGGAGAGTGAAACTGTTTGTTAGCATTTTTTTTTTTAACTTTCTTTACTCAAAACTACATTTGAAAATGTAATAGGTCAATTTATTAAGCACAATAGGCAGTCACAGTTCCATATTTTATATAGTAAATATTACATAAAAATAATAATCCTTTAATTTCGCTGCCGATTGTTTTGACGTAACATTGAGTTTTTATGTGTATCAGGTTTAAAGATTTGCAGTTCAGTATAGGCTTAGGATAATAAAGAGTAATAAAATCAACCATGCACATCTATCAACAATGGCAAAATACTTAACAAATTATGTAGTTCAGTTCTTACAGATGAGGGTTTAATTAAATAATCACATTTTGGACCGGTCATTCCCTATCTGAGGTAGAAATAACACGTTTTTCTACCGCTCGTGTCCTTGCCATGATGCATTGTTTAGGCCAAATTTGCTTTTTTTTATATCATGGGAGAGTATACTGGGTGCATATTGAAGTCAAATAATCACTGATGATGCTGCAGTTGCTCCCTTTTCCCATAGATGCAACGCCACGAATCCTTGGGGCAAGAAATGAATTCATCAAAGTGACTGAGGGTAGTCGTACCTTTTTAGATTGCCAGTACTTTGGTTCTCCAGTGCCTGAGTTGAGATGGTAAGATGGCGTGTGACACTGTTATGATTTATAAATCCACTCACAGTAAGTGTGTGTCTTAACATATGTCCATGCTTCTTCTTACACAGGTCCAAATATGGGCAAGGAAATCTTGAAGGAAATCGTTTTAAAACCCACAGCAATGGGACTCTGGAGATTAAACATATCAAGATAGAAGACCAAGGAACTTACGTGTGTGTAGTCAGCAACATTGCAGGGAGAGATGAGGATCAAGTCAGAGTAGAGGTCAAAGGTGAAGAGTCATTAAAATAAAAAATAATTGAATTGGCAATAAAATTTGACATAATTTTTTTTTCATTGTACATTATTGTATTTATTTTGTTTGCAGAACCCATATTAATTGTCACAAGACCACAGAGTATGAAAGTCATGCGTGCAAGTGATGTCCGCCTGGAGTGTGGTGTAACAGCAGATGTCACGACTCCTATCACAACCACTTGGCTGAAAAACAAAAAGCATCTCACTCTTGGTTGGAGGTAGGATTATTGTGTATTATTTACTGTTAATTAAAGTACATTTATGCATATATGAGTACATATATGAGGCCCGTTTGTGCAACTAAGTTCATATTATTAGTTTCAGTGTAATCAAATGAGCTTCTAGGTCTCACCAATTTTATTCAATTTCTCAGAATCTCAATGGATGAATCAAATCTAGTGATTACTAATGTAAACACAGGCGATGAGGGAAATTATACATGTGTCATCAAGAGTGAGCTTGAACAGAAATCTGCCTCAGCACACCTAATGGTGATGGGTATGAAACACTGAAACCAAAGATATTTTATCAACCATATGACATGCTGAAATGTCTTTTTAATTATTTCTGTATTTAATTTATTTATAGACCGTCCAAATCCTCCCACTAACTTGGAGTTATCTGATCCATATGAACGTACTGTAAGACTGAGCTGGGTTCCTGGAGATAGCAACCACAGCCCCATAACAGGTAAAAGATGAAAACTCAAAAAATTACAAAAGTAAACACTTTTTTAAACATTATTACCATTTTTGAGGACTCTTTTGCTGTATTGACTAGCATTTTGGTTGTTTTTGCATTCTTTGTTCTCTCGCAGAGTTCTTAGTGCAGTATGACGACGATGATTGGTTGCCTGGAAAGTGGAGAAATCTTTCAACGTACCCAGGGAACCTCAACTCTGTCATTTTGCATCTCATACCTTTTACGTACTATGAGTTCAGAGTCATCGCTATTAACGAAATTGGAGCTAGTCGCCCTAGTCGTCCATCTAAGCGTTTTCAGACCAGCGGTGCACGTGGGTGTCATATGTTTTTGTTTGGGACAATAAATACTCAGAGTAAAGACTGGGATATATGACAATGTTGTGCAAAAGTTTTGAAGTACCTCTTATTTCTTTATATTTTGCTAGGAAAATTGTAAATGTGTGGAAATACAGTATATGAGGCAAAAACAAAGTTTTTATAAGTCTAATGAGCTTCAAAGTTAGTATTTGGTATGACCACCTTTATTATTTAACAAAGCCTGAACTCTCTTAGGCAAGCTTTAATGTAATTTCTATAGGAAATCTTCTAGAATAGTTCTCTTTTTGGATATTTGCAGTTTTTTATTTTTCTGTCAAGAAGATCCCTACAAGCTTCAATAATGTAGCTTTCCAGGCTCTGGGGAGGCCAATCCATGGTTGAAGTGTTCCATTGTGTGTTTTACTATCCAGGTATGCTTTTAGTGCACTGGTTGTGTGTTTGAGATCATTGGCGTTGCTGAATAATGAAGCCATTGCCAATCAAATGCTTTCCAGATTATACGGTAGCTCATCTGTCATTACATTTATGCTATCATAATTCCATCAATCATGACAAGATCTCCAACACTGCTGACTGAAATGCAGGACCAAACCATGACAGAGTCTCCACCATGTTTTACAGATTTGAATCATTACTCCACAAATCGCTACCTTATCGTGGTGGAGGGGTTTGTGTCCCAGGGATCCCAGGGGCTATGTTGTCTGGGGGCTTTTGCCCCCTAGTAGGGTCTCCCATGGCAAATTGGTCCTGGGTGAGGGACCAGACAAAAAGCAATTCAGAAGATCCCTATGAAAAGACCATCGAGGGAACAGTTCACCCTGCCCGGGATAGGGTCATAGGGGCCCCGCCCTTTAGCCAGGCCCGGGGAGGGTGCCCGAGGGCAAGCATCTGGCCTGGCCGGGCCCCATGGACTAAGGCCCGGCCAGGCACAGCCCAAAAAAGGGACATGGGCCCATCTTCCTGCAGGCCCACCACCCGCAGGAGCCACCGTAGGAGTCGGGTGCAATGTGAGCCGGGCAGGAGCCAGGAGCGGAGGTCCTGGCTACCAAGACTGGCAATTGGGACATGGAATGTCACCTCTCTGGTGGAGAAGGAGCCTGAGATAGTGTGTGACCTCACCTCAACGCATGGTCTGGGCTCTGGAACCAGCCTCCTGGAGAGGGGCTGGACTCTGTCTCAGTCTGGAGTTGCCCCTGGTGAGAGGCGGCGGGCTGGGGTGGGTATCGTGGTATCCCTTGGGCTTGGTATATTGGGGTTTCTCCCCAGTGGATGAGAGGGTTCGTTCCCTTCGCCTTCGGGTCAGGGAATGGGTCTTGACCTCCGTCGGCACTTATGCGCCGAGCAGCAGTTCAGAGTACCCAGCCTTCTTGGAGTCCCTGGGTGTGGCACTGGAGGGTGCTCCTCCTGGGGACTCCGTTGTCCTACTGGGAGACTTCAATGCTCACGTGGGCAATGACAGTGAGACTTGGAAGGGCGTGATTGGGAGGAACAGCCTCCTGGATCTGAACCCGAGCGGTGTTTTGTTATTGGACTTCTATGCAAACCACAGTTTGGCCATAATGAACACCATGTTCGAACATAAGAGTGTCCATCAGTGCACGTGGCACCAGGACACTCTAGGCCACAGGTCGATGATCGATTTTGTAATCGTATCGCCAGACCTGAGGACATGTGTTTTGGACACTCGGGTAAAGGGAGGGGCTGAGCTGTCAACTGATCACCACCTGGTGGTGAGTTGGATCAGGTGGCGAGGGAGGACGCTGGACAGACCTGGCGTGCCTAAACATACAGTGAGGGTGTGCTGGGAACGTCTAGCAGAGGCCCCAGTCCACGAGATCTTCAATTCACACCTCCGGCAGAGCTTCAACAGCATTCCGACGGAGACTGAGGACATTGAGTCCGAATGGACCATGTTCAGCACCTCCATTGCCGAAGCCACTGCACTGATCCACGGCGTCAAGGTACTTGGTGCCTGTTGTGGTGGTAATCCCCGAACCAAACGGTGGACCCCAGAGGTGAGGGGAGCCACCAAGCTGAAGAAGGAGTCCTATCGGGCTTGGTTAGCCTGTGGGACTCAACCAGTCTACATGTGTTTTGTGGACTTGGAGAAGGCATTCAACCGTGTCCCACGGGCTTGCTCCAGGAGTATGGGGTGTCTGGCCCATTGCTACGGGCCATTCAATCCTTATACAACCATTGCAAGAGCTTGGTCCGCATAGCCGGCAATATTCAGACTCGTTTCTAGTGGGTGAAGGGTTCGCCAGGCCTGCCATTTGTCACCAATTCTGTTCATAATTTTTATCGACAGATTTTCTAGGTGTAGCAAAGTGGCGGAAGGCTTTCACTTGGGTGGCCTCAGGATCTCCTCTCTGCTTTTTGCAGATGATGTGGTTCTGTTGGCTTCATCGGGTGATGGCCTCCAGCTTGCCTTGGAACGGTTCGCAGCACCTCCAAATCTGAGGCCATGGTCCTCAGCCGGAAAAGGGTGGAGTGCCCACTCCGGGTCAGGGACGAGTTCCTGCCCCAAGTGGAGGAGTTTATGTATCTCAGGGTCTTGTTCTCGAGTGATAAAAAAAGATTTGTTACTTTTGCAGTTATTTTTCCTTTTGAGTAAATAAATGACAAGTAATAAGTTAATCACTAAAAGTCCCAGAAATAAGCTTTTAGATGTTTTGCAAAACCAGGCACCTCCCAACTCCCAACTTCTGATCTTTATGCTAAGCTAGGTTCCATTAGCTAGCTAGCTTATGTTTCAACTGTAGTAAATGTATCTCTCTGAATCACAAACAGTTTTTCAAAATTGTGTTCATTTTTTTTGCACAGCTCCAGATATAATCCCAAAGAATTTAAAAGGCGTTGGTACATGGAGAAATAACATGGAAATCAGCTGGGAGGTAATCAGAATTTACATAATCCTTTTATTTATCACTAATATCTTCACATATCTTCGCACAATAAAGCTTTCTAATTTTATAAAAACATGCTTTTAGCCTCTAACCTACAGAGAGTGGAATGGACCCCATCTAAAGTATCTGGTCTGGTGGAGAAGGAGAGATTCTCGAGAGGAGTGGAAGAATGCAACCACTAAGTGGCTAAAATATTACATCTATGATGCGGATACCTTTACTCCTTATGAGATCAAAGTCCAGGCAGTGAATGACTTTGGGCTGGGACCAGAGTCTTCTGTTGTCATTGGTTATTCTGGTGAAGGCCGTACGTACCTACATTTCTTTTATCATAACATAGTAAGGAGTAGGAATTTTGGAAGGAAATCAATACATGTTGGTGAACTTCATTGTACTTCGGTAGATTCTCTGCTTCACTACATTAGAGATTACAAACTGTTCTATAGATAGACTTTCTTTAATTTGGTATAAAGCACCATCTAAAGCCAGACTGTTCCCCTGATTAATTTTTTGCATTTAGTTTTTTGTCAGACTGGCTGTCAGCTGATATTCAATTTACAATAATGGTGGGTGTTCAGTATTAACATGGGCAGAATCTCAAATAATGAGGTCAGTTTACATCCAAGTATTCCTGGTGAGACAAAAGCAGGGAATCATGAATAATTTCGGAGGAAAACGGTTTTTGTCATTACATGTTTTATGCTCACTGATAGCAAAGACGAAATTCAGTGCCATCTCTGTTTTCCCCAAGGCCCAACAACAGCACCCCTGAACCTGAGAGTGTCCGACATCGAGAGCACTCAGGTGACTCTACACTGGGATCCAGTGACAAGTGACACAATTATGGGAGAACTGAAAGAATACAAGGTGAATTCAGCATTTGATAATGGACAGTAAATTTGCACTACATTTTTATTTATTGACATTCAAAACTAAGGGCATTTAATCATTTTAATTTAATGAAATGCAGCTGGTGATGAACGCAATCAAAAGACTAAAATATGCCAGGTTTCATTTGATATAATGGTGTCTAAAACATTAATACCAGCTGAGAAAGAAGTCTCAGAGTGTGCTCTGTGTGAAAAGTTATATACTATACATCTAAAAGAATCAAATGCAAAACAGTTTTTAAGCTAACCCAGTTAACCCATTCTGCATTTTCCATAATTGCCATTCAGTTAAATTACATTTTGAGCTGTTGCTTTATCATTTGATTTCTAAAATTTCATTTTTCACTGTATTATCAGTACACCGGGAGAGCAGCTTGCAGCAACCACATTATATATTAAATAGTGGGCCTGACCATCCAGTAATTAATCAGTTACACTATACATTAGATATTACTGAAATTCTGAATAATAATATAATTTTTTATGTATGAACTTATCTATCTTTTCGGCTAATTTCAAGGAAAAAAAAACCTTTACCCTCATGTAAAAGAAACTCTGGCTTAATTGGTCTGTCATTGTTTTATCTGCTTTTGCCATCTTAAGAGGAAATCAAGCTTAGGTTGATAAAATCATACAGTAGAAAGATTACTGAGTTTCATGTTGCTATGTAACGTGAATACTCGATTGCTTGTTTGGAGAGCAGAAGATCTAAAATGTGTGTTGTCTCTCGTCTCTCAGGTCTACTACTGGAGGGACAGCAGCCAGCTGAGGTGGCATTGGGTTGACAGAGGGATGAAGTCCAAAGAATTTCCTATCAATGGCCCAGACCCCTCTGGGGTCCTTGATGAGCTTATTCCCTACAGCAACTACAAAATGTACATAGTTGTGGCAAACAGTCGATACGAAGGGCCGCAAAGTAATAACATACATTTCTCAACACCTGAAGGAGGTAAAAGTGTTACCACTTTGTCAACAAAACAATAATTTTAGAGATTAGCCTCTATCAATCATAAGCAATTCACAAATTAATGTGTTTTTCCTCCCCCTGGTATGTTTATCATCTGCTGCTGTGTTCTCTCCTGTAGTACCATCTGCTCCTAGATCCTTCAGGATCCAACAGCGACATCTGGACAGTATTTATGTTGACTGGGGCCTGCCAGCAGAGCCCAATGGCATAATTACTGGGTATTCCCTCAAGTACCAGACAGGTATGAGCTGAAAACACTCTGAAAGAACAGGAATCTGATTATTCTAGTAAAGCTGGCAAAGGTCCTCATCTATGTAACTCAACAGTGCTCTTAAATAAGCACTCAAAGATCAGAATATGACTAAAGCACGTTCTTATGAACACTTGCATAGTCACTCTCTGAGTAGGGGAGGTAGTTAATAGCTCAGCACCAGTATCAACAGTTCTCCCTATAAAAGGAAATGCCCACTCTCTCCACAGTGAACGCCACCAGGGGAGAGGAGCTGCGAGTTGAAGAGCTTCCTCCTAATGTGACAAGCTTCTCAATCCGCCGATATGACCGATACACTCGATACAGATTTTCTGTGGCAGCACGAACTCGCCTAGGGATAGGCGAATGGCATACAGAGGAATCACCCCACTACACTACAGAGAGTAATTAAGTCCTTTCTTCAGCTAAAACTGCTTAAAGCTGCTCCATTGTCACAAGGGGTCACAGCAAGTAGCTCAGCACATGCCCAGCAAATGTGTAAATCACAACACTTTAGAGCCACCTACTCAGACAAATAAAATAAACACTAAATGACTATGTTCACGTTGGTTTACTTAATGATGTGTGCCCTTGCATGTCTCAGTTTATGCTCAGGATCAGGTGGATATCACCACTCAGGGCTGGTTCATTGGGATAATGTGCGCTGTGGCTCTCATCGTGCTAATCCTTCTCATCGTCTGTTTCATCAAGCGGAGCAGAGGAGGAAAATACCCAGGTAGGGTGGTGATGCCTAACTGTAGCTGTAGAAAAATTTTAAGGCCTTACATTTTGTAGTGTTGGTTGAATAGAATTTTAAAACATCTTGGGTGTTGTCATTTGGGATGTTTTACCAAATTTTAATACAGTATAAAACAAACAATTAATTTATTTTTTAAAAAGAAATACAAACTATCAAAAAAATTGTTAGTTATAGTCATATTCAGGCTCCATGGTGTTAATAAAGCTCATTGGTACTATTTCAGTACGGGATAAAAAGGACATTTCACTGGAGCCGGTGGATGACAAAGATCAGGAGGGATCATTTGATTATCGGTAAGTTTTACCTTCTCTGGAAAATGAATGAATTTTTAAATTCAGACACTAACAAAAACTTTTACTGCTTCTCCCTGAGGGAAGTTGTGATTTAACAACACCTCAAATCAGTAAATAATATTATCTTACCAAACTGCTTTACAAAGTATTCAATGTTTGCAATGTTTCTTAAGTCATGTAATTTATTTTGTAATTGCACAGTAATAATACTCGACAAGGAAGATGTGTATTATGTTTGTTATTGTTATACTGTAACACTGCACCACACTATCACTGTTGAAAACTATAACTAAAATTAAAACTTTGAAACCCTGAAAAATTAGATAAAAACAGCCTATTTGTTTACCTATTATCCATTTGCTCCTGTGCATTTTTCTCTTGGTTTCATAAATTAAAGCTGCCCAGTGGAACTGCTGTTCCCGTGTCCTTCATCATAAACACGTTACACTTAACATTTTATTTTGCTAGCACATTGCACCCTCCTTCTGCATGTATGTGATCAGTGGAACAGCAGGGAACTAAATACTTATATACCATTATTTCTTTATAACTTTAATGTTGATTTAAAACTCCATTGGGTATCTTTAATTTTGATTAGATTTTAGCATCACAATGCACAGGTTCAAATCTTATTTTCATTTGATTTATAATAACTCTTTGATCATAATTACATTAATCTGTGTTTTTCTTTTTTTTACTCTGCCTTTTCTATCTAAACCCTTCCCCTCCAAAACCTCAATCCTTTTCTTTTTCAAAGATCCCTTGAAAGGTATGAAAAAAAACAAATATTGACACTTTGATATTATACCTGTGCGATCCTGGAAAGATGCAAAAACTGTATTTGTACTTGCAATATGTAGTCAGTCCTCTGACACACTGAATTCTTTTCATATTTTAGAATAGCACGTGTGTCCACTCTCCCCTACCCTCGCAGGTATGATCATTTAGTACTGCAAATTCTTTACAACTACTTTATAATAAGATTGAATCATTTTATTTTTTTTATCTTTTCCATAATATCTTGAGTTTTTATTTATTTTTTAATCATTCATTCCTTCATTGTTTTTTGTAGAGAAGAGGAACGAGGGCTTCAAAGAGGTCAGCCATCTATTGAGGCAATGATGAAGCGATCAGACAGCGATGACAGTCTGGTGGAATATGGAGAAGGGGGCGAGATACCATTCAATGAAGATGGCTCATTCATTGGCCAGTACACAGGAACCAGGAGAGACGTCAGGGAGTTGGACTTTGGTGGAAGTCTGGAGCTGCACTCACCAATAAATACCATCTACTCCCTGGCTTAACACTCAGATGTCAGACTGTGCTTCTGAAATACACAGAGCTATTTGTCATGTGGTTTCACTATCCCTGCATCCTCCACCTTCAATTTAGAACCTGGAGGAACTTTTATTTGTCAGCAGGACACAGCTTGAGAGTAAAGTGCTGTTTAAGCCCTCCCTATCCTTGCAGACAGCACAACTTTCAGGCATTTATGGAATAAAATGTAGAAAAGTTGGAATAATTTTTCTATAGAGATGTGATTTTCTTTTTAAACAAAGCTTTTATCTCTTTTGTAAAATACAAATATACATTGTTCAGTTATCCTATTAGGAAAGAGACACTTGCTGCGGATCACAGGAGATGGAAGTGGAACAGTTTATCATGTTGATAAAAATGGGTTACAAGGACTGATCTAGATTGGTTCTATCATTTTTTTTCCTGCTAATTTCAAGAAATCTATTATTTTTGAATACTTGCAGTTTCATAGAAGGGAAGTATCCTACTTTCACCTGAAGGGGAACCATCTATCAATTCAATTTTTTTTCTGCTTATCCAATTCACAGTCGCCAAGGGGGCTAAAGCCTATTCCAGCTGTCCTAGGGTGACAGGTGGGCTATACTCTGAACAGGTGCCCAATCTGTCACAAGGCTAAAATGCAGGACAGACAACTAGTCACATTCATACCTATGGGCAATTTAGATAATAAAATATCCTAACCTCATGCCTGTCTTAGGACTATGGGAGGAAGCCAGACTACCCAGAGATAACCCACACAGACATGGAGGTTATCGTGTCCGCAACTGTGCCACAAAAAGGGAACTACAAATAAAGGAAAATAAAATCTCTCCATGGACTAACAATTCATTTGTCAGTTTCAAATCTGATTCTGTATGAAACAAGATGTCAAACCATTTGAGGAATCAATTGTGAGCCATAAATCAACTATAAAATCAGAGGTCACACATGAACCGGTCTCCTAATTTCACTCACAGTAAAAATGATTAATATTTATGTAACAGCAGGTTTTTTTGTTTTTTGTTTTTTTGACTACTAATGCCACCTCTGTATTAAGACTGTTATATCTGATTTTAAATAAAGTGAAAGTATTTCTAGGATGTTTCATATGACTAAATATTGAAACCAGCTTCTGTATCTTGGAATTTTAAAGGGATACCCAAAACTTTCTTTTATTATCATTCTTAGAGTTAGCTTTTAACATCAATTTAGGGTTAACCACTGTAACACATGACCACAAAATAATGTTCAGTCATGTTATTGCAGAGTGGAAAGAACATGAGTAACGCACACATGTCCAGATGTTACAGTCACATGAGATAAGTATATATATATATATATATATATATATATATATACTTATCTCATAGTGTAATCTATCATTCTAATTGTCCACAAGGATGTTTCACAAGTGGAAAACATTCATGACAGTTGGTGGTCTTCCCAGTCAGCTTAAACTTTGTCAAAATTGGGTCATGCAACAGGGCAATGACCTCAAGCACACCATGAAATTTACAACAGAATGACTGAAAAACAACAGAATGAACGTGTTGCAATGGTCCAAAGTCCAGCCTCCAGCTTAATCCAAATGCTATGACAAACAGGAAAGTGAACTGAACTTAAGCAACACTAAAAAAAAGAGTGGGTTAAAATTCCACTACAATGATGTGAGAGGCTGCATGACTGAAAGTCATACAGAAAAACATTAATATGTTATTGCTCCTAAAGGTGAATCTAGAATCTAATTAATCTTTCATACACTGCTTCTGCATTTTGGCTTGATTTTTGTTAAATAAATATTGACTTCATATATTATATCATGTGTTCTTGTTCACTTGAGGTCATTTTAAGGCTCAATGATGGTGTTAAAATTACAAAAAATCGAATTGAAAGAGACTGTTAATTACAAATTGCACTAAAAAGATAAAAACACTTTAATTCCCCTGAACCTTGGACAATTCACTACGATGTGGCAGGTTCACTGTAATCCATCATTACACCATTGGGGATTAACTTAAAGACAAAACGATATGTTATCTAAAATCTTTCTGGTTTATCTGCTATAGCTCTGAGTTATCTTTGTCATGCCCCTCCAATCAAGCATACCTAGGGGTTAGCTGGTAATGTTAAAGGGTTCAAGACTATGAGAGAGCTGAAAGAAAAACAATGTTAAATGAACTTCAAATTATCAAAGATGTTAGATTTGGATCAGAAGGTTCCAAAACTAGATAAAAATTAATCCTTTGGAGGTTTTTAATCATGTATCATATAATAACATTCACTGAGCTTATCAATTTACTTTAAGTTTTTTATTTAGAAAAATATATGTTGAGATTAAAGAAAAATAATAAGCTGTTTTTTTGTTTTTCTTTTGTTTTTCTGTGAGAGGAAAAACATCTAATAATATCCTGAAACTGTCTTTCTTGTTGTTCTTATCCTTCTGAAAATGTTCATCTTTAAGCTTGGGACTGATAAATGCCAACAACTGAACAACAACTGAACAACTACAACAATGATCCAAATCATTAATTAAACCTCTATTATCAATTATTTTATCAATTACATCTCATTTATAAAGGTGATTACGTGTTTATCATATAAAAATTACAGAAAAATGATCATCTTTGGGTTTCGGACTGATTATTTGTAATTGCAAATAAACACCAACAAACTATTTTTTATCGACCAAATGATCCAAATTATTAAATAAACCATCAATTATTTGATCAATTACTTCATAAAATAATCTCATCATTAATAATCTCATTGTTTACAAAAGTGATACAAAGCTGCAGCGCTAATTTATTTGAGGCATAACACGAAGCAACAGTGTGTAACTAAACGAAAGACCACTTTGAAGTTTGTTGTTAGCTGTTTATCAAGACATTTCTATGGAAACCAGTATGATCATGATGTTCTGTAAAATACGATGCATCGGCTCACAATGTTATCAGGTCCTCTTATCAGCAGGAAATGATCTGAGGTGATTTCACTGTAGCAGGTTGAAGAAATTTGGAGTCAGATTTATCAGGTAATAAAAGCTATAAGCAGTCATCTTATGACTGATGCATTTATTACATTTTGTTGGCACACAGCCTTTGTCCCTGCCCTATCGGAACTATAAAAAGGACTCCCTAGAATATTTGTGTCAAACTACCTGTGAAAAGTTCATCATCAGCGCAAGAAGGTTTTCGTGACTTTAATATGCGTAGCAGCAGTTCACAGAAGAATTAGCTGTAGAATGCAGAGTTAGTTTGATTCTGTCAAAATCAGTCTTACAGTGATTCATGAAATTTTGAATAATTATCGTAAATAACTATTTGTTGGTGTTGCAGATCACATGTTGCAGATAGAAAAAGGATCAACTGATTCAACATGGCTCAAGTAACAATCTTGGCTGGTAAATAAATCATCATTATTTCAGTTACTAATTGATTCAAAAGTGTAAAATTCTGCAAAATAATAACTAATATATTTGTTTTTCCAGGTTTGTCCCTTTTGATTTGTCTTCAAGTTGGTATGTATTGATCATCTATATGTATTACTGACACGTGTTTCTGAATTACATGACTTAAAATGAGAAAAAAAAATTCTCCTCTTTGCAAAAGTGTCTTCAACCAAACTGGCATGCTACTTCACCAACTGGTCCCAATACAGACCGGGTGCTGGGAGATACATTCCTGAAAATGTAGACCCCAACCTGTGCACACACCTGATCTACGCCTTCTCTGTAATCAGCCCCTCAAATGAGATAACAATGTACGAGTGGAATGATGATGTTCTTTACAGATCCTTCAATGCCCTCAAGAACCGGTGCGTGGTTGAAATATTACTTTAACCGTGGCTTTGTTCTCAATCATTAATAACAAAAGTGTGCAAGGTTCAGCAGCTGTTCTGGCATGAACGGTGAAGTGGTATTCAAATAATTTTTAACCCTAAGCACTTAATTATTGACAGATTTGTTTTAATTTTACTAGTGCAGCCAAAATAAAGAGGAAAGAGGAAAGAGTTACATGCAAAGATCTCAAAATAAAACAGATTTAACAAGACAGTGGTCTTTAAATGAACACAGAACCTATCGTTTATATATATATATATATATATATATATATATTTTTTTTTTTTTTTTTTTTTTTTTTTTTTTAAATAATATATATATATATATATATATACAGTGGGGCAAAAAAGTATTTAGTCAGCCACCGATTGTGCAAGTTCCTCCACCTAAAATGATGACAGAGGTCAGTAATTTGCACCAGAGGTACACTTCAACTGTGAGAGACAGAATGTGAAAAAAAAATCCATGAATTCACATGGTAGGATTTGTAAAGAATTTATTCGTAAATCAGGGTGGAAAATAAGTATTTGGTCAATAACAAAAATACAACTCAATACTTTGTAACATAACCTTTGTTGGCAATAACAGAGCTCAAACATTTACTATAGGTCTTTACCAGGTTTGCACACACAGTAGCTGGTGTTTTGGCCCATTCCTCCATGCAGATCTTCTCGAGAGCAGTGATGTTTTGGGGCTGTCGCCGAGCAACACGGACTTTCAACTCCCGCCACAGATTTTCTATGGGGTTGAGGTCTGGAGACTGGCTAGGCCACTCCAGGACTTTCAAATGCTTCTTACGGAGCCACTCCTTTGTTGCCCGGGCGGTGTGTTTTGGATCATTGTCATGTTGGAAGACCCAGCCTCGTTTCATCTTCAAAGTTCTCACTGATGGAAGGAGGTTTTGGCTCAAAATCTCACGATACATGGCCCCATTCATTCTGTCCTTAACACGGATCAGTCGTCCTGTCCCCTTGGCAGAAAAACAGCCCCATAGCATGATGTTTCCACCCCCATGCTTCACAGTAGGTATGGTGTTCTTGGGATGCAACTCAGTATTCTTCTTCCTCCAAACACGACGAGTTGAGTTTTTACCAAAAAGTTCTACTTTGGTTTCATCTGACCACATGACATTCTCCCAATCCTCTGCTGTATCATCCATGTGCTCTCTGGCAAACTTCAGACGGGCCTGGACATGCACTGGCTTCAGCAGCGGAACACGTCTGGCACTGCGGGATTTGATTCCCTGCCGTTGTAGTGTGTTACTGATGGTGACCTTTGTTACTTTGGTCCCAGCTCTCTGCAGGTCATTCACCAGGTCCCCCCGTGTGGTTCTGGGATCTTTGCTCACCGTTCTCATGATCATTTTGACCCCACGGGATGAGATCTTGCGTGGAGCCCCAGATCGAGGGAGATTATCAGTGGTCTTGTATGTCTTCCATTTTCTGGTGATTGCTCCCACAGTTGATTTTTTCACACCAAGCTGCTTGCCTATTGTAGATTCACTCTTCCCAGTCTGGTGCAGGTCTACAATACTTTTCCTGGTGTCCTTTGAAAGCTCTTTGGTCTTGGCCATGGCGGAGTTTGGAGTCTGACTGTTTGAGGCTGTGGACAGGTGTCTTTTATACAGATGGTGAGTTCAAACAGGTGCCATTCATACAGGTAACGAGTGGGGGACAGAAAAGCTTCTTACAGAAGACGTTACAGGTCTGTGAGAGCCAGAGATTTTCCTTGTTTGAGGTGACCAAATACTTATTTTCCACCCTGATTTACGAATAAATTCTTTACAAATCCTACCATGTGGATTCATGGATTTTTTTTTCACATTCTGTCTCTCACAGTTGAAGTGTACCTCTGGTGCAAATTACTGACCTCTGTCATCATTTTAAGTGGGGGAACTTGCACAATCGGTGGCTGACTAAATACTTTTTTGCCCCACTGTATATATATAAGTTTAGGAAATTTTGGAGAAAAAAACCTTTTCTTAACTAGAGATGATGACACTGATGAATATTATGTAAATATTATGTAAAATTATTATGTAAAATTGCCCCTTGGGGATAAATAAAGTCTTTCTGATTCTGATTCTGATAATGTTCTACGAGTGTGCCACTGTTTTTATTGCATTCTTATCATGATTCTGATATCCTAAAAATCTTTATACGTATTAAGTGTTCTTATAGAAACTTATATTAGTTTCTGTTATATATTTGTATTTATACCAGGATAAGAAGCTTTTTTTATGAAACACACACCATTTCTCAAATGTAGCATTCTTGTGCTTCATTCGTTTTGCATCAAATTGGATAAATTTTAAACTGTGTTCATATATAAAAGACATGTCACATGTGAATGATTTGTGGAAACAAACTCAAGTTGAGCTTTTGGTAGTCAGCATTTTGCTTTTATTAAATGAGACATAACAAGAAAGGAGTGAATCTGACTAAAACAAAATAGGACACTGTATCCTCACATAACCTGTTTTAAGGGGTTCAAATTGACTCAGTACTGAGATACAAAATCCAGTTAGCAGTACTGTGGTTTTTTTCAGACCTATACAAAATTCAACCTGTTTATACAAACAGAAGAGTCATTCCCTGCTGACCAAAAACAACCCAGGTTAAAGACAACTTCTGCCACCTCGAACCACAAAGAATTATTAAAGGACTATCACTGATCATCACTCCTTACACAATTTTTGAAGTAAAGGGTTTCTAATGCAAAATTTTCATAGGAGTTATGTTAAATGAATAAAAAAATTGGTAAACAAATAAAAAGAGTTGGATGATTTTACATGACATGAGGAATGAGGACTTGCAAAATGTAGCATTCTTGTCAAGTCACATGGTTTAATTATAAATCTACCTGTTTTTCTACATCTCCATCACAGAAACCCCCAGCTGAAGACTCTGTTGGCTGTTGGTGGCTGGAACTTTGGCACTGCACAGTTAGTCTACATGACAACAGCATCACAAAGCTGTAGAATTACATTATTTCACATAACAACAACAAATTCATCATCACCTCAATATATCTATAAACTTTCCATCTCAATAGGTTTACCATCATGGCTTCAACTCCTGCCAGTCGCCAGACATTCATCCAGTCTTGCATCAGATTCTTGAGGCTGCACGGCTTTGATGGACTTGACCTGGACTGGGAGTATCCTGGAGCACGGGGAAGCCCACCAGAGGACAAGAAGAGATACACAGTGCTCTTACAGGTTAGTCTGGAAATCAATGTATACTTGTTAATACTATGCACATTATATTTTAGTATGTTATCGTTCCTTTTATATGTATTTTACATATAAAATATGCTTTCTTATTAAAATGAATGCACAATATCATCCTTGTCTACTGTATTCTTGCGTCTAGGAATTACTTGCTGCCTTTGAAAAAGAAGCTACTGAGACCAAACAACCACGGCTCTTGCTCACAGCTGCAGTGGCCGGTGGGAAGGGGAACATTGACAACGGCTACGAGATTGCCGATGTGTCAAAGTGAGTTTATTTGATAGGAAGTCACTAACGTTCCAATCCTAAAGATTTCATCCCACTTTTCATTTTGCAGCACTGGAGATTACTTAAATAAATGCAAGTGTTAATTCATACTAAAACACTGACGGTCCCAGATTTACAGGGACAGCAAATATTTGATCAGAAGAGCTACCTGTGGTTTTATTTACTATACACACATTGCTTAATGTGAAAGGCTTAGACAGCAAACCACAGTAATAACATGAAAAAATGATGTAGAGAGATAGTTACATAATGTGAATACACTGAATGATTTTTCTTGAATGATACATGCTGATAAAAAGTATTAAAGTTACAGTTTGAATACATGGGCATTTTTAAGGATTTTTACTTTAAATATGTTCAAGTTCTTAACTTATTTAACTTATTATTATTATTGATATTATTTTGTTACATTGTATTTAATGGTGATGTTTTACAGGTTTCTAGACTTTATAAATGTCATGACCTATGACTACCACGGAGCTTGGGACCCATTCACTGGTCATAACAGCCCTCTGTACCGCAGCTCCGTCGATCAGGGTGATAACATATATTACAATGTGGTGAGTGAAACTTTCATCAACATTCATATATATATATATATATATATCACTATAAAATATCATTATAATAATATTATATAATATACTATTTTTTTCTCTCAAAGGATTTTTCTATGAAATATTGGAGGGACCAGGGAGCTCCTATGGAAAAGCTCTTAGTCGGTTTCCCCACATATGGACGCACATTCACCACATCAACAGCTGCTAATGGTCTTGGAGCTGCAGCCACAGGACCAGCGAGCGCTGGGCCTTACACCCGTGAAGCTGGGTTTTGGTCTTACTACGAGGTCAGCTAATATAAAGCAGCTTATGTTCAGATTTATTACACCACAATGTTTTCCATAAATCGCAAACTGTGTGAAGGGTGTTGAAGTATTATTTTCTTCTCTACAGATTTGTACATTCATCCAAACAGGCAGCATAAAGTGGATTGATGAGCAAAAGGTGCCCTATGCCATTAAGGGCAATGAGTGGGTTGGCTTTGATAACAGGCAGAGCTTTGAAATCAAGGTACCAATGCCAATTTATGTTTAAGGTGATAATACAAAACAAATCATAATGTTCTTATTAACTGGAAGCTATATCTTACTGCTCTTAAAGTAGTACAGACATCAGGTAAAGTTTGGTCACATTTGGTTACTTTTGGATTGTGCACTGGTGGAAATGTGGTAGTTTTAAATTGCAACTCACAGTTTATATTTCACAGGCACAGTATGTGAAAGACAACAGATTTGGAGGAGCATTTGTCTGGTCTCTGGATTTCGATGACTTTGCTGGACAGTTCTGTGGACAGGGACATTATCCTCTCATTAGTTATCTGCGCACTCTTTTGAATTCAGGTAAACTGAAAAAAGTATAAACATGGACATTTTAATATTCATCAGTGTCATCATCTCTAGTTAAGAAAAGGGTTTTTTCTCCAAAATTTCCTAAACTTACATATATATATATATATATATATATATATATATATATATATATATATATATATATATATACACACACACACACACACACACACAGTGGGGCAAAAAAGTATTTAGTCAGCCACCGATTGTGCAAGTTCCCCCACCTAAAATGATGACAGAGGTCAGTAATTTGCACCAGAGGTACACTTCAACTGTGAGAGACAGAATGTGAAAAACAAATCCATGAATCCACATGGTAGGATTTGTAAAGAATTTATTCGTAAATCAGGGTGGAAAATAAGTATTTGGTCAATAACAAAAATACAACTCAATACTTTGTAACATAACCTTTGTTGGCAATAACAGAGGTCAAACGTTTACTATAGGTCTTTACCAGGTTTGCACACACAGTAGCTGGTATTTTGGCCCATTCCTCCATGCAGATCTTCTCGAGAGCAGTGATGTTTTGGGGCTGTCGCCGAGCAACACGGACTTTCAACTCCCGCCACAGATTTTCTATGGGGTTGAGGTCTGGAGACTGGCTAGGCCACTCCAGGACTTTCAAATGCTTCTTACGGAGCCACTCCTTTGTTGCCCGGGCGGTGTGTTTTGGATCATTGTCATGTTGGAAGACCCAGCCTCGTTTCATCTTCAAAGTTCTCACTGATGGAAGGAGGTTTTGGCTCAAAATCTCACGATACATGGCCCCATTCATTCTGTCCTTAACACGGATCAGTCGTTCTGTCCCCTTGGCAGAAAAACAGCCCCATAGCATGATGTTTCCACCCCCATGCTTCACAGTAGGTATGGTGTTCTTGGGATGCAACTCAGTATTCTTCTTCCTCCAAACACGACGAGTTGAGTTTATACCAAAAAGTTCTACTTTGGTTTCATCTGACCACATGACATTCTCCCAATCCTCTGCTGTATCATCCATGTGCTCTCTGGCAAACTTCAGACGGGCCTGGACATGCACTGGCTTCAGCAGCGGAACACGTCTGGCACTGCGGGATTTGATTCCCTGCCGTTGTAGTGTGTTACTGATGGTGACCTTTGTTACTTTGGTCCCAGCTCTCTGCAGGTCATTCACCAGGTCCCCCCGTGTGGTTCTGGGATCTTTGCTCACCGTTCTCATGATCATTTTGACCCCACGGGATGAGATCTTGCGTGGAGCCCCAGATCGAGGGAGATTATCAGTGATCTTGCATGTCTTCCATTTTCTGATGATTGCTCCCACAGTTGATTTTTTCACACCAAGCTGCTTGCCTATTGTAGATTCACTCTTCCCAGTCTGGTGCAGGTCTACAATACTTTTCCTGGTGTCCTTCGAAAGCTCTTTGGTCTTGGCCATGGCGGAGTTTGGAGTCTGACTGTTTGAGGCTGTGGACAGGTGTCTTTTATACAGATGATGAGTTCAAACAGGTGCCATTCATACAGGTAACGAGTGGGGGACAGAAAAGCTTCTTACAGAAGACGTTACAGGTCTGTGAGAGCCAGAGATTTTCCTTGTTTGAGGTGACCAAATACTTATTTTCCACCCTGATTTACGAATAAATTCTTTACAAATCCTACCATGTGGATTCATGGATTTTTTTTTCACATTCTGTCTCTCACAGTTGAAGTGTACCTCTGGTGCAAATTACTGACCTCTGTCATCATTTTAAGTGGGGGAACTTGCACAATCAGTGGCTGACTAAATACTTTTTTGCCCCACTGTATGTATGTATGTATATATATATATATATATATATATATATATATAAAAACACCCAGCACGCCCCTGCGGGCGGTTTATCCTTCAAGCTCGGGTCCTCTACCAGAGGCCTGGGAGCTTGAGGGTCCTGCGCAGTATCTTAGCTGTTCCCAGGACTGCGCTCTTCTGGACAGAGATCTCCAATGTTGTTCCCGGGATCTGCTGGAGCCACTCGCCTAGCTTGGGAGTCACCGCACCTAGTGCTCCGATTACCACGGGGACCACCGTTACCTTCACCCTCCACATCCTCTCGAGCTCTTCTCTGAGCCCTTGGTATTTCTCCAGCTTCTCGTGTTCCTTCTTCCTGATATTGCTGTCATTCGGAACCGCTACATCGATCACTACGGCCATCTTCTTCTGTTTGTCTACCACCACTATGTCCGGTTGGTTAGCCACCACCATTTTGTCCGTCTGTATCTGGAAGTCCCACAGGATCTTAGCTCGGTCATTCTCCACCACCCTTGGGGGCATCTCCCATTTTGACCTCGGGACTTCCAGGTTATACTCGGCACAGATGTTCCTGTACACTATGCCGGCCACTTGGTTATGGCGTTCCATGTATGCCTTGCCTGCTAGCATCTTGCACCCTGCTGTTATGTGCTGGATTGTCTCTGGGGCATCTTTACACAGCCTGCACCTGGGGTCTTGCCTGGTGTGATAGACCCCAGACTCTATGGATCTTGTGCTCAGAGCTTGTTCTTGTGCTGCCATGATTAGTGCCTCTGTGCTGTCTTTCAGTCCAGCTTTGTCCAGCCACTGGTAGGATTTCTGGATATCAGCCACCTCCTCTATCTGCCGGTGGTACATACCGTGCAGGGGCCTGTCCTTCCATGATGGTTCCTCGTCTCCCTCCTCTTTCTTGGGTTTCTGCTGCCTGAGGTATTCACTGAGCACTCGGTCAGTTGGGGCCATCTTCCCAATGTATTCTTGGATGTTCGTTGTCTCATCCTGGACTGTGGTGCTGACACTCACCAGTCCCCGGCCCGCTTCCTTCCGCTTAGCGTACAGCCTCAGGGTGCTGGATTTGGGGTGAAACCCTCCATGCATGGTAAGGAGCTTTCTTGTCTTTATGTCAGTGGCTTCTATCTCCTCCTTTGGCCAGCCTATTACCCCAGCAGGGTACCTGATCACGGGCAGGGCGTACGTGTTGATGGCCCGGATCTTGTTCTTACCATTCAGCTGACTCCTCAGGACTTGCCTGACCCTCTGCAGGTACTTGGTGGTTGCAGCTTTTCTAGCGGCCTCTTCATGGTTCCCATTCGCCTGTGGGATCCCCAAGTACTTGTAACTGTCCTCTATGTCTGCAATGTTGCCTTCTGGTAGTTCAATCCCCTCAGTTCTGACTACCTTCCCTCTCTTTGTTACCATCCGACTACACTTCTCCAGTCCGAACGACATTCCAATGTCATTGCTGTATAGCCTGGTAGTGTGGATCAGTGAATCGATGTCTCGTTCACTCTTGGCATACAGCTTGATGTCATCCATGTACAGGAGGTGGCTGACAACTGCTCCGTTCCGTAGTCGGTATCCGTAGCCAGTCTTGTTAATGATCTCACTGAGGGGGTTCAGGCCTATGCAGAACAGCAGTGGGGACAGAGCATCTCCTTGGTAGATCCCGCACTTGATGGTGACTTGTGCTATGGGCTTGGAGTTGGCCTCTAGTGTTGTACGCCACATCCCCATTGAGTTCCTGTATATACATATGTATATGTATATACATATACATATATATATATACATATACATATATATATATATACATATATATATGTATATACATATACATATATATATATACATATATATATGTATATACATATACATATATGTATATACATATACATATATACATATATATATATATATATACATATATATATATATATATATACATATATATATATATATATATACATATATATATATATATATATACATATATATATATATATATACATATATATATATATATATATAAAAACACCCAGCACGCCCCTGCGGGCGGTTTATCCTTCAAGCTCGGGTCCTCTACCAGAGGCCTGGGAGCTTGAGGGTCCTGCGCAGTATCTTAGCTGTTCCCAGGACTGCGCTCTTCTGGACAGAGATCTCCAATGTTGTTCCCGGGATCTGCTGGAGCCACTCGCCTAGCTTGGGAGTCACCGCACCTAGTGCTCCGATTACCACGGGGACCACCGTTACCTTCACCCTCCACATCCTCTCGAGCTCTTCTCTGAGCCCTTGGTATTTCTCCAGCTTCTCGTGTTCCTTCTTCCTGATATTGCTGTCATTCGGAACCGCTACATCGATCACTACGGCCATCTTCTTCTGTTTGTCTACCACCACTATGTCCGGTTGGTTAGCCACCACCATTTTGTCCGTCTGTATCTGGAAGTCCCACAGGATCTTAGCTCGGTCATTCTCCACCACCCTTGGGGGCATCTCCCATTTTGACCTCGGGACTTCCAGGTTATACTCGGCACAGATGTTCCTGTACACTATGCCGGCCACTTGGTTATGGCGTTCCATGTATGCCTTGCCTGCTAGCATCTTGCACCCTGCTGTTATGTGCTGGATTGTCTCTGGGGCATCTTTACACAGCCTGCACCTGGGGTCTTGCCTGGTGTGATAGACCCCAGACTCTATGGATCTTGTGCTCAGAGCTTGTTCTTGTGCTGCCATGATTAGTGCCTCTGTGCTGTCTTTCAGTCCAGCTTTGTCCAGCCACTGGTAGGATTTCTGGATATCAGCCACCTCCTCTATCTGCCGGTGGTACATACCGTGCAGGGGCCTGTCCTTCCATGATGGTTCCTCGTCTCCCTCCTCTTTCTTGGGTTTCTGCTGCCTGAGGTATTCACTGAGCACTCGGTCAGTTGGGGCCATCTTCCCAATGTATTCTTGGATGTTCGTTGTCTCATCCTGGACTGTGGTGCTGACACTCACCAGTCCCCGGCCCGCTTCCTTCCGCTTAGCGTACAGCCTCAGGGTGCTGGATTTGGGGTGAAACCCTCCATGCATGGTAAGGAGCTTTCTTGTCTTTATGTCAGTGGCTTCTATCTCCTCCTTTGGCCAGCCTATTACCCCAGCAGGGTACCTGATCACGGGCAGGGCGTACGTGTTGATGGCCCGGATCTTGTTCTTACCATTCAGCTGACTCCTCAGGACTTGCCTGACCCTCTGCAGGTACTTGGTGGTTGCAGCTTTTCTAGCGGCCTCTTCATGGTTCCCATTCGCCTGTGGGATCCCCAAGTACTTGTAACTGTCCTCTATGTCTGCAATGTTGCCTTCTGGTAGTTCAATCCCCTCAGTTCTGACTACCTTCCCTCTCTTTGTTACCATCCGACTACACTTCTCCAGTCCGAACGACATTCCAATGTCATTGCTGTATAGCCTGGTAGTGTGGATCAGTGAATCGATGTCTCGTTCACTCTTGGCATACAGCTTGATGTCATCCATGTACAGGAGGTGGCTGACAACTGCTCCGTTCCGTAGTCGGTATCCGTAGCCAGTCTTGTTAATGATCTCACTGAGGGGGTTCAGGCCTATGCAGAACAGCAGTGGGGACAGAGCATCTCCTTGGTAGATCCCGCACTTGATGGTGACTTGTGCTATGGGCTTGGAGTTGGCCTCTAGTGTTGTACGCCACATCCCCATTGAGTTCCTGTATATACATATGTATATGTATATACATATACATATATATATATACATATACATATATATATATATACATATATATATGTATATACATATACATATATATATATACATATATATATGTATATACATATACATATATGTATATACATATACATATATACATATATATATATATATATACATATATATATATATATATATACATATATATATATATATATACATATATATATATATATATATAAAAACACCCAGCACGCCCCTGCGGGCGGTTTATCCTTCAAGCTCGGGTCCTCTACCAGAGGCCTGGGAGCTTGAGGGTCCTGCGCAGTATCTTAGCTGTTCCCAGGACTGCGCTCTTCTGGACAGAGATCTCCAATGTTGTTCCCGGGATCTGCTGGAGCCACTCGCCTAGCTTGGGAGTCACCGCACCTAGTGCTCCGATTACCACGGGGACCACCGTTACCTTCACCCTCCACATCCTCTCGAGCTCTTCTCTGAGCCCTTGGTATTTCTCCAGCTTCTCGTGTTCCTTCTTCCTGATATTGCTGTCATTCGGAACCGCTACATCGATCACTACGGCCATCTTCTTCTGTTTGTCTACCACCACTATGTCCGGTTGGTTAGCCACCACCATTTTGTCCGTCTGTATCTGGAAGTCCCACAGGATCTTAGCTCGGTCATTCTCCACCACCCTTGGGGGCATCTCCCATTTTGACCTCGGGACTTCCAGGTTATACTCGGCACAGATGTTCCTGTACACTATGCCGGCCACTTGGTTATGGCGTTCCATGTATGCCTTGCCTGCTAGCATCTTGCACCCTGCTGTTATGTGCTGGATTGTCTCTGGGGCATCTTTACACAGCCTGCACCTGGGGTCTTGCCTGGTGTGATAGACCCCAGACTCTATGGATCTTGTGCTCAGAGCTTGTTCTTGTGCTGCCATGATTAGTGCCTCTGTGCTGTCTTTCAGTCCAGCTTTGTCCAGCCACTGGTAGGATTTCTGGATATCAGCCACCTCCTCTATCTGCCGGTGGTACATACCGTGCAGGGGCCTGTCCTTCCATGATGGTTCCTCGTCTCCCTCCTCTTTCTTGGGTTTCTGCTGCCTGAGGTATTCACTGAGCACTCGGTCAGTTGGGGCCATCTTCCCAATGTATTCTTGGATGTTCGTTGTCTCATCCTGGACTGTGGTGCTGACACTCACCAGTCCCCGGCCCGCTTCCTTCCGCTTAGCGTACAGCCTCAGGGTGCTGGATTTGGGGTGAAACCCTCCATGCATGGTAAGGAGCTTTCTTGTCTTTATGTCAGTGGCTTCTATCTCCTCCTTTGGCCAGCCTATTACCCCAGCAGGGTACCTGATCACGGGCAGGGCGTACGTGTTGATGGCCCGGATCTTGTTCTTACCATTCAGCTGACTCCTCAGGACTTGCCTGACCCTCTGCAGGTACTTGGTGGTTGCAGCTTTTCTAGCGGCCTCTTCATGGTTCCCATTCGCCTGTGGGATCCCCAAGTACTTGTAACTGTCCTCTATGTCTGCAATGTTGCCTTCTGGTAGTTCAATCCCCTCAGTTCTGACTACCTTCCCTCTCTTTGTTACCATCCGACTACACTTCTCCAGTCCGAACGACATTCCAATGTCATTGCTGTATAGCCTGGTAGTGTGGATCAGTGAATCGATGTCTCGTTCACTCTTGGCATACAGCTTGATGTCATCCATGTACAGGAGGTGGCTGACAACTGCTCCGTTCCGTAGTCGGTATCCGTAGCCAGTCTTGTTAATGATCTCACTGAGGGGGTTCAGGCCTATGCAGAACAGCAGTGGGGACAGAGCATCTCCTTGGTAGATCCCGCACTTGATGGTGACTTGTGCTATGGGCTTGGAGTTGGCCTCTAGTGTTGTACGCCACATCCCCATTGAGTTCCTGTATATACATATACATATATATATATACATATACATATATATATACATATACATATATATATATATACATATATATATGTATATACATATACATATATATATATACATATATATATGTATATACATATACATATATGTATATACATATATATATATACATATATATATATATATATACATATATATATATATATATACATATATATATATATATATACATATATATATATATATATATACATATATATATATATATATATATATATATATATATATATATATATATATATATATATATATATATATGTATATGTGTATATGTATATTATATATATATATATATATATATATGTACTTACTGTATTTACTAGATTCTCCACCACCTCCACCGGTAACCACACATCCACCACTCGTCTCTACGATCCCTCCTGGCCCAACAGCTACTACCACTACTACGGCTACTACCACTACTGCTACTACTGCCAAAACAACCTCAAGTCCTGTTTCTGGAAGTGGATTCTGCGCTGAAAAGCCAGATGGCCTGTATGTAAATGATGAGGATCCCCACACCTTTTATCAGTGTGTCCATGGACATGTCTACATCCAGACATGTCCAAATTATCTTGTTTACAGTGATGCATGCAAATGCTGTACCTAATTGACACTGAATAAAAGTTGTCTTGATCTAGCAAAAATGGTTTTTTATTCTTTTTATTTTTTATGAGAACCACACTGCCTGGACAGTCAATAAAGCCATAAATTCTAAAAACTGTATTAACCATTAAGCAAATGTACCCAGTACTCTGCAATACACATTATGTAATGCAGCTACTATAGCCTGAACTACATATAGGTCCATTTTAAAGCTAGGATGGGTTTGCCAAGATTTGCAGCTAGCTGTAGATTTTTTTCTTTAAAGGTTAGAATTAGATGAACAATATTGAATTTTTGGTCTCTGGATTGAAAATTGTACACCCAGTTAATGTACTTGAAACTGGAGCAGGTTTGGTTAAACTTTACATGAAGGTAACTAAAAGATTGTACAACAAATACAAATCTGGCCATGTTTCCTTTTTTTCTGTTTGTCTGGCATTTATCTGGCATTTTCTTTTCCTCGAAACCTGCTGTGGCTGTCCCTGTGCCAGCATTGTAACGGCTGGCTCAAACACAATAAAGGTCTCAACACCACGGTGAAAGGTTAAACCATTATTTGAATAGTTGAATTAATAAAGGAGAAGAGTGGCTGCTGCAGCACGGTAGAAAGAAAGAGTGAGTCAGAGCTTTACAAACAAACAGCTGACATAAATTGAGCCAACAAGTAAGCACATGCACTTTCCAGCCATCCGACCAAGCTGAAAATTAGGTTTTGTTTTGAGGAAACACCAAAATAAATTATGTGTCAGTATAATACTCGCTGCAATTCCACATCATTGGTACTCGAGCTTTTTCAATGCACAGCTCAATATAATATTTAACAATTGCTAACATTAAAAATGGCTTTGAGGTTTTTTTTTTGCAAGGTTGAATTTTAGTAAAACAAATGTTGGTGCAAAAGCGTCAGTAAACTTTTGACTGTTGTGGTGCTGCACCACTGTTACCATCGTGGTGCTGCAGTAGAATGAAAACCCTTTCCTTTTGCTAAATATTGTTGCTTGACCCTGTTAGGATATCTAATAAAGCATAGGCAAATTATAGAAATTACATTTTGTGGGTCTTCTGCAATGTTCAGGTCCTGCTTTACTGTCATTTCAGTCTGTCACTGGGAAGCTGCCAGACAACATGATCAGACCATAATATAGTCATTATAATATTCAACATTGGTGCATATAATTTGATTTTACTGTAATGAAATTAAGATGCTAAGTTTCTTTTATAGGTGTATAACTACTAAACTGCTGCTTGGTAGGGGGCTGCTAGGAAACACGATGACGTCATAATATCAGGTAAGATCCTTCAGGGGCCTAAGATGTACCCATGTGACGGTTTTGGTTCCTCAGCTCCTAACGGTGTAGGAGTAGTTCACAGACAAGCAGACAGGCGGGGAACATATGTAAAATAGTAAGACAGCTGTTTTTTGTATATCCGCGTAATTTTAACTTTCAGGTCCAGGTGTTTGCAAGCTATGTGATGAGCAATCTTAGGTTTTCTGCAAACGTTGTGGAGGCTTTCAAAACAATGTGTGTGTGTGTGTGTGTGTGTGTGTGTGTGTGTGTGTGTGTGTGTGTGTGTGTGTGTGTGTGTGTGTGTGTGTGTGTGTGTGTGTGTGTGTGTGAGTGAGTTCATGAATCAGTTACTATTTGACTTATGAAGCAATACCAGAATGTCCTTAAATTTAGGACATTTGGTTTACTTTGAGTTAATGATTATCATAGATTCTGCTTTTTTTTTTTTCTTTACTGCACTGTTTTATTACATTACCAGTCTGACCTCAGCTATCATGCGCATCCTAATTGTGATCTCAGGTAAGGGAAATTGAAATACAGATTTTGCAAATGCAAATTTTATATTTAACTATTTGTATGTAACAAAAAAATGCAACTGTTAAGGTCTCTGTCTCGCCTTTGGCAGTCTGGGTGAGTTCATAAATTGTACCAACCCTTTTATATTGGACAGTCATATAATGTTTTAAAGAGATTGAAAAATGTTCTTTCATATTCAGTCTCATCCTCCAGACTTGTGTGTTACTTCACAAACTGGTCCCAATACAGACCTGGCAATGGGAGGTTTATGCCTTCAAATATTGATCCAAACCTTTGTACGCACCTAATCTATGCCTTTTCTGGTATTAATGAGGCAAATGAATTAGTGACCATAGAATGGAATGATGAGGAACTCTATAGATCCTTTAATGGACTCAAACAAAGGTTAGTCTATTTTCTCCTCATATCACTTACAAAATGTTGAGAAAAAATAATCTTTGCTGCTGTATCTTTACATTCCCACAGGAATCCAAATCTTAAAACCCTGCTGGCAGTTGGAGGCTGGAACTTCGGAACGCAAAAGTGTGACACTAAGCATAAAACAATAATGAATCATAAATTTTCTCTTTATACAGATCTTTTTAATTGTGCCTTTCTTTTGCCAATCGGTTTCATAGGTTCACTACTATGGTGTCAACGCAAGCCAAAAGAAATACATTTATACAATCTTCTATCAAACTACTGAGAAAATTTGGTTTTGATGGACTAGACCTAGACTGGGAATACCCTGCAGCAAGAGGAAGCCCTCTGGAAGACAAGCAGAGATTCACAGTGTTATGCAAGGTCAGATTTGGAGTTACTGATGATTGGCATGAACCACGAAGTTACCTTTCTTTTCTGTGGTTTATAGGAGCTACTACAGGCCTTTGAGGCAGAGGGAACATCAACAGGACAGCCCAGGTTAATGATTTCTGCTGCTGTGTCTGCTGGTAAAGGAACCATTGATGCCGGTTATGAAGTCTCAGAGATGTCAAAGTAAGCTTATTAGTAATATCACATTGCATGCCCTGCAAAACCTGTTTTGCTGACCTTGACCTCTCATGCACTTTATCAGGTATGTCGATTTTATTAATGTGATGACATATGACTTTCATGGTACCTGGGAGAGTGTCACAGGACATAACAGCCCCTTATACAAAGGATCCCAAGATATTGGGGACCACGTTTACTTAAATACTGTGAGTAGATGGGTTCATTTTTCTCCCTGAAAAAGAGGGATTATGTAATCCATTCCGTTTGTTTCTTTGTCTGTTTGTTAGCGGTCTAGTGTTTCAAATTTTATGAAATGATAGATACCAACAAGCTGATCTAAGGTCATTTAATTTTCATGAAAATCAGGTCAATGTGAAAACTAGTAAAAACTTTACATACACAATTTTTTTATGGGTCATGTTCAGACTTCACAACAATATACTAAGTCTTGGGGAGCATGTGTACCTAGGTTGGCCAAACCTTTGACCTTTATGAAATAAATTCAAACAACCATATTGAGTTATATATCATATAAAAGGGTATGGAGAGAGCTGCACAAGACACTACAACATCACTATGACACTATAATATTTCTCAAAATTACACAATGACTGAAAATATGTTAAAAATGTTCAAATCTCAAGCATGTAGATTTGCATGTAAATCACAAAGATTTCAGCTAATTCTGATCCAATCATATGAATAAAGATGAAAAATACACCCTTTTAGTATGTATTAGGAAAAAGCTTTCATTTTGATCAAATCATCTCCAAATTTTGAAGCAATATATTTGTCAAAGGGGAACATAAGCGCTTTCTTTTTCTGAGCTCTTTAGAAAAAATTTTGATATAACATTATATGACTTCACAATGACACAAAAATATTAATATAGTGCAGAAATGACTATGAAAACAATGCAGATATCATTATTGGGGATAACAATACCAGTGAAACATAAAACACCAAACTTTTAGTATAGCCCTTGCCCTTCAGGGACAGTTGTGCTCTCTGAGTGCTTTGTTTTAGACTGCAATTGCTCCCAGCCACGCTCCACTTTTCCACACAGTTCTCAACCAACTGTCGATGGATTGACATTGATTGTCACCATTTTTACACCCTTCTCTAATTCTAACACTTGAGAATTTAAATCACAAATTATTTATAAAGTCAATGAGTCACTGAACCTGATAATACTAGTATTAATGACAATATAACTTACATATGTTTACATTTTAGGATTTTGCTATGAGGTACTGGGCAGAAAAGGGAACACCTGTACAAAAGTTAAATATGGGCTTTGCTACATACGGACGCACGTTTCGTCTTTCTACTCAATCCAGTCAAGCTGGAGCCCCTGCCAGCAGCCCTGCTGCTGCTGGCACATTTACAAGGGAGCCCGGCATTTGGTCTTATTATGAGGTAAAAAGAAATCCCCACTCTCATATTAATATGTTCATTTTAAGTCAGTTTCTATGTCTTAGTAGCAGATCAATGTTAATATGTCAAGTTACCACACAGAATGCATTTTTTATCTGTTTTCAGATTTGCACCTTTCTTCAAGGGGCCAGTGTCCACTTGATTGAGGACCAGAAAGTCTCATATGCCACCAAACAAAACGAGTGGGTTGGATATGACAATAAAGAAAGTTTTATGACTAAGGTAGACATGTGCATCTGGATGTTGCTCAGTTTTTCTTTGCCAGATAACATTAGTACTAAAACAACATATCACATTAAAATGTGCATACTGTTATTAAGTTGTTTCGATTGTTACTGCTTCAGGTCCGTTACCTAAAAAACAACACTTTTGGAGGAGCCTTTGTCTGGGCTCTGGATCTAGACGACTTTAATGGACAGTTCTGTGGACAGGGACAATACCCCCTCATCGGTTCTCTTCGCTCTCTTTTGTTTCCAGGTAATAAAATTCCTACATTAGCATTTTGAGCTAGCCAGTTTTGGATTTGGGGAAACCTGCAGTCTGCTGAAACTGAAGAAGTCACTTGGATGAGTGACGAAACGTTTCTCCCACAAAACGCTACGTCCAGATGAACAGAATCAACTTTTGGACAGCTAGCCAGTTACTTATTAGTATGCATATTTTCCAATTAGTCAATATAAAGGCTGTTAATGCCTTATTTGGGATATCTGTATTCTATCATAGCTTCCTAATGTTTGTTAAATGAAATACGTAAGAAGGCTTCAGCACATCAGTGACAATCCTAACATTATTTGCTCTTTAGCAATAAAAGACTGGTCAATTTGTCATAAAAGCACTTGAGGATGATCTATTTTTATTAAATAAAACACAAAACAAGTGTTCAATGTATCCAGATGAATACTGGTTAAATCTTTGAACTCGGGATTTGAATTTTCACTCACAGCAAATGCTCGAAAGCTACTATTACACTGACACTTATTAACCCAGACAGGATCTATATAATATGAAACAGAGAGACACTGTTGAATAGCTTTCTGGCCTTTTGCAAACCGAAAGCTGGTCAGCTGAAATAAACAGAAAGTTTAAGGAGGAGATCTGTTCTAAACATTTAAAAAATAAAAATAAAGATAAGGAAAAAACATGTAAAAATATTTTAATACCATTTTAAAATGTCTTAAGTTGTCCATTAAAAAATATTCAAATAAAATGTGTGTATAACTCCAAATTTGATTAAGGTTTATTGAAACACCTGAGAAAAGGACATATAAATTGCAACAGGGAAGTGTAAAGAGGAAGAACTCGTACGGAGCCCATGTGTGCCAAGTGTCAAATTTCTGGTGACTTACACCTCACTTTAGAACAAGGAGCAAATGGAAGCACATTTTAAGAGACCATCATTTAATAGGAGGTTATCTGAACATTATTAACATTTGCAGTTCATAAGAAACAACTGCAGTTATTAGGGCTATCAAAGAGTATTGACTATAGGCCCCTACATCCATGTACAACACCTTGCTTACTAATTAGCAAGCAGTAATTACAAATGTTTTAGGAAAATTTCGTAATTTAGGAAAATTATTGGCCTAATTGTTAAAAAAAAAAAGGTTTTGCGAAGAATTTTATTGTTGGCATTATTAACAACTTTGACTAATAAAGAGCTTGTATGCTACTAACATGCACACTAGCAAATGTTTAATTTATTAACTGACTATTAATTTGCGCACCCTAATATAGCCGTGGTTTTATGTAGGATATTTTTTTATATTATATTAACTAAAAGTTAACTTCTTTAATTTAATTTCACTTACTGATAAGTAATAATAATAATTTATGATGATAATAATAAGTATTATTATTATTATTGTTGTTAGTAGTAGTAGTAGTATAACTTTATAGCTATTGTTTCTACAGATCTTCCTCCACTTCCAACTGCTCACACAAACCTGAATCAGGAGACATCAACAAATAAGGATCACATTTTGCCTCATCCCAGACCATCAATCACTACTACAACCACTGACAACTTCTGTGCTACAAAAATTGGTGGGCTCTATGCCAAACCTGACGCTCCAGGTTCTTTTTACAGCTGTGCCAATGGCATCACGTGGATCCAAAACTGCCCAGCTAATTTAGTCTTTCGAGACAGTTGTAAGTGCTGTGACAGGCCGTAGAGACTCTGGACTATTTGTTCTGAGTTTTGGTTTTCAGCTTGTTTTTATTACCATTTGGGTCACTATAATGTCATGTCACATTTGGTCAGTTTTGATCATTTTAAACATAAATGCATGATCTTCATCTGAATTTTTTTCTTTTGAGGTTTGGCTTTCAGAGTCTAATCCTTATGTGAACCAGTCCAGGTTTTGCAACGTATGAAATAAAATATGATTATAATTACATTACATTATTCATCTGAGGATGAACGTTGGTCAGTTAATAACGTTGTTCCACTTTACTTTTAAGTGTTGCTGGAGTTCCTACGTTGTTAGTTCCTTGTCCTCTTCATGCACCTTGGAAGTAGGTGAAGTTGCTGCTGAAAATCCTAGGTGACACAAGGCTTGGGTTGACAACACCCGATCAGCCTTTTAATACCTGAGCGGTTATTAAAAACTGTCAAATTGCTCATACTGTTGTGTTAAGAAAGCCTATCTAAAATTGTGAACAGATTCAATCACATTTACAAATCTGGAATCATTTTAATGAGTCAGCCAGTAAAACAGCATTCTTTGAACATGTAGTCCAGTGTTTGATTCAAGTTAAGCATCCCTGTAGGTAGTGCTGTCATTTGTACCATTCATTATGAGCGGTCCAAATCAAAAAAACATGTATCTTTATGACTGCACTACTATCAGTGTCCCACAATAAGACATATATAATAATTGGTTAATTGAATCATATCATACCACCATAGAGTTCAGAAAAAAATAGTACATCAGTCTGCATAGAGCACCAAAACTTAATCTTGAATGCAAAATTCTAGATAGCCAATTCACAGTGATTTTACTGCAGAAAGGTCAGTGCTCTATCTACTCACATATCACTGAAAAGAGTCAGTAGTCCACATAAAAGATAAAAGTACATCCCACTTTGAAATGAGCAAAATTGTAGTTTCTGATTCTATAATGCAAAAGTTATTTAGTGCAATATCAATGCATTTGTATGCTATTCATGTGTTTATCTTATCACCAATGTTGTCAATTGCTTAGAGTTCATGGACAGAGCTGTGGGGCTCAGGGAGCTTCCTAATGTCACAGTTCTGGATCAAATTGAAGTAAAAAACAATCATCTCCTCGTAGTTCTTAGTGGAAATCCTTTCATTGATGCCATGGAATCTGAGAAACAAAGGAAAAAAAGGATTCATGGTACTTGGAACAAGAAAGTATTTTATATATTCCCCTCTTCTATTCATGCTGCATGATCTGTTTCTAGAGTTGAGAAATAATCACTGCACGTGGAATTCTTCTTACTGTATTTGTTCAATTTTAAATTGAGGTCTGCAGACATTTTTGGTGAAAATATATTTTGACAGTATTAAAAACTGCTGAATTCTCACCTCTCAAAGTCACCTGGCTTAAACCAAGCCGGGGAAAACCGATAAATATTTTTGGTCAGGTCGACGAAGTGTCGACTGTCTGTGTTTCCAATACAGATAGCTGCACATTTAAATATGATATTAAATTACTTATAATGTCCTGAAAGATGCTTTAAAATGCTTCCATACAAATCTGTATGAACCCTACCTGGAGCAACTGTAACTGTTGGAAACAAGTCCAGCACCGTTTTCTTAATAATTTGGAAGCCAAAGACCTTGTCATCAGCACCGCTGATGGGTAGAGGGTCAAATCCATTAACAAGTTCTACCTTCACTCGCTGGTCGCCCACCGTATCCTTGATGATGTCCAGTACCTAAAAAAGACAGCACACATCTCATATTCATGTCAAAGTGTACATAGTAAGGCATTCATTCTCAAAAAGGACTCTACCTCTTGTACCGACTGCGCTGAGTGAATTCGTAGATTTACATAAGCTTCAGCAAGGGAAGGAATAACATTTATCTGCAGAGGGAGGGAGATATTGAATTTTTACAAAGAAAAGTAACAGGCTTAAAATCTTACTTCTTGTGAATTACATTCAATTTAAAATAATCACTGCACCTTTACTCCTGCATTAAAAAAGGTGACTGCTGTGGTAGTCCTTACAAATGCATTAGATACTGGTTTTCTTTCAAGTATCCTGAAACATAAAAACTGGTCTATTTCACTGGAACCAATCACAAGAAAACATGACATTTGAATTTATATTTAAATGATATTTAGCAGTTATTACCTGCTAAGGAGCGGAGAGAAGAGCCACAAATTCGACATTATGAACTTTAGTGGTAAACTGAACTGAAGGCAAAGAATTAGTAGTTGGTAAAGAATGAGTACATGAGTATACTACTAGTAAAGAAGTATTTAGATTACCCTACCTTGTGGGCCAGATGCTCAAAGGTGTCACCTTCAGGACCATAACCAAATAACCTCGGCATTGGGTTGTCCTCTAGTCTGAGGAAACAGGATCACAGTTAAATCTTTTATACTAGCTTTTTAAACATGGGGTAGTAAAATTATGGAAGGCAGTGAAACATATGAACAGAGAAGCTAAACAGAACTCATTATAGTTTAAAAAACAATGTTCCTCTCACCTTTTGACTGCTGTGGCTAAGATCCCAATGCTAGTTTCCCTGGGAGGCATCGAGGAGTGACCAGGGGCCACAGACACACTAAGCTTTATAACGGCCTGGCCTTTTTCACTTAACCCGATTCTGCAAATCATAAATCATACACATACACATAAGATGTGATCAACACAAGTGCACAACACATGTTCAGGCAGGTTCTTACAGAGCAGCAGGTCCTTCAATAGCAGGAATGATTCCATCAAGTATAGTCAGGCACTCATCCATGACAAACAACAGCTGGACACCACGTTGCTTCAGAATACGCACTATGTTCATCGCTCCATTGAGACCACTGATCTTAAAAAAAGAGATTTTGAAGAGCACAGCCATTAAAATGTGATATTTCCAATCCCACTTAAGTTTGTAATGTCATAGTGAAACTGTTAACATACTTCTTCATCATGACCAAGACCGATGTAAAATCCCCTGCGTGGAGCATAGCCCTTTAACAGCAAGTACTCCAGCGCCTGAAGTATTCCCTAGAAGAAATAAATCAGCTGTTTAGCCAAATATACCTCAAGTCTGTTTAAAAGTAAGCTCACACAAAAGTAATGTTTTCACACCATTAGATTGTTTTTGTCATCTATGGTTCCTCTGCCGTAGATGAAGCCATCGATCTCCTTTGCAGAAAATGGTGGTGCTTCCCAACCATCTGACTCTGAAGCAGGTACTACATCAATGTGGGCCAGCAGCATGTATGGCACCAGTTCAGGCTGTGATCCTTTCACCCAAAACAAGTGGCTGTAGTTTGCCACCAATTCATGATGAACCAAGCTAGAAGAGAAAACTGTAGGGAAGGCTGACAAAAACAAAAAACTTAAAAACAAGCTGAAAGAGCAATTGTTATCTTAAATTCATCCTATCTTTCATGACTTATTTATGATAACTTTTTCATGATTATGACTTATTGATTTATTTATAGTAAAAATTCAACTACAAAAAGCATCTACTTGTTCCAGCTTCAAGCAAGTGGTGATCTATGGTAAATAAAATCACTATTGCACATTTTAGAAACTGTCGCAAGCTGTCATCTGCTAAAATTGAACTATAGAAAGTTTCATTTCACAAGTGAGATAAAACAACTGATAGAGGAGGCTATGAAAATTGCAGCAAATGCTTTACAAATGCAATCACTGGTTACTTTACTAGGTGCACCTGTTTAGCTAGTCATTAAAACAAATATCTAATCAGCTAATCACATGCAACCGAGTCAGTGCATTCAGGTATCTAGACATGGTCAAGATGGCCTCCTAAAGTTCAAAGTGAGCATTAAAATGGGGGAAATAAATGTGACTTTGAACCCAGATTTGTTATTGGTTTCCGATGGGTTGTTCTGCGTATTTCAGAAACTTGTGATTTACTAGAATTTTCCCACACAGAAAAATCTGGGATTTTTCCACTTAAACAAGTGAAGACCAAGCAGCAACATCTGCAATTCTTATAAGTAAGGACTTTTATTTGAAAATATTAGTTGTTTAATTCTTTTCCTTACATGACTTGGCATCAAAATACACTATATTGCCAAAAGTAAAAAAAATCAACCATCCAAATCATTAAATTCAGGTCTTCCAATCAATTCCATGGCCACAGGTTTTATGCACCTGTGGCTATGGAATCAATCAAGCACCTAGACATGCAGATTTCTTCTACAAAGATTTGTGAAAGAATGAGTTGATCTCAAGACCTCAGTGAATTCCAGTGCAAGCTCAGTCGTGAAATGTCCTTGCTACTAAATATTCCACAGTCATGTGAACAGCAGTGGCTTCCTTGACTCCGCACTCAAACCAGCGTTCCTCCCTGTCTAGGATGTGTACATCCTCATCATTGAAAGAGTGTCCACTGGCCAGTAGGTGTAAATAGACTGCAGAGTCCTGGCCTGAAGAGGTGGCTCTTCTGTGTTGTGCCATCCGCTTCACCAGAGGTTGTTTGGTTTCCCTGATGTATAAATGCTGGCAATACTCCTGGCAGCGTACACTATGTTACTCTGTTTGTGTCGGGGGACCCGATCCTTGGGGTGGACCAATTTTTGGCACAGCGTGTTTTGGGGTTTAAAGCCACAGAGACGTGGTGTTTAGAAAAAATGTGTCTCAACTGTACTCCTTACACGTACGGGATCACTACAGGTTTTCGTTTAGGCAGCGCTTGCCCTTCTCTCCTGGATCAGTTGGCGCCTTCCCAACTTTGACAAAAGTCAAGCTGGGATAACCACGGTTACTCAGAGCCTTCTTGATGTGATGTTGTTCTGCTTCCCTGGCTGCTGAATCTGTGGGGATGGTGTTCGCTCTGTGTTGTAGCGTTCTGATGACACCCAGTTTGTGCTCCAGTGGATGATGAGAGTTAAACATTAAATACTGATCCATATGTGTAGGTTTCCGGTACACATCAGCTTTTAGATGTTCCCCATTACTGATGGAAATTTCACAGTCTAAGAAGACTAACCTGCCACTTTTCATATCCTCCCTGGGGAATTTGATGTGTCGGAATCTGGCTTTGACAGTTGCCAGGAGAATGGTACTTGTTTCAGATTATTCACCCAGATTATAAAGAACAACAAAATAAACTACCACAGCTATGCAGATGACACACAAATATATATCACAATGTCACCAGGAGACCGAGGCCCTGTACAGGCTCTTGGTAAATGCATTGAGGAAATCAATGACTGGTTGTGCCACAATTTTCTCCAACTAAACAAAAACAAAACTGAAGTAATAGTCTTTGGCGCCAAAGAAAAACGATTACAGGTCACCAGAGAACTTCAATCTATACATCTAAAAACCACAAACCAGGCGAGAAATTTGGGTGTAGTGATGGATGCAGACCTAAACTTAGAAAAACACATTAAGACAATAACAAAGTCAGCTTACTATCACCTCAAGAATATATCAAGGATAAAAGATCTGATGTCTCAACAGGACCTGGAAAAACTAGTCCATGCATTCATCTTTAGTAGGCTTGATTACTGTAACAGCATCTTTACAGGTCTACCTGAAAAATCAGTCAGACAACTACAGCTCATTCAGAACTCTGCTGCTCGAGTCCTCACTAAGACCAAAAAAGTGGACCACATCAGTCCAGCTCTGAGATCTTTACACTGGCTGCCTGTCCGTCAGAGGATAGACTTTAAAGTTCTGATGCTGGCCTATAAAGCTCTGAATGGTTTAGGACCAAAATACATCAGTTACCTCCTGACCCAGTATGAACCTTCCAGATCCCTCAGGTCATCTGGATCCGGTCTTTTATCAGTTCCCAGAGTCAGAACCAGACATGGAGAAGCTGCATTCAGCTTTTATGCTCCTTATATCTGGAACAAACTCCCAGAAAGCCTCAGATCAGCTGAAACACTCAGTTTATTTAAATCCAGGTTGAAGACTCACCTATTCTCAGCTGCATTTGAATAAAGCACCAAATCCACACTTTTAAGCTTAAATTTCAAAACTTACACTAACTACTGATCTTATCTATTTCTGATTTTATCTGTTTTGATTTTATATACTGGTTTGTTTGTTTGTTTGTTTGTTTGTTTGTTTGTTTGTTTGTTTGTTTGTTTGTTTGTTTGTTAAGTGGGTTTAGAGCTCTGGGTAGCTCCCCAGCTGGGTCTAGACTGGGTCTAGAGAGTATTTTAAATTCAGGGAATTTAAAATAGAAAGTAGCTCGTCCACAGAAGGACTGGTAGCTCCCCTTACGATAAGGGTTCAGATCGCGCGAACAGGTGTGGGATTAGAGCTCTGGGTAGCTCCCCAACTGGGTCTAGACTGGGTCTAGAGAGTATTTTAAATTCAGGGAATTTAAAATAGAAAGTAGCTCGTCCACAGAAGGACTGGTAGCTCCCCTTACGATAAGGGTTCAGATCGCGCGAACAGGTGTGAAATGTGTGTGTTTAGTTAGTTTGTTTGTTTGCTTGTTTTAATCAATTTTAAATCATGCTTTTTATTTGTTTTTGTTTCTAATGTCTCTGTAAAGCACTTTGAATCACCTTGTTGTTGAATTGTGCTATACAAATAAATTTGCCTTGCCTTGCCTTGTCTGACTGACACAAACCAAGAGTAAAGTTTGGTGGAGGGGGTATTATGGTTTGGAGCATTTTCAGGAGTTGGGCTCGGTCCCCTAGTTTAAGTGAAAGGAACACTTGTGCTCCCAACAGGGAGATGGCCCTTTCCTGTTTCAACATGACTGCACACCAGTGCACAAAGCAAGACCCATAAAGTCATGGATGAGCAAGTCCAAGATGGAAGACCTTCTTCCAACCAAATAGAACACCTTTGGGCAGGCCTGGACTGGGAAGAAAAATAAATAAAGTATCAGCCCTATACATTATTATACACGTCCTGCCAATTGTGAGATACCATTCTGAGATAATCAGCTGGCCAAAGGAGGAAATAGAAGCTACTGACATCAAGACAAGGAAGTTCCTTGCCATGGAGGGTTTCACCCAAAGTTCAGCAACCTCAGGCTAAGCTAAGTGGAAGGAAGGATGCCACGGACAAATGTGTGTCAGAACAACTATCCAGGATGAAACAACAACAATCCATGAGTACATCAGGAAGAGGTCCACTCTTGCTGCCCTTTTCTTGGCTTGTTCTAGCAATAGCCGCCTCTTGTGACTGCAAGGACTTTAGATTGGCTGCTGCCATGGTAAATGGCCTGCATTTGTAAAAAAAATCATTTGTATAAAAGCAACAAGTCCCTAAGGACTAAGTAAGTAAGTCCCTAAAGTGTACTGTAAAGCTCTATCAGTGCTGTAAAGCTCTATCAGTGCCCTGGGGCGCACTGACAGAGGCGAGGCTGCCGGACACTGGCGCCACCGGGCCCTCTGACCACCACCAGTAGGCAAACATGGGGTTAGTATCTTGCCCAAGGATATCTGGCATGCAGCCTGGGATCGAACCACCAACCTTCTGATTAGTGGCTGACCTGCTCTGCCACCTGAGCTACAGCCACCCCACACTAGTATTACTGTTGACACATTTTGCTGCATCTGTTTTCAAGTTCTTTTTCTTTTTCTCACTTAGCTTTTCAGTCCCACATTTTTATTTATTTTTGTTTGCCCATCTGTATCAACGCTTCTTCCACATTTAATTATGTTCTACAAGGTGGAATATTGTTGAGGGACTGCAGCCCTTCAAGATAGCCTGTAGCCTGTCTTATATTGACAAAGCAAAGGGTCTCACTGCAGCCACTGTGGAGCTCTGCAGTAACTGGAAACACATGACCTCAACAGTAACCTGAAACCCATGACTTCCACACTAGGTAGAAACACGTCCAACATATTGCAATACGGGACACAACACAAAAACAAAGGACGTTTCTCAATTCTAAAGTACGTGAGTCCAGACTTCTTAGGCGCACACGGGAGTCCGAACTTCCCAAAAATGCAAGAACGCAGCACGATCATTTTACAATAGACCCTGCGCACAAGAAAATGCTAACTTCCTGTTTTAAGACCGGATGTAGGGTTGTACATTTCCGGTAGCTTTATTTGGCAGTCAATTGCTACTGCAAAGGTGAACTCAAAAATCATGTCCAAAATACGAAAACGGAAAGATTACATTAAGTTACAAAGAGCAGAGGGTGGTAACACTCACCATTGCTGTGTCATAAAAAAAATCAAATGATCAATTTTGATGTTTGAAAAGCGTAGATCGATTGTTTGTTTACATCACTCAACCCAAGCAGAACTACATTACTGCATGCAGAAGACACATTGTCCACATTCAGAAGCACATCTCTCTATAGTGACAGTTCTTATGATTTAAACAGGCAAATGTCCAGCATTCAAACTACAGGTGAACAATAGTCAAAGCCAGATGTTTCCCCGTTATGTCGATATCAGTACACACCTACACAGGATGTCAACAAACCGTGAAAAAAAGCCACAGGATATAAAAAAAATACATGATTGATTGCAGGTAAGGGTCTGTATATATTAGTATTTACGAAGAGTATGTTGTGACTTATTACTTACAATTACAGTGGTCCCTCGCTATAACGCGGTTCACCTTTTGCAGCGTCGCTGTTTCGCGGATTCTTTTAGTGCAATTTTGCATGCTTTTTTTTTTTTAAAGCACATTGTGTTCTGCATCCCGATCACTTTTTTTTTTTTTTTACGAAGGTTTGAGCTTTGAGAGTTTAAACAAGAGAGAAAAGTGTGAAACTGTTCATGCCTTTCTGAGAAAAGTGTATAAAGTGTGTAGTGATGGGTTTTACAGCCTTACATTTTAAAAAAAATTGTAAAATATAAAGCTGGCTACTTCGCAGATTTCACCTATCGCTGGTTATTTTTAGAACAACACCCGCGATAAACGAGGGAATTCTATATACAAATGCTGAGAAATTTCAATCCCTTCTCTCTTTTGCTCTGAGGCGCGAGGGAAAAATATAATAAGTCGATGAACATCATCTACAGATATATTCAGTAAATGCCCAAGACACCTTGAGAAATGTAAATCGCCGCTTGGCTTTTTTTGGAAAACCCGACCATAAACAAGATGCGAATATCACACCGGAAACGAAGTGCCCTACAGGAGTTTCCTCACCGGAAGTAGCATATGCTAAGGTGCACATAGTCTATTGGAACAGCAGCATACTTGATGACATCACCGTTCCGGAGTTTTTACTGCCATCCCCTCTTAATTTAACTGTGATTAATATTTACAATGGAAATTACACATTATGTTTTTGATCTTCTCTCTTTTTTTGTTTTTTAAAGATAATTTTCAAAAAGTATCTTAAGCACTCTGGCAAAATTCGCTTTTATGTATGATCTGTTCCATAATGTCTAAAGAGCTTCATGCAGTTAAGCACAATTACTGCATGTATGAAAACACAAGCTTAATCTCTCTATTAATAAAAATAGTATACATGTATGCCTGAATAATAAGAAAGAGGTGAGATGTTAGAACACTTTTATATTTATTTTAATAGACACTGGCCCTTACAATAGACAGCTGGGGTTTGGAAGAGAATTGAACAAATATTTAAAATATAATCGGATCATTTGGAGCAGCCGTCAGGATCTCCACGCATTAACATGTTGTTTTTGCTCTCAGTGAAAACGTTTCCTCTTGAATTTAAATATTTTTAATGTTATATTTAACTCAGAGTCAGCTGTTTAAAAAAAGAACAGAATATTTTACATCAGGCAGTATAACAGGTGAAATTTAAAGTACACTGACAGCTCTACAAGTAAGACTTCAGTATTAAATAAAACAGTCCAGTTATAAAGCTTAATCTGAGCCAAACTGATTTGCTCAGGAACAAATGAAACACTGAAAAAAAAAAAAACAATAAAATTTTTAAATGATCTAATTGACTTGTATCATGTTTAACTTGAGTAGCGAAAGACCACAGGGGGGGGGTTTGAAAATGATGTCCGCTATTGTCGCAGATCCACAGCTTGTTTTTTGTCCATAAACTTTGCAGATGAGAAGAAGAGGCAGAGTTCTTCGTGAAAAGTGAAAAAGAATGGCTTAGTTTTCAGAAATCGACATTTATGAATGAACCCATAATAATTATCACATTTAAGACATTTTCAAGTTTATTTTCTTTTCTTTGAGATTCAAAAATAATATCATTTTTAGAAAATTCAAGTAAGTTTGGAATCTTTGGGAAAAGCCAGTAGTGCACATCGTCCCACGGGGCTTTACAGTATATACATTCGTAAAATAAAAGTTCTGTCGAATCAATATTCCCATTACAGAAAGAACAAGACTTATTATCAATAGGAAAACGATGCCTGAGAAATTCTTTGGAACGGTAAATGCCTGAGAGTATTTCATAATGGACCTCCTTAGCTTTTGGAGGAATGGGAAGTTTTAGGTAATTTGCTCTGATTTCTTTCTTTTGATCGCAGGAGAACGGTTGTGAAATGGAATTTGGATTTGATCTATATGGGGGAAAGCATTAGTGAATAATTCCTTAATTTTAGAGTTTTTTTAGACTTAACTCCACAGTGGCTGCAGCCAGGTGCTCTTGGTCGACAAAGGGTCATGGGTCATGTGACTTGAGGGTTTTGAACCACGTGCATCTCGGTGTAGCGTTTCGACATACCTTGGCTCAGCAAGACGTGGAAAGGTTAATTCTGAATAAGGTGTACCGAACAAAGTACATCTGCACAGCAAACATTAACTTTATCCATTTATTAGCGCTATACAAGTTTGACATACAAAAACTACATTAACGTTTAGAGTTACAGCCATCAGCTAGTTCCACGTTGAGCACATTATATATAAAAGAAAGTTACTTTAAGCACGTTTTACTGGCAGGTTTACCTTTTCGGAGGAATCTGTCAAATTCATGCAGCGCAGTGGTGTTGCTTTCTGTATTTGAGAATGACACGGTGGGGATGCGGATTGCCTCTGGACAAATGGAGACAAATTGTTACCAAACAGAAGTGTCTCTACCTCCATCTACATCCACTACAACACGACTCCGAATACCTTTAAAATTTGCTAGGAGCTCCTCTCTCTGATGGTGGTCAATGACGAGCGATTTGTTATTCGTCTTTTCCCAGTGTGCGAGTTGAAGTCCGGCGTTAACGTCCAGTGAAAGAGTCCTGATAGCTGCTATTGTAAATAACAGCAGGACTGTAATAAGCAAGCTGCTAATAATTATCTTTAAAAACTTAAATATTCTTAACTTTGAACCCGACTCAGTCATTGTAATGGTTGTTGTGTTTACAGCAGAACTCGTCGACTGTGACTGCAGGCTGAATTTGCATTAGAGCCACCTGCAGGCAGACAAGGACAGTCACGCCTACATTATGTAGAGAGCAGTTTTTTAAGAGCTTATTTCAGTTTTAGTTAAATCACCATCACCATTCGGGTGGAGAAAGCTTGTGTTCAATCTCCCTCACGACGTGCAGGTTTTTAGTAGTAAAATAATTGCCAAAATACAAAGCAAACACTTTATTGAAATACATTTTTCTCTGCGACCTGCGGGGGGGGGGGGGCTAGGAGGAGGAGTTGGCTGTCCGACTGCGGTCTGGAGTGTGGGGCCTTCCTGCTGCTGCGGAGTCGGGGCGGTCTGCCTCCCCCCACCGCAGGGAAAAGGGTAACACCACCTGGGTCTGGGTGCAGTTCCCCCCCTCCAGGGGCAAGGGTACCTAGACCCGGGGCTTAGAGTACGCTTGGGGAGTGTGATCGTGTGTACAGCGTCTCTTTATGTCTGTCTCCACGTTGGTTGAGTGTGGAGTAAGTGTATATGAGAGCATGAGGGTGGGAATGGATGTTTGTATATGTGTGTGCCTGTATTTCTGTGTCTATATGTCAGGTTGGGTGTCAGGCGCCACCTCTCTGGGGACATCTTAGGCCCTCCAAGGTATGGAGGCCTATCTCCCCCTACCACCACTTCCCCTGCCAGTGGCGGACTCCCTCAGACATCGGTGCGTTGGTGGTTCTTTGTGTCCGGGGATGGGCGTCCAGGTACACACCGGCTCACTCCTTGGCGGCCGCTTATCGGGGCCTGGAGCCTGGGGCTCGCTCGGGCCCCTTCGGAGGTGGGGTGCCCCCGGCCTCTCGGCCTGGGGCTCGGTCACTCAGGCACGGCTGGCTGCCGGCGGAGCTCACGGGCGCGTCACTGCAACTCCCCCTGGCTTCTGCTCCGCGGCTGCTGAGTGAGCCCTCATCTGGGACTCTCCTCAGCTCTTTCTGGGACAGTGGCGCGGCTGCCCCTCTGTTGGTCTTCCTTGGTCTCTTGTGTTCTGCGGGCCTCTGGATGTCTGGAGTTTTGATCTCCTCCATACCTGCTTCATGCCCTGGAGGACGGGGCTGTGGCCCCCCCACACCCTCTAGCAGATCATTACATGAAGGAACCTTTTAAAAAAAACAAGCGCGTCCATGCTCACAGGTGTACACACGGGTGATCACACCCACAAACTACACCCTTTTTGGCTCCTACCTCAAAGCACACTGTGTTCTGTTGATCTTATGTGCTGCACAATAATGTTTAATATTTAGTATTTACTGTCATATTCCCATATATCATTGTGATGTTGTTTATTCTATTACTCTTGTTCTCTTCTGCTTGTTTTCTTTTTTCTTTCTCAGCAGGTGACCCAGGTGATTGATATATGCATTTTTTTTCTTTTTTTCTTCTTTTTTTTCTTTTTCTGCTCATTCTGTTGGTTTTTGTCTTTTGCCCTTCTCCCCCGTCCCTCTTCTCAGCTGTTTCTCTTTCCCTCTTTCTTTCTCCCCTTCTTTCCCCCAGTCAAGTCTGTCCCGTATTCAGCAAGTGAAAATAAAATAAACAATAAAAGGTGAGTCAAATGGACCATTACGGCAAGGCTGGGATGGTCAATTTGGTAAAGTAAATCCGTTGGGCATCTTTCTTTGCCTTTAGACAATAATTCTGATGGCAAAAGAGCCAAACGGGACAGGCAAAAAAATAAAAAATAAAAAATACATTTTTAACATTTAAAAAAATGCATGTAAGTACGTGACAAATTCTTTGAAAAGGCAATATTACAATTAGGTTTAAGAAAATGGACAATTTTAAAATTAGTCCAGCATCACTTCTATAGTGACAAGACCACAATGGCAAAATAATCACATAGAAAACCACATTCTGTTTAACTAATAATAATGATTATTACTATTATTATTAGTAATATTATTGTTTCTACAGATCTTCCTCCACTTCCAACTGCTCACACAAACCTGAATCAGGAGACATCAACAAATAAGGATCACATTTTGCCTCATCCCAGACCATCAATCACTACTACAATTACTGACAACTTCTGTGCTACAGAAGTTGAATCAGAATCAGAATCAGAAAGGGTTTTATTGCCAAATGTTGAGCAGGTTTACAACATTAGGAAATTGCTGCGGTGCTTCAGTGCAAACATACTGTCATAAATTACGCTTAACATCTGCCAGAAAATGCTGAGGATTTTCTATGAGTCTGTTGTGGCCAGTGCGATCCTCTATGCTGTTGCATGCTGGGGGAGCAGGCTGAGGGTCGCAGATGCCAACAGACTTAATAAACTAATCCGTAAGGCTAGCAATGTTGTGGGGATGGAGCTGGACTCCCTCAAGGTGGTGTCGGAGAGGCGGATGCTGTCCAAGATAAAGACAATGTTGGATAACACCTCCCACCCACTCCATGACATGCTGGTCAGTCACAGGCGCACGTTCAGTGAGAGACTGAGATTACCGAAAAGCACCACTGAACGACACAGGAAATCATTCCTGCCTGTGGCCATCTCCCTGTACAACGCATCCACTTAACACACTGTTTGCTGCTACAACTACACATGTTTCTTTTCCAACTATTTATTTATGAGTGACTTATGTATGTATGTATGTATATATATGTATATATTGTACTATTCTTAGTTAGTGTATTGTCTGTCTTGTCTTAATGTTGGTTTAAAATGGAGCACTGTAACAAAAAATAATTTCCCCCAGGGATCAATAAAGTATTCTGATTCTGATTCTGATGATTCTGATTAAATAGACATGAAAATAAAAATAAGAATAAGAATTAAAAGTGCTAAGTAGATAGATATATACATGAGTGCAGGTGGTGATCAGTGCCAAACATGGAATGATGCAGTGAACACAGCGTAGGGTCATGTGTTAGTGGTGGGAACAGTCATACGGTTATTGTTCATGTGTCCAACAGCAGAGGGGAAGAAACTGTTCTTATGGCGAGAGGTTCTGGTGCGAATGGACCGGAGCCTCCTGCCTGAGGGGAGCAGGTCAAACAGACTGTGTCCAGGGTGTGAAGGGTCAGCTGTGATCAGAGTGCACGCCCCAGTGTCCTGGAGGTGTACAGGTCCTGCAGAGATGGGAGTCTGCAGCCAATCACCTTCTCAGCAGAGCGCACAACACGCTGCAGTCTCTGTTTGTCCCTGATAGTGGCTCCAGCGTACCACACGGTGATGGAGGAGGTGAGGATGGACTCGATGATTGCAGTGTAGAATTGCATCATCGTCCGTGTTGGCAGGTTGAATTTCTTCAGCTGCCTCAGGAAGTACATCCTCTGCTGGGCTTTCTTAATGATGGAGGTGATGGTGGGCTCCCACTTCAGGTCCTGGGTGATGGTGGTACCCAGGAAGCGGAATGAGTCCACAGAGGTGATGGGGGTGTCAGTCAGGATGATGGGGGGGAGTGGGGCTGTGTGCTTCCTGAAGTCCACAATAATCTCCACTGTCTTCTGGGCATTCAGCACCAGGTTGTTGTGGCTGCACCAGGACACCAGACGTTCAACCTTGGTTGGTGGGCTATATGCCAAACCTGACGCTCCAGGTTCTTTTTGTACCTGTGCCAATGGCATCGCATGGATCCAAAACTGCCCAGCTACTTTAGTCTTTCAAGACTGTTGTAACTGCTGTGACAGGCCGTAGAGACTCTTCTATATTTGGATTTACAAACAATCCCTGGCTTTATGGAAAAATACTGTCTTTGCATTTCCTTCTGTAACACTGATAGTGTAGAATTTATACTTGCAGTTTAAATTCATTCTTGTGATCTCCACATTGTATTTACTTACATTATTTATAAACATTACGCAACATCTAATCCAACTGGCATTACAATTATAACGGATCTGATTCTAAAAAGAATGTGCACATTTATAACATCCAGAAACATCTTTGTAATACATCATTTTCCATCACAAAGTGCAGTTCTGTGCAACAGTTTAAGGCAGGTGAGAGAAAAAATGTTGTAAACAAAGAATGCTTTCAAAAATGGAAGTGTTAATCATTTATTTTCATCAATCAACAAAATGCAGTGAATGAACAAAAGAGAAATCTAAATCAAATCAAGATTTGGATTGACCCCCCTTTGCCTTCAAAGCAGCATCAATTCTTCTAGGTACACATGCACACAGTTTTTAAAGGAACTCAGCTGGTAGGTTGTTCCAAACAGCTTCGAGAACTAACCACAGATCTTCTGCGGATATAGGTTTCCTCACATCCTTCTGTCTCTTCATGTAATCCCAGACACATTGATGATGTTGAGATCAGGGCTCTGTGGGGGCCAAACCATCACATCCAGTACTTCTTGCTCTTCTTCATGCTGAAGATAGTTCTTAATGACTTTGGCTGTATATTTGGGGTTGTTGTCCTGCTGCAGAATACATTTGGGGCCAATAAACAATCATTTATATTTGTGAAAGCATTCTTTGTTTACAGCATTTTTTTTCTCACCTGCCTAAAACTTTTGGACAGCACTGTATTTAGGAAAAAAGGCTGTATAAAAGGAGACACAAATGAAATTTGCTAGTGACGGAATCAGTCAGTCAGACGGGGTTTCAGCTTGTTTTTATGGGTCAGTATAATGTTATGCCACATTTGGACATTTGTTTTGATCATTTAAGCACAAATTCATGTCCTTCATCTGAATTTTATTGTTTTGAGGTTTGGCCTTCGGAGTCTAACCCTTGTGTGACCTAATCCAGGTTTGGCAACATATGAAATAAAATATTATTAATTATAATTATTATAATTAGATTATTCATTTGAGGATGCTAACTATGAAGCAAGACCCACCGTTTCTGTGTAGAAAATATTAAAAAGTAATTGGTTTTGGTTGCTGGAAACGTGTATACCTTTGTAAAAATGAATGAAATTTTAATAAGATATGTGAAACACAAAGGAGTGACTTTGGGTTTCACTTTGGGTTGACTTTTAAGTCAGAACAAATATTTTAGTTGAACAGAATAAGAAAAACTACAACAGAGTACATTCTGTTGGCTCATCAATAAAACAAAATCAAAGCTTTTGAATGAAAAGTTGAAAAGCACTTAGTTTTGATGACCAAAATGACTTTGACATTTGTTATATGACTGGTTTTAGAAAAAGCTCATTACTTATTTTTTACAACTTAAAATATAAATTAAATAAAAATAAAATTTTCAAAATGAAAAATTCAGAATCTTTTTTTTTTAAATTGAAGTGTCGATTGAGCAGTCTGACAAATGTTTTCAAAGTAATTAAATAAATGTAAGTTGCATATAAGAGTTTTAATTTGCAACATCTTTTTTTTATTAAAAATGTAAAAACTCATGTATCAAATAGGACACATTGGGCCTTGAGGGAATAACCATCACATCCGCTTTGAAATCTGCAAGTAAAAATCTGCAATTACTAATGACCTTCACTTTAAGCATCTTAAGATTTTATTTTAAGATTTCATGTTTTGGCTGCTGTGTTAATGCATTTTAATTTTTAAGGTCACTACGTTCCATCTGTGAAAGGTAATATGCAAATTTGTGCAAAACCACTTGTGTGTCATTTGCTTTAATTAATAACTCTTTTCTTGTCTTCTTTACTGTACATTAAAGCTATTTTTATTACAGATGGAAGATTGTTACCTGGATAAAACTGTCACATTTTCAGAAATGTTACTTATTCTAAACCTGTTGTAAAATTCCTCATATGTACTGTATATAGCACAAGTGTAAAAATGAATTTCATTTTGTGTTTCATCAGAAATAATTATGGGAAAATTCTGTTAGGTCACAGTAACTGTGATTCAGACTCATCTGAGATTTTTAGTACATGCAAGTATGGAATCATTTTGAAAATCCTAGGTGGCACAACATTCAGGCTGATGACAACACTCGATCCTCCTTTGTTATGGCTGATGGGTAATTAAAAATAAAATTGTGCACAGATTCAATCACATTTACAAATCTGGAATCATTTTAATGAGTCAGCCAGTAAAACAGCATTCTTTGAACATTAAATCCAGTATTTTATTTAAATTAAGCATCCCTGTAGGTAGTGCTGTCATTAGTACTATTCATTATGAGCGGTCCAAATCAAAAAGCCATGAGATGTATCTTTATGACGGCACTACTATCAGTGTCCCACAATAAGACATATATAATAATTGGTTAATTGAATCATATCATACCACCATAGAGTTCAGAAAAAAATAGTACATCAGTCTGCATAGAGCACCAAAACTTAATCTTGAATGCAAAATTCTAGATAGCCAATTCACAGTGATTTTACTGCAGAAAGGTCAGTGCTCTATCTACTCACATATCACTGAAAAGAGTCAGTAGTCCACATAAAAGATAAAAGTACATCCCACTTTGAAATGAGCAAAATTGTAGTTTCTGATTCTATAATGCAAAAGTTATTTAGTGCAATATCAATGCATTTTGTATGCTATTCATGTGTTTATCTTATCACCAATGTTGTCAATTGCTTAGAGTTCATGGACAGAGCTGTGGGGCTCAGGGAGCTTCCTAATGTCACAGTTCTGGATCAAATTGAAGTAAAAAACAATCATCTCCTCGTAGTTCTTAGTGGAAATCCTTTCATTGATGCCATGGAATCTGAGAAACAAAGGAAAAAAAGGATTCATGGTACTTGGAACAAGAAAGTATTTTATATATTCCCCTCTTCTATTCATGCTGCATGATCTGTTTCTAGAGTTGAGAAATAATCACTGCACGTGGAATTCACTTTTGTGTGAGAATCGCATCTGTAACCGGAAGGTCGCCGGTTCGATCCCTGGGCTCTCTGTCCTGGTCGTTGTGTCCCTGGGCAAGACACTTTACCCTACTTGCCTACTGGTGTTGGCCAGAGGGGCCGATGGCGCGATATGGCAGCCTCGCTTCTGTCAGTCTGCCCCAGGGCAGCTGTGGCTACAACTGTAGCTTGCCTCCACCAGTGAATGAATAATGGTATTGTAAAGCGCTTTGGGTGCCTTGAAAAGCACTATATAAATCCAATCCATTATTAATTCTTCTTACTGTATTTATTCAATTTTAAATTGAGGTCTGCAGACATTTTTGGTGAAAATATATTTTGACAGTATTAAAAGCTGCTGAATTCTCACCTCTCAGGGTCACCTGGCTTAAACCAAGCCGGGGAAAACCGATAAATATTTTTGGTCAGGTCGACGAAGTGTCGACTGTCTGTGTTTCCAATACAGATACCTGCACATTTAAATATGATATTAAATTACTTATAATGTCCCGAAAGATGCTTTAAAATGCTTCCAGCTAATTCATAAAAATGTCTACAAATCTGTATGAACTCTACCTGGAGCAACTGTAACTGTTGGAAACAAGTCCAGCACCGTTTTCTTAATAATTTGGAAGCCAAAGGCCTTGTCATCAGCACCGCTGATGGGTAGAGGGTCAAATCCATCAACAAGTTCTACCTTCACTCGCTGGTCGCCCACCGTATCCTTGATGATGTCCAGTACCTAAAAAAGACAGCACACATCTCATATTCATGTCAAAGTGTACATAGTAAGGCATTCATTCTCAAAAAGGACTCTACCTCTTGTACCGACTGCGCTGAGTGAATTCGTAGATTTACATAAGCTTCAGCAAGGGAAGGAATAACATTTATCTGCAGAGGGAGGGAGATATTGAATTTTTACAAAGAAAAGTAACAGGCTTAAAATCTTACTTCTTGTGAATTACATTCAATTTAAAATAATCACTGCACCTTTACTCCTGCATTAAAAAAGGTGACTGCTGTGGTAGTCCTTACAAATGCATTAGATACTGGTTTTCTTTCAAGTATCCTGAAACATAAAAACTGGTCTATTTCACTGGAACCAATCACAAGAAAACATGACATTTGAATTTATATTTAAATGATATTTAGCAGTTATTACCTGCTAAGGAGCGGAGAGAAGAGCCACAAATTCGACATTATGAACTTTAGTGGTAAACTGAACTGAAGGCAAAGAATTAGTAGTTGGTAAAGAATGAGTACATGAGTATACTACTAGTAAAGAAGTATTTAGATTACCCTACCTTGTGGGCCAGATGCTCAAAGGTGTCACCTTCAGGACCATAACCAAATAACCTCGGCATTGGGTTGTCCTCTAGTCTGAGGAAACAGGATCACAGTTAAATCTTTTATACTAGCTTTTTAAACATGGGGTAGTAAAATTATGGAAGGCAGTGAAACATATGAACAGAGAAGCTAAACAGAACTCATTATAGTTTAAAAAACAATGTTCCTCTCACCTTTTGATTGCTGTGGCTAAGATCCCAATGCTAGTTTCCCTGGGAGGCATCGAGGAGTGACCAGGGGCCACAGACACACTAAGCTTTATAGCAGCCTGGCCTTTTTCACTTAACCCAATTCTGCAAATCATAAATCATACACATAAACATAAGATGTGATCAACACAAGTGCACAACACATGTTTAGATAGGTTCTTACAGAGCAGCAGGTCCTTCAAGACCAGGAATGATTCCATCAGATATAGTCAGGCCCTCATCCATGACAAACAACAGCTGGACACCACGTTGCTTCAGAATACGCACTATGTTCATCGCTCCATTGAGACCATTGATCTTAAAAAAGAGATTTTGAAGAGCACAGCCATTAAAATGTGATATTTCCAATCCCACTTAAGTTTGTAATGTCATAGTGAAACTGTTAACATACTTCTTCATCATGACCAAGACCGATGTAAAATCCCCTGCGTGGAGCATAGCCCTTTAACAGCAAGTACTCCAGCGCCTGAAGTATTCCCTAGAAGAAATAAATCAGCTGTTTAGCCAAATATACCTCAAGTCTGTTTAAAAGTAAGCTCACACAAAAGTAATGTTTTCACACCATTAGATTGTTTTTGTCATCTATGGTTCCTCTGCCGTAGATGAAGCCATCGATCTCCTTTGCAGAAAATGGTGGCGCTTCCCAACCATCTGACTCTGAAGCAGGTACTACATCAATGTGGGCCAGCAGCATGTATGGCACCAGTTCAGGCTGTGATCCTTTCACCCAAAACAAGTGGCTGTAGTTTGCCACCAATTCATGATGAACCAAGCTAGAAGAGAAAACTGTAGGGAAGGCTGACAAAAAAAAACAAGCTGAAAGAGCAATTCTTTTCTTAAATTCATCATCTATCGCTTTAATTAATTGCAGCTCTGCAAGATCCCTCTGCTCCAGAAGGCACATGTGCAGGCCCGTCCTTAATTCACCAGCGAACATCTAAATGATTCAGAGGATTTGAAGAAAGTTCTATTGTCAGATGAAACCAAAGAACCCAAAGAACACCATCTCCATAGACAAGCATGGAAGTGGAAATATTATGCTTTGGGTCTGTTTTTTCTGCTAAGGATACCGGACAACTTCACCACATAGAGTGGCTAATGGACAGGGCCATGTAGCATAAAATCTGGGATAAGAACCTCCTCCCCTAACCCACAACACTGAAGATGGGTCATGGATAGGTTTTCCAGCATGACCTAAAACATACTGCAAGGCAACAAAAGAGGTAAATGGTTAAATAAAGAAGCACATTAAGCTTATGGAGTGCCATAGCCAGTCTCCAGATGTCAACCCTTTAGAAAGTCAGTGGAGGGAGCTGAAACTTCAAGTTGCCAAGTCAGAGTCAAGAAAACTAAAAGTTTTAGAGAATTTCTGCAAAGAGAAGTGGGCCAAAATCCCTCCTGAAATGTGTGTAAAACTGGTGATCAACTTCTGTCTCACTTACTTAAAATTAAACTTCCATACAAACTGGAGACTGTTCTTTTTTTTTTTAAGTGAGCAAGCTCACATTTTCAGCAGGGGATCAAATAATTATTTCTCTCACTGTACAAACAATAAATGTTTTTGAGAAGTCCCCATACACCAAAGCAAAGAAAACTCTGAGACAGTTAAAGACAACAAGCTGTGATTGTAATGAAGTGTTTCAGCAAATATAATTTTCCCCCTGTTAACATACATGAGGCTTTTTCAGTTGCTTAGTAACAATCCAATTTATAAAATAAAACATACTGAGAAATGGCTGCTATGTTTATTCTTATAACCGCAGTTAAATGTCTCCCACTTTGTCGGGGATGTTTGGAAAGAAGGGTGAATGTAATGTAATGCATGTATTATCCTTATTGTGAATGAAAATGAACAAGTGAAGATCAAGTAGCAATTTCTGCATTTGTTAAACATAAGGACTTTTATTTGTTTTCAATTGTTTTTAAGCAGAGTCAGCTTCTTTTCTTGAATTGGAAGAATCTGTTCTCATGGCACACCTGCAGCAGGTATACATAGGCATCATTTTACCAAAATACACTATATTGGCAAAGTCAGAAATCAACTGTCCAAATCATTGAATTCAGGTCTACACTAATGGAAAGAAGGACGCCTTGGACCACTGAGTGTCAGAACAACTATCCAGGATGAAACAACAACAAACAATCCATGAGTACATCAGGAAAAGGGCCACTCTTTTGTTGGGACTGCTCTGTCTCTTGCTGCACTTTTCCATGGCTGTGCTAGCAACAGCAGCCTCTTGTGACTGCAAGGACATTATACTAGTTGTTGCTAGTACAACTGTTGATGGTGCAACTGCTAACATGTTGACTAATTTGACAAATTTTAGTGCACCTGTGTTTTTTTTAGTTACAAAGGGTAGGCCAGCATAATATTAAACTCTATGGCCAAGAATGGGATGTAACTCAGTTACTATTAGTGTGAAGGCAAACAAGCAAATACTTTTGGCAATATTGTGTATCAACGCACTGAAAGATACTGTTCCAAATAAATAGTAAAATATTAGATAAAACAGTGAATTGTGTGTCACTGACAAAGGCATCAATTAAGTATTTTACAGTGGAATTGAGGGTTACATTGTGGTTGCTGTGGGTTTCACTAACCAGCTGCCAAAAAAGTGCCATGAACTGCTGTGTAACTTGCTGCTTAATGATGATTATTATTGTTAACCTTTCTGGAAGTTTACCTGTCATCAGATTTGTTCTACACTTCCAATAAAGACTAGAGTAAGCAGGTAAAACGCACCAAAACCTCAGGTCATGTGACTTGATGTTTTGAACCACGTGCATCTCAATGTAGGTTTCGACATACCTGGGCTCGGCAAAACGTCGAAAGGTCAATTCTGAATAAGGTGTACGGAACAAAGTACATCTGCACAGCAAACACTAACTGCGTCTTTATCCATTTATTAGCGTTATACAAGTTTGACATACAAAAACTACATTAACGTTTAGAGTTTGCTACAACTGACCGATCAAATCATGCGTGCAAGCGTCGACAGCCATCAGCTAGTTCCAGTTGAGCATATTATATATAAACAGTGTTGGGAGTAATGGAATACATGTACCGCCGTTACGCATTTAAAATACAAAAACTAAGCACGTTTTACTGGCAGGTTTACCTTTTCGGAGGAATCTGTCAAATTCATGCAGCGCAGTGGTGTTGCTTTCTGTATTTGAGAATGACACGGTGGGGATGCGGATTGCCTCTGGACAAATGGAGACAAATTGTTACCAAACAGAAGTGTCTCTACCTCCATCTACATCCACTACAACACGACTCCGAATACCTTTAAAATTTGCTAGGAGCTCCTCTCTCTGATGGTGGTCAATGACGAGCGATTTGTTATTCGTCTTTTCCCAGTGTGCGAGTTGAAGTCCGGCGTTAACGTCCAGTGAAAGAGTCCTGATAGCCGCTATTGTAAATAACAGCAGGACTGTAATAAGCAAGCTGCTAATAATTATCTTTAAAAACTTAAATATTCTTAACTTTGAACCCGACTCAGTCATTGTAACGGCTGTTGTGTTTACCCCGGAACTAGTCGACTATAACTGTAGGCTGAATTTGCATTAGAGCCACCCGCTGCCAGACACAGACAGTCACGCCTACATTATGTAGAGAGCAGTTTTAAGAGCTTATTTCAGTTTTAGTTAAAGCACCATTCGGAGAAAGAATATACAAAGCTTGTGTGCAATAAAGGCTTGTTTTGCAGTATGAAAAGGCGCATAGAAATTTTATTGAAGTACATATCAAACATTTAAAAAAAGAGGGGGAAAAAAAAAGGCATGCAAGTACCGTGACAAGTTCTGTGAAAAGGCAATATTACAATTAGGGTTAAGAAAATAGACAATTTTTAAAATTAGTTCGTTTCAGCATCACTTCTATAGTAACAAGAACAGTGACAATATTATAGAAAAAACAACAAAAAGAAAAGAAAAAAAAACAAGTATAAAACTGGATTTTGTAGTTCGCTTCCACAAAAGGGGAAACAAAAATCTGTCGGTGTGAAAGTAACACTAAATTAAAGCAATGTTAATCCTGTGCATAGTCAACATCTGCGTCCTGTGACTCTGCCTGAACCAGAAGCCTGTCCTCACCGTATGACCAATAGCTTAGACTGTCCTCAACATTAACATAAATAAGGTACAGGACACATGCTACAATTATGAAAACTAAAATCTGTATGTGAATGGGTACAAGATAGCGCTCCACCTCCCGTCTCTGCTGGGTCATGGGACTCACAGGACTGTCAGGGTAGGAATACTGGACAGGTCTCTGTGCGGCACCCTTGATGGGTCTCCGTCGAGTGACGCTGAAAAACAATGGAATACACATCCTTATAATTGAGTCAGAGCACTTTCACCATGTGAAAGATGTTCATCTGCCAAACATTTTTTATTTATTTATTTTTTTAAATCTTTTTATTTTATCTCTTATGCAGCAAGTAAGAGTTTCAACAGGGTTTGTGTGGTACTTACTAGATCCCTGTCGGAGTGGTCTTACTGTCTGGAAGGATGTCCTTGAAAGCATCTTTCACAGGTTCCTGGGGAGGCTAGAAAAGACGGTAAAAATGAGTGAAATCACACAAATGAAACCAGAAACAGTAAAGACAGGAGCCCTGCATTTCAAGTAGAATTGAAAGATGGTGACCGTAATGAAAACAAAGGTTCTGCTCCCAAGTTTGATGTACTGGGATGTTTGTTTTGTTTTTGTTTTTTTAAATTAAAAACAGTGGGTTGGGAAAGGAAAGACTAACCAGAATATTGACGATGCATGACATTAGTAACTGCAAATCATATACCAGAGTTTGGTAAAACATTTAAGCAATTGTTAAAGTTAATGTGCCAATTGAATTTTATAGATTGATTTAAAATAAAAATGACATCAAAGTTCAATCAACACCCCATCAAACATATAGTGCTTGTGTAGTAAGTGCATGTGCATCCCATCAAGTGATATGGATCAAAATCCAAATCTTAAGAGCCAGTAAGATGTATATGACACCATTCTCCATTAATGTGAAAAAAATAAATAAATAAAAAAAAAAAAAAAAAAACCTCTGAAACAATTCAGCCGGCACCAAAGTTTGTGTGTAAAGTGTGACTGAACACCATAAGCTCTGACCCCGTCTGACTGTGCCCAGTTTTCCTGCACACTGGTCCCATTGAACTCGCACGCATTGTCTGTGACAGACCGTGAGCTCGAATTCTCCATCTATTTACAGCAAGAATGTAAACTGAGCAACAACTCCAGCAGAGATTATGTATAACAAAAATAAAGACTGAATATGGAGCTTTAAATGTGGATCAACTTTCCTCCTCAACCATTTGAGTGATGCTGAAGTATTGAGAAGAAAGTGATGAGTCATCAGTGGACTTTGATCTAGGTAGAACCTGCAAGGTATCATGTTAAAAGCAATAAAACATGATGCATCTCCATATGAATGGTAAATAAAAACCATCGAACTATGGTATGTTGAGAGGTTCACAAAGCAAAAAAAAAGACTAAGGAATGCAGAGAATTTAAAATTCATAGGGCGCCTACTAAGACCAGCCTACCGTTGATCCTAATCGTGTGTGGTGATCTGCAGCAGATGTGCTAATAATCTGTGAGCACTGAGATTGACTCCGCTCTGAAGACTTTAACGCATTCCGTGAATTCCAGTTGGAACTACATCTTGTGTTCCTAGGAGGACAAGGGCGCTTAAAAAGCCAAGCCCATGAAAGGGGGGGGGGAACAACTTTGTTATCACTTAACAATTCAGTTTGACAGAATGTTCTTGAAATGATATGAAATATCTGCAGTAATTACCAGCCTTGATGAGGGTAAAAAGCACTGTGGGTAAAAAATGTGATTCTGAAAAGTTAAAGAAAATAACATCAAAAGTTACAATTCAAATGCTTTGGCAAAAATCTGAATCCAGTATTAAAACTGCAATGAGTAACCATTAGGTGGCACTAGAGGGAAGTTTTGTGCTGTGATAGAACTGTTGAGTGGCAGTATGATACCCAGCAGATGGCAATAAGGCCAACTTACTTCCAGATTGTTAAAAAGAGAACGTTTATTAAAAAAAAAAAAAAAGAAAAAAAAAAAAAGTGACTCATCTAAAAGAACCAAAGTCTCTAAAATAATTCCTCACCTGGCTGCTCTCTTGTTGGGTTTGGTCTGAAGGGTCAGGTTGTTTTTCTGAACCTGTACAAGCCAGAGAAAAATACAACGTTGTGATACGAATAAAGCAAGATCTTATTCAAATAAACCCCCAAACATTTCTTGTCATACCCAAGTCTTCATCTTTCTCCTGCTGCCTTTCCTCCTCTTCAGAGTCAGAGTACAGTATGGCTTTGTCTGCTTCATTCAACCTTTCACATCTGTCAGACTGTAGCAGTTTATGGAGTTTTCTTTCATACAAGACCCTAGTGGAGGCTGGCATTAAAACACAGCATGAAACCAATTTCCTCTTAAGGTCTAGGTCTATATAGATCTAAAAACCATCTGAATGTTATGTATAAAGACTTTCTTTCAATGGGAAAAAAAAAATTAAAAAGGTGCTTAAAAATCTTTTCATAACCCTCACCAGTTATAGGCCCAGGTTTAACACCATGTTTGCGTAATGTGGCCTTGAGGTCCTCATCAGTCAGACAACTTGGAACAGGCATCTCTGCATCCTCTGGATCTTTCTTGTCCTAACAAAGACAAGATTTGCTCGATTTAAAGTGATAACAGCTGTGAGTTAAATGCCAGGAAGATCCAGGTGTGAAGATAGAAATAAAAACAGCTGGAGGCTGTCATTTATGGATCCGTTCAGTCTTCTAATCATGTTGTAAGTCATTTGCGTTCATGTTTAGATATGATAGAAAAAAAGATAGAAGTAAAAAAAAAAAAAATTAAAGCTATAAAGATTTTAAATTTTATTCACACTAAAGCCAAATAAAGTTACTTTGTTGTACCCCACCAAACCAACTGAAAAATTAATATAATATATAAATAAATTTTTAAAAAAAATCTGATACATAATATAAAATACCAAATAAAAAAAAAAACGAGAGAAAAAAAATGTATAAACTTAGGTTGCAACTCATAATTCACATTCAGGGGGAGACCAAGGAAACGTCACATATTTATTACCATTTCTCAGTTTAAACGCCTGTTCACTTTATCTTGCAGTTTCTAAAAGTGAAACTGACACAATGTTGTGCTTAGTTTTGATAGTTTACCCAAAACATGACAAGCGCCAGCGTTCCCCTTCATAACAGAGCTAGATGAGCGTGACAGGTGCGCACACGCCTGTAATGGTAGCCTCCATTACAGAAACATCTCATGTAACATACAACTGTACAGCAGGTGGTTTAAGTGCTTGAAGTCCTCAAGTGTGCAACAGCAAGAGGGCTGTTCGGAAGCAATGGTCCAGAGCTCCACACCTCCAAAGCACACAGCTGCTGAACTTGTGCTGCTGCGGTGTGAAAGAATTAGCATTGGCAACGTCTGGCATTATTGATACCAATTTAATGTATGGACATCAGTTGTGACAGCCGATACTAAAGAGCCGTTGCACAGAGCGAATACTTTGTCATTGTCACTCATTAAGTTCGTCTCTACTTCGAAAAAGTCTACAGTAGAAAAACCATGTAGCCACAAAATATGGACTCACATCTCCTGCACGGTCCTCCTCGTCGCTGGAGAAATCCGCCGCGTTTTTCTGATCAATGTGTTTGAGGTGCAGCTCCACATACACTGCCTTTTTGCCCGCTGCAGGTGGCAGCGCGACGTTATGAGCGACTAAATCCGACTTTAGACGAGATTTAGAGAGATGGGCGGGCTCCTCCACAAACGGCATTTCACAAGAAAACAACAGCAAAATGTGAGAAAACAATACTGTTCGGTGCCCTCGGTGGAACTGCGAAGAAAGCCTTCTGCTGTAATCAGACTAGATTGAGAACAGCTGCAGTCCAAGACTTGATTGGCAGCAAGAAACTCCGCGTTACATACAGGAGACCAGTATCCAAGCTCGTTGTGAATTTATATGTTTCAGCTGCATGTAATGTCTGTTTGTTAAACTAAGTAGAAAACTGAAAATGCAGTCCAGACTTTGCAGTACAACTTTGAGCTAGAATATTAGTCAGAAAGAAAAAGATTTTTATTGTAATTTTACTTTAAAGCTAAAACTATTCATTCCCAAAAATATTTCCATCTAAATGGAAGTCTATTTATTAAAATTAGAGCTGGTGGAGACATACTGCCATTAAAAAGGAAAAGCACAAGCGTTTTTAATTTGTATATTTTAAGTCCCCTATTGTGATGGATACAGCCATTGACATTTAGAGGTTTATGATCAGTTAATTTTTTTTTCAGTGAGAAAAGACTGATTCTCATTATGAATTTAAAGATGTATACAGCAGTTTCAGTAAAATAATCACATACCTTTGACTTCCAGGTGTGACCCACACTTTGGTTGCTGCTGGCACTGTGATATATGCTGCTGCAGCAGCATTTTGACACGAGTGATGCATTCAGGCCGTTGAATTGGTGAGTTCTTATTTTCTGACACCTGTGAGCAGATGAAGAACAAAAGGAAAAACACTGGTTCAGGTGATTATCTGTTAAGCAGGGAATCTAATATGTCAGCAGACATTGTTTTCACTTGTTTTTAGTTACTTTTGTGACATTTACAATTAACCATCTCCCATATTGTACAATCTGACAATATATAACGGCTGCATCATATTTGCATGATCAGACCTGTTTCCAGCAGTTTAACAGTAATAATAATAATATATATATATATACACTTGCGCTATTTGCAATGTTGTCATAACCTTGAGGATTTTTCCACATAATGCAATTTACCAGCAAAGATAAATTCATTATCACTGTTGCATCAAGGCATGAGCTCATTGTCAAGGGTGCTAATCTCAATAATAGAGTTCACTTCACTGATTAATTCATATTTGATGTATTTCCATATTGTTGGGGTACAACAACAAGATGAAAACATCAACATATCCTCCCAGCGCTGAAGATAAAAGTATTATCACTATGGTGATTATTCTGCAGGCTTGTCAGCATATTGGCATATCTATTCCCTACCACAAATTTTAATGTTTAGCTGCTGTTTAGGTGTAGTTCAGCTCACTCTGTGCTGACTTCTGACATAACAATCAGGTCTTGTTTAGCATACGACTGTGTTTTAAGCTCCTGTAACTTCTGATTTAGCTGAACTGGTTCTAAATTCAGCTAAGCTGGTCAAAAGCTGAAACTCAAACTGAGCTCTCAGATAGGATTAGTCTCTGTGTCCAGGATTCCTTGTCTTGCTTTCAACAAACCACTATAGATTACTAACCTGCTGAGTAATAAGAGAGATCGTTGCAAATGAATTTAATTCATTTGTTTCAGGTGCAATCAATTTTAAACAGCATCTCTATTGGAATGGAGTTCTTAAATATTCCTCTTCTTCTTTAGATGCATAGGATGTGTAAATACACTCATCGGCCACTTCATTTGGTGCACCTTGCAGATACTGGGTAGGACCTGCTTTTGCCTTCAAATTGCCCAAATTCTTAGATTCAACAAGATGCTAGGGGCCCAAAGTGCCAAGAAAATCCTCCACACCATTATGGCACCACTAGCCTGAACCATTGATACAAAGTAGGTTGGATCCATGTTTTCATGTTGTTTCTGACCCTATCATCTAGATGTTGCAGCAGAAATGGAGACTCATCAAACCAGGCAATATTCTTCCTAACTTCTATTACATATTTTATTGACCCCATGCAAGCTGTAGCCTTAGTTTCCTCTTCTTAACTGACAGGTGGTCTTGAGTTGCTGTAACTCATCTGCCTCAAGGTTTGATGTGTTGTGCATTTAGACGCACTCTTCTGCTTACCTTTGCAGTAACAAGTGAATATTTGAGTTACTGTTGCTTTCCCGTTAGATGGTAAATGGCCTGTATTTGTACAGCGTTTTACTAGTCCCTAAGGACCCCAAAGCGCTTTACACATCCAGTCATCCACCCATTCATACACACATTCACACACTGGTGATGGCAAGCGACATTGTAGCCACAGCCGCCCTGGGGCGCACTGACAGAGGTGAGGCTGCCGGACACTGGCGCCACCGGGCCTTCTGACCATCACCAGTAGGCAACGGGTGAAGTGTGTTGCCCAAGGACACAACGACCGAGGCAACCTTGCGATTACAAGGCGAACTCCCAACTCTTGAGCCACGATTGCCCCGCCAATCAAAGTTCAAAGATTCTGGCCATTCTCAAAAATCCTTTTTTCTTTTCTTTTCTTTTCTTTTTTCTTTTTTAAAGAGGACTGCAGCACTGTGGATATTTTCATTTTTTCAGAACATTCTCTGTAAACCCAGGTGATGGTTGTTTGGGAAAATGCCAGCAGCTCAGCAGCTGAAATAGTGAAAGCCATCTGGCACCAACAACTATGACATGTTCAAAGTCTCTTACTGTAAATCACCTTTCTTCCCCCTTCTGATGCTCAGTTTGATCTTCAGTGGGTTTACTTGACCATGTCTACATGCCTAAATGCATTGAATTGGTTATATGTGATTAGCTGATTAGATATTTATTTAAACCAGGAGTTGAGCAGGTATACGTAATAAATTGGCTGGTGAAATGTATTAAGGAATTTATATACTCAGAAATTACATTGTCCTATTTGATATTGTTGCATATAGTGACATGCTGTTTGGCTAATAAGCTGGTATGTCTTAAAGTCTGACTTGAAATAAACTGAGTGTCAGAGCAACAAGATACATCGTGACCAGAATGCAATGTCATGCCCGTTAAAGTGTCCACGGATAAAGCAAAACCGATCACCTGAACAACACAAGCGTCATGTTAGCTCAAACACATGTAACTGCATAACTTCACTATATTGATCCGTGAATGCAAACATTACAGAAAATAACTGTTGAATTGTTGCTTATTGCCAATAATTTGCACCATTTTAGATCAGTTCAGTTAAAGTTATGAACCTGTATGCTGTTTTATGTCAATTCGCAGTGCTGCACTTGGCCAGTTGCTTTTGTGACTGACTCAGAGGAAACCGTAAAGGCCATTGTGTTAAAACTGGTGAAATGTTGCTATAGCAATCATCTGTTTGTCTTCAGAAGTCACTTAATTTTGTGGTTTTTAAATATCAAAGCCAAAGATTTTTTTTAATGTACACAAAGTCTTCAGATAAGATTCAAGAAGGCCAATTATGGATATATCAAAGTCACGAGATATTCATCAGGGAGTTATTGTGGTCAAATGCTTTTTGAATCCTTTTGAAAAATCTAGTTAAAACGAGACAGCAGGCAAACCACAGCAATTCACATGTGAAGCACTTGATAAACGTGCTGTGATTGTTCAGTTAGCTAAAGTGCAAACCATCTACTCGTGACATGAGTTTTGTCACTGATCATTGCCAGCTCCTCTAATTTATTTATTTATTTTAAAGTGATAATATTAAAACAATCGACCCTAGAACTAAATCGAGCCAAAGCCACTAAAACATTCAACATTCACAAATGTCATTTTATGCTACTTTTTGCTTTACTTTTAATCCAATTTGTTTTTATTTATTAATTACCCAATGACCACCACTGTTATTATTTCACTGGTCACTAGAAAACAATAGAAAACAAAGAACTAAGGAAACCTGGAAAGGAAATATTTCTTCTTTTTTTTAAAGTGACATAACATAAACCCAAACGCAAGCTCAGGAACTAAATCATTAGAAGACGGTACTTGGTTGGAAGAGCTGGAGGCAAAAGGTCCTTTTGGCTCAAAGGGCTCTGGGGACTCCCTGAGGGTAAATACCCACTGAAGGGCTGCCTTGTGAACTACACCCCTTTTTAAAGACTTTTGTTTTGTTTTTTTATGCATTCACATCAACAGCAGGCATGCTAAAGTGACTTTATAGTCAGTCAGCAGTTGGTATGAGTCAAAATATTTTTCGTTTCCTTCACTGTGTATTTTCTTTTTCATTTTTAAATGCCAGTTGTTGTTGCTGCATTCATGAATGCACTTCCAAGTCTTGACCAATCGCTGTTAAACCTATGTTACTACGTGTCCCTGAAGCAAGATCTAGTACATCTCCTCTTTCATCATTTCAAAAAACAGGGTGTTTCCTCCAAAAATTAAAAGAAATGCAAAAAAAAGAGTCTATGCTGAGGCGAATAGGCTTACAAAGATCACAGAGTCCACTTTAAACGGGCAGCTGGTGCAGAACATTCCACATTACTGAATTAAACACATCTCTGTATGCAAAGAGTCGTGACTATGACAATAAACCTCCCACTGGAAAACAAAGCTCTTTGTGGATGTTTTGGAAAGGCTGGCAGCAGCAATAAAAGATTTGTTTCATTTCCTTAACCATCTGCTAAGTCGCACATTTTATGAAATCTAGTCGGTCATTTCCCAAAAAACATCCCTAGGAAAATATCTTATGTAAGCTGCAACTCAAACTGACTATATGTGCCCCCCAACTCCAAAAGTTTGATTGAAAAGAGCTTTGTGATCTCGATGCTCTAGGCTACAGCTTTGTTGATGTAATTACAAAAGATTTCAGAGGCAACAAATAGCTGGTCTAAATAAAATGCTACAAACCCAAAGTAACATAAATCATCCCGCATGCTGGGAATACTTTATTTGTAATTTATCATTCCCTAACTAGTTTGAACTGTATTTGGTTTTCCGGTTTGATTTGGGGGGGTTTGTTGGGGGGGTTGTATATATGAAAGGAAATCACAATAAAGACACCTGACAATTTTTTTTTTTTTTTTTTTCCAAAAAAAAACCCCCAAACCCAAAAATCTTCAAATAGAGTTCCTCAGTTGAAAGTCCACTGTGTATCCAATGGCTTTAAACCCTACATGACATGTTAGAAAGAACTCACATAGGAATAGAAAGCCATAAGACGCATGTGTGGTTTGATTTGGAAGGCAGTAATACACAAACAGTGACTCGGATGCATTGAGAGAACTCATGTATTTAAGGTCCAGAGCTCGAAAACAAAAAGAGAGGAAAAACAAGGGTAGGTTTCAGACAGCATTCAGGATTTAAAACTCACATCCGCATGAATAATTAACTAAAGAAAGTGGAAGTATTCTTCTGAGGCCCAGGGGAGTAAAATGAGACTGTCTTGTGAGTCATTAGACAGTAGAAATTGTATTTTTCACAGCACAGACTCAAATAAATTGACCCCTTGCTGATGTTTGAATCTTACAGCAGTATTCTGCAAGGTCTTCAGTTCCTGAGGGGGTTTGGAGAATAATCTTTGATTAAAAATGCTGTTTTAAATCAATGTCTATAGAGAAAAGGTGCAGTGTTAATCAAAAGGATTTTGTTTCTGAATTCAAAACACATTACATAAACTATATTCTCTAGCAACCCTTGCCTGACTTCATTAAGCACAAATGAGATCATTTCCCCAGCACTGGGCACAAAGCTCTGCAATTTTTAAAAATGGCAGAGATTATTTTTCACAAAAATAAAGACAACATTTGCATCCATTTTGTCTAAAATAAAAGCCATGATACTGATAGGCTGAGCTTCATTCATTTGTTATATTTCTTTTGATATTCGTTCATACAGCCATGACTCTTGAATCCTAAACAAGTTCCAGAATTTCTGTATACTGAACCGACAGACAAGACTGTTCACCCCAATTTTAAGCACTGCTAACTATTGGAAGTGTTCTGGGCCATTTTCAACCCCTCAGTGAGTGGAGACTGAGTACTCAAGCTATGCAGGCCAAATCTGCTCACCCAGATGTCTTCTCAGATTATAGTAGCCTTTATAAAAACATGAAAAAATCTTGTGGACAGAAAGAAAAAGGGCCACTATGGAGGACAGAGGAGGCATTTGTTGACATTGTATCAAGTGTAACGCTGAGGTATTTGAGGCACAGAGAGGCCAGGTATTTGTCAGTCAGTTTTCCTTGTGCTTTTGCTGTCTCCAACTCAAACAACAAAAGCCCCATTGAGACAGCCTCCTCTTTTTTTTTCCTCTAGACAAGCACACAAAGCTTCCTGTACTAGGCTGCAACTGTCCGGTACTGAGACAACCACTTTTAGTTGCCCTTTTATGCACCTGTTTTATGTTTTACAGTACTAGCAAGAGCATAAAATACTTTATAAGACATTGTGTCTCATGATTTTTCTGCGTTTGACTTTGCTTTTTATGTGTTCGTAAGGCCAAACTTCCATACAAGGCAACTTTATTCCACAGAGATAACAAAATGAAGCACAAGCCCAGCAGGATTTCTTGAGGTTCCAATCATCTGACTGTTTGCACACTTAGATCAATATCTCGCTGGTATTGCATATGCTGGATATTCACATGACCTCTGACAGAGAGCATTAGCTACTTATTGGAGGAAAGTGTTTACTCAATCAGCCATTTCCAGGTTCAAAAAAAGACCATTGGCACCGAGCTTCAGGGAGCCTGTGCTCGTGCATGTCTCAGCATAAATTAGTAAAGCCCCTGTGTCAGTCTCTGTCCAGACGGGAAGGTGAATCTCAGCCACAGGCAGGATTAGCTTTAATCCCTAAACATCGTACGTGGTCCTTCTCAGCTGGGAGCCAATTCAGGCAATCATCATTGTCCAGATGTTTTTAAAGGCTCTTGATTATGGCTATATTTTATCATTTTTAATGCATTTCCCTGTTTTGTAGCAGAGAGGTATGGGCAGTAAGCAAACTTTCTCCAAAATATACAGGTGCAAAGATACAAAAGCACAGCAAATGATTCATATTGAACGAATTGACATCTGGACACTGATTTTTACTCTTTATAAAAGCTGTGGAGGTATGTTATCCTATACTTAATTGTAATTAACCAAAAACACATGCATTTCACTGACAGACAAGACAGCCAAAACATGCTGAAGTACTGCATACAACATATGAAAGCGCTGGAACATTACTGAAGCTGCTTCTTTTCCTCACTGTCAGCCTTGATGAAAACAAACGTCTATTTTGGCCGGCACACTTCTTAAAGTGATGGTGACCTGCATTCATAGTGCCCGATGCATTCCTGCGCTATAAATCTGACTCTTACCTCCTTCTCCCTCTCCTGCGTCCCTCGCTGGACCAAGTATGGCATCCCGTCAGCCTAATACTGTATGGAGAGACAATGGGTAGTGGGGGGGAGGAGTTACTATGTGAGCAGGAGCTAAAGTGGGGAGACAGAGGGAGTAAAAGCAGAATGAAAACTGGGAGAGAGAGAGAGGGGGGGGGGGCGCTCAGGAGGGAGATCGTTCGCTCACAATACTCTCAAAACACGAATGTGATGAAACGTTACATGAATGGCAATTCACCCCCCAAACCACCCCCTGCCTCCCACCGCCACCCCCTTCCCACCACTCCTCAAATACGTTAAAAACAGCAATCCAAAATCTGGAAAAACAAGAGACCAAAAGAGAATGGGTCCTGATTTTAAACAAGTCCCTTTCTTTGGCTTTCTTTGAATGAGTTCTTAAGATTCGTAGTTGGCAGAGTGCCCATGGGTCCTGGATGGAAAAGGATAAAAGAGGGGCTGAGGTAGGGGGGCTGTCTATTGTGTTTGTTCCCTTCCTTTCAGTCTTGGCACTCCAGTTGATCTTTGCAGCCAGTTTGCTGAATATTCCACTCATTTATTCCTAGGTGGCATACAGAAGATTACATTTTTTCTTATTCACAATGCCCGTGTCTTCTCCCACTGATGACACAAACTTTGTCTTTTGTCGTTCTCCACGTACAGCGTTGACGGTCTGGGTTTAAAATTTTAAGGCTTTAAGCCAGTGCTGCTCTGAAGAGCCTGGTGTCTTTAGAGTTTGTCAAGCTTTGTTTGGGCCTCTTTTCTCCCTCCTTTGTCTTCCTTATAGTCTATCACTAGTAGAGGGAGACTGCTGTTTTGCCTCGTGAATCTGAGCTGAAGACAGCAGGTGCTGTTGCCCCTCTCTGAGCCACACTCAATCACAGCTTTCTCCCCCTTCATCCATTTCCTCTACTAATACCCCCCCCCCCCCCCCCCCCCCCCCCCCGCCCCACATCGACAGGGGGAGGAGGGGGGGGTTGGATAAGGAGAATGGGCTACTGTATAATGAAACACACCCTGTGAAAAGATGCAGTTTGCCGAAGGTTTTAATTGAGTGACGTCACATTAGTGTGGTTAGAATGGCTTTATGAGCCATGTGGCACAGAAGCGAAGGCGATCATGTAAACAGCGTAAAGGATTAATGCAACTGTATCGCTTGTCAGTCACCACTGCTGCTTGTGCTGCATCAGTGCCGCAAGAAAAGCCCTGTTTTCACTCAGTCTACACCCCCCACCCCTCTTCCTCCTTACCCACAAACCCTTCGCTCCCTCTCGCTGTCTTTCTCTCGCTTCCCCTCAAATAGACACACAGGCTTGGTTCATTACTATTCACCAGGTTTCACTAAGACACGCATCATTGCTCTGCTCTCTACAACTGTGTCGGGAGAGGCGCGGGGGGTGGGATAGGAGGACAGGGAGAAGAAGGGAAAAGCAAGAGATATCTTATGATAGAAAAGAATAAATCTCTATTGTTTTCTGTCCTTGGACATGTGTACAAACATATATTACCAGACAGCTGTATGTATGCATGAGTTGTTCTCTCCTCTGGCTGACAGAAAAATCTTCAGGGGGAATACAGCTGGGTTCAGTCCTCAGTGAAGAAATCTGTTATCCTTTGTGTGGTTTTGAATTCATCCCTTGCCTTTCATTGACTCTGCTGAGATCATACACTCTATCGCAGCATTCAAATTATTATCTGCGCTGATATACTGACAAATTATTTCATCCATGAAAATGGGCACAGTGCTTGATTTTCTTTCTGTGTGTTAGCTCAGTATAAGGCATCTATAGTCTAGAGCACTTCACTGTGAAACTAATCCTTTGTTATGCTGCTTTTAATTGCACTCTTTACTCAGCTGCTGTCGCTAGATTACAATTATTCACAGGGAAATGCAAAACCATAAGACAGGAGGAAGCTATGGAACAGTGTTAAGTGGATTTACTGTTAAGTGGCGCTGCAGGGACTAGTTAGTCCTCAAAAAAAGGTATGACAATCACATGATTTGATGCTATGACCAGAAGTTCCCTGATATTAGCTTAACAACATTAGTATTTGAATAGTGTATCTTTACTGTTTATTGCTGAAATATTTGTGAACAGCCTTTTAAAAATGTAATAGGCATTTTTCTCATGAGCTGAGCGTCAGTGGCATCTGATGAGTAATATATTTAAAGATTAAATGTACTATTGCAAATTAGAGCCCATCAAACACAGTAAAATTACTCTAAGAGGTTTTAATGTGGGGCAGCATGGTGGTTAGGACTGTTGCTTTACAGCAAGAAGTTCCATGGATTTAAATTCACCATCTGCCAAAGCCTTTCTGTAAGGAGTTTGCATGTTCTCTCCATGACTGTGTGGGGCTCCCCAGAGTTCATAGACATGCAGTTAGTAGGGTTTAGCTAATTTCTGATTCTAAATTGGTCCTATCTCTAAATGGCTGTCTGTCTCTCTGTGTTAGCCCTGCGACAGACAAACTGTCCTGGGTATACCCTGCCTCTTGCCCTATGGCAGCTGGGATGGCCTCCAGCTCTCCCATGACCCTGAATTGGATAAGTGGAAGAAAATGGATGCATGAGTGATTTTAATGCCAACATTAAAGCATTAGATGAAAAAAAAAATCCAAATAGAGAAAAACCTAAAAATAAATGTTTAAAAGTGAACGTGAATTAGAAATGCATTTTTCAAATGTTTTTGAATTATCTGTCAAAAACAGATGTCATACTAGAGCAAGAAGTGGCATAATTAGCTATTAAACAGCTATCAACAGAAGCAGCGCTGCTCTACTGATCTGAACTACACAAGCTCCAGATGTGGGATCAGCAGCTGTGCTTTGAGCTGTCCTTGGTGTGGAATCCTGACTGAAGTCTTTGGATAATCATCAATGGTCCACTGAACTTAAACATCAATTGACATATTATTAAAGCCTCAACTATTAGAGGAAAAGGGTATTACTCAGTCCAGTTCTTTACAAACCCGAGTGACATCCTCAAAGACGATTTATACTCATTAGAACACAAGAAAAGCCTTTTTTAAAGATTCATGATAAACTCTGGAGCTACATTAAAACAAAACTCCCACAAGGCCAGGCCTTATTTCTCTTGCTTTCTTCTTTTTACTAATATGTATATACTACTTGTGCAACCCAAAATGTTTTGTTTGAAGTTTTTTTCTGTTTCTTTGTTATCATAATTAGAAAACTCTTTTAATTAGTATACCTGCTAAATGTTTACTGAGGATATATTTCATTAATTTCTTCTGCAATATACACAAGAAGCAACTAAAAAGAAATGTTTGTTTGTTTGTTTGTTTGTTTGTTTGTTTGTTTGTTTGTTTTTTACAGGATATGATTATCCATTTTAATTCAATTCAGTTCAATGAAATTTTATTTATATGGCACCAAATCACCAAAACTGTTGCCCCTCATTGGACAATAGCCAGTTATTGTTGCCATTAATGTTGCCATAATAGTTACTGTCAAGATCCCAAAAGGGATGTTATGCAGGGTGGGATAGAAAATACACAGAACTGCAATGATGTGTAAATATCTACCCCTAAATTCAGACTAATCTAGCTTTTCAAAATGTATTTTCTAATGTTATAGAGAGAGATCATTATTTTGTTTAATAGTTCACAAGTCATGTTTGATCACGACAGTCGTTTGACTCAACATACTTACTTTTTTTACACTGGCAAATATTGGAATTTTCTTCCACAGGGAACACCATCCTGTACAGCTGTTTAGATGTTAATTGAGCTACACCTGAGATGACTTGAAGGCTGTGGAAATGCTATGTCAGAGTTCAAGACAGTTGTCTGTGTCACAAAAGTTGTTCTCACTTTACTTGATTAAATCACTGTGGTGAGTCATAATGAACACGACTTTGTTTGAAGCCAATTATGTTCAGAGTTTCAGTCTAAGATCAACTGAAAGTTCTAGTTTAAGTGCTGTATACGTTCTCTGCTGGGGGAATTATAGTTCTTTATACTATATTTCACACTGAATTCTTTGTAGATTTTGTAATTATGGTTCTATGCTATTGAGTGTTGGAATTTTCTTTGTGTATTGTGAATGTGAAAGCCCAACAGGGGTTGAAAATTAGCAACAGCTATAAACTCCATATGCTGCACATTAATTTCAGCCTCCATATTGGTATGTTAAACTATTTTGTCCCTTTTAAAATAAGTAAATAACAAATATATCATTAGCGTTACAGTGTTACATAATGGACAAGAAACTGCTACTGTAGCACCTTAATCACTACTGATACTTTGCTGCTAAAATATTTATACCCACACTTCTATATTTACTCCATACTGTTACTCAGGTTGTTACTCGGGTTGTTGCACTTCACTCATTTGTGTTACTCTATTACTTATCTGTATTATTTATTACTCATTTGTATTATTTTATTGCTATTTGGTACTATTTTATTACTTGTCATTCTGTTGTTTTTATGGAAAACAACTTGGCCTCATGTAAACATGCAGTGAGAATGACAGTAAAGCTTCCTTGAATCCTTGAATCCTTTTTGACATTGATTTCTGGTGCATCAATCTATTGTCTCATTTGCAATACTTTTGCATTTAGGTTTTTTATGAGCATTTTGTCACCATCATTTGATAATAACTGATTGGAGCAGGCAGCGCTCAAATGTGTGAAGAAGAAGAGTCATACAATGCATGAAACACCCCTTTTTCATGAGTGTACAAAGATCCTGAAGCAGGGAAGCCTGTGGTAACAGAGACTGGTGATTAACATTGTTGTGATACCAGTTATCAGTGACTGGGGTTTTTAGGTTTTGTCATTCCAGCTAACACGAAGAAAACTTGGCTATGTTGAACTTCCTTTCTTCCTTAGTATAGCCCTCTTCGTAGTGCACCTCTCTGTAATGTAAAGTGTTAGTTAGTGTAAACCCTATAATCACTTTCAAATAACCTAATTTATTAAAGCATCATTTAAAGTCCTGTAAATAATTATAATTACACTAGATTGGTATATTCAAGCACAAAGGACGTTCACAAGGGGGCAAGATCTTAACTGCATCACCAAATGCTAGGTTGAAAACACAGAGCTTCAGAGAATGGCACTGTTTTGGCCTGCACTCATTTCTGTTTGCATACCACATTTCCCTGCCTCTATTTTGAGCCTGAGGAGATGTGAGGGGGTGCACTGCAGGGCATTTCCATCCAGGGCTACAGGGACTGTGGGAGAAATGTGGATAGGTGACCGATGTATTTCTTATTGCCTCAGAAGGAGCCTGTGTCATGGCTACTTTAGCTTATCACTTTAGCTGTGTTAATGCATGATTTATGTATGACTGCCTGAGTCGATAATTGTATACTATGTCATTGTGGCTTCTTTCTTATCATGCTCATTAAAGTAATAATTTTACGTGATTATTTTTAATGTGTTTGGAATTTTGAAGATGTATTTGAGAGTAGCATAGAATTAAAAGGGGTTTCTCTTCTATTACAAAACATTTGGTCCTTTGCTGAGCAGGCTTTTTGGATCCTAAATGAATGGTATATAGTATAAAGAAGCAAACACTAGAGGTGAGAGTGAGCAGAGAAGAAGGAAAACTAGCATTCATCTCATGATTCCTGTCACACTTTCCTGGCACTGTCTCTGGCCTCTGATTGAAGATTGGATAAATGTCAGCTTATGGAGATGAGAGAGAAGAGCAAGATAATGCTATTTTGGACCTTTATATAGCAGCCATCAGCAACTATGTACTCAACTAAAAAAAAATGCTGTTCTGGAAAGGTAGACAGTAAAACAGTAGATGGACTTCATAAATATATAGTGCTTTCTGAACACTCTCTGTTCTCTGCATTCCTTTACAAGTAAGGGGGAGAATAGAGAGGACAACCACTTAAAAGGTATCATTTTATACATTTAGTTATCTCTGAATTTGGTTCATCAACATATTTTTTTCATTCTAAAGAGTCAATTGAGTGTTTAAATTTTTTTCAGAGGCAAACCAAACGGAGTTTACCTTGAATGGGATGAAGGCAATGCTTTTACACCATCTAGTGTTGAAAGGTTGAAGAGAAGCCTGCTGTTCTTGAGTGACTTTGTTCTTTCACTGGAATGTTTGAGTTTCACTTTGCAGCATTTAAACCATCTGTTTAAGAGGGTTTCAGCAAGTGAAATTAAACCAAACAATGGTGGATTCTACTTTAGATTTTTATCTTTCATCTATTTTCTGCTGAAAATGTTCCTGTGTCATTTCTGAAATTTTTATATAGAGTCACGTGAAAATGAAAGTAGACCCTCTTTCGATTCATCTGGTAATTAGGTTGTATTTACTTCATTTTAAGACAAGCTAACACCACGTGTCACTTTTTATTAAACAAAACGAATCCTAAATTTGGAAGTAGTGTACACCCTTACTGCTTCCAAAGGAATAAAGAGGAGAAGTAGCAGATGGGTGATGGTAATCAAATGAACTTAAATAACTGATCATGTTTTGGCATTTTGTTCATTTGGTGCATTCAAATGGGTGATAACACAATGCCAAAGAGGAAAGATATCAGCAATGATCTTAAAAGAACTATTATTGCTGCCCATCTATCTAGGAAAGATTATAAGGTGATTTTCAAACAATTTAAAGTCTGTAACTCTACTGTGAGAATGATTATTTACAAGTGGGAAACATTCAAGACAATTGACAGTCTTCACATCAGGATCTGCAATGCTCAAAGAAATTGCAAAAACCCAAGGGTTATCTTAGGATACAGGCTTGAGTTGGCATGGACAGACACGACCAAAGTTGAGATATCTGGTCATAATGCACAGTGCAACAGCATAAAACACAGCATATCTGCACAAATGCCTCATACCAGCTGTCAAGCTTCAGTAATGGAAGGGTGATGATTTCAGCTTATTTTGCAGCCACAAGACCTGGGTAACTTGCAGTCAGATTTGAAAATGAAGTCCTCTAAACACCAAAGTATTCTACTGTCAAATGTGAGGCCATCTTTCCAAGAGGAAAAGTTGGCCCTAATTGGGTCATGCAACAGGACAAAGAATCCAAGTACAAATCTGCAACAGAATGGCTGAAAAAGAAAAAAAAAATCAAGGTGTTGCAATGAGCCGGTCAATGTCCAGACCGCAAGCGGCTTGAAAGGCTGTGCATAAACGAATCCCAGCAAACCTCAATGAACGGAAGCAACACTGTAAAGAAGACTGGGCCAAAATCCTTCCCCAATAATACAAGGGACTGAAAGTCATACAGAAGGCACTTGCTTCAAGTTATTGCTGTTAAAAATGGATGTACAAGCCATTCATGGGGTGTACTTAGTGTTTCACACACTGCTTCTACATGTTGTTAAATTAATATTAAACAAGTAATTTAAGTAATTTTAAAACCTGGCATAAAGCAGATGATTTTTTTTATTGACCCTACATGCAATGCAATACAAAAAAATAAAACAATATACGATTGAAATGAGCCATTCTGCACTGCTGATTCCTTTGCAAATAGTAATGAACTTTACATCTTTTTTAAATGTTGGCATTTCTTCTAGTACTTGTCTGAGATTTTTAATTAGAAGATCTGAGACCTTTTTTGCCACAGGCAATGTGAAAACTTGAAGGCTGCAGTCAAAATACACTCACAAGAGACTTTCAGTGAAGTGGGAGAGATCTTATGTTTGGCAGTCTAATGTTAATTAGATGGGATTAGGTTGCAGTTTAAAAGCTCATAAAAAGATATATTTTTGTGGTTAAAAAAATGTATTAAAAGCAATTTTAAACTAAGAGAACGTGCATGTGAACCGGCTACACAAGTATACATTTTTAAGGCAATATAAAGGCAGATGAAGTATCTCTTCCTAAACTAACCAGGGTAAATAATAATTTAATTCAAAAGTAGATGTCCTGCTTCAGTAACCAGAAACTGCTGTTTATTTTTAACACTCCCTGACATGCCTCTAAGATAATGTTAGTTGACAATTACCAAAAGAAGCTGCTGTATGTCCAGAAGAGGAAATGGATGTTAATGAATGCCTGCACGTATTTCTAAAGTAACTGACCTTCATCTCCATGTCGAAGACAAATCAGTTACACATCTTACAGGGGTTAACTGTGAATCTTAAATACAACACTGTGCAGAAAGGTACAGCTACAGGAAAATGTGACTGTTTGTGAATGTTCTGTATAAGAGGTGCAAAGACAACAAACACAAAAAAAAAAAAGAATCAAGATTTTTTTTTTGAAGAAGAAGAAGAAGACATCTGAATAATGCATGCATCACAGTTTTGTGTTTATGGGGAAATGCAGTCACTATAGATGAAAATAAACATTCAAATGATATACCAGATGATGTGCTGATTACTGATTGAATAAAAGTGGACTAAAAAGTACTACAAATAAACAAAAAAAAAAAAGTTGCCAGTATGTGAATATATAGTTCAGTAAAACTCCTAGTATCTTTTACTGCACCAGTGCCTGTTATAAAACCCACGATTAAAGTTGAACAGAGTCAGTTTTAATGAAAAACCAGTGTTAAATTTGCCTCCACATTTTACAACCTTGCCAGAAGCCCATATTTGGTCACAACCAGTGGAGATTTGCTTCTTTTATGCAATCATTATAGGGATTAGCTATTAACTCCATTCATCCCTCCATTCATTTTCTTTCGCTTATCCAAATGTATTAAGTCCTTTATTTTATTCATACACCTCAAGGTTAAGTACTTCAACAGCTGACTCATCGCACTTCATTACTGAATTCAGATTGGGGTTTTTTTTAAATCCCAAAAAACTCTCCCAAAAATCGAAATCATGTTGGAGCCTTAAAGTGCAATTTGTCTGCTAGTTTCTCTGCAGGTTGACATTAGTTCTTGAAGTGGAGGCCAAGGTAAAGACTGCAGTTTGCTTTTCACACATTAACTATCCCCACTTGCCATCCTGAACTTTATACTGGACCGGCACTACTGCTAATATGTTAAAAGTGCTGCACAAAAAAGGGGCAATGATTAAATTAACAGTGAAAATATTTCATACTGGAATGAAAGAAAAAGTAAGTAAGCTTCAGCATCCTGTGACAATAATGTCTGAAAAAATCCATCAGACTAGACAAAGTGTGCCAGTGAACTAATAGTTATAGGCATATTTATATAATATTGCTATAGACTATATATATTGACTTTTTTTTTTACTCGATTCTAAACAAAAATTATGTTTCTTAAAGATTTACAATACAATTTAGAAGCCTGAATGGATAGAGAGTGACATTGTCTTATTAATTATAGATACAGAGATTTTATAACCAACAAATACTATAGGCCTATTTGCAGTGGGCAAAAATGACAGTTGGCCGAAACACAATTTTTGTTTGTTATATCATATTGTGATGTTTTTATTACACAAACGTCTTTTGTAATGTGTCTGAGTTTTCCAGGTGTCAAAGAAAAGATAACTTGTCAATGAGACACACATGTATAATTGCTTCCTGAGTGACACATTTTCCACTGTATGATTCGATACTACTAGCTTGTAGTATTTTACCTCACAAACCGGTTTTCAATGCTAATCATTGACACAATTCAAGTGGGGATATTTTTGTCGGAAGAATCTCCACTTCATCCATTAACTCGAGAGGACATCCTTTCCTGTTAAGCAATACAAAGTGGTTAGGGCTTAAAGCTTTAAAAGGGATCAAGAAACTCATTATGTTGCAGCAAGTATCCACGGAAACTCTGTGAAGCTGCTTTCCCATAACGTGTATGCAAAAGTTGGTTCTAAAAGGAAAAAAAATATCTTCTTGAAAGTGTCACTGAGCTACATCAATTTTTATTGAGCCCAAGATGTTTCTGGATGAGCGGATTGTAACTCTGTTCAAAAGGAATGCCCATCACACACTCACTTACTGGAGTGTTTTCTTCAGCTTTGGACTCTGCATTGCTTTTCTTGGACCTACGATTTTAGACTTGCAATGTCAAACAAACTCAACACTTAGTCAGATCACCTGGGTGTTTTTTGCCCAACAGTTCTGCTTATTGATTGGCAGCTCTGTTGGTGGTATTTTCAAGAGAACGTAAGTATCACAATCTCGCAACTAGAGTCTGTGCTGTCATATTAAAGTCTTGAAGGCCTGCATAAATGACCTCTCGTTCTCTCTTTTCTTTTTTAAAGGTTGTTGACCGCTCTTGCGGCCTTATTTTTTTCTGCTCTTGTCATCTCTGTAATATTTGCCATCATCCCTCTGTGCAATAATGTCCTTGTTTTGGCCATTGCCATGGCTGTCTCTGGTTTGGCAATGGGTCTGATTGACACTATTGCTAACATCCAACTGGTGACCATATATCAGAAGGACTCTGCCGTTTTCCTACAGGTGAAAAAGTACCGACATGATCAAAATACTGAAATTCAATGAGCCGATTCAGATGTGTTTGCTTTGTCTGTCAAGTATTATCGAGATATTATATAGAGACAAAACGATGAGAATATTTGCAAAAGATTCTCAATAGGAGTGCACTGTGAAGTTAGGTGCTAGTAATATACTGTGTTCTTCAAAAACTGCAGTAAGTAATGTCCTTGGCCTTTCTACTTTTTTGCAGGCTCTTCATTTTTTCATTGGGTTCGGTGCCCTAGTGAGCCCACTGATTGCAGATCCTTTCCTCTCAGAGACAGGCTGTGGGAATCACACAGGGAATGAGACTGAGGTCATACATCATTTCAGAAGCATGCTGAGAAACAGTCCAATCGTAGAGCACAGCATACCTCTGAGCAACCTGTCCCATGGGGTAGAGAAAGAGGAGTCCAGTGTGCACTATGCTTTCTGGATCATGGCACTTATTAATGTAAGAAGCTGAACAGATGTACATTGAATGAGAGGAGCAGGGTTTTGTTTGTTTGTTTGTTATTGTATGATTATTGTTTCTTGAAATAAGAAAAAAAAAGTTGAATATTTGTTTACTTTCAGCTGCCTGTGCCCATTGCAGTCCTATATCTGATGTATCGAGAGCAGCTGATCCCATGTTGCCCCAATGGCACGCCACGTCTTTTGGACAAGGATGAACTAGCAATGGAGAGCCAGCAGGGGGCCGAGGGCCCAGCTGTGGAACAGATTGAACATGAAGCTGGGGGTAAGGATATAGACAGAGAGATTTTTGCACCGGGACTATTTTAAAATGGAAAAATACACAATTTTTATGATTTTCCAACCAGTTTGGATAAAAAACAAAGGAATGAATTGCACTTCGTGTACACCAATCTGTCATTTTGTGACTTTTTGCCCAGTTACAGGTCATGGGAGTATCTTTAGCTGCTGTCAGAATGATAACCTGCGCGGGCTGCCTTTATCCTTCTTTATGATTCATATTCTTGGTGGGATGGTGCTTTTTATGACTGATGGTATTGTGGTGAGTGAGGAGTGCAGATAAATGACATGGTGTTCATTTCACCTAATATTTTACACATAGTTTTATGTGTGCTTACAAAAATTGCTCCACATAAATCCCAGAAAGTAGAGCACATGAAAGAACGTCGATTTTCATTGCAGGGTGCATATGCCGGCTTTGTGTACACCTACGCTGTGGCACCACCGATGTCCTTGCCTCATAAGACGGCTGGTTACCTGGCCAGTATCTTTTGGGCAGCTATCACTGCTGGACGTTTGCTTTCCATACCACTCTCATATCGTTTCCAGCCTGTGAAACTACTCATATTCAACCTGGTAAGGCCAATAAAACATTTAGAGGTGATATATATCACTTGGTGATATATAAATGCTAAATGGAGCATATATCCTCTTCTTTGTTTTTTTATTTGTCTTTTACAGGCAGGAGCTATTGTCACTGTGTTGTTGCTGCTCATTTTCTACACCAGCAGCATCTTTCTGTTTGTCGGGACGTGTTTATGTGGCCTCTTTCTGAGCAGCATATTCCCTTGTATGCTTGCCTACACTGAAGACATCCTTGACTACCAAGGTAAGATGAAGTGTTATCTGCGCATTAAGAATAACTCAGCAGTAGAATGAGTGCAAGAGGTGAAGTAATAAACTATGCATGCATTTTTTTACAGGTTGCGCAACCTCTGTCCTTGTGACAAGTGCAGGGATGGGAGAGATGGTAATGCAAGTTCTTGTTGGCTCAGTAAGTGTGATGACTATCTTCATTATTAAAGAGAGAATGTGCAGAAGTTGAAAAATGGGCTTTTAATTGCGAAGAAAAAAAACAAGCCCAGTCGAGATTTAAGATTCATGTTCAGGAGTTAAATTTTGCTGTCTCATCTGCAGATTATTCAGACTGAAGGCAGCTACAGCTTCCTGCTGTGTGGAATGATAATTGCCTGCATTGGTTTTATCCTCTTTATTGGTCTCCTGCTGTTCCATCGAATGCACAGAAATTACCTCACAGGTACAGCATCAGCCAGAATCCTCAGACACTCCTTTGAAATAAATAATTGTGGGTGTGCTGAAAGTTTGTTTGTTTGTTTTTCTTTGCTCATCAACCCCCTCTCCAACCCCCCTGCCATCCAAACAGGAACCTCAAAAAAGTCAGCCATGGTGGAGGAGCCAGCAACAGAGCAGAACGGGGAAGTCAAAACAGAACAGATAGACAACGAAGAGAATATTCAAGAGAGCCCGAACTGATGTGTATTTAACCGCCGACTGGTAGAGACTGAGTATTGCAGTACAAAAAGGTCATCAAACAGTGTGTGTGCAAGTGTATCTTTTTTTGTGTGTTTTTGCAAAGCAGTACTGTTTTAGATGACAGTCTGGTCTCTTAGATTGTTTTTATAAATTACAACCTGCATTCATCAAATTGTGTTTTATTCTGTTTTATATTGCATTTACAATACATGATCAACATCAGAAGAGCTTCCACCACTGGCTCCATTAGCTGTGTTCATTCTGGTTATTAGTGAAGGGGACTCGACTGGGGTCAACAGGCTGGAAAACTTCACAAATAAATAGTTATTGTTCGGATAGTTCTGCTTATGCCTCTGGATTTGTAGGGTGAGAGAGCGAGGAAAACCAAACCCAGCTTACACTTTAACAGAGCAAAGTACACCCTGCACAGATCAACACAAGTTCCTAAATGGATTCCGTAATATATTTTCTTCCACATTTGGGCTGTTTTTGAGGAGATTAATTGTTGCGTACTTTCCATAGCTATTAAAATTGAGTTATGGGGTTTGTAGTCATCCATAAAAGTAGTTCATACTATGGCATCTCCAAACTTGCTCTTTGTCAGCAAGTCAACCTTCAGGTGACCAGCAGGGAGCGATATAGACAGCATCATTATCATGATTAAAAACTTTATCTGGAAAATGTGAAATGAAATACAGCTAATCAAAAACATTTGTTCTTCCTTCCTATTGCAAAATGACCCTATTGCAAAATGGCCCTTCCTATTGCAAAATGGGAATCAGATTTATGAGTCAGCTTAGACCAAAACTTCCTGTTTCAAATATGCTTAAAAACCTTTAAATTGATTAGAAGTCCAGTCTACAATTAATACAAAACAAAATACTACATAGATTGCACTATACAGGTCAACGGATGTTCAAGATGGGCTTTGCGTCTACCAGCAACTGCCCACACTGTCAAGGCAATACACTGGACAACTACATCCACGCTTTTTGGTTCTGTCCGCCAGCTCAGAAGTTTTGGCACGGGATATGGGAAGACTTACTAAAGTGTCTGAAATGTAACATTCCAACCTCCCCTCTAGTGTGCTTGTTGGACAACTTGGATGATGTCACTACAGAAATGAATACAGCCTGCATGGTTTTCACTGCGGTATGCATTGCTAAGAAAATTAACTGGAAATGAACTTGAAAAATAAAAATAATATTAAAGCTGCAAGCAGCGTTATGAGGGCCCTCGCACCCTGGCGTGTCGAGCCACGTCCAACACCTAAAACCAGCACGTCCGATGTGATGTCACATTGATGGAATTCATGCATTTAACCACCAGCTAACATTTCATTTGGTTCAACCATGAGTATAGTCGTCCCACTAGGTGGCGCTCTAACCATTATAGACAAAGGGCATAACAAACATTTCCGAGCTCGAGTCTCATCACGCCTGCGACCTTTGGGAGAGATTGGACTTTGTGTCTTTGAGTGACAGCATATTACTGCTTTTTGGACAGTGATTGAAACTCCACGTGCCGCCATGACCACCCCGTTTCCTTGAACGTAAAAAGCTTCGCAATTTAACATCACAAAGGTCTTTAGATTCCACACACTGGAGAATGGTTCAATATGATGAAATCCCTTGGAGGAGTTCGTCAAAGTATGAAGCCTGAAAAGAGGGGAAAATGTCGCCAAAATTGCACATTAATTTTAAAATGGCTGACTTCCTGTTGGATTTGGGATATTGCTCCAAGAGACTTTTTTGTACATCTTGATATTTTCCATAAGCTTACCAGGTTTCAGACTCATAGATGAAACACAGAGCAGGGGCTGTTGTTTTGAAATTTTGTAGGGGGCGCTGTGGAGCAATTTCGCGCTATTCAATGAAAATGATCACATGACAACAAAGCCTTCATCCATTTGGAGGTGTGGGCCAAATTTCAAGCCTCTATAAACTTGCAAGCCCCTCAAAAGCCACTTCATCTTTCATGTTGAACAGCGTTGCCACCAGGGTGCGCCGTTCAGTTTAAAGTCACAATTTTTGCACTGAAGCATCACGAGGGACTGATGTTGATATTCACCGCTTTTGAGGTGGCCACGATGAACCTGTGAAAATCAGTACAACAAAATTAAAGCCATGACATTTCCTGTTGCCACTAGGTGGCGCTGTACGTATTCCCGACAATGGGCACATCAATCTGTTCAGGGCGGGTCTGACATCATGCCTGTAATGTCTGGTACTGAACAGACTGGATTTCATTGAGTTATACTAATTTGTTTCTTCATGGCGTGACATCAAAGTTCGCCATGCTGCTGGGGTCACACCCTTTTGCGAAAAGTCACAGTTTTCACTGTAACCCAAGACCAACTCCTTAAGGCTTTCCTGGAGAAATTTGAGGCTGCAGGTGTCACCCATCACTATACTGTACCCCAAAGTGTAAAACATGACATTTCCTGTTCCCACTAGGTGGCGCTGTCCCTGGTGTCAAATATGGCAGTTGAAATATGTTCCGGGGTGGAGCCTTATCATATGTGTTCACTTTGGTCAAGGTCAGAAAATGTATGACAAAATGAGAGGCAATAAGATTTTCATGGCGAGTCATCGAAATTCGCCATGGCACCACGGCCTCATAGTATTGTGAAAACTCAAAAGCTCCGCAATTTAACATGGCACAAGGGTGTAGTTGACACTGTCCAAATTTGAAGGTTATGAAATGAAACCCCAAGGAGGAGTTCGCAAAAGTTCGAGGCATGGAAATGGCAAAATTAGAGCCAAAATGTCACCTTCTCTTCCAAATGGTGGACTTCCTGTTGGGTTTGCGTCAATGGGCCCACAGACTTTTTTGTTCGTCTTGGCATGATACACATGTGTGCCAAATTTCATACATGTAGCTCAAACGATGTGGTCGTAGGGCTGCATTTAACAAGGCATAGGTGGCGCTCTAGAGCCATTTCCCAGTGCTCATATGTAAAACCATTAAAATACAAAATTTTTCACCAGACCTGGCATGTGTGCAAAATTTCATGAGTTTTTGAGCATGTTTAGGCCCTCAAAAAGGCCCTTGTTTGGGGTGAATAATAATAATAATTAAAGCTGCAAGCAGCGTTATGAGGGCCCTCGCACCCCATCGCGTCGAGCCACGCCCAACACCTACAACCAGCACCTCCGATCTGATGTCACATTCATGGAATTCATGCATTTAACCACCAGCTAACATTTCATCTCATTCAATCATCATTATAGTCGTCCCACTAGGTGGCGCTCTAACCATTACTGACAAATGGCATAACAAACACTTCCAAGCTCGAGTCTCATCACACCTGAGACGTTTGGGAGAGATTGGACATTGTGTTTTTGAGTGACAGCAGATTACTGCTTTTTGGCGAGTGATTCAAACTCTAAGTGCCGCCATAACCACCCCGTTTCCCTGGACGTAAAAAGCTTCGCAATTTAACATCACAAAGGTCTTTAGATTCCACACACTGGAGAATGCTTCAATATGATGAAATCCCTTGGAGGAGTTCGTCAAAGTATGAAGCCTGAAAAGAGGAGAAAATGTCGCCAAAATTGCACATTAATTTTAAAATGGCTGACTTCCTGTTGGATTTGGGATATTGCTCCAAGAGACTTTTTTGTACATCTTGATATCTCCTATAAGCTTACCAGGTTTCAGACTCATACATAAAACACAGAGCAGGGGCTGTGGTTTTGAAAGTTTGTAGGGGGCGCTGTGGAGCCACTTCGCACTATTTAATGAAAATGATCACATGACAACAAAGCCTTCATCCATTTGGAGGTGTGTGCTAAATTTAAAGCCTCTATATTCTTTCCAAGCCCCTCAAAAGCCACTTCATCTTTCATGTTGAACAGCGTTGCCACCAGGGTGCGCCGTTCAGTTTAAAGTCACAATTTTTGCACTGAAGCATCACGAGGGACTGATGGGAATATTCACCGCTTTTGAGGTGGCCACGATGAACCTGTGAAAATCAGTACAACAAAATTAAAGCCATGACATTTCCTGTTGCCACTAGGTGGCGCTGTCCGTATTTCCGACAATGGGCACATCAATCTGTTCAGGGCGGGTCTGACATCATGCCTGTAAAGTCTGGTACTGATCAGACTGGATTTCATTGAGTTATACTAATTTCTTTCTTCATGGCGTGACATCAAAGTTCGCCATGCTGCTGGGGTCACACCCTTTCGCGAAAACTCACAGTTTTCACTGTAACCCAAGACCAACTCCTTAAGGCTTTCCTGGAGAAATTTGAGGCTGCAGATGTCACCCATTACTATACTGTACCCCAAAGTGTAAAACATGACATTTCCTGTTCCCACTAGGTGGCGCTGTCCTTGAGGTCAAATATGGCAGTTGAAATATGTTCAGGGGTGGAGCCTTATCATATGTGTTCACTTTGGTCAAGGTCAGAAAATGTATGACAAAATGAGAGGCAATAAGATTTTCATGGCGAGTCATCGAAATTCGCCATGGCGCCACGGCCTCATAGTATTGTGAAAACTCAAAAGCTCCGCAATTTAACATGGCACAAGGGTGTAGTTGACACTCTCCAAATTTGAAGGTTAAGAAATGAAACCCCAAGGAGGAGTTCGCAAAAGTTCGAGGCATGGAAATGGCAAAATTAGAGCCAAAATGTCACCTTCTCTTCCAAATGGCGGACTTCCTGTTGGGTTTGCGTCAATGGGCCCACAGAGTTTTTTGTTCGTCTTGGCATGATACACACGTGTGCCAAATTTCATACATGTAGCTGAAACGATGTGGTCGTAGGGCTGCATTTAACAAGGCATAGGTGGCGCTGTAGAGCCATTTCCCAGTGCTCATATGTAAAACCATTAAAATACAAAATTTTTCACCAGACCTGGCATGTGTGCAAAATTTCATGAGTTTTTGAGCATGTTTAGGCCCTCAAAAAGGCCCTTGTTTGGGGTGAATAATAATAATAATAATAATAATAATAATAAGAAACGGAGCAGATACAATAGGGCCTTCGCACTCTCGGTGCTCGGGCCCTAATAATTAAAGCTGCAAGCAGCGTTATGAGGGCCCTCGCACCCCCGGCACGTCGAGCCACTGCCAACACCTCAAACCGGCACGTCCGATGTGATGTCACATTGATGGATTTCATGCTTTTAATCACCAGCTAACATTTCATCTTATTCAACCAGGATTATAGTCATGCCACTAGGTGGCGCTCTAACCATTATTGACAAATAGCATAACAAACATTTCCAAGCTCGAGTCTCATCACACCTGCGACCTTTGGGAGAGATTGGACATTGTGTTTTTTAGTGACAGCAGATTACTGCTTTTTGCGAGTGATTGAAACTCTACGTGCCGCCATGACCACCCCGTTTCCCTGAACGGAAAAAGCTTCGCAATTTAACATCACAAAGGTCTTTAGATTCTACACACCGAAGAATGCTTCAATATGATGAAATCCCTTGGAGGAGTTCGTCAAAGTATGAGGCCTGAAAAGGGGGGAAAATGTCATCAAAATTACACATTAATTTTAAAATGGCTGACTTCCTGTTGGATTTGGGATATTGCTCCAAGAGACTTTTTTGTACATCTTGATATCTTACACAAGCTTACCAAGTGTCAGACTCATAGATGAAACACAGAGCAGGGGCTGATGTTTTGAAATATTGTAGGGGGCGCTGTGGAGCCATTTTGCGCTATTCAAGGAAAATGGTTACATAACAACAATGCCTTCATCCATTTGGAGGTGTGGGCCAAATTTCAAGCCTCTATAAACTTTCCAAGCCCCTCAAAAGCCACTTCATCTTTCATGATGAACCGCGTTGCCACCAGGGTGCGCCGTTCAGTTTAAAGTCACAATTTTTGCACTGAAGCATCACGAGGGACTGATGGTGATATTCACCGCTTTTGAGGTGGCCACGATCAACCTGTGAAAATCAGTACAACAAAGTTAAAGCCATGACATTTCCTGTTGCCACTAGGTGGCGCTGTCCGTATTTCCGACAATGGGCATATCAATCTGTTCAGGGCGGGTCTGACATCATGCCTGTAAAGTCTGGTACTGATCAGACTGGATTTCATTGAGTTATACTAATTTGTTTCTTCATGGCGTGACATCAAAGTTCGCCATGCTGCTGGGGTCACACCCTTTCGTGAAAAGTCAGTTTTCACTGTAACCCAAGACCAACTCCTTAAGGCTTTCCTGGAGAAATTTGAGGCTGCAGATGTCACCCATCACAATACTGTACCCCAAAGTGTAAAACATGACATTTCCTGTTCCCACTAGGTGGCGCTGTCCCTGGTGTCAAATATGGCAGTTGAAATATGTTCAGGGGTGGAGCCTTATCATATGTGTTCACTTTGGTCAAGGTCAGAAAATGTATGACAAAATGAGAGGCAATAAGATTTTCATGGCGAGTCATCGAAATTCGCCATGGCGCCACGGCCTCATAGTATTGTGAAAACTCAAAAGCTCCGCAATTTAACATGGCACAAGGGTGTAGTTGACACTGACCAAATATGAAGGTTATGAAATGAAACCCCAAGGAGGAGTTCGCAAAAGTTCGAGGCATGGAAATGGCAAAATTAGAGCCAAAATGTCACCTTCTCTTCCAAATGGCGGACTTCCTGTTGGGTTTGCGTCAATGGGCCCACTAACTTTTTTGTTCGTCTTGGCATGATACACATGTGTGCCAAATTTCATACATGTAGCTCAAACGATGTGGTCGTAGGGCTGCATTTAACAAGGCATAGGTGGCGCTCTAGAGCCATTTCCCAGTGCTCATATGTAAAACCATTAAAATACAAAATTTTTCACCAGACCTGGCATGTGTGCAAAATTTCATGAGTTTTTGAGCATGTTTAGGCCCTCAAAAAGGCCCTTGTTTCGCCTGAATAATAATAATAATAATAATAATAATAATTAAAGCTGCAAGCAGCGTTATGAGGGCCCTCGCACCCCCGGCGTGTCGAGCCATGCCCAACACCTGAAACCAGCACGTCCGATCTCATGTCACATTGATGGAATTCATGCATTTAACCACCAGTTAACATTTCATTTGGTTCAACCATGAGTATAGTCGTCCCACTAGGTGGCGCTCTAACCATTATAGACAAAGGGCATAACAAACATTTCCGAGCTCGAGTCTCATCACGCCTGCGACCTTTGGGAGAGATTGGACTTTGTGTCTTTGAGTGACAGCATATTACTGCTTTTTGGCGAGTGATTGAAACTCCACGTGCCGCCATGACCACCCCGTTTCCTTGAACGTAAAAAGCTTCGCAATTTAACATCACAAAGGTCTTTAGATTCCACACACTGGAGAATGGTTCAATATGATGAAATCTCTTGGAGGAGTTCGTCAAAGTATGAAGCCTGAAAAGAGGGGAAAATGTCGCCAAAATTGCACATTAATTTTAAAATGGCTGACTTCCTGTTGGATTTTGGATATTGCTCCAAGAGACTTTTTTGTACATCTTGATATCTCCTATAAGCTTACCAGGTTTCAGACTCATACATAAAACACAGAGCTGGGGCTGATGTTTTGAAATTTTGTAGGGGGCGCTGTGGAGCCATTTCGCGCTATTCAATAAAAATGATCACATGACAACAAAGCCTTCATCCATTTGGAGGGGTGTGCTAAATTTCAAGCCTCTATATATTTTCCAAGCCCCTCAAAAGCCACTTCATCTTTCATGGTGGACCGCGTTGCCACCAGGGTGCGCCGTTCAGTTTAAAGTCACAATTTTTGCACTGAAGCATCACGAGGGACTGATGTTGATATTCACCGCTTTTGAGGTGGCCACGATGAACCTGTGAAAATCAGTACAACAAAATTAAAGCCATGACATTTCCTGTTGCCACTAGGTGGCGCTGTACGTATTCCCGACAATGGGCACATCAATCTGTTCAGGGCGGGTCTGACATCATGCCTGTAAAGTCTGGTACTGAACAGACTGGATTTCATTGAGTTATACTAATTTGTTTCTTCATGGCGTGACATTAAAGTTCGCCATGCTGCTGGGGTCACACCCTTTTGCGAAAAGTCACAGTTTTCACTGTAACCCAAGACCAACTCCTTAAGGCTTTCCTGGAGAAATTTGAGGCTGCAGGTGTCACCCATCACTATACTGTACCCCAAAGTGTAAAACATGACATTTCCTGTTCCCACTAGGTGGCGCTGTCCCTGGTGTCAAATATGGCAGTTGAAATATGTTCAGGGGTGGAGCCTTATCATATGTGTTCACTTTGGTCAAGGTCAGAAAATGTATGACAAAATGAGAGGCAATAAGATTTTCATGGCGAGTCATCGAAATTCGCCATGGCGCCACGGCCTCATAGTATTGTGAAAACTCAAAAGCTCCGCAATTTAACATGGCCCAGGTGTGTAGTTGACACTGACCAAAGATGAAGCTTATACAACCAAATCCCAAGGAGGAGTTCGCAAAAGTTCGAGGCATGGAAATGGCAAAATTAGAGCCAAAATGTCACCTTCTCTTCCAAATGGCGGACTTCCTGTTGGGTTTGCATCAATGGGCCCACAGACTTTTTTGTTCGACTCGGCATGATACACATGTGTGCCAAATTTCATACATGTAGCTGAAACGATGTGGTCGTAGGCCTGCATTTAACAAGGCATAGGTGGCGCTGTAGAGCCATTTCCCAGTGCTCATATGTAAAACCATTAAAATACAAAATTTTTCACCAGACCTGGCATGTGTGCAAAATTTCATGAGTTTTTGAGCATGTTTAGGCCCTCAAAAAGGCCCTTGTTTTGCCTGAATAATAATAATAATAATTAAAGCTGCAAGCAGCGTTATGAGGGCCCTCGCACCCCCGGCGCGTCGAGCCACGCCCAACACCTAAAACCAGCACGTCCGATCTGATGTCACATTGATGGAATTCATGCATTTAACCACCAGCTAACATTTCAACTCATTCATTCATGATTAGCTAGTCGTTCCACTAGGTGGCACTCTAACCATTATGTACAAATGGCATAACAAACATTTCCGAACTCGAGTCTCATTATGCCTGCGACCTTTGGGTGAGATTGGACATTGTGTTTTTGAGTAACAGCAGATTACTGCGTTTTGGCGAGTGATTGAGAGTCTACGTGCCGCCATAACCACCCCGTTTCACTGAACGTAAAAAGCTTCGCAATTTAACAACACAAAGGTCTTTGGATTCCACACACTGAAGAATAGTGCAATATGATGAAATCCCTTGGAGGAGTTCGTCAAAGAACGATGCCTGAAAAGAGGGGAAAATGTTGCCAAAATTGCACATTAATTTTAAAATGGCTGACTTCCTGTTGGATTTGGGATATTGCTCCAAGAGACTTTTTTGTACATCTTGATATCTCCTATAAGCTTACCAGGTTTCAGACTCATACATAAAACACAGAGCAGGGGCTGTGATTTTGAAATTTTTTAGGGGGCGCTGTGGAGCCATTTTGGGATATTCAATGAAAATGATCACATAACAACAAAGCCTTATCCACATTGGAGGTGTGCGCCAAATTTCAAGACTTTTTAAACTTTCCAAGCCCCTCAAAAGCCACTTCATCTTTCATGGTGAACCGCGTTGCCACCAGGGTGCGGCGTTCAGTTTAAAGTCACAATTTTTGCACTGAAGCATCACAAGGGACTGATGGTGATATTCACCGCTTTTGAGGTGGCCACGATGAACCTGTGAAAATCAGTACAACAAAATTAAAGCCATGACATTTCCTGTTCCCACTAGGTGGCGCTGTCCGTATTCCCGACAATGGGCACATCAATCTGTTCAGGGCGGGTCTGACATCATGCCTGTAAAGTCTGGTACTGATCAGGCTGGATTTCATTGAGTTATACTAATTTGTTTCTTCATGGCGTGACATCAAAGTTCGCCATGCCGCTGGGGTCACACCCTTTTGCGAAAAGTCACAGTTTTCACTGTAACCCAAGACCAACTCCTTAAGGCTTTCCTGGAGAAATTTGAGGCTGCAGATGTCACCCATCACAATACTGTACCCCAAAGTGTAAAACATGACATTTCCTGTTCCCACTAGGTGGCGCTGTCCCTGGTGTCAAATATGGCAGTTGAAATATGTTCAGGGGTGGAGCCTTATCATATGTGTTCACTTTGGTCAAGGTCAGAAAATGTATGACAAAATGAGAGGCAATAAGATTTTCATGGCGAGTCATCGAAATTCGCCGTGGCGCCACGGCCTCATGGTATTGTGAAAACTCAAAAGCTCCGCAATTTAACATGGCCCAGGTGTGTAGTTGAAACTGACCAAAGATGAAGCTTATACGACCAAATCCCAAGGAGGAGTTCGTTAAAGTTCGAGGCATGGAAACGGCAAAATTAGAGCCAAAATGTCACCTTCACGTCCAAATGGCGGACTTCCTGTTGGGTTTGCGTCAATGGGCCCACTGACTTTTTTGTTCGTCTTGGCATGATACACATGTGTGCCAAATTTCATACATGTAGCCCAAACGATGTGGTCGTAGGGCTGCATTTTACAAGGCATAGGTGGCGCTGTAGAGCCATTTCCCAGTGCTCATATATAAAACCATTAAAATACAAAATTTTTCACCAGACCTGGCATGTGTGCAAAATTTCATGAGTTTTTGAGCATGTTTAGGCCCTCAAAAAGGCCCTTGTTTGGGGTGAATAATAATAATAATAATTAAAGCTGCAAGCAGCGTTATGAGGGCCCTCGCACCCCCGGCGCGTCGAGCCACGCCCAACACCTAAAACCAGCACGTCCGATCGATGTCACATTGATGGAATTCATGCATTTAACCACCAGCTAACATTTCAACTCATTCATTCATGATTAGCTAGTCGTTCCACTAGGTGGCACTCTAACCATTATGTACAAATGGCATAACAAACATTTCCGAACTCGAGTCTCATTATGCCTGCCACCTTTGGGTGAGATTGGACATTGTGTTTTTGAGTAACAGCAGATTACTGCGTTTTGGCGAGTGATTGAGAGTCTACGTGCCGCCATAACCACCCCGTTTCCCTGAACGTAAAAAGCTTCGCAATTTAACAACACAAAGGTCTTTGGATTCCACACACTGAAGAATAGTGCAATATGATGAAAACCCTTGGAGGAGTTCGTCAAAGAACGATGCCTGAAAAGAGGGGAAAATGTTGCCAAAATTGCACATTAATTTTAAAATGGCTGACTTCCTGTTGGATTTGGGATATTGCTCCAAGAGACTTTTTTGTACATCTTGATATCTCCTATAAGCTTACCAGGTTTCAGACTCATACATAAAACACAGAGCAGGGGCTGTGATTTTGAAATTTTGTAGGGGGCGCTGTGGAGCCATTTTGGGATATTCAATGAAAATGATCACATAACAACAAAGCCTTATCCACATTGGAGGTGTGCGCCAAATTTCAAGACTTTTTAAACTTTCCAAGCCCCTCAAAAGCCACTTCATCTTTCATGGTGAACCGCGTTGCCACCAGGGTGCGGCGTTCAGTTTAAAGTCACAATTTTTGCACTGAAGCATCACAAGGGACTGATGGTGATATTCACCGCTTTTGAGGTGGCCACGATGAACCTGTGAAAATCAGTACAACAAAATTAAAGCCATGACATTTCCTGTTCGCACTAGGTGGCGCTGTCCGTATTCCAGACAATGGGCACATCAATCTGTTCAGGGCGGGTCTGACATCATGCCTGTAAAGTCTGGTACTGATCAGACTGGATTTCATTGAGTTATACTAATTTGTTTCTTCATGGCGTGACATCAAAGTTCGCCATGCCGCTGGGGTCACACCCTTTTGCGAAAAGTCACAGTTTTCACTGTAACCCAAGACCAACTCCTTAAGGCTTTCCTGGAGAAATTTGAGGCTGCAGATGTCACCCATCACAATACTGTACCCCAAAGTGTAAAACATGACATTTCCTGTTCCCACTAGGTGGCGCTGTCCCTGGTGTCAAATATGGCAGTTGAAATATGTTCAGGGGTGGAGCCTTATCATATGTGTTCACTTTGGTCAAGGTCAGAAAATGTATGACAAAATGAGAGGCAATAAGATTTTCATGGCGAGTCATCGAAATTCGCCGTGGCGCCACGGCCTCATGGTATTGTGAAAACTCAAAAGCTCCGCAATTTAACATGGCCCAGGTGTGTAGTTGAAACTGACCAAAGATGAAGCTTATACGACCAAATCCCAAGGAGGAGTTCGTTAAAGTTCGAGGCATGGAAATGGCAAAATTAGAGCCAAAATGTCACCTTCTCTTCCAAATGGCGGACTTCCTGTTGGGTTTGCGTCAATGGGCCCACAGACTTTTTTGTTCGTCTTGGCATGATACACATGTGTGCCAAATTTCATACATGTAGCTCAAACCATGTGGTCGTAGGGCTGCATTTAACAAGGCATAGGTGGCGCTGTAGAGCCATTTCCCAGTGCTCATATGTAAAACCATTAAAATACAAAATTTTTCACCAGACCTGGCATGTGTGCAAAATTTCATGAGTTTTTGAGCATGTTTAGGCCCTCAAAAAGGCCCTTGTTTGGGGTGAATAATAATAATAATAATAATAATAATAATAAGAAACGGAGCAGATACAATAGGGCCTTCGCACTCTCGGTGCTCGGGCCCTAATTAAAGCTGCAAGCAGCGTTACGAGGGCCCTCGCACCCCCGGCGCGTCGAGCCAAGCCCAACACCTAAAACCAGCACCTCCGATCTGATGTCACATTGATGGAATTCATGCATTTAACCACCAGCTAACATTTCAAGTCATTCATTCATGATTAGTTAGTCGTTCCACTAGGTGGCGCTCTAACCATTATGTACAAATGGCATAACAATCACTTCCGAGCTCGAGTCTCATCACACCTGAGACGTTTGGGAGAGATTGGACATTGTGTTTTTGAGTGACAGCAGATTACTGCTTTTTGGCGAGTGATACAAACTCTAAGTGCCACCATAACCACCCCGTTTCACTGAACGTAAAAAGCTTCGCAATTTAACATCACAAAGGTCTTTAGATTCCACACACTGGAGATTGGTTCAATATGATGAAATCCCTTGGAGGAGTTCGTCAAAGAACGGTGCATGGAAAGAGGGGAAAATGTCGCCAAAATTACACATTAATTTTAAAATGGCTGACTTCCTGTTGGATTTGGGATATTGCACCAAGAGACTTTTTTGTACATCTTGATATCTCCTATAAGCTTACCAGGTTTCAGAATCATACATAGAACACAGAGCAGGGGCTGTGGTTTTGAAATTTTGTAGGGGGCGCTGTGGAGCCACTTCGCGCTATTCAATGAAAATGATCACATGCCAACAAAGCGTTCATCCATTTGGAGGTGTGTGCCAAATTTCAAGCCTCTATAAACTTGCCAAGACCCTCAAAAGCCACTTCATCTTTCATGTTGAACAGCGTTGCCACCAGGGTGCGCCGTTCAGTTTAAACTCACAATTTTTGCACTGAAGCATCACGAGGGACTGATGGTGATATTCACCGCTTTTGAGGTGGCCAAGATGAACCTGTGAAAATCAGTACAACAAAATTAAAGCCATGACATTTCCTGTTGCCACTAGGTGGCGCTGTCCGTATTTCCGACAATGGGCACATCAATCTGTTCAGGGCGGGTCTGACATCATGCCTGTAAAGTCTGGTACTGATCAGACTGGATTTCATTGAGTTATACTAATTTGTTTCTTCATGGCGTGACATCAAAGTTCGCCATGCTGCTGGGGTCACACCCTTTCACGAAAAGTCACAGTTTTCACTGTAACCCAAGACCAACTCCTTAAGGCTTTCCTGGAGAAATTTGAGGCTGCAGATGTCACCCATCACTATACTGTACCCCAAAGTGTAAAACATGACATTTCCTGTTCCCACTAGGTGGCGCTGGCCCTTATGTCAAATATGGCAGTTGAAATATGTTCAGGGGTGGAGCCTTATCATATGTGTGCTCTTTGGTCCAGATCGGAACATGTATGACAGAATGAGAGGCAATAAGATTTTCATGGCGAGTCATCAAAATTCGCCATGGCGCCACGGCCTCATAGTATTGTGAAAACTCAAAAGCTCCGCAATTTAACATGGCACAAGGGTGTAGTTGACACTGTCCAAATTTGAAGTTTATAGGACCAAATCCCAAGGAGGAGTTCGTTAAAGTACAAGGCATGGAAACGGTAAAATCAGACCCAAAATGTCACCTTCAATCCAAAATGGCGGACTTCCTGTTGGGTTTAGGACATTGCCATAATAGACTTTTTTGTTCGACTCTGAACGTTATATAGGTGTACCGACTTTCAAACATGTAGGTCATACCCATACCGGGGGCTCGCGTTTTTCATTTTTCTAGGTGGCGCTACTGAGCTAATTTTCCCTGGCCATGTCTGGGAACATTAAAATACGTAAATTTTCACCAGACCTGACGCGTGTGCAAAATTTCATGAGTTTTCGAGCATGTTTAGGCCCTCAAACGGCCAATTCGTTTGCCGGAATAATAATAATAATAATAATAATTAAAGCTGCAAGCAGCGTTATGAGGGCCCGAGCACCCCCGGCGCGTCGAGCCACGCCCAACACCTAAAACCAGCACGTCCGATCGATATCACATTGATGGAATTCATGCATTTAACCACCAGCTAACATTTCAACTCATTCATTCATGATTAGCTAGTCGTTCCACTAGGTGGCACTCTAACCATTATGTACAAATGGCATAACAAACATTTCTGAACTCGAGTCTCATTATGCCTGCGACCTTTGGGTGAGATTGGACATTGTGTTTTTGAGTAACAGCAGATTACTGTGTTTTGGCGAGTGATTGAGAGTCTACGTGCCGCCATAACCACCCCGTTTCCCTGAACGTAAAAAGCTTCGCAATTTAACAACACAAAGGTCTTTGGATTCCACACACTGAAAAATAGTGCAATCTGATGAAATCCCTTGGAGGAGTTCGTCAAAGAACGATGCCTGAAAAGAGGGGAAAATGTTGCCAAAATTGCACATTAATTTTAAAATGGCTGACTTCCTGTTGGATTTGGGATATTGCTCCAAGAGACTTTTTTGTACATCTTGATATCTCCTATAAGCTTACCAGGTTTCAGACTCATACATAAAACACAGAGCAGGGGCTGTGATTTTGAAATTTTGTAGGGGGCGCTGTGGAGCCATTTTGGGATATTCAATGAAAATGATCACATAACAACAAAGCCTTAAGCACATTGGAGGTGTGCGCCAAATTTCAAGCCTCTATAAACTTGCCAAGACCCTCAAAAGCCACTTCATCTTTCATGGTGAACAGCGTTGCCACCAGGGTGCGCCGTTCAGTTTAAAGTCACAATTTTTGCACTGAAGCATCACGAGGGACTGATGGTGATATTCACCGCTTTTGAGGTGGCCACGATGAACCTGTGAAAATCAGTACAACAAAATTAAAGCCATGACATTTCCTGTTGCCACTAGGTGGCGCTGTCCGTATTTCTGACAATGGGCACATCAATCTGTTCAGGGCGAGTCTGACATCATGCCTGTAAAGTCTGGTACTGATCAGACTGGATTTCATTGAGTTATACTAATTTCTTTCTTCATGGCGTGACATCAAAGTTCGCCATGCTGCTGGGGTCACACCCTTTTGCGAAAAGTCACAGTTTTCACTGTAACCCAAGACCAACTCCTTAAGGCTTTCCTGGAGAAATTTGAGGCTGCAGATGTCACCCATCACAATACTGTACCCCAAAGTGTAAAACATAACATTTCCTGTTCCCACTAGGTGGCGCTGTCCCTGATGTAAAATATGGCAGTTGTAATATGTTCAGGGGTGGAGCCTTATCATATGTGTTCACTTTGGTCAAGGTCAGAAAATCTATGACAGAATGAGAGGCAATAAGATTTTCATGGCGAGTCATCGAAATTCGCCGTGGCGCCACGGCCTCATGGTATTGTGAAAACTCAAAAGCTCCGCAATTTAACATGGCATAAGGGTGTAGTTGGCACTGACCAAATATGAAGGTTATGAAATCAAACCCCAAGGAGGAGTTCGTTAAAGTTCGAGGCATGGAAACGGTAAAATCAGAGCCAAAATGTCACATTCAATCCAAAATGGCGGACTTCCTGTTGGGTTTAGGACATTGCCATAATAGACTTTTTTGTTCGACTCTGAACGTTATATAGGTGTACCGACTTTCAAACATGTAGGTGATACCCATACCGGGGGCTCGCATTTTTCATTTTTCTAGGTGGCGCTACTGAGCTAATTTTCCCTGGCCATGTCTGAGAACATTAAAATACGTAAATTTTCACCAGACCTGACGCGTGTGCAAAATTTCATGAGTTTTCGAGCATGTTTAGGTCCTCAAAAGGCCGATTCATTTGCCGAAATAATAATAATAATAATAATAATAAACGGAGCAATTACAATAGGGCCTTCGCACTGTCAGTGCTCGGGCCCTAATAATAATAATAATAATAATAATAATAATAAACAGAGCAATTACAATAGGGCCTTCGCACTGTCAGTGCTCGGGCCCTAATAATTAAAGCTGCAAGCAGCGTTATGAGGGCCCTCGCACCCCCGGCACGTCGAGCCACTGCCAACACCTCAAACCGGCACGTCCGATGTGATGTCACATTGATGGATTTCATGCTTTTAATCACCAGCTAACATTTCATCTTATTCAACCAGGATTATAGTCATGCCACTAGGTGGCGCTCTAACCATTATTGACAAATAGCATAACAAACATTTCCAAGCTCGAGTCTCATCACACCTGCGACCTTTGGGAGAGATTGGACATTGTGTTTTTTAGTGACAGCAGATTACTGGTTTTTGCGAGTGACTGAAACTCTACGTGCCGCCATGACCACCCCGTTTCCCTGAACGGAAAAAGCTTCGCAATTTAACATCACAAAGGTCTTTAGATTCTACACACTGAAGAATGCTTCAATATGATGAAATCCCTTGGAGGAGTTCGTCAAAGTATGAGGCCTGAAAAGGGGGGAAAATGTCATCAAAATTACACATTAATTTTAAAATGGCTGACTTCCTGTTGGATTTGGGATATTGCTCCAAGAGACTTTTTTGTACATCTTGATATCTTACACAAGCTTACCAAGTGTCAGACTCATAGATGAAACACAGAGCAGGGGCTGATGTTTTGAAATATTGTAGGGGGCGCTGTGGAGCCATTTTGCTCTATTCAAGGAAAATGGTTACATGACAACAATGCCTTCATCCATTTGGAGGTGTGTGCCAAATTTCAAGCCTCTATAAACTTTCCAAGCCCCTCAAAAGCCACTTCATCTTTCATGATGAACCGCGTTGCCACCAGGGTGCGCCGTTCAGTTTAAAGTCACAATTTTTGCACTGAAGCATCACGAGGGACTGATGGTGATATTCACCGCTTTTGAGGTGGCCACGATCAACCTGTGAAAATCAGTACAACAAAGTTAAAGCCATGACATTTCCTGTTGCCACTAGGTGGCGCTGTCCGTATTTCCGACAATGGGCACATCAATCTGTTCAGGGCGGGTCTGACATCATGCCTGTAAAGTCTGGTACTGATCAGACTGGATTTCATTGAGTTATACTAATTTGTTTCTTCATGGCGTGACATCAAAGTTCGCCATGCTGCTGGGGTCACACCCTTTCGTGAAAAGTCACAGTTTTCACTGTAACCCAAGACCAACTCCTTAAGGCTTTCCTGGAGAAATTTGAGGCTGCAGATGTCACCCATCACTATACTGTACCCCAAAGTGTAAAACATGACATTTCCTGTTCCCACTAGGTGGCGCTGTCCCTGGTGTCAAATATGGCAGTTGAAATATGTTCAGGGGTGGAGCCTTATCATATGTGTTCACTTTGGTCAAGGTCAGAAAATGTATGACAAAATGAGAGGCAATAAGATTTTCATGGCGAGTCATCGAAATTCGCCATGGCGCCACGGCCTCATAGTATTGTGAAAACTCAAAAGCTCCGCAATTTAACATGGCACAAGGGTGTAGTTGACACTGTCCAAATTTGAAGGTTATGAAATGAAACCCCAAGGAGGAGTTCGCAAAAGTTCGAGGCATGGAAATGGCAAAATTAGAGCCAAAATGTCACCTTCTCTTCCAAATGGCGGACTTCCTGTTGGGTTTGCGTCAATGGGCCCACAGACTTTTTTGTTCGTCTTGGCATGATACACATGTGTGCCAAATTTCATACATGTAGCTCAAACGATGTGGTCGTAGGGCTGCATTTAACAAGGCATAGGTGGCGCTGTAGAGCCATTTCCCAGTGCTCATATGTAAAACCATTAAAATACAAAATTTTTCACCAGACCTGGCATGTGTGCAAAATTTCATGAGTTTTTGAGCATGTTTAGGCCCTCAAAAAGGCCCTTGTTTGGGGTGAATAATAATAATAATAATAATAATAATAACAAGCAGCGTTATGAGGGCCCTCGCACCCCCGGCGCGTCGAGCCACGCCCAACACCTACAACCAGCACGTCCGATCTGATGTCACATTGATGGAATTCATGCATTTAACCACCAGCTAACATTTCAACTCATTCATTCATGATTAGTTAGTCGTTCCACTAGGTGGCGCTCTAACCATTATGTACAAATGGCATAACAAACACTTCCAAGCTCGAATCTCATCACACCTGAGACGTTTGGGAGAGATTGGACATTGTGTTTTTGAGTGACAGCAGATTACTGCTTTTTGGCGAGTGATTGAAACTCCACGTGCCGCCATAACCACCCCGTTTCCCTGGACGTAAAAAGCTTCGCAATTTAACATCACAAAGGTCTTTAGATTCCACAAACTGCAAATCTGTCCAATCTGATGAAATCCCTTGGAGGAGTTCGTCAAAGAACGATGCCTGAAAAGAGGGGAAAAATTGCACATTAATTTTAAAATGGCTGACTTCCTGTTGGATTTGGGATATTGCTCCAAGAGACTTTTTTGTACATCTTGATATCTCCTATAAGCTTACCAGGTTTCAGACTCATACATAAAACACAGAGCAGGGGCTGTGATTTTGAAATTTTGCAGGGGGCGCTGTGGAGCCATTTTGGGATATTCAATGAAAATGATCACATAACAACAAAGCCTTAACCACATTGGAGGTGTGCGCCAAATTTCAAGACTTTTTAAACTTTCCAACCCCTCAAAAGCCACTTCATCTTTCATGGTGAACCGCGTTGCCACCAGGGTGCGGCGTTCAGTTTAAAGTCACAATTTTTGCACTGAAGCATCACAAGGGACTGATGGTGATATTCACCGCTTTTGAGGTGGCCACGATGAACCTGTGAAAATCAGTACAACAAAATTAAAGCCATGACATTTCCTGTTCCCACTAGGTGGCGCTGTCCGTATTCCCGACAATGGGCACATCAATCTGTTCAGGGCGGGTCTGTCATCATGCCTGTAAAGTCTGGTACTGATCAGACTGGATTTCATTGAGTTATACTAATTTGTTTCTTCATGGCGTGACATCAAAGTTCGCCATGCTGCTGGGGTCACACCCTTTTGCGAAAAGTCACAGTTTTCACTGTAACCCAAGACCAACTCCTTAAGGCTTTCCTGGAGAAATTTGAGGCTGCAGATGTCACCCATCACAATACTGTACCCCAAAGTGTAAAACATGACATTTCCTGTTCCCACTAGGTGGCGCTGTCCCTGGTGTCAAATATGGCAGTTGAAATATGTTCAGGGGTGGAGCCTTATCATATGTGTTCACTTTGGTCAAGGTCAGAAAATGTATGACAAAATGAGAGGCAATAAGATTTTCATGGCGAGTCATCGAAATTCGCCATGGCGCCACGGCCTCATAGTATTGTGAAAACTCAAAAGCTCCGCAATTTAACATGGCACAAGGGTGTAGTTGACACTGACCAAATATGAAGGTTATGAAATCAAACCCCAAGGAGGAGTTCGCAAAAGTTCGAGACATGGAAATGGCAAAATTAGAGCCAAAATGTCACCTTCTCTTCCAAATGGCGGACTTCCTGTTGGGTTTGCGTCAATGGGCCCACTGACTTTTTTGTTCGTCTTGGCATGATACACATGTGTGCCAAATTTCATACATGTAGCTCAAACGATGTGGTCGTAGGGCTGCATTTAACAAGGCATAGGTGGCGCTCTAGAGCCATTTCCCAGTGCTCATATGTAAAACCATTAAAATACAAAATTTTTCACCAGACCTGGCATGTGTGCAAAATTTCATGAGTTTTTGAGCATGTTTAGGCCCTCAAAAAGGCCCTTGTTTGGGGTGAATAATAATAATAATAATTAAAGCTGCAAGCAGCGTTTTGAGGGCCCTCGCACCCCATCGCGTCGAGCTACGCCCAACACCTAAAACCAGCACCTCTGATCTGATGTCACATTGATGGAATTCATGCATTTAACCACCAGCTAACATTTCAACTCATTCATTCATGATTAGTTAGTCGTTCCACTAGGTGGCGCTCAAACCATTATGTACAAATGGCATAACAAACATTTCCGAGCTCGAGTCTCATCACGCCTGCGACCTTTGGGAGAGATTGGACATTGTTTTTTTGAGTGACAGCAGATTACTGCGTTTTGGCGAGTGATTGAGACTCCACGTGCCGCCATAACCACCCCGTTTCCCTGGACGTAAAAAGCTTCGCAATTTAACAACACAAAGGTCTTTGGATTCGACACACTGAAGAATAGTGCAATATGATGAAATCCCTTGGAGGAGTTCGTGAAAGTATGAGGCCTGAAAAGAGGAGAAAATGTCGCCAAAATTACACATTAATTTTAAAACGACTGACTTCCTGTTGGATTTGGGATATTGCTCCAAGAGACTTTTTTGTACATCTTGATATCTCCTATAAGCTTACCAGGTTTCAGACTCATACATAAAACACAGAGCAGGGGCTGTGATTTTGAAATTTTTTAGGGGGCGCTGTGGAGCCATTTTGGGATATTCAATGAAAATGATCACATAACAACAAAGCCTCATCCACATTGGAGGTGTGCGCCAAATTTCAAGACTTTTTAAACTTTCCAAGCCCCTCAAAAGCCACTTCATCTTTCATGGTGAACCGCGTTGCCACCAGGGTGCGGCGTTCAGTTTAAAGTCACAATTTTTGCACTGAAGCATCACAAGGGACTGATGGTGATATTCACCGCTTTTGAGGTGGCCACGATGAACCTGTGAAAATCAGTACAACAAAATTAAAGCCATGACATTTCCTGTTCCCACTAGGTGGCGCTGTCCGTATTTCCGACAATGGGCACATCAATCTGTTCAGGGCGGGTCTGACATCATGCCTGTAAAGTCTGGTACTGATCAGACTGGATTTCATTGAGTTATACTAATTTGTTTCTTCATGGCGTGACATCAAAGTTCGCCATGCCGCTGGGGTCACACCCTTTTGCGAAAAGTCACAGTTTTCACTGTAACCCAAGACCAACTCCTTAAGGCTTTCCTGGAGAAATTTGAGGCTGCAGATGTCACCCATCACAATACTGTACCCCAAAGTGTAAAACATGACATTTCCTGTTCCCACTAGGTGGCGCTGTCCCTGGTGTCAAATATGGCAGTTGAAATATGTTCAGGGGTGGAGCCTTATCATATGTGTTCACTTTGGTCAAGGTCAGAAAATGTATGACAAAATGAGAGGCAATAAGATTTTCATGGCGAGTCATCGAAATTCGCCGTGGCGCCACGGCCTCATGGTATTGTGAAAACTCAAAAGCTCCGCAATTTAACATGGCCCAGGTGTGTAGTTGAAACTGACCACAGATGAAGCTTATACGACCAAATCCCAAGGAGGAGTTCGTTAAAGTTCGAGGCATGGAAACGGCAAAATTAGAGCCAAAATGTCACCTTCACGTCCAAATGGCGGACTTCCTGTTGGGTTTGCGTCAATGGGCCCACTGACTTTTTTGTTCGTCTTGGCATGATACACATGTGTGCCAAATTTCATACATGTAGCTCAAACGATGTGGTCGTAGGGCTGCATTTAACAAGGCATAGGTGGCGCTCTAGAGCCATTTCCCAGTGCTCATATGTAAAACCATTAAAATACAAAATTTTTCACCAGACCTGGCATGTGTGCAAAATTTCATGAGTTTTTGAGCATGTTTAGGCCCTCAAAAAGGCCCTTGTTTCGCCTGAATAATAATAATAATAATAATAATAATAATAATAATAAGAAACGGAGCAGATACAATAGGGCCTTCGCACTCTCGGTGCTCGGGCCCTAATTAAAGCTGCAAGCAGCGTTATGAGGGCCCTCGCACCCCCGGCACGTCGAGCCACTGCCAACACCTCAAACCGGCACGTCCGATGTGATGTCACATTGATGGATTTCATGCTTTTAATCACCAGCTAACATTTCATCTTATTCAACCAGGATTATAGTCATGCCACTAGGTGGCGCTCTAACCATTATTGACAAATAGCATAACAAACATTTCCAAGCTCGAGTCTCATCACACCTGCGACCTTTGGGAGAGATTGGACATTGTGTTTTTTAGTGACAGCAGATTACTGGTTTTTGCGAGTGATTGAAACTCTACGTGCCGCCATGACCACCCCGTTTCCCTGAACGGAAAAAGCTTCGCAATTTAACATCACAAAGGTCTTTAGATTCTACACACTGAAGAATGCTTCAATATGATGAAATCCCTTGGAGGAGTTCGTCAAAGTATGAGGCCTGAAAAGGGGGGAAAATGTCATCAAAATTACACATTAATTTTAAAATGGCTGACTTCCTGTTGGATTTGGGATATTGCTCCAAGAGACTTTTTTGTACATCTTGATATCTTACACAAGCTTACCAAGTGTCAGACTCATAGATGAAACACAGAGCAGGGGCTGATGTTTTGAAATATTGTAGGGGGCGCTGTGGAGCCATTTTGCTCTATTCAAGGAAAATGGTTACATGACAACAATGCCTTCATCCATTTGGAGGTGTGTGCCAAATTTCAAGCCTCTATAAACTTTCCAAGCCCCTCAAAAGCCACTTCATCTTTCATGATGAACCGCGTTGCCACCAGGGTGCGCCGTTCAGTTTAAAGTCACAATTTTTGCACTGAAGCATCACGAGGGACTGATGGTGATATTCACCGCTTTTGAGGTGGCCACGATCAACCTGTGAAAATCAGTACAACAAAGTTAAAGCCATGACATTTCCTGTTGCCACTAGGTGGCGCTGTCCGTATTTCCGACAATGGGCACATCAATCTGTTCAGGGCGGGTCTGACATCATGCCTGTAAAGTCTGGTACTGATCAGACTGGATTTCATTGAGTTATACTAATTTGTTTCTTCATGGCGTGACATCAAAGTTCGCCATGCTGCTGGGGTCACACCCTTTCGTGAAAAGTCACAGTTTTCACTGTAACCCAAGACCAACTCCTTAAGGCTTTCCTGGAGAAATTTGAGGCTGCAGATGTCACCCATCACTATACTGTACCCCAAAGTGTAAAACATGACATTTCCTGTTCCCACTAGGTGGCGCTGTCCCTGGTGTCAAATATGGCAGTTGAAATATGTTCAGGGGTGGAGCCTTATCATATGTGTTCACTTTGGTCAAGGTCAGAAAATGTATGACAAAATGAGAGGCAATAAGATTTTCATGGCGAGTCATCGAAATTCGCCATGGCGCCACGGCCTCATAGTATTGTGAAAACTCAAAAGCTCCGCAATTTAACATGGCACAAGGGTGTAGTTGACACTGTCCAAATTTGAAGGTTATGAAATGAAACCCCAAGGAGGAGTTCGCAAAAGTTCGAGGCATGGAAATGGCAAAATTAGAGCCAAAATGTCACCTTCTCTTCCAAATGGCGGACTTCCTGTTGGGTTTGCGTCAATGGGCCCACAGACTTTTTTGTTCGTCTTGGCATGATACACATGTGTGCCAAATTTCATACATGTAGCTGAAAGGATGTGGTCGTAGGGCTGCATTTAACAAGGCATAGGTGGCGCTGTAGAGCCATTTCCCAGTGCTCATATGTAAAACCATTAAAATACAAAATTTTTCACCAGACCTGGCATGTGTGCAAAATTTCATGAGTTTTTGAGCATGTTTAGGCCCTCAAAAAGGCCCTTGTTTGGGGTGAATAATAATAATAATAATAATTAAAGCTGCAAGCAGCGTTATGAGGGCCCGAGCACCCCCGGCGCGTCGAGCCACGGCCAACACCTAAAACCAACACCTCCGATCTGATGTCACATTGATGAAATTCATGCATTCAACCACCAGCTAACATTTCATCTCATTCAATCATGATTATAGTCGTCCCACTAGGTGGCGCTCTAACCATTATGTACAAATGGCATAACAAACATTTCCGAGCTCGAGTCTCATCACGCCTGCGACTTTTGGGAGACATTGGACATTTTGATTTTGAGTGACAGCAGATTACTGCTTTTTGGCGAGTGATTGAAACGCCACGTGCCGCCATGACCACCCCGTTTCCCTGAACGTAAAAACCTTCGCAATTTAACATCACAAAGGTCTTTAGATTCCACACACAGAAGATTGGTTCAATATGATGAAATCCCTTGGAGGAGTACGTCAAAGCACGGTGCCTGAAAAGAGGGGAAAATGTTGCCAAAATTGCACATTAATTTTAAAATGGCTGACTTCCTGTTGGATTTGGGATATTGCTCCAAGAGACTTTTTTGTACATCTTGATATCTCCTATAAGCTTACCAGGTTTAAGACTCATACATAAAACACAGAGCTGGGGCTGATGTTTTGAAATTTTGTAGGGGGCGCTGTGGAGCCATTTTCCGCTATTCAATGAAAATGATCACATAACAACAAAGCCTTAACCACATTGGAGGTGTGCGCCAAATTTCAAGACTTTTTAAACTTTCCAAGCCCCTCAAAAGCCACTTCATCTTTCATGGTGAACTGCGTTGCCACCAGGGTGCGGCGTTCAGTTTAAAGTCACAATTTTTGCACTGAAGCATCACAAGGGACTGACGGTGATATTCACCGCTTTTGAGGTGGCCACGATGAACCTGTGAAAATCAGTACAACAAAATTAAAGCCATGACATTTCCTGTTCCCACTAGGTGGCGCTGTCCGTATTCCCGACAATGGGCACATCAATCTGTTCAGGGCGGGTCTGACTTCATGCCTGTAAAGTCTGGTACTGATCAGACTGGATTTCATGGAGTTATACTAATTTGTTTCTTCATGGCGTGACATCAAAGTTCGCCATGCTGCTGGGGTCACACCCTTTTGCGAAAAGTCACAGTTTTCACTGTAACCCAAGACCAACTCCTTAAGGGTTTTCTGGAGAAATTTGAGGCTGCAGATGTCACCCATCACTATACTGTACCCCAAAGTGTAAAACATGACATTTCCTGTTCCCACTAGGTGGCGCTGTCCTTCATGTCAAATATGGCAGTTGAAATATGTTTAGGGGTGGAGCCTTATCATATGTGTTCACTTTGGTCAAGGTCAGAAAATGTATGACAAAATGAGAGGCAATAAGATTTTCATGGCGAGTCATCGAAATTCGCCATGGCGCCACGGCCTCATAGTATTGTGAAAACTCAAAAGCTCCGCAATTTAACATGGCACAAGGGTGTAGTTGACACTGTCCAAATTTGAAGGTTATGAAATGAAACCCCAAGGAGGAGTTCGCAAAAGTTCGAGGCATGGAAATGGCAAAATTAGAGCCAAAATGTCACCTTCTCTTCCAAATGGCGGACTTCCTGTTGGGTTTGCGTCAATGGGCCCACAGACTTTTTTGTTCGTCTTGGCATGATACACATGTGTGCCAAATTTCATACATGTAGCTCAAACCATGTGGTCGTAGGGCTGCATTTAACAAGGCATAGGTGGCGCTGTAGAGCCATTTCCCAGTGCTCATATGTAAAACCATTAAAATACAAAATTTTTCACCAGACCTGGCATGTGTGCAAAATTTCATGAGTTTTTGAGCATGTTTAGGCCCTCAAAAAGGCCCTTGTTTGGGGTGAATAATAATAATAATAATAATAATAATAATAATAATAATAATAATAATAATAATAAGAAACGGAGCAGATACAATAGGGCCTTCGCACTCTCGGTGCTCGGGCCCTAATAATAATAATAATAATAAGAAACGGAGCAGATACAATAGGGCCTTCGCACTCTCGGTGCTCGGGCCCTAATAATAATAATAAGAAACGGAGCAGATACAATAGGGCCTTCGCACTCTCAGTGCTCGGGCCCTAATTAAAGCTGCAAGCAGCGTTATGAGGGCCCTCGCACCCCCGGCACGTCGAGCCACGCCCAACACCTAAAACCAGCACCTCCGATCTGATGTCACATTGATGGAATTCATGCATTTAACCACCAGCTAACATTTCAACTCATTCATTCATGATTAGTTAGTCGTTCCACTAGGTGGCGCTCTAACCATTATGTACAAATGGCATAACAAACATTTCCGAGCTCGAGTCTCATCACGCCTGCGACCTTTGGGAGAGATTGGATATTGTGTTTTTGAGTGACAGCAGATTACTGCTTTTTGGCGAGTGATTCAAACTCTAAGTGCCGCCATAACCACCCCTTTTCCCTGAACGTAAAAAGCTTCGCAATTTAACATCACAAAGGTCTTTAGATTCCACAAACTTCAGATCGGTCCAATCTGATGAAATCCCTTGGAGGAGTTAGTCAAAGTACGGTGCCTGAAAAGAGGGGAAAATGTCGCCAAAATTACACATTAATTTTAAAATGGCTGACTTCCTGTTGGATTTGGGATATTGCTCCAAGAGACTTTTTTGTACATCTTGATATCTTCCATAAGCTTACCAGGTTTCAGACTCATAGATAAAACACAGAGCAAGGGCTGATGTTTTGAAATTTTGTAGGGGGCGCTGTGGAGCCATTTCGCGCTATTCAATGAAAATGATCACATGACAAGAAAGCCGTCATCACATTGGAGGTGTGTGCCAAATTTCAAGCCTCTATAGACTTTCCAAGCCCCTCAAAAGCCACTTCATCTTTCATGGTGGACCGCGTTGCCACCAGGGTGCGCCGTTCAGTTTAAAGTCACAATTTTTGCACTGAAGCATCACGAGGGACTGATGGTGATATTCACCGCTTTTGAGGTGGCCACGATGAACCTGTGAAAATCAGTACAACAAAGTGTAAGACATGACATGTCCTGTTGCCACTAGGTGGCGCTGTCCGTATTCCCGACAATGGGCACATCAATCTGTTCAGGGCGGGTCTGACATCATGCCTGTAAAGTCTGGTACTGATCAGACTGGATTTCATTGAGTTATACTAATTTGTTTCTTCATGGCGAGACATCAAAGTTCGCCATGCTGCTGGGGTCACACCCTTTTGCGAAAACTCACAGTTTTCACTGTACCCCAAGACCAACTCCTTAAGGCTTTCCTGGAGAAATATGAGGCTGCAGATGTCACCCATCACAATACTGTACCCCAAAGTGTAAAACATGACATTTCCTGTTCCCACTAGGTGGCGCTGGCCCTTATGTCAAATATGGCAGTTGAAATATGTTCAGGGGTGGAGCCTTATCATATGTGTTCACTTTGGTCAAGGTCAGAAAATGTATGACAAAATGAGAGGCAATAAGATTTTCATGGCGAGTCATCGAAATTCGCCATGGCGCCACGGCCTCATGGTATTGTGAAAACTCAAAAGCTCCGCAATTTAACATGGCACAAGGGTGTAGTTGACACTGTCCAAATTTGAAGCTTATACGCCCAAATCCCAAGGAGGAGTTCGCAAAAGTTCGAGGCATGGAAATGGCAAAATTAGAGCCAAAATGTCACCTTCTCTTCCAAATGGCGGACTTCCTGTTGGGTTTGCGTCAATGGGCCCACAGACTTTTTTGTTCGTCTTGGCATGATACACATGTGTGCCAAATTTCATACATGTAGCTCAAACCATGTGGTCGTAGGGCTGCATTTAACAAGGCATAGGTGGCGCTCTAGAGCCATTTCCTAGTGCTCATATGTAAAACCATTAAAATACAAAATTTTTCACCAAACCTGGCATGTGTGCAAAATTTCATGAGTTTTTGAGCATGTTTAGGCCCTCAAAAAGGCCCTTGTTTGGGGTGAATAATAATAATAATAATAATAATAATTAAAGCTGCAAGCAGCGTTATGAGGGCCCTCGCACCCCCGGCGCGTCGAGCCACGCCCAACACCTAAAACCAGCACGTCCGATCGATGTCACATTGATGGAATTCATGCATTTAACCACCAGCTAACATTTCAACTCATTCATTCATGATTAGCTAGTCGTTCCACTAGGTGGCACTCTAACCATTATGTACAAATGGCATAACAAACATTTCCGAACTCGAGTCTCATTATGCCTGCGACCTTTGGGTAAGATTGGACATTGTGTTTTTGAGTAACAGCAGATTACTGCGTTTTGGCGAGTGATTGAGAGTCTACGTGCCGCCATAACCACCCCGTTTCCCTGAACGTAAAAAGCTTCGCAATTTAACAACACAAAGGTCTTTGGATTCCACACACTGAAGAATAGTGCAATCTGATGAAATCCCTTGGAGGAGTTCGGCAAAGAACGATGCCTGAAAAGAGGGGAAAATGTTGCCAAAATTGCACATTAATTTTAAAATGGCTGACTTCCTGTTGGATTTGGGATATTGCTCCAAGAGACTTTTTTGTACATCTTGATATCTCCTATAAGCTTACCAGGTTTCAGACTCATACATAAAACACAGAGCAGGGGCTGTGGTTTTGAAATTTTGTAGGGGGCGCTGTGGAGCCATTTTGGGATATTCAATGAAAATGATCACATAACAACAAAGCCTTAACCACATTGGAGGTGTGCGCCAAATTTCAAGACTTTTTAAACTTTCCAAGCCCCTCAAAAGCCACTTCATCTTTCATGGTGAACCGCATTGCCACCAGGGTGCGGCGTTCAGTTTAAAGTCACAATTTTTGCACTGAAGCATCACAAGGGACTGATGGTGATATTCACCGCTTTTGAGGTGGCCACGATGAACCTGTGAAAATCAGTACAACAAAATTAAAGCCATGACATTTCCTGTTCCCACTAGGTGGCGCTGTCCGTATTCCCGACAATGGGCACATCAATCTGTTCAGGGCGGGTCTGACATCATGCCTGTAAAGTCTGGTACTGATCAGACTGGATTTCATTGAGTTATACTAATTTGTTTCTTCATGGCGTGACATCAAAGTTCGCCATGCTGCTGGGGTCACACCCTTTTGCGAAAAGTCACAGTTTTCACTGTAACCCAAGACCAACTCCTTAAGGCTTTTCTGGAGAAATTTGAGGCTGCAGATGTCACCCATCACTATACTGTACCCCAAAGTGTAAAACATGACATTTCCTGTTCCCACTAGGTGGCGCTGTCCTTGATGTCAAATATGGCAGTTGAAATATGTTTAGGGGTGGAGCCTTATCATATGTGTTCACTTTGGTCAAGGTCAGAAAATGTATGACAAAATGAGAGGCAATAAGATTTTCATGGCGAGTCATCGAAATTCGCCATGGCGCCACGGCCTCATAGTATTGTGAAAACTCAAAAGCTCCGCAATTTAACATGGCACAAGGGTGTAGTTGACACTGTCCAAATTTGAAGGTTATGAAATGAAACCCCAAGGAGGAGTTCGCAAAAGTTCGAGGCATGGAAATGGCAAAATTAGAGCCAAAATGTCACCTTCTCTTCCAAATGGCGGACTTCCTGTTGGGTTTGCGTCAATGGGCCCACAGACTTTTTTGTTCGTCTTGGCATGATACACATGTGTGCCAAATTTCATACATGTAGCTGAAAGGATGTGGTCGTAGGGCTGCATTTAACAAGGCATAGGTGGCGCTGTAGAGCCATTTCCCAGTGCTCATATGTAAAACCATTAAAATACAAAATTTTTCACCAGACCTGGCATGTGTGCAAAATTTCATGAGTTTTTGAGCATGTTTAGGCCCTCAAAAAGGCCCTTGTTTGGGGTGAATAATAATAATAATAATAATAATAATAATAATAATAATAATAATAATAATAATAAGAAACGGAGCAGATACAATAGGGCCTTCGCACTCTCAGTGCTCGGGCCCTAATTAAAGCTGCAAGCAGCGTTATGAGGGCCCTCGCACCCCCGGCACGTCGAGCCACTGCCAACACCTCAAACCGGCACGTCCGATGTGATGTCACATTGATGGATTTCATGCTTTTAATCACCAGCTAACATTTCATCTTATTCAACCAGGATTATAGTCATGCCACTAGGTGGCGCTCTAACCATTATTGACAAATAGCATAACAAACATTTCCAAGCTCGAGTCTCATCACACCTGCGACCTTTGGGAGAGATTGGACATTCTGTTTTTTAGTGACAGCAGATTACTGCTTTTTGCGAGTGATTGAAACTCTACGTGCCGCCATGACCACCCCGTTTCCCTGAACGGAAAAAGCTTCGCAATTTAACATCACAAAGGTCTTTAGATTCTACACACTGAAGAATGCTTCAATATGATGAAATCCCTTGGAGGAGTTCGTCAAAGTATGAGGCCTGAAAAGGGGGGAAAATGTCATCAAAATTACACATTAATTTTAAAATGGCTGACTTCCTGTTGGATTTGGGATATTGCTCCAAGAGACTTTTTTGTACATCTTGATATCTTACACAAGCTTACCAAGTGTCAGACTCATAGATGAAACACAGAGCAGGGGCTGTGGTTTTGAAATATTGTAGGGGGCGCTGTGGAGCCATTTTGCGCTATTCAAGGAAAATGGTTACATAACAACAATGCCTTCATCCATTTGGAGGTGTGTGCCAAATTTCAAGCCTCTATAAACTTTCCAAGCCCCTCAAAAGCCACTTCATCTTTCATGATGAACCGCGTTGCCACCAGGGTGCGCCGTTCAGTTTAAAGTCACAATTTTTGCACTGAAGCATCACGAGGGACTGATGGTGATATTCACCGCTTTTGAGGTGGCCACGATCAACCTGTGAAAATCAGTACAACAAAGTTAAAGCCATGACATTTCCTGTTGCCACTAGGTGGCGCTGTCCGTATTTCCGACAATGGGCACATCAATCTGTTCAGGGCGGGTCTGACATCATGCCTGTAAAGTCTGGTACTGATCAGACTGGATTTCATTGAGTTATACTAATTTGTTTCTTCATGGCGTGACATCAAAGTTCGCCATGCTGCTGGGGTCACACCCTTTCGCGAAAACTCACAGTTTTCACTGTAACCCAAGACCAACTCCTTAAGGCTTTCCTGGAGAAATTTGAGGCTGCAGATGTCACCCATCACTATACTGTACCCCAAAGTGTAAAACATGACATTTCCTGTTCCCACTAGGTGGCGCTGTCCTTCATGTCAAATATGGCAGTTGAAATATGTTCAGGGGTGGAGCCTTATCATATGTGTTCACTTTGGTCAAGGTCAGAAAATGTATGACAAAATGAGAGGCAATAAGATTTTCATGGCGAGTCATCAAAATTCGCCATGGCGCCACGGCCTCATAGTATTGTGAAAACTCAAAAGCTCCGCAATTTAACATGGCACAAGGGTGTAGTTGACACTGTCCAAATTTGAAGGTTATGAAATGAAACCCCAAGGAGGAGTTCGCAAAAGTTCGAGGCATGGAAATGGCAAAATTACAGCCAAAATGTCACCTTCTCTTCCAAATGGCGGACTTCCTGTTGGGTTTGCGTCAATGGGCCCACAGACTTTTTTGTTCGTCTTGGCATGATACACATGTGTGCCAAATTTCATACATGTAGCTGAAACGATGTGGTCGTAGGGCTGCATTTAACAAGGCATAGGTGGCGCTGTAGAGCCATTTCCCAGTGCTCATATGTAAAACCATCAAAATACAAAATTTTTCACCAGACCTGGCATGTGTGCAAAATTTCATGAGTTTTTGAGCATGTTTAGGCCCTCAAAAAGGCCCTTGTTTGGGGTGAATAATAATAATAATAATAATAATAATAATAATAATAATAATAATAATAATAATAATAAGAAACGGAGCAGATACAATAGGGCCTTCGCACTCTCGGTGCTCGGGCCCTAATAATAAGAAACGGAGCAGATACAATAGGGCCTTCGCACTCTCGGTGCTCGGGCCCTAATAAGAAACGGAGCAGATACAATAGGGCCTTCGCACTCTCAGTGCTCGGGCCCTAATAATTAAAGCTGCAAGCAGCGTTATGAGGGCCCTCGCACCCCCGGCACGTCGAGCCACTGCCAACACCTCAAACCGGCACGTCCGATGTGATGTCACATTGATGGATTTCATGCTTTTAATCACCAGCTAACATTTCATCTTATTCAACCAGGATTATAGTCATGCCACTAGGTGGCGCTCTAACCATTATTGACAAATAGCATAACAAACATTTCCAAGCTCGAGTCTCATCACACCTGCGACCTTTGGGAGAGATTGGACATTGTGTTTTTTAGTGACAGCAGATTACTGCTTTTTGGGAGTGATTGAAACTCTACGTGCCGCCATGACCACCCCGTTTCCCTGAACGGAAAAAGCTTCGCAATTTAACATCACAAAGGTCTTTAGATTCTACACACTGAAGAATGCTTCAATATGATGAAATCCCTTGGAGGAGTTCGTCAAAGTATGAGGCCTGAAAAGGGGGGAAAATGTCATCAAAATTACACATTAATTTTAAAATGGCTGACTTCCTGTTGGATTTGGGATATTGCTCCAAGAGACTTTTTTGTACATCTTGATATCTTACACAAGCTTACCAAGTGTCAGAATCATACATAAAACACAGAGCAGGGGCTGATGTTTTGAAATATTGTAGGGGGCGCTGTGGAGCCATTTTGCGCTATTCAAGGAAAATGGTTACATAACAACAATGCCTTCATCCATTTGGAGGTGTGTGCCAAATTTCAAGCCTCTATAAACTTTCCAAGCCCCTCAAAAGCCACTTCATCTTTCATGATGAACCGCGTTGCCACCAGGGTGCGCCGTTCAGTTTAAAGTCACAATTTTTGCACTGAAGCATCACGAGGGACTGATGGTGATATTCACCACTTTTGAGGTGGCCACGATCAACCTGTGAAAATCAGTACAACAAAGTTAAAGCCATGACATTTCCTGTTGCCACTAGGTGGCGCTGTCCGTATTTCCGACAATGGACATATCAATCTGTTCAGGGCGGGTCTGACATCATGCCTGTAAAGTCTGGTACTGATCAGACTGGATTTCATTGAGTTATACTAATTTGTTTCTTCATGGCGTGACATCAAAGTTCGCCATGCTGCTGGGGTCACACCCTTTCGTGAAAAGTCACAGTTTTCACTGTAACCCAAGACCAACTCCTTAAGGCTTTCCTGGAGAAATTTGAGGCTGCAGATGTCACCCATCACAATACTGTACCCCAAAGTGTAAAACATGACATTTCCTGTTCCCACTAGGTGGCGCTGTCCTTGATGTCAAATATGGCAGTTGAAATATGTTCAGGGGTGGAGCCTTATCATATGTGTGCTCTTTGGTCCAGATCGGAACATGTATGACAGAATGAGAGGCAATAAGATTTTCATGGCGAGTCATCAAAATTCGCCATGGCGCCACGGCCTCATACTATTGTGAAAACTCAAAAGCTCCGCAATTTAACATGGCACAAGGGTGTAGTTGACACTGTCCAAATTTGAAGCTTATAGGACCAAATCCCAAGGAGGAGTTCGTTAAAGTTCGAGGCATGGAAATGGCAAAATTAGAGCCAAAATGTCACCTTCTCTTCCAAATGGCGGACTTCCTGTTGGGTTTGCGTCAATGGGCCCCCAGACTTTTTTGTTCGTCTTGGCATGATACACATGTGTGCCAAATTTCATACATGTAGCTCAAACGATGTGGTCGTAGGGCTGCATTTAACAAGGCATAGGTGGCGCTGTAGAGCCATTTCCCAGTGCTCATATGTAAAACCATTAAAATACAAAATTTTTCACCAAACCTGGCATGTGTGCAAAATTTCATGAGTTTTTGAGCATGTTTAGGCCCTCAAAAAGGCCCTTGTTTGGGGTGAATAATAATAATAATAATTAAAGCTGCAAGCAGCGTTATGAGGGCCCTCGCACCCCCGGCGCGTCGAGCCACGCCCAACACCTAAAACCAGCACGTCCGATCGATGTCACATTGATGGAATTCATGCATTTAACCACCAGCTAACATTTCAACTCATTCATTCATGATTAGCTAGTCGTTCCACTAGGTGGCACTCTAACCATTATGTACAAATGGCATAACAAACATTTCCGAACTCGAGTCTCATTATGCCTGCGACCTTTGGGTGAGATTGGACATTGTGTTTTTGAGTAACAGCAGATTACTGCGTTTTGGCGAGTGATTGAGAGTCTACGTGCCGCCATAACCACCCCGTTTCCCTGAACGTAAAAAGCTTCGCAATTTAACAACACAAAGGTCTTTGGATTCCACACACTGAAGAATAGTGCAATATGATGAAATCCCTTGGAGGAGTTCGTCAAAGAACGATGCCTGAAAAGAGGGGAAAATGTTGCCAAAATTGCACATTAATTTTAAAATGGCTGACTTCCTGTTGGATTTGGGATATTGCTCCAAGAGACTTTTTTGTACATCTTGATATCTCCTATAAGCTTACCAGGTTTCAGACTCATACATAAAACACAGAGCAGGGGCTGTGATTTTGAAATTTTGTAGGGGGCGCTGTGGAGCCATTTTGGGATATTCAATGAAAATGATCACATAACAACAAAGCCTTAACCACATTGGAGGTGTGCGCCAAATTTCAAGACTTTTTAAACTTTCCAAGCCCCTCAAAAGCCACTTCATCTTTCATGGTGAACTGCGTTGCCACCAGGGTGCGGCGTTCAGTTTAAAGTCACAATTTTTGCACTGAAGCATCACAAGGGACTGATGGTGATATTCACCGCTTTTGAGGTGGCCACGATGAACCTGTGAAAATCAGTACAACAAAATTAAAGCCATGACATTTCCTGTTCCCACTAGGTGGCGCTGTCCGTATTCCCGACAATGGGCACATCAATCTGTTCAGGGCGGGTCTGACTTCATGCCTGTAAAGTCTGGTACTGATCAGACTGGATTTCATGGAGTTATACTAATTTGTTTCTTCATGGCGCGACATCAAAGTTCGCCATGCTGCTGGGGTCACACCCTTTTGCGAAAAGTCACAGTTTTCACTGTAACCCAAGACCAACTCCTTAAGGGTTTTCTGGAGAAATTTGAGGCTGCAGATGTCACCCATCACTATACTGTACCCCAAAGTGTAAAACATGACATTTCCTGTTCCCACTAGGTGGCGCTGTCCTTCATGTCAAATATGGCAGTTGAAATATGTTTAGGGGTGGAGCCTTATCATATGTGTTCACTTTGGTCAAGGTCAGAAAATGTATGACAAAATGAGAGGCAATAAGATTTTCATGGCGAGTCATCGAAATTCGCCATGGCGCCACGGCCTCATAGTATTGTGAAAACTCAAAAGCTCCGCAATTTAACATGGCACAAGGGTGTAGTTGACACTGTCCAAATTTGAAGGTTATGAAATGAAACCCCAAGGAGGAGTTCGTTAAAGTTCGAGGCATGGAAATGGCAAAATTAGAGCCAAAATGTCACCTTCTCTTCCAAATGGCGGACTTCCTGTTGGGTTTGCGTCAATGGGCCCACAGACTTTTTTGTTCGTCTTGGCATGATACACATGTGTGCCAAATTTCATACATGTAGCTCAAACGATGTGGTCGTAGGGCTGCATTTAACAAGGCATAGGTGGCGCTGTAGAGCCATTTCCCAGTGCTCATATGTAAAACCATTAAAATACAAAATTTTTCACCAGACCTGGCATGTGTGCAAAATTTCATGAGTTTTTGAGCATGTTTAGGCCCTCAAAAAGGCCCTTGTTTGGGGTGAATAATAATAATAATAATAATAATAATAATAATAATAATAATAATAATAATAATAATAATAATAATAATAAGAAACGGAGCAGATACAATAGGGCCTTCGCACTCTCGGTGCTCGGGCCCTAATAATAAGAAACGGAGCAGATACAATAGGGCCTTCGCACTCTCAGTGCTCGGGCCCTAATAAGAAACGGAGCAGATACAATAGGGCCTTCGCACTCTCAGTGCTCGGGCCCTAATAATAATAAGAAACGGAGCAGATACAATAGGGCCTTCGCACTCTCGGTGCTCGGGCCCTAATAAGAAACGGAGCAGATACAATAGGGCCTTCGCACTCTCGGTGCTCGGGCCCTAATTAAAGCTGCAAGCAGCGTTATGAGGGCCCTCGCACCCCCGGCACGTCGAGCCAAGCCCAACACCTAAAACCAGCACCTCCGATCTGATGTCACATTGATGGAATTCATGCATTTAACCACCAGCTAACATTTCAACTCATTCATTCATGATTAGTTAGTCGTTCCACTAGGTGGCGCTCTAACCATTATGTACAAATGGCATAACAAACATTTCCGAGCTCGAGTCTCATCACGCCTGCGACCTTTGGGAGAGATTGGATATTGTGTTTTTGAGTGACAGCAGATTACTGCTTTTTGGCGAGTGATTCAAACTCTAAGTGCCGCCATAACCACCCCGTTTCCCTGGACGTAAAAAGCTTCGCAATTTAAAATCACAAAGGTCTTTAGATTCCACACACTGGAGAATGGTTCAATATGATGAAATCCCTTGGAGGAGTTCGTCAAAGTATGAAGCCTGAAAAGAGGAGAAAATGTCGCCAAAATTGCACATTAATTTTAAAATGGCTGACTTCCTGTTGGATTTGGGATATTGCTCCAAGAGACTTTTTTGTACATCTTGATATCTCCTATAAGCCTACCAGGTTTCAGATTCATACATAAAACACAGAGCTGGGGCTGTGGTTTTGAAATTTTGTAGGGGGCGCTGTGGAGCCATTTTGCGCTATTCAATGAAAATGATCACATAACAACAAAGCCTTAAGCACAATGGAGGAGTGCGCCAAATTTCAAGCCTCTATAAACTTTCCAAGCCCCTCAAAAGCCACTTCATTTTTCATGGTGAACAGCGTTGCCACCAGGGTGCGCCGTTCAGTTTAAAGTCACAATTTTTGCACTAAAGCATCATCAAGGACTGATGGTGATATTCACCGCTTTTGAGGTGGCCACTATGAACCTGTGAAAATCAGTACAACAAAGTGTAAGACATGACATTTCCTCTTCCCACTAGGTGGCGCTCTTCATATTCCTGACAATGGGCACATCAATCTGTTCAGGGCGGGTGTGACATCATGCCTGTAAAGTCTGGTACTAATCAGACTGGATTTCATTGAGTTATACTAATTTGTTTCTTCATGGCGTGACATCAAAGTTCGCCATGCTGCTGGGGTCACACCCATTCACGAAAAGTCACAGTTTTCACTGTAACCCAAGACCAACTCCTTAAGGCTTTCCTGGAGAAATTTGAGGCTGCAGATGTCACCCATCACTATACTGTACCCCAAAGTGTAAAACATGACATTTCCTGTTCCCACTAGGTGGCGCTGTCCTTGATGTCAAATATGGCAGTTGAAATATGTTCAGGGGTGGAGCCTTATCATATGTGTTCACTTTGGTCCAGATCGGAACATGTATGACAGAATGAGAGGCAATAAGATTTTCATGGCGAGTCATCGAAATTCGCCATGGCGCCACGGCCTCATAGTATTGTGAAAACTCAAAAGCTCCGCAATTTAACATGGCACAAGGGTGTAGTTGACACTGTCCAAATTTGAAGGTTATGAAATGAAACCCCAAGGAGGAGTTCGCAAAAGTTCGAGGCATGGAAATGGCAAAATTAGAGCCAAAATGTCACCTTCTCTTCCAAATGGCGGACTTCCTGTTGGGTTTGCGTCAATGGGCCCACTGACTTTTTTGTTCGTCTTGGCATGATACACATGTGTGCCAAATTTCATACATGTAGCTGAAACGATGTGGTCGTAGGGCTGCATTTAACAAGGCATAGGTGGCGCTGTAGAGCCATTTCCCAGTGCTCATATGTAAAACCATTAAAATACAAAATTTTTCACCAGACCTGGCATGTGTGCAAAATTTCATGAGTTTTTGAGCATGTTTAGGCCCTCAAAAAGGCCCTTGTTTGGGGTGAATAATAATAATAATAATAATAATAATAATAATAATAATAATAATAATTAAAGCTGCAAGCAGCGTTATGAGGGCCCTCGCACCCCATCGCGTCGAGCCACGCCCAACACCTACAACCAGCACCTCCGATCTGATGTCACATTGATGGAATTCATGCATTTAACCACCAGCTAACATTTCATCTCATTCAATCATCATTATAGTCGTCCCACTAGGTGGCGCTCTAACCATTACTGACAAATGGCATAACAAACATTTCCTAGCTCGAGTCTCATCACGCCTGCGACCTTTGGGAGAGTTTGGACATTTTGATTTTGAGTGACAGCAGATTACTGCTTTTTGGCGAGTGATTGAAACTCCACGTGCCGCCATGACAACCCCGTTTCCCTGAACGTAAAAAGCTTCGCAATTTAACATCACAAAGGTCTTTAGATTCCACACACTGGAGATTGGTTCAATATGATGAAATCCCTTGGAGGAGTTCGTCAAAGAACGGTGCCTGGAAAGAGGGGAAAATGTTGCCAAAATTGCACATTAATTTTAAAATGGCTGACTTCCTGTTGGATTTGGGATATTGCTCCAAGAGACTTTTTTGTACATCTTGATATCTCCTATAAGCTTACCAGGTTTCAGACTCATACATAAAACACAGAGCTGGGGCTGTGGTTTTGAAATTTTGTAGGGGGCGCTGTGGAGCCATTTTGGGATATTCAATGAAAATGATCACATAACAACAAAGCCTTAAGCACATTGGAGGTGTGGGCCAAATTTCAAGACTTTTTAAACTTTCCAAGCCCCTCAAAAACCACTTCATTTTTCATGGTGAACAGCGTTGCCACCAGGGTGCACCGTTCAGTATAAAGTCACAATTTTCGCACTGCAGCATCATGAAGGACTGATGGTGACATTCACCGCTTTTGAGGTATCCACAATGAACCTGTGAAAATCAGTACAACAAAGTGTAAGACATGACATTTCCTGTTCCCACTAGGTGGCGCTCTTCATATTCCTGACAATGGGCACATCAATTTGTTCAGGGCGGGTCTGATATCATGCCTGTAAAGTCTGGTACTAATCAGACTGGATTTCATGGAGTTATACTAATTTGTTTCTTCATGGCGAGATATCAAAGTTCGCCATGCTGCTGAGGTCACACCCTTTCGTGAAAAGTCACAGTTTTCACTGTACCCCAAGACCAACTCCTTACGCCTTTCCTGGAGAAATTTGAGGCTGCAGATGTCACCCATCACAATACTGTACCCCAAAGTGTAAAACATGACATTTCCTGTTCCCACTAGGTGGCGCTGTCACTGACGTCAAATATGGCAGTTGAAATATGTTCAGGGCTGGAGCCTTATCATATGTGTGCTCTTTGGTCCAGATCGGACAATGTATGACAGAATGAGAGGCAATAAGATTTTCATGGCGAGTCATCGAAATTCGCCGTGGCGCCACGGCCTCATGGTATTGTGAAAACTCAAAAGCTCCGCAATTTAACATGGCACAAGGGTGTAGTTGGCACTGACCAAATATGAAGCTTATACGACCAATTTCCAAGGAGGAGTTCGTTAAAGTTCGAGGCATGGAAACGACAAAATTAGAGCCAAAATGTCACCTTCACTTCTAAATTGCGGACTTCCTGTTGGGTTTGCATCAATGGGCCCACTGACTTTTTTGTTCGGCTCGTCATGATACACATGTGTGCCAAATTTCATACATGTAGCTCAAACTATGTGGTCGTAGGGCTGCATTTAACAAGGCATAGGTGGCGCTCTAGAGCCATTTCCCAGTGCTCATAAGTAAAACCATTAAAATACAAAATTTTTCACCAGACCTGGCATGTGTGCAAAATTTCATGAGTTTTTGAGCATGTTTAGGCCCTCAAAAAGGCCCTTGTTTGGGGTGAATAATAATAATAAGAAGAAACGGAGCAGATACAATAGGGCCTTCGCACAGTCAGTGCTCGGGCCCTAATTAAAGCTGCAAGCAGCGTTATGAGGGCCCTCGCACCCCCGGCGCGTCGAGCCACGCCCAACACCTGAAACCAGCACGTCCGATCTCATGTCACATTGATGGAATTCATGCATTTAACCACCAGCTAACATTTCAACTCATTCATTCATGATTTGTTCGTCGTTCCACTAGGTGGCGCTCTAACCCTTATAGACAAATGGCATAACAAACATTTCCGAGCTCGAGTCTCATCACACCTTAGACGTTTGGGAGAGATTGGACATTGTGTTTTTGAGTGACAGCAGATTACTGCTTTTTGGCGAGTGATTCAAACTCTAAGTGCCGCCATAACCACCCTGTTTCCCTGGACGTAAAAAGCTTCGCAATTTAACATCACAAAGGTCTTTAGATTCCACACACTGGAGATTGGTTCAATATGATGAAATCCCTTGGAGGAGTTCGTCAAAGAACAATGCCCGGAAAGAGGAGAAAATGTCGCCAAAATTACACATTAATTTTAAAATAGCTGACTTCCTGTTGGATTTGGGATATTGCTCCAAGAGACTTTTTTGTACATCTTGATATCTCCTATAAGCTTACCAGGTTTCAGACTCATACACAGAACACAGAGCTGGGGCTGTGGTTTTGAAATTTTGTAGGGGGCGCTGTGGAGCCATTTTGGGATATTCAATGAAAATGATCACATGACAACAAAGCCTTCATCCATTTGGAGGTGTGTGCCAAATTTCAAGACTCTATAAACTTGCCAAGACCCGCAAAAGCCACTTCATCTTTCATGGTGAACAGCGTTGCCACCAGGGTGCGCCGTTCAGTTTAAAGTCACAATTTTTGCACTGAAGCATCACGAGGGACTGATGGTGATATTCACCGCTTTTGAGGTGGCCACGATGAACCTGTGAAAATCAGTACAACAAAATTAAAGACATGACATTTCCTGTTGCCACTAGGTGGCGCTGTCCGTATTTCCGACAATGGGCACATCAATCTGTTCAGGGCGGGTCTGACATCATGCCTGTAAAGTCTGGTACTGATCAGACTGGATTTCATTGAGTTATACTAATTTGTTTCTTCATGGCGTGACATCAAAGTTCGCCATGCTGCTGGGGTCACACCCTTTCGCGAAAACTCACAGTTTTCACTGTAACCCAAGACCAACTCCTTAAGGCTTTCCTGGAGAAATTTGAGGCTGCAGATGTCACCCATCACTATACTGTACCCCAAAGTGTAAAACATGACATTTCCTGTTCCCACTAGGTGGCGCTGTCCTTGATGTCAAATATGGCAGTTGAAATATGTTCAGGGGTGGAGCCTTATCATATGTGTGCTCTTTGGTCCAGATCGGAACATGTATGACAGAATGAGAGGCAATAAGATTTTCATGGCGAGTCATCAAAATTCGCCATGGCGCCACGGCCTCATACTATTGTGAAAACTCAAAAGCTCCGCAATTTAACATGGCACAAGGGTGTAGTTGACACTGTCCAAATTTGAAGCTTATAGGACCAAATCCCAAGGAGGAGTTCGTTAAAGTTCGAGGCATGGAAATGGCAAAATTAGAGCCAAAATGTCACCTTCTCTTCCAAATGGCGGACTTCCTGTTGGGTTTGCGTCAATGGGCCCCCAGACTTTTTTGTTCGTCTTGGCATGATACACATGTGTGCCAAATTTCATACATGTAGCTCAAACGATGTGGTCGTAGGGCTGCATTTAACAAGGCATAGGTGGCGCTGTAGAGCCATTTCCCAGTGCTCATATGTAAAACCATTAAAATACAAAATTTTTCACCAAACCTGGCATGTGTGCAAAATTTCATGAGTTTTTGAGCATGTTTAGGCCCTCAAAAAGGCCCTTGTTTGGGGTGAATAATAATAATAATTAAAGCTGCAAGCAGCGTTATGAGGGCCCTCGCACCCCATCGCGTCGAGCCACGCCCAACACCTACAACCAGCACCTCCGATCTGATGTCACATTGATGGAATTCATGCATTTAACCACCAGCTAACATTTCATCCCATTCAATCATCATTATAGTCGTCCCACTAGGTGGCGCTCTAACCATTACTGACAAATGGCATAACAAACACTTCCAAGCTCGAGTCTCATCACACCTGAGACGTTTGGGAGAGATTGGACATTGTGTTTTTGAGTGACAGCAGATTACTGCTTTTTGGCGAGTGATTCAAACTCTAAGTGCCGCCATAACCACCCCGTTTCCCTGGACGTAAAAAGCTTCGCAATTTAACATCACAAAGGTCTTTAGATTCCACACACTGGAGAATGGTTCAATATGATGAAATCCCTTGGAGGAGTTCGTCAAAGTATGAAGCCTGAAAAGAGGGGAAAATGTCGCCAAAATTACACATTAATTTTAAAATGGCTGACTTCCTGTTGGATTTGGGATATTGCACCAAGAGACTTTTTTGTACATCTTGATATCTCCTATAAGCTTACCAGGTTTCAGAATCATACATAGAACACAGAGCAGGGGCTGTGGTTTTGAAATTTTGTAGGGGGCGCTGTGGAGCAATTTCGCGCTATTCAATGAAAATGATCACATGACATCAAAGCCTTCATCCATTTGGAGGTGTGTGCCAAATTTCAAGCCTCTATAAACTTGCCAAGACCCTCAAAAGCCACTTCATCTTTCATGTTGAACAGCGTTGCCACCAGGGTGCGCCGTTCAGTTTAAAGTCACAATTTTTGCACTGAAGCATCACGAGGGACTGATGGTGATATTCACCGCTTTTGAGGTGGCCAAGATGAACCTGTGAAAATCAGTACAACAAAATTAAAGCCATGACATTTCCTGTTGCCACTAGGTGGCGCTGTCCGTATTTCCGACAATGGGCACATCAATCTGTTCAGGGCGGTTCTGACATCATGCCTGTAAAGTCTGGTACTGATCAGACTGGATTTCATTGAGTTATACTAATTTGTTTCTTCATGGCGTTACATCAAAGTTTGCCACGCCGCTGGGGTCACACCCTTTTGCGAAAAGTCACAGTTTTCACTGTAACCCAAGACCAACTCCTTAAGGCTTTCCTGGAGAAATTTGAGGCTGCAGATGTCACCCATCACTATACTGTACCCCAAAGTGTAAAACATGACATTTCCTGTTCCCACTAGGTGGCGCTGTCCTTGATGTCAAATATGGCAGTTGAAATATGTTCAGGGGTGGAGCCTTATCATATGTGTGCTCTTTGGTCCAGATTGGAACATGTATGACAGAATGAGAGGCAATAAGATTTTCATGGCGAGTCATCAAAATTCGCCATGGCGCCACGGCCTCATAGTATTGTGAAAACTCAAAAGCTCCGCAATTTAACATGGCACAAGGGTGTAGTTGACACTGTCCAAATTTGGAGCTTATAGGACCAAATCCCAAGGAGGAGTTCGTTAAAGTTCGAGGCATGGAAATGGCAAAATTAGAGCCAAAATGTCACCTTCTCTTCCAAATGGCGGACTTCCTGTTGGGTTTGCGTCAATGGGCCCACAGACTTTTTTGTTCGTCTTGGCATGATACACATGTGTGCCAAATTTCATACATGTAGCTCAAACGATGTGGTCGTAGGGCTGCATTTAACAAGGCATAGGTGGCGCTGTAGAGCCATTTCCCAGTGCTCATATGTAAAACCATTAAAATACAAAATTTTTCACCAAACCTGGCATGTGTGCAAAATTTCATGAGTTTTTGAGCATGTTTAGGCCCTCAAAAAGGCCCTTGTTTGGGGTGAATAATAATAATAATTAAAGCTGCAAGCAGCGTTATGAGGGCCCTCGCACCCCCGGCGCGTCGAGCCACGCCCAACACCTAAAACCAGCACGTCCGATCTGATGTCACATTGATGGAATTCATGCATTTAACCATGAGCTAACATTTAAACTCATTCATTCATGATTAGTTAGTCGTTCCACTAGGTGGCGCTCTAACCATTATGTACAAATGGCATAACAAACATTTCCGAGCTCGAGTCTCATCATGCCTATGAGCTTTGGGAGAGATTGGACATTGTGTCTTTGAATGACAGCAGATTACTGCTTTTTGGCGAGTGATTGAAACTCTACGTGCCGCCATGTGCACCTCGTTTCCCTGAATGTAAAAAGCTTCGCAATTTAACATCACAAAGGTCTTTAGATTCCACACACAGGAGATCGCATCAATCTGATGAAATCCCTTGGAGGAGTACGTCAAAGCACGGTGCCTGAAAAGAGGGGAAAATGTTGCCAAAATTGCACATTAATTTTAAAATGGCTGACTTCCTGTGTGATTTGGGATATTGCTCCAAGAGACTTTTTTGTACATCTTGATATCTCCTATAAGCTTACCAGGATTCAGACTCATACATAAAACACAGAGCTGGGGCTGTGGTTTTGAAATTTTGTAGGGGGCGCTGAAGAGCCATTCTGCCCTATTCAATGAAAATGATCACATGACAACAAAGCCTTCATCCATTTGGAGGTGTGTGCCAAATTCCAAGCCTCTATAAACTTTGCAAGCCCCTCAAAAGCCACTTCATCTTTCATGTTGAACTGTGTTGCCACCAGGGTGCGCCGTTCAGTTTAAAGTCACAATTTTTGCACTGAAGCATCACGAGGGACTGATGGTGATATTCACCGCTTTTGAGGTGGCCACGATGAACCTGTGAAAATCAGTACAACAAAATTAAAGCCATGACATTTCCTGTTGCCACTAGGTGGCGCTGTCCGTATTTCTGACAATGGGCACATCAATCTGTTCAGGGCGGGTCTGACATCATGCCTGTAAAGTCTGGTACTGATCAGACTGGATTTCATTGAGTTATACTAATTTGTTTCTTCATGGCGTGACATCAAAGTTCGCCATGCTGCTGGGGTCACACCCTTTCGCGAAAAGTCACAGTTTTCACTGTAACCCAAGACCAACTCCTTAAGGCTTTCCTGGAGAAATTTGAGGCTGCAGATGTCACCCATTACTATACTGTACCCCAAAGTGTAAAACATGACATTTCCTGTTCCCACTAGGTGGCGCTGTCCTTGAGGTCAAATATGGCAGTTGAAATATGTTCAGGGGTGGAGCCTTATCATATGTGTTCACTTTGGTCAAGGTCAGAAAATGTATGACAAAATGAGAGGCAATAAGATTTTCATGGCGAGTCATCGAAATTCGCCATGGCGCCACGGCCTCATAGTATTGTGAAAACTCAAAAGCTCCGCAATTTAACATGGCACAAGGGTGTAGTTGACAATGTCCAAATTTGAAGGTTATGAAATGAAACCCCAAGGAGGAGTTCGCAAAAGTTCGAGGCATGGAAATGGCAAAATTAGAGCCAAAATGTCACCTTCTCTTCCAAATGGCGGACTTCCTGTTGGGTTTGCGTCAATGGGCCCCCAGACTTTTTTGTTCGTCTTGGCATGATACACATGTGTGCCAAATTTCATACATGTAGCTCAAACGATGTGGTCGTAGGGCTGCATTTAACAAGGCATAGGTGGCGCTGTAGAGCCATTTCCCAGTGCTCATATGTAAAACCATTAAAATACAAAATTTTTCACCAGACCTGGCATGTGTGCAAAATTTCATGAGTTTTTGAGCATGTTTAGGCCCTCAAAAAGGCCCTTGTTTGGGGTGAATAATAATAATAATAATAATAATTAAAGCTGCAAGCAGCGTTATGAGGGCCCTCGCACCCCCGGCACGTCGAGCCACTGCCAACACCTCAAACCGGCACGTCCGATGTGATGTCACATTGATGGATTTCATGCTTTTAATCACCAGCTAACATTTCATCTTATTCAACCAGGATTATAGTCATGCCACTAGGTGGCGCTCTAACCATTATTGACAAATAGCATAACAAACATTTCCAAGCTCGAGTCTCATCACACCTGCGACCTTTGGGAGAGATTGGACATTGTGTTTTTTAGTGACAGCAGATTACTGCTTTTTGCGAGTGATTGAAACTCTACGTGCCGCCATGACCACCCCGTTTCCCTGAACGGAAAAAGCTTCGCAATTTAACATCACAAAGGTCTTTAGATTCTACACACTGAAGAATGCTTCAATATGATGAAATCCCTTGGAGGAGTTCGTCAAAGTATGAAGCCTGAAAAGAGGGGAAAATGTCATCAAAATTACACATTAATTTTAAAATGGCTGACTTCCTGTTGGATTTGGGATATTGCTCCAAGAGACTTTTTTGTACATCTTGATATCTTACACAAGCTTACCAAGTGTCAGACTCATAGATGAAACACAGAGCAGGGGCTGATGTTTTGAAATATTGTAGGGGGCGCTGTGGAGCCATTTTGCGCTATTCAAGGAAAATGGTTACATAACAACAATGCTTTCATCCATTTGGAGGTGTGTGCCAAATTTCAAGCCTCTATAAACTTTCCAAGCCCCTCAAAAGCCACTTCATCTTTCATGATGAACTGCGTTGCCACCAGGGTGCGCCGTTCAGTTTAAAGTCACAATTTTTGCACTGAAGCATCACGAGGGACTGATGGTGATATTCACCGCTTTTGAGGTGGCCACGATCAACCTGTGAAAATCAGTACAACAAAGTTAAAGCCATGACATTTCCTGTTGCCACTAGGTGGCGCTGTCCGTATTTCCGACAATGGGCATATCAATCTGTTCAGGGCGGGTCTGACATCATGCCTGTAAAGTCTGGTACTGATCAGACTGGATTTCATTGAGTTATACTAATTTGTTTCTTCATGGCGTGACATCAAAGTTCGCCATGCTGCTGGGGTCACACCCTTTCGTGAAAAGTCACAGTTTTCACTGTAACCCAAGACCAACTCCTTAAAGCTTTCCTGGAGAAATTTGAGGCTGCAGATGTCACCCATCACAATACTGTACCCCAAAGTGTAAAACATGACATTTCCTGTTCCCACTAGGTGGCGCTGTCCCTGGTGTCAAATATGGCAGTTGAAATATGTTCAGGGGTGGAGCCTTATCATATGTGTTCACTTTGGTCAAGGTCAGAAAATGTATGACAAAATGAGAGGCAATAAGATTTTCATGGCGAGTCATCGAAATTCGCCATGGCGCCACGGCCTCATAGTATTGTGAAAACTCAAAAGCTCCGCAATTTAACATGGCACAAGGGTGTAGTTGACACTGACCAAATATGAAGGTTATGAAATGAAACCCCAAGGAGGAGTTCGCAAAAGTTCGAGGCATGGAAATGGCAAAATTAGAGCCAAAATGTCACCTTCTCTTCCAAATGGCGGACTTCCTGTTGGGTTTGCGTCAATGGTCCCACTGACTTTTTTGTTCGTCTTGGCATGATACACATGTGTGCCAAATTTCATACATGTAGCTCAAACGATGTGGTCGTAGGGCTGCATTTAACAAGGCATAGGTGGCGCTCTAGAGCCATTTCCCAGTGCTCATATGTAAAACCATTAAAATACAAAATTTTTCACCAGACCTGGCATGTGTGCAAAATTTCATGAGTTTTTGAGCATGTTTAGGCCCTCAAAAAGGCCCTTGTTTCGCCTGAATAATAATAATAATAATAATAATTAAAGCTGCAAGCAGCGTTATGAGGGCCCTCGCACCCCCGGCACGTCGAGCCACTGCCAACACCTCAAACTGGCACGTCCGATGTGATGTCACATTGATGGATTTCATGCTTTTAATCACCAGCTAACATTTCATCTTATTCAACCAGGATTATACTCATGCCACTAGGTGGCGCTCTAACCATTATTGACAAAAAGCATAACAAACATTTCCAAGCTCGAGTCTCATCACACCTGCGACCTTTGGGAGAGATTGGACATTGTGTTTTTTAGTGACAGCAGATTACTGCTTTTTGCGAGTGATTGAAACTCTACGTGCTGCCATGACCACCCCGTTTCCCTGAACGGAAAAAGCTTCGCAATTTAACATCACAAAGGTCTTTAGATTCTACACACTGAAGAATGCTTCAATATGATGAAATCCCTTGGAGGAGTTCGTCAAAGTATGAGGCCTGAAAAGGGGGGAAAATGTCATCAAAATTACACATTAATTTTAAAATGGCTGACTTCCTGTTGGATTTGGGATATTGCTCCAAGAGACTTTTTTGTACATCTTGATATCTTACACAAGCTTACCAAGTGTCAGACTCATAGATAAAACACAGAGCAGGGGCTGATGTTTTGAAATATTGTAGGGGGCGCTGTGGAGCAATTTCGCGCTATTCAATGAAAATGATCACATGCCAACAAAGCCTTCATCCATTTGGAGGTGTGTGCCAAATTTCAAGCCTCTATAAACTTGCCAAGACCCTCAAAAGCCACTTCATCTTTCATGTTGAACTGCGTTGCCACCAGGGTGCGCCGTTCAGTTTAAAGTCACAATTTTTGCACTGAAGCATCACGAGGGACTGATGGTGATATTCACCGCTTTTGAGGTGGCCAAGATGAACCTGTGAAAATCAGTACAACAAAATTAAAGCCATGACATTTCCTGTTGCCACTAGGTGGCGCTGTCCGTATTTCCGACAATGGGCACATCAATCTGTTCAGGGCGGGTCTGACATCATGTCTGTAAAGTCTGGTACTGATCAGACTGGATTTCATTGAGTTATACTAATTTGTTTCTTCATGGCGTGACATCAAAGTTCGCCATGCTGCTGGGGTCACACCCTTTTGCGAAAACTCACAGTTTTCACTGTAACCCAAGACCAACTCCTTAAGGCTTTCCTGGAGAAATTTGAGGCTGCAGATGTCACCCATCACTATACTGTACCCCAAAGTGTAAAACATGACATTTCCTGTTCCCACTAGGTGGCGCTGTCCTTGATGTCAAATATGGCAGTTGAAATATGTTCAGGGGTGGAGCCTTATCATATGTGTGCTCTTTGGTCCAGATCGGAACATGTATGACAGAATGAGAGGCAATAAGATTTTCATGGCGAGTCATCGAAATTCGCCATGGCGCCACGGCCTCATAGTATTGTGAAAACTCAAAAGCTCCGCAATTTAACATGGCACAAGGGTGTAGTTGACACTGTCCAAATTTGAAGTTTATAGGACCAAATCCCAAGGAGGAGTTCGTTAAAGTACAAGGCATGGAAACGGTAAAATCAGACCCAAAATGTCACCTTCAATCCAAAATGGCGGACTTCCTGTTGGGTTTAGGACATTGCCATAATAGACTTTTTTGTTCGACTCTGAACGTTATATAGGTGTACCGACTTTCAAACATGTAGGTCATACCCATACCGGGGGCTCGCGTTTTTCATTTTTCTAGGTGGCGCTACTGAGCTAATTTTCCCTGGCCATGTCTGGGAACATTAAAATACGTAAATTTTCACCAGACCTGACGCGTGTGCAAAATTTCATGAGTTTTCGAGCATGTTTAGGCCCTCAAACGGCCAATTCATTTGCCGGAATAATAATAATAATAATAATTAAAGCTGCAAGCAGCGTTATGAGGGCCCTCGCACCCCCGGCACGTCGAGCCACTGCCAACACCTCAAACCGGCACGTCCGATGTGATGTCACATTGATGGATTTCATGCTTTTAATCACCAGCTAACATTTCATCTTATTCAACCAGGATTATAGTCATGCCACTAGGTGGCGCTCTAACCATTATTGACAAATAGCATAACAAACATTTCCAAGCTCGAGTCTCATCACACCTGCGACCTTTGGGAGAGATTGGACATTGTGTTTTTGAGTGACAGCAGATTACTGCTTTTTGCGAGTGATTGAAACTCTACGTGCCGCCATGACCACCCCGTTTCCCTGAACGGAAAAAGCTTCGCAATTTAACATCACAAAGGTCTTTAGATTCTACACACTGAAGAATGCTTCAATATGATGAAATCCCTTGGAGGAGTTCGTCAAAGAACGATGCCTGAAAAGAGGGGAAAATGTCATCAAAATTACACATTAATTTTAAAATGGCTGACTTCCTGTTGGATTTGGGATATTGCTCCAAGAGACTTTTTTGTACATCTTGATATCTTACACAAGCTTACCAAGTGTCAGACTCATAGATGAAACACAGAGCAGGGGCTGATGTTTTGAAATATTGTAGGGGGCGCTGTGGAGCCATTTTGCGCTATTCAATGAAAATGATCACATGACAACAAAGCCTTCATCACATTGGAGGTGTGTGCCAAATTTCAAGCCTCTATATACTTGCCAAGACCCTCAAAAGCCACTTCATCTTTCATGGTGAACAGCGTTGCCACCAGGGTGCGCCGTTCAGTTTAAAGTCACAATTTTTGCACTGAAACATCACGAGGGACTGATGTTGATATTCACCGCTTTTGAGGTGGCCACGATGAACCTGTGAAAATCAGTACAACAAAGTGTAAGACATGACATTTCCTGTTGCCACTAGGTGGCGCTCTTCATATTCCTGACAATGGGCACATCAATCTGTTCAGGGCGGGTCTGACATCATGCCTGTAAAGTCTGGTACTGATCAGACTGGATTTCATTGAGTTATACTAATTTGTTTCTTCATGGCGTGACATCAAAGTTCGCCATGCTGCTGGGGTCACACCCTTTTGCGAAAAGTCACAGTTTTCACTGTAACCCAAGACCAACTCCTTAAGGCTTTCCTGGAGAAATTTGAGGCTGCAGGTGTCACCCATCACTATACTGTACCCCAAAGTGTAAAACATGACATTTCCTGTTCCCACTAGGTGGCGCTGTCCCTGGTGTCAAATATGGCAGTTGAAATATGTTCAGGGGTGGAGCCTTATCATATGTGTTCACTTTGGTCAAGGTCAGAAAATGTATGACAAAATGAGAGGCAATAAGATTTTCATGGCGAGTCATCGAAATTCGCCATGGCGCCACGGCTTCATAGTATTGTGAAAACTCAAAAGCTCCGCAATTTAACATGGCCCAGGTGTGTAGTTGACACTGACCAAAGATGAAGCTTATACAACCAAATCCCAAGGAGGAGTTCGTTAAAGTACAAGGCATGGAAATGGCAAAATTAGAGCCAAAATGTCACCTTCTCTTCCAAATGGCGGACTTCCTGTTGGGTTTGCGTCAATGGGCCCACAGACTTTTTTGTTCGTCTTGGCATGATACACATGTGTGCCAAATTTCATACATGTAGCTCAAACGATGTGGTCGTAGGGCTGCATTTAACAAGGCATAGGTGGCGCTCTAGAGCCATTTCCCAGTGCTCATATGTAAAACCATTAAAATACAAAATTTTTCACCAGACCTGGCATGTGTGCAAAATTTCATGAGTTTTTGAGCATGTTTAGGCCCTCAAAAAGGCCCTTGTTTCGCCTGAATAATAATAATAATAATAATAATAATAATAATAATAATAATAATAATAATAATAAGAAACGGAGCAGATACAATAGGGCCTTCGCACTCTCGGTGCTCGGGCCCTAATTAAAGCTGCAAGCAGCGTTATGAGGGCCCTCGCACCCCCGGCGTGTCGAGCCATGCCCAACACCTGAAACCAGCACGTCCGATCTGATGTCACATTGATGGAATTCATGCATTTAACCACCAGTTAACATTTCATTTGGTTCAACCATGAGTATAGTCGTCCCACTAGGAGGCGCTCTAACCATTATAGACAAAGGGCATAACAAACATTTCCGAGCTCGAGTCTCATCACGCCTGCGACCTTTGGGAGAGATTGGACTTTGTGTCTTTGAGTGACAGCAGATTACTGCTTTTTGGCGAGTGATTGAAACTCCACGTGCCGCCATGACCACCCCGTTTCCTTGAACGTAAAAAGCTTCGCAATTTAACATCACAAAGGTCTTTAGATTCCACACACTGGAGAATGGTTCAATATGATGAAATCCCTTGGAGGAGTTCGTCAAAGTATGAAGCCTGAAAAGAGGGGAAAATGTCGCCAAAATTACACATTAATTTTAAAATGGCTGACTTCCTGTTGGATTTGGGATATTGCTCCAAGAGACTTTTTTGTACATCTTGATATCTCCTATAAGCTTACCAGGTTTCAGATTCATACATAAAACACAGAGCTGGGGCTGATGTTTTGAAATTTTGTAGGGGGCGCTGTGGAGCAATTTCGCGCTATTCAATGAAAATGATCACATGACAACAAAGCCTTCATCCATTTGGAGGTGTGTGCCAAATTTCAAGACTCTATAAACTTTCCAAGCCCCTCAAAAGCCACTTCATCTTTCATGGTGAACAGCGTTGCCACCAGGGTGCGCCGTTCAGTTTAAAGTCACAATTTTTGCACTGAAGCATCACGAGGGACTGATTTTGATATTCACCGCTTTTGAGGTGGCCACGATGAACCTGTGAAAATCAGTACAACAAAATTAAAGCCATGACATTTCCTGTGGCCACTAGGTGGCGCTGTCCGTATTTCCGACAATGGGCACATCAATCTGTTCAGGGCGGGTCTGACATCATGCCTGTAAAGTCTGGTACTGATCAGACTGGATTTCATTGAGTTATACTAATTTCTTTCTTCATGGCGTGACATCAAAGTTCGCCATGCTGCTGGGGTCACACCCTTTTGCGAAAAGTCACAGTTTTCACTGTAACCCAAGACCAACTCCTTAAGGCTTTCCTGGAGAAATTTGAGGCTGCAGATGTCACCCATCACTATACTGTACCCCAAAGTGTAAAACATGACATTTCCTGTTCCCACTAGGTGGCGCTGTCCTTGATGTCAAATATGGCAGTTGAAATATGTTCAGGGCTGGAGCCTTATCATATGTGTGCTCTTTGGTCCAGATCGGAACATGTATGACAGAATGAGAGGCAATAAGATTTTCATGGCGAGTCATCGAAATTCGCCATGGCGCCACGGCCTCATAGTATTGTGAAAACTCAAAAGCTCCGCAATTTAACATGGCAGAAGGGTGTAGTTGACACTGTCCAAATTTGAAGGTTATGAAATGAAACCCCAAGGAGGAGTTCGCAAAAGTTCGAGGCATGGAAATGGCAAAATTAGAGCCAAAATGTCACCTTCTCTTCCAAATGGCGGACTTCCTGTTGGGTTTGCGTCAATGGGCCCACAGACTTTTTTGTTCGTCTTGGCATGATACACATGTGTGCCAAATTTCATACATGTAGCTGAAACGATGTGGTCGTAGGGCTGCATTTAACAAGGCATAGGTGGCGCTGTAGAGCCATTTCCCAGTGCTCATATGTAAAACCATTAAAATACAAAATTTTTCACCAGACCTGGCATGTGTGTAAAATTTCATGAGTTTTTGAGCATGTTTAGGCCCTCAAAAAGGCCCTTGTTTGGGGTGAATAATAATAATAATAATAATAATAATAATAATAATAAGAAACGGAGCAGATACAATAGGGCCTTCGCACTCTCGGTGCTCGGGCCCTAATTAAAGCTGCAAGCAGCGTTATGAGGGCCCTCGCACCCCCGGCACGTCGAGCCAAGCCCAACACCTAAAACCAGCACCTCCGATCTGATGTCACATTGATGGAATTCATGCATTTAACCACCAGCTAACATTTCAACTCATTCATTCATGATTAGTTAGTCGTTCCACTAGGTGGCGCTCTAACCATTATGTACAAATGGCATAACAAACATTTCCGAGCTCGAGTCTCATCACGCCTGCGACCTTTGGGAGAGATTGGATATTGTGTTTTTGAGTGACAGCAGATTACTGCTTTTTGGCGAGTGATTCAAACTCTAAGTGCCGCCATAACCACCCCGTTTCCCTGGACGTAAAAAGCTTCGCAATTTAAAATCACAAAGGTCTTTAGATTCCACACACTGGAGAATGGTTCAATATGATGAAATCCCTTGGAGGAGTTCGTCAAAGTATGAAGCCTGAAAAGAGGAGAAAATGTCGCCAAAATTGCACATTAATTTTAAAATGGCTGACTTCCTGTTGGATTTGGGATATTGCTCCAAGAGACTTTTTTGTACATCTTGATATCTCCTATAAGCCTACCAGGTTTCAGATTCATACATAAAACACAGAGCTGGGGCTGTGGTTTTGAAATTTTGTAGGGGGCGCTGTGGAGCCATTTTGCGCTATTCAATGAAAATGATCACATAACAACAAAGCCTTAAGCACAATGGAGGAGTGCGCCAAATTTCAAGCCTCTATAAACTTTCCAAGCCCCTCAAAAGCCACTTCATTTTTCATGGTGAACAGCGTTGCCACCAGGGTGCGCCGTTCAGTTTAAAGTCACAATTTTTGCACTAAAGCATCATCAAGGACTGATGGTGATATTCACCGCTTTTGAGGTGGCCACTATGAACCTGTGAAAATCAGTACAACAAAGTGTAAGACATGACATTTCCTCTTCCCACTAGGTGGCGCTCTTCATATTCCTGACAATGGGCACATCAATCTGTTCAGGGCGGGTGTGACATCATGCCTGTAAAGTCTGGTACTAATCAGACTGGATTTCATTGAGTTATACTAATTTGTTTCTTCATGGCGTGACATCAAAGTTCGCCATGCTGCTGGGGTCACACCCATTCACGAAAAGTCACAGTTTTCACTGTAACCCAAGACCAACTCCTTAAGGCTTTCCTGGAGAAATTTGAGGCTGCAGATGTCACCCATCACTATACTGTACCCCAAAGTGTAAAACATGACATTTCCTGTTCCCACTAGGTGGCGCTGTCCTTGATGTCAAATATGGCAGTTGAAATATGTTCAGGGGTGGAGCCTTATCATATGTGTTCACTTTGGTCCAGATCGGAACATGTATGACAGAATGAGAGGCAATAAGATTTTCATGGCGAGTCATCGAAATTCGCCATGGCGCCACGGCCTCATAGTATTGTGAAAACTCAAAAGCTCCGCAATTTAACATGGCACAAGGGTGTAGTTGACACTGTCCAAATTTGAAGGTTATGAAATGAAACCCCAAGGAGGAGTTCGCAAAAGTTCGAGGCATGGAAATGGCAAAATTAGAGCCAAAATGTCACCTTCTCTTCCAAATGGCGGACTTCCTGTTGGGTTTGCGTCAATGGGCCCACTGACTTTTTTGTTCGTCTTGGCATGATACACATGTGTGCCAAATTTCATACATGTAGCTGAAACGATGTGGTCGTAGGGCTGCATTTAACAAGGCATAGGTGGCGCTGTAGAGCCATTTCCCAGTGCTCATATGTAAAACCATTAAAATACAAAATTTTTCACCAGACCTGGCATGTGTGCAAAATTTCATGAGTTTTTGAGCATGTTTAGGCCCTCAAAAAGGCCCTTGTTTGGGGTGAATAATAATAATAATAATAATAATAATAATAATAATAATAATAATAATAATAATAATAAGAAACGGAGCAGATACAATAGGGCCTTCGCACTCTCAGTGCTCGGGCCCTAATTAAAGCTGCAAGCAGCGTTATGAGGGCCCTCGCACCCCATCGCGTCGAGCCACGCCCAACACCTAAAACCAGCACCTCCGATCTGATGTCACATTGATGGAATTCATGCATTTAACCACCAGCTAACATTTCATCTCATTCAATCATCATTATAGTCGTCCCACTAGGTGGCGCTCTAACCATTACTGACAAATGGCATAACAAACATTTCCGAGCTCGAGTCTCATCACGCCTGCAACTTTTGGGAGACCTTTGGGAGAGTTTGGACATTTTGATTTTGAGTGACAGCAGATTACTGCTTTTTGGCGAGTGATTGAAACTCCACGTGCCGCCATGACCACCCCGTTTCCTTGAACGTAAAAAGCTTCGCAATTTAACATCACAAAGGTCTTTAGATTCCACACACTGGAGAATGGTTCAATATGATGAAATCCCTTGGAGGAGTTCGTCAAAGTATGAAGCCTGAAAAGAGGGGAAAATGCCGCCAAAATTACACATTAATTTTAAAATGGCTGACTTCCTGTTGGATTTGGGATATTGCTCCAAGAGACTTTTTTGTACATCTTGATATTTTCCATAAGCTTACCAGGTTTCAGACTCATAGATGAAACACAGAGCTGGGGCTGATGTTTTGAAATTTTGTAGGGGGCGCTGTGGAGCAATTTCGCGCTATTCAATGAAAATGATCACATGACAACAAAGCCTACATCCATTTGGAGGAGTGTGCCAAATTTCAAGCCTCTATAAACTTTCCAAGCCCCTCAAAAGCCACTTCATCTTTCATGGTGAACCGCGTTGCCACCAGGGTGCGCCGTTCAGTTTAAAGTCACAATTTTTGCACTGAAGCATCACGAGGGACTGATGGTGATATTCACCGCTTTTGAGGTGGCCACGATGAACCTGTGAAAATCAGTACAACAAAATTAAAGCCATGACATTTCCTGTTGCCACTAGGTGGCGCTGTCCTTGATGTCAAATATGGCAGTTGAAATATGTTCAGGGGTGGAGCCTTATCATATGTGTGCTCTTTGGTCCAGATCGGAACATGTATGACAGAATGAGAGGCAATAAGATTTTCATGGCGAGTCATCGAAATTCGCCATGGCGCCACGGCCTCATAGTATTGTGAAAACTCAAAAGCTCCGCAATTTAACATGGCACAAGGGTGTAGTTGACACTGTCCAAATTTGAAGTTTATAGGACCAAATCCCAAGGAGGAGTTCGTTAAAGTACAAGGCATGGAAACGGTAAAATCAGACCCAAAATGTCACCTTCAATCCAAAATGGCGGACTTCCTGTTGGGTTTAGGACATTGCCATAATAGACTTTTTTGTTCGACTCTGAACGTTATATAGGTGTACCGACTTTCAAACGTGTAGGTCATACCCATACCGGGGGCTCGCGTTTTTCATTTTTCTAGGTGGCGCTACTGAGCTAATTTTCCCTGGCCATGTCTGGGAACATTAAAATACGTAAATTTTCACCAGACCTGACGCGTGTGCAAAATTTCATGAGTTTTCGAGCATGTTTAGGCCCTCAAACGGCCAATTCATTTGCTGGAATAATAATAATAATAATAATTAAAGCTGCAAGCAGCGTTATGAGGGCCCTCGCACCCCATCGCGTCGAGCCACGCCCAACACCTAAAACCAGCAACTCCGATCTGATGTCACATTGATGGAATTCATGCATTTAACCACCAGCTAACATTTCATCTCATTCAATCATCATTATAGTCGTCCCACTAGGTGGCGCTCTAACCGTTACTGACAAATGGCATAACAAACATTTCCAAGCTCGAGTCTCATCACGCCTATGAGCTTTGGGAGAATTTGGACATTTAGATTTTGAGTGACAGCAGATTACTGCTTTTTGGCGAGTGATTGAAATTCCACGTGCCACCATGACAACCCCGTTTCCCTGAACGTAAAAAGCTTCGCAATTTAAAATCACAAAGGTCTTTAGATTCCACACACTGGAGATTGGTTCAATATGATGAAATCCCTTGGAGGAGTACGTCAAAGAACGCTGCCTGGAAAGAGGGGAAAATGTTGCCAAAATTACACATTAATTTTAAAATGGCTGACTTCCTGTTGGATTTGGGATATTGCTCCAAGAGACTTTTTTGTACATCTTGATATCTCCTATAAGCTTACCAGGTTTAAGACTCATACATAAAACACAGAGATGGGGCTGTGGTTTTGAAATTTTGTAGGGGGCGCTGTGGAGCCATTTTGGGATATTCAATGAAAATGATCACATAACAACAAAGCCTTCGTCACATTGGAGGTGAGTGCCAAATTTCAAGCCTCTATAAACTTGCCAAGACCCTCAAAAGCCACTTCATCTTTCATGTTGAACAGCGTTGCCACCAGGGTGCGCCGTTCAGTTTAAAGTCACAATTTTTGCACTGAAGCATCACGAGGGACTGATGGTGATATTCACCGCTTTTGAGGTGGCCACGATGAACCTGTGAAAATCAGTACAACAAAGTGTAAGACATGACATGTCCTGTTGCCACTAGGTGGCGCTGTCCGTATTCCCGACAATGGGCACATCAATCTGTTCAGGGCGGGTCTGACATCATGCCTGTAAAGTCTGGTACTGATCAGACTGGATTTCATTGAGTTATACTAATTTGTTTCTTCATGGCGAGACATCAAAGTTCGCCATGCTGCTGGGGTAACACCCTTTCGCGAAAACTCACAGTTTTCACTGTAACGCAAGACCAACTCCTTAAGGCTTTCCTGGAGAAATTTGAGGCTGCAGATGTCACCCATCACTATACTGTACCCCAAAGTGTAAAACATGACATTTCCTGTTCCCACTAGGTGGCGCTGGCCCTTATGTCAAATATGGCAGTTGAAATATGTTCAGGGGTGGAGCCTTATCATATGTGTTCACTTTGGTCAAGGTCAGAAAATGTATGACAAAATGAGAGGCAATAAGATTTTCATGGCGAGTCATCGAAATTCGCCATGGCGCCACGGCCTCACCGTATTGTGAAAACTCAAAAGCTCCGCAATTTAACATGGCACAAGGGTGTAGTTGACACTGACCAAATATGAAGGTTATGAAATCAAACCCCAAGGAGGAGTTCGCAAAAGTTCGAGGCATGGAAATGGTAAAATCAGAGCCAAAATGTCACCTTCAATCCAAAATGGCGGACTTCCTGTTGGGTTTAGGACATTGCCATAATAGACTTTTTTGTTCGACTCTGAACATTATATAGGTGTACCGACTTTCAAACATGTAGGTCATACCCATACCGGGGGCTCGCGTTTTTCATTTTTCTAGGTGGCGCTACTGAGCTAATTTTCCCTGGCCATGTTTGAGAACATTAAAATACGTAAATTTTCACCAGACCTGACGCGTGTGCAAAATTTCATGAGTTTTCGAGCATGTTTAGGCCCTCAAACGGCCAATTCATTTGCCGAAATAATAATAATAATAATAATAATAATAATAATAAACAGAGCAATTACAATAGGGCCTTCGCACTGTCAGTGCTCGGGCCCTAATAATAATAATAATAATAAACAGAGCAATTACAATAGGGCCTTCGCACTATCAGTGCTCGGGCCCTAATAAGAAACGGAGCAGATACAATAGGGCCTTCGCACTGTCAGTGCTCGGGCCCTAATAATAATAATAATAATAAGAAACGGAGCAGATACAATAGGGCCTTCGCACTCTCAGTGCTCGGGCCCTAATTAAAGCTGCAAGCAGCGTTATGAGGGCCCTCGCACCCCCGGCGCGTCGAGCCACGCCCAACACCTAAAACCAGCACGTCCGATCTGATGTCACATTGATGGAATTCATGCATTTAACCAACAGCTAACCTTTCATCTCATTCAATCATGATTATAGTCGTCCCACTAGGTGGCGCTCTAACCATTAATGACAAATGGCATAACAAACATTTCCGAGCTTGAGTCTCATCATGTCTGCGACCTTTGGGAGAGATTGGACATTGTGTTTTTGAGTGACAGCAGATTACTGCTTTTTGGCGAGTGATTCAAACTCCACGTGGCGCCATGACCATCCCGTTTCCCTGAACGTAAAAAGCTTCGCAATTTAAAATCAGAAAGGTCTTTAGATTCCACACACTGGAGAATGGTTCAATATGATGAAATCCCTTGGAGGAGTTCGTCAAAGTATGAAGCCTGAAAAGAGGGGAAAATGTCGCCAAAATTGCACATTAACTTTAAAATGGCTGACTTCCTGTTGGATTTGGGATATTGCTCCAAGAGACTTTTTTGTACATCTTGATATCTCCTATAAGCTTACCAGGTTTCAGACTCATACATAAAACACAGAGCTGGGGCTGTGATTATTAAATTTTTTAGGGGGCGCTGTGGAGCCATTTCGCGCTATTCAATGAAAATGATCACATGACAACAAAGCCTTCATCCATTTGGAGGTGTGTGCTAAATTTAAAGCCTCTATATACTTTCCAAGCCCCTCAAAAGCCACTTCATCTTTCATGGTGGACCGCGTTGCCACCAGGGTGCGCCGTTCAGTTTACAGTCACAATTTTTGCACTGAAGCATCACGAGGGACTGATGGTGATATTCACCGCTTTTGAGGTGGCCACGATGAACCTGTGAAAATCAGTACAACAAAATTAAAGCCATGACATTTCCTGTTCCCACTAGGTGGCGCTGTCCGTATTTCCGACAATGGGCACATCAATCTGTTCAGGGCGGGTCTGACATCATGCCTGTAAAGTCTGGTACTGATCAGACTGGATTTCATTGAGTTATACTAATTTGTTTCTTCATGGCGTGACATCAAAGTTCGCCATGTCGCTGGTGTCACACCCTTTTGCGAAAAGTCACAGTTTTCACTGTAACCCAAGACCAACTCCTTAAGGCTTTCCTGGAGAAATTTGAGGCTGCAGATGTCACCCATAACAATACTGTACCCCAAAGTGTAAAACATGACATTTCCTGTTCCCACTAGGTGGCGCTGTCCCTGGTGTCAAATATGGCAGTTGAAATATGTTCAGGGGTGGAGCCTTATCATATGTGTTCACTTTGGTCAAGGTCAGAAAATGTATGACAAAATGAGAGGCAATAAGATTTTCATGGCGAGTCATCGAAATTCGCCATGGCGCCACGGCCTCATAGTATTGTGAAAACTCAAAAGCTCCGCAATTTAACATGGCACAAGGGTGTAGTTGACACTGACCAAATATGAAGGTTATGAAATCAAACCCCAAGGAGGAGTTCGCAAAAGTTCGAGACATGGAAATGGCAAAATTAGAGCCAAAATGTCACCTTCTCTTCCAAATGGCGGACTTCCTGTTGGGTTTGCGTCAATGGGCCCACTGACTTTTTTGTTCGTCTTGGCATGATACACATGTGTGCCAAATTTCATACATGTAGCTCAAACGATGTGGTCGTAGGGCTGCATTTAACAAGGCATAGGTGGCGCTCTAGAGCCATTTCCCAGTGCTCATATGTAAAACCATTAAAATACAAAATTTTTCACCAGACCTGGCATGTGTGCAAAATTTCATGAGTTTTTGAGCATGTTTAGGCCCTCAAAAAGGCCCTTGTTTCGCCTGAATAATAATAATAATAATAATAATTAAAGCTGCAAGCAGCGTTATGAGGGCCCTCGCACCCCCGGCACGTCGAGCCACTGCCAACACCTCAAACCGGCACGTCCGATGTGATGTCACATTGATGGATTTCATGCTTTTAATCACCAGCTAACATTTCATCTTATTCAACCAGGATTATAGTCATGCCACTAGGTGGCGCTCTAACCATTATTGACAAATAGCATAACAAACATTTCCAAGCTCGAGTCTCATCACACCTGCGACCTTTGGGAGAGATTGGACATTGTGTTTTTTAGTGACAGCAGATTACTGCTTTTTGCGAGTGATTGAAACTCTACGTGCCGCCATGACCACCCCGTTTCCCTGAACGGAAAAAGCTTCGCAATTTAACATTACAAAGGTCTTTAGATTCTACACACTGAAGAATGCTTCAATATGATGAAATCCCTTGGAGGAGTTCGTCAAAGTATGAGGCCTGAAAAGGGGGGAAAATGTCATCAAAATTACACATTAATTTTAAAATGGCTGACTTCCTGTTGGATTTGGGATATTGCTCCAAGAGACTTTTTTGTACATCTTGATATCTTACACAAGCTTACCAAGTGTCAGACTCATAGATAAAACACAGAGCAGGGGCTGATGTTTTGAAATATTGTAGGGGGCGCTGTGGAGCCATTTTGCGCTATTCAATGAAAATGGTTACATGACAACAAAGCCTTCATCCATTTGGAGGTGTGTGCCAAATTTCAAGCCTCTATAAACTTTCCAAGCCCCTCAAAAGCCACTTCATCTTTCATGATGAACCGCGTTGCCACCAGGGTGCGCTGTTCAGTTTAAACTCACAATTTTTGCACTGAAGCATCACGAGGGACTGATGGTGATATTCACCGCTTTTGAGGTGGCCACGATCAACCTGTGAAAATCAGTATAACAAAGTTAAAGCCATGACATTTCCTGTTGCCACTAGGTGGCGCTGTCCGTATTTCCGACAATGGGCACATCAATCTGTTCAGGGCGGGTCTGACATCATGCCTGTAAAGTCTGGTACTGATCAGACTGGATTTCATGGAGTTATACTAATTTGTTTCTTCATGGCGTGACATCAAAGTTCGCCACGCCGCTGGGGTCACACCCTTTTGCGAAAAGTCACAGTTTTCACTGTAACCCAAGACCAACTCCTTAAGGCTTTCCTGGAGAAATTTGAGGCTGCAGATGTCACCCATCACTATACTGTACCCCAAAGTGTAAAACATGACATTTCCTGTTCCCACTAGGTGGCGCTGTCCTTGATGTCAAATATGGCAGTTGAAATATGTTCAGGGGTGGAGCCTTATCATATGTGTGCTCTTTGGTCCAGATCGGAACATGTATGACAGAATGAGAGGCAATAAGATTTTCATGGCGAGTCATCAAAATTCGCCATGGCGCCACGGCCTCATACTATTGTGAAAACTCAAAAGCTCCGCAATTTAACATGGCACAAGGGTGTAGTTGACACTGTCCAAATTTGAAGCTTATAGGACCAAATCCCAAGGAGGAGTTCGTTAAAGTACAAGGCATGGAAACGGTAAAATCAGAGCCAAAATGTCACCTTCAATCCAAAATGGCGGACTTCCTGTTGGGTTTAGGACATTGCCATAATAGACTTTTTTGTTCGACTCTCAACGTTATATAGGTGTACCGACTTTCAAATATGTAGGTCATACCCATACCGGGGGCTCGCGTTTTTCATTTTTCTAGGTGGCGCTACTGAGCTAATTTTCCCTGGCCATGTCTGAGAACATTAAAATACGTAAATTTTCACCAGACCTGACGCGTGTGCAAAATTTCATGAGTTTTCGAGCATGTTTAGGCCCTCAAAAGGCCAATTCATTTGCCGGAATAATAATAATAATAATAATAATAATAATAATAATAATAATAAACAGAGCAATTACAATAGGGCCTTCGCACTGTCAGTGCTCGGGCCCTAATAATAATAATAATAAACAGAGCAATTACAATAGGGCCTTCGCACTGTCAGTGCTCGGGCCCTAATAATAATAATAATAATAAGAAACGGAGCAGATACAATAGGGCCTTCGCACTCTCGGTGCTCGGGCCCTAATAATAATAATAATAATAAGAAACGGAGCAGATACAATAGGGCCTTCGCACTCTCGGTGCTCGGGCCCTAATAATAATAATAATAAACAGAGCAATTACAATAGGGCCTTCGCACTATCAGTGCTCGGGCCCTAATAATAATAATAATAATAATAAACAGAGCAATTACAATAGGGCCTTCGCACTGTCAGTGCTCGGGCCCTAATTAAAGCTGCAAGCAGCGTTATGAGGGCCCTCGCACCCCCGGCACGTCGAGCCACTGCCAACACCTCAAACCGGCACGTCCGATGTGATGTCACATTGATGGATTTCATGCTTTTAATCACCAGCTAACATTTCATCTTATTCAACCAGGATTATAGTCATGCCACTAGGTGGCGCTCTAACCATTATTGACAAATAGCATAACAAACATTTCCAAGCTCGAGTCTCATCACACCTGCGACCTTTGGGAGAGATTGGACATTGTGTTTTTGAGTGACAGCAGATTACTGCTTTTTGGCGAGTGATTCAAACTCTAAGTGCCGCCATAACCACCCCGTTTCACTGAACGTAAAAAGCTTCGCAATTTAACATCACAAAGGTCTTTAGATTCCACACACTGGAGATTGGTTCAATATGATGAAATCCCTTGGAGGAGTTCGTCAAAGAACGGTGCCTGGAAAGAGGGGAAAATGTTGCCAAAATTACACATTAATATTAAAATGGCTGACTTCCTGTTGGATTTGGGATATTGCACCAAGAGACTTTTTTGTACATCTTGATATCTCCTATAAGCTTACCAGGTTTCAGAATCATACATAGAACACAGAGCAGGGGCTGTGGTTTTGAAATTTTGTAGGGGGCGCTGTGGAGCAATTTCGCGCTATTCAATGAAAATGATCACATGCCAACAAAGCCTTCATCCATTTGGAGGTGTGTGCCAAATTTCAAGCCTCTATAAACTTGCCAAGACCCTCAAAAGCCACTTCATCTTTCATGTTGAACAGCGTTGCCACCAGGGTGCGCCGTTCAGTTTAAAGTCACAATTTTTGCACTGAAGCATCACGAGGGACTGATGGTGATATTCACCGCTTTTGAGGTGGCCAAGATGAACCTGTGAAAATCAGTACAACAAAATTAAAGCCATGACATTTCCTGTTGCCACTAGGTGGCGCTGTCCGTATTTCCGACAATGGGCACATCAATCTGTTCAGGGCGGGTCTGACATCATGCCTGTAAAGTCTGGTACTGATCAGACTGGATTTCATTGAGTTATACTAATTTGTTTCTTCATGGCGTGACATCAAAGTTCGCCATGCTGCTGGGGTCACACCCTTTCGCGAAAACTCACAGTTTTCACTGTAACCCAAGACCAACTCCTTAAGGCTTTCCTGGAGAAATTTGAGGCTGCAGATGTCACCCTTCACTATACTGTACCCCAAAGTGTAAAACATGACATTTCCTGTTCCCACTAGGTGGCGCTGTCCTTGATGTCAAATATGGCAGTTGAAATATGTTCAGGGGTGGAGCCTTATCATATGTGTGCTCTTTGGTCCAGATCGGAACATGTATGACAGAATGAGAGGCAATAAGATTTTCATGGCGAGTCATCGAAATTCGCCATGGCGCCACGGCCTCATAGTATTGTGAAAACTCAAAAGCTCCGCAATTTAACATGGCACAAGGGTGTAGTTGACACTGTCCAAATTTGAAGCTTATACGACCAAATCCCAAGGAGGAGTTCGAAAAAGTTCGAGGCATGGAAACGGTAAAATCAGAGCCAAAATGTCACCTTCAATCCAAAATGGCGGACTTCCTGTTGGGTTTGCGTCAATGGGCCCCCAGACTTTTTTGTTCGTCTTGGCATGATACACATGTGTGTCAAATTTCATACATGTAGCTCAAACCATGTGGTCGTAGGGCTGCATTTAACAAGGCATAGGTGGCGCTGTAGAGCCATTTCCCAGTGCTCATATGTAAAACCATTAAAATACAAAATTTTTCACCAGACCTGGCATGTGTGCAAAATTTCATGAGTTTTTGAGCATGTTTAGGCCCTCAAAAAGGCCCTTGTTTGGGGTGAATAATAATAATAATAATAATAATAATAAGAAACGGAGCAGATACAATAGGGCCTTCGCACTCTCGGTGCTCGGGCCCTAATAATTAAAGCTGCAAGCAGCGTTATGAGGGCCCTCGCACCCCCGGCGCGTCGAGCCACGCCCAACACCTAAAACCAGCACGTCCGATCGATGTCACATTGATGGAATTCATGCATTTAACCACCAGCTAACATTTCAACTCATTCATTCATGATTAGCTAGTCGTTCCACTAGGTGGCACTCTAACCATTATTTACAAATGGCATAACAAACATTTCCGAACTCGAGTCTCATTATGCCTGCGACCTTTGGGTGAGATTGGACATTGTGTTTTTGAGTAACAGCAGATTACTGCGTTTTGGCGAGTGATTGAGAGTCTATGTGCCGCCATAACCACCCCGTTTCCCTGAACGTAAAAAGCTTCGCAATTTAACAACACAAAGGTCTTTGGATTCCACACACTGAAGAATAGTGCAATATGATGAAATCCCTTGGAGGAGTTCGTCAAAGAACGATGCCTGAAAAGAGGGGAAAATGTTGCCAAAATTGCACATTAATTTTAAAATGGCTGACTTCCTGTTGGATTTGGGATATTGCTCCAAGAGACTTTTTTGTACATCTTGATATCTCCTATAAGCTTACCAGGTTTCAGACTCATACATAAAACACAGAGCAGGGGCTGTGATTTTGAAATTTTGTAGGGGGCGCTGTGGAGCCATTTTGGGATATTCAATGTAAATGATCACATAACAACAAAGCCTTAACCACATTGGAGGTGTGCGCCAAATTTCAAGACTTTTTAAACTTTCCAAGCCCCTCAAAAGCCACTTCATCTTTCATGGTGAACCGCGTTGCCACCAGGGTGCGGCGTTCAGTTTAAAGTCACAATTTTTGCACTGAAGCATCACAAGGGACTGATGGTGATATTCACCGCTTTTGAGGTGGCCACGATGAACCTGTGAAAATCAGTACAACAAAATTAAAGCCATGACATTTCCTGTTCCCACTAGGTGGCGCTGTCCGTATTCCCGACAATGGGCACATCAATCTGTTCAGGGCGGGTCTGACATCATGCCTGTAAAGTCTGGTACTGATCAGACTGGATTTCATTGAGTTATACTAATTTGTTTCTTCATGGCGTGACATCAAAGTTCGCCATGCCGCTGGGGTCACACCCTTTTGCGAAAAGTCACAGTTTTCACTGTAACCCAAGACCAACTCCTTAAGGCTTTCCTGGAGAAATTTGAGGCTGCAGATGTCACCCATCACAATACTGTACCCCAAAGTGTAAAACATGACATTTCCTGTTCCCACTAGGTGGCGCTGTCCCTGGTGTCAAATATGGCAGTTGAAATATGTTCAGGGGTGGAGCCTTATCATATGTGTGCTCTTTGGTCCAGATCGGAACATGTATGACAGAATGAGAGGCAATAAGATTTTCATGGCGAGTCATCGAAATTCGCCATGGCGCCACGGCCTCATAGTATTGTGAAAACTCAAAAGCTCCGCAATTTAACATGGCACAAGGGTGTAGTTGACACTGTCCAAATTTGAAGCTTATACGACCAAATCCCAAGGAGGAGTTCGTTAAAGTTCGAGGCATGGAAATGGCAAAATCAGACCCAAAATGTCACCTTCTCTTCCAAATGGCGGACTTCCTGTTGGGTTTGCGTCAATGGGCCCACAGACTTTTTTGTTCGTCTTGGCATGATACACATGTGTGCCAAATTTCATACATGTAGCTTAAACGATGTGGTCGTAGGGCTGCATTTAACAAGGCATAGGTGGCGCTGTAGAGCCATTTCCCAGTGCTCATATGTAAAACCATTAAAATACAAAATTTTTCACCAGACCTGGCATGTGTGCAAAATTTCATGAGTTTTTGAGCATGTTTAGGCCCTCAAAAAGGCCCTTGTTTGGGGTGAATAATAATAATAATAATAATAATAATAATAATAATAATAATAATAATAATAATAAGAAACGGAGCAGATACAATAGGGCCTTCGCACTCTCAGTGCTCGGGCCCTAATAATTAAAGCTGCAAGCAGCGTTATGAGGGCCCTCGCACCCCCGGCGCGTCGAGCCACGCCCAACACCTAAAACCAGCACGTCCGATCTGATGTCACATTGATGGAATTCATGCATTTAACCACCAGCTAACATTTCAACTCATTCATTCATGATTAGTTAGTCGTTCCACTAGGTGGGGCTCTAACCATTATGTACAAATGGCATAACAAACATTTCCGAGCTCGAGTCTCATCCCGCCTATGAGCTTTGGGAGAGATTGGACATTGTCTTTTTGAGTGACAGCAGATTACTGCTTTTTGGCGAGTGATTGAAACTCTAAGTGCCGCCATGACCACCCCGTTTCCCTGAACGTAAAAAGCTTCGCAATTTAACATCACAAAGGTCTTTAGATTCCACACACTGGAGAATGGTTCAATATGATGAAATCCCTTGGAGGAGTTCGTCAAAGTATGAAGCCTGAAAAGAGGGGAAAATGTCGCCAAAATTGCACATTAATTTTAAAATGGCTGACTTCCTGTTGGATTTGGGATATTGCTCCAAGAGACTTTTTTGTACATCTTGATATCTCCTATAAGCCTACCAGGTTTCAGATTCATACATAAAACACAGAGCTGGGGCTGTGGTTTTGAAATTTTGTAGGGGGCGCTGTGGAGCCATTTTGGGATATTCAATGAAAATGATCACATAACAACAAAGCCTTCGTCACATTGGAGGTGTGTGCCAAATTTCAAGCCTCTATAAACTTGCCAAGACCCTCAAAAGCCACTTCATCTTTCATCGTGAACAGCGTTGCCACCAGGGTGCGCCGTTCAGTTTAAAGTCACAATTTTTGCACTGAAGCATCACGAGGGACTGATGGTGATATTCACCGCTTTTGAGGTGGCCACGATGAACCTGTGAAAATCAGTACAACAAAATTAAAGCCATGACATTTCCTGTTGCCACTAGGTGGCGCTGTCCGTATTTCCGACAATGGGCACATCAATCTGTTCAGGGCGGGTCTGACATCATGCCTGTAAAGTCTGGTACTGATCAGACTGGATTTCATTGAGTTATACTAATTTGTTTCTTCATGGCGTGACATCAAAGTTCGCCATGCTGCTGGGGTCACACCCTTTCGCGAAAACTCACAGTTTTCACTGTAACCCAAGACCAACTCCTTAAGGCTTTCCTGGAGAAATTTGAGGCTGCAGGTGTCACCCATCACTATACTGTACCCCAAAGTGTAAAACATGACATTTCCTGTTCCCACTAGGTGGCGCTGTCCTTGATGTCAAATATGGCAGTTGAAATATGTTCAGGGGTGGAGCCTTATCATATGTGTGCTCTTTGGTCCAGATCGGAACATGTATGACAGAATGAGAGGCAATAAGATTTTCATGGCGAGTCATCAAAATTCGCCATGGCGCCACGGCCTCATACTATTGTGAAAACTCAAAAGCTCCGCAATTTAACATGGCACAAGGGTGTAGTTGACACTGTCCAAATTTGAAGGTTATGAAATCAAACCCCAAGGAGGAGTTCGTTAAAGTTCGAGGCATGGAAACGGTAAAATCAGAGCCAAAATGTCACTTTCAATCCAAAATGGCGGACTTCCTGTTGGGTTTAGGACATTGCCATAATAGACTTTTTTGTTCGACTCTGAACGTTATAACGGTGTACCGACTTTCAAACTTGTAGGCCATACCCATACCGGGGGCTCGCGTTTTTCAATTTTCTAGGTGGCGCTACTGAGCTAATTTTCCCTGGCCATGTCTGAGAACATTAAAATACGTAAATTTTCACCAGACCTGACGCGTGTGCAAAATTTCATGAGTTTTCGAGCATGTTTAGGCCCTCAAACGGCCAATTCATTTGCCGAAATAATAATAATAATAATAATAATAATTAAAGCTGCAAGCAGCGTTATGAGGGCCCTCGCACCCCCGGCGCGTCGAGCCACGCCCAACACCTACAACCAGCACGTCCGATCTGATGTCACATTGATGGAATTCATGCATTTAACCACCAGCTAACATTTCAACTCATTCATTCATGATTAGTTAGTCGTTCCACTAGGTGGCGCTCTAACCATTATGTACAAATGGCATAACAAACACTTCCGAGCTCGAGTCTAATCACACCTGAGACGTTTGGGAGAGATTGGACATTGTGTTTTTGAGTGACAGCAGATTACTGCTTTTTGGCGAGTGATTCAAACTCTAAGTGCCGCCATAACCACCCCGTTTCCCTGGACGTAAAAAGCTTCGCAATTTAACATCACAAAGGTCTTTAGATTCCACAAACTTCAGATCGGTCCAATCTGATGAAATCCCTTGGAGGAGTTCGTCAAAGTATGAAGCCTGAAAAGAGGGGAAAATGTCGCCAAAATTACACATTAATTTTAAAATGGCTGACTTCCTGTTGGATTTGGGATATTGCTCCAAGAGACTTTTTTGTACATCTTGATATCTCCTATAAGCCTACCAGGTTTCAGATTCATACATAAAACACAGAGCTGGGGCTGTGGTTTTGAAATTTTGTAGGGGGCGCTGTGGAGCCATTTTGGGATATTCAATGAAAATTATGACATGACAACAAAGCCTTCGTCACATTGGAGGTGTGTGCCAAATTTCAAGCCTCTATACACTTGTCAAGACCCTCAAAAGCCACTTCATCTTTCATGGTGAACAGCGTTGCCACCAGGGTGCGCCGTTCAGTTTAAAGTCACAATGTTTGCACTGAAGCATCACGAGGGACTGATGGTGATATTCACCGCTTTTCAGGTGGCCACGATGAACCTGTGAAAATCAGTACAACAAAATTAAAGCCATGACATTTCCTGTTGCCACTAGGTGGCGCTGTCCGTATTTCCGACAATGGGCACATCAATCTGTTTAGGGCGGGTCTGACATCATGCCTGTAAAGTCTGGTACTGATCAGACTGGATTTCATTGAGTTATACTAATTTGTTTCTTCATGGCGTGACATCAAAGTTCGCCATGCTGCTGGGGTCACACCCTTTCGCGAAAACTCACAGTTTTCACTGTAACCCAAGACCAACTCCTTAAGGCTTTCCTGGAGAAATTTGAGGCTGCAGATGTCACCCATCACTATACTGTACCCCAAAGTGTAAAACATGACATTTCCTGTTCCCACTAGGTGGCGCTGTCCTTGATGTCAAATATGGCAGTTGAAATAGGTTCAGGGGTGGAGCCTTATCATATGTGTGCTCTTTGGTCCAGATCGGAACATGTATGACAGAATGAGAGGCAATAAGATTTTCATGGCGAGTCATCGAAATTCGCCATGGCGCCACGGCCTCATAGTATTGTGAAAACTCAAAAGCTCCGCAATTTAACATGGCACAAGGGTGTAGTTGACACTGTCCAAATTTGAAGGTTATGAAATGAAACCCCAAGGAGGAGTTCGCAAAAGTTCGAGGCATGGAAACGGTAAAATCAGAGCCAAAATGTCACCTTCAATCCAAAATGGCGGACTTCCTGTTGGGTTTAGGACATTGCCATAATAGACTTTTTTGTTCGACTCTGAACGTTATATAGGTGTACCGACTTTCAAACATGTTGGTCATACCCATATCGGGGGCTCGCGTTTTTCATTTTTCTAGGTGGCGCTACTGAGCTAATTTTCCCTGGCCATGTCTGAGAACATTAAAATACGTAAATTTTCACCAGACCTGACGCGTGTGCAAAATTTCATGAGTTTTCGAGCATGTTTAGGCCCTCAAACGGCCAATTCATTTGCCGAAATAATAATAATAATAATAATTAAAGCTGCAAGCAGCGTTATGAGGGCCCTCGCACCCCCGGCACGTCGAGCCACTGCCAACACCTCAAACCGGCACGTCCGATGTGATGTCACATTGATGGATTTCATGCTTTTAATCACCAGCTAACATTTCATCTTATTCAACCAGGATTATAGTCATGCCACTAGGTGGCGCTCTAACCATTATTGACAAATAGCATAACAAACATTTCCAAGCTCGAGTCTCATCACACCTGCGACCTTTGGGAGAGATTGGACATTGTGTTTTTTAGTGACAGCAGATTACTGCTTTTTGCGAGTGATTGAAACTCTACGTGCCGCCATGACCACCCCGTTTCCCTGAACGGAAAAAGCTTCGCAATTTAACATCACAAAGGTCTTTAGATTCTACACACTGAAGAATGCTTCAATATGATGAAATCCCTTGGAGGAGTTCGTCAAAGTATGAGGCCTGAAAAGGGGGGAAAATGTCATCAAAATTACACATTAATTTTAAAATGGCTGACTTCCTGTTGGATTTGGGATATTGCTCCAAGAGACTTTTTTGTACATCTTGATATCTTACACAAGCTTACCAAGTGTCAGACTCATAGATGAAACACAGAGCAGGGGCTGATGTTTTGAAATATTGTAGGGGGCGCTGTGGAGCCATTTCGCGCTATTCAATGAAAATGATCACATGCCAACAAAGCGTTCATCCATTTGGAGGTGTGTGCCAAATTTCAAGCTTCTATAAACTTTCCAAGCCCCTCAAAAGCCACTTCATCTTTCATGGTGAACCGCGTTACCACCAGGGTGCGCCGTTCAGTTTAAAGTCACAATTTTTGCACTGAAGCATCACGAGGGACTGATGTTGATATTCACCGCTTTTGAGGTGGCCACGATGAACCTGTGAAAATCAGTACAACAAAATTAAAGCCATGACATTTCCTGTTGCCACTAGGTGGCGCTGTCCGTATTTCCGACAATGGGCACATCAATCTGTTCAGGGCGGGTCTGACATCATGCCTGTAAAGTCTGGTACTGATCAGACTGGATTTCATTGAGTTATACTAATTTGTTTCTTCATGGCGTGACATCAAAGTTCGCCATGCTGCTGGGGTCACACCCTTTCGTGAAAACTCACAGTTTTCACTGTAACCCAAGACCAACTCCTTAAGGCTTTCCTGGAGAAATTTAAGGCTGCAGATGTCACCCATCACAATACTGTACCCCAAAGTGTAAAACATGACATTTCCTGTTCCCACTAGGTGGCGCTGTACCTGGTGTCAAATATGGCAGTTGAAATATGTTCAGGGGTGGAGCCTTATCATATGTTTTCACTTTGGTCAAGGTCAGAAAATGTATGACAAAATGAGAGGCAATAAGATTTTCATGGCGAGTCATCGAAATTCGCCATGGCGCCACGGCCTCATAGTATTGTGAAAACTCAAAAGCTCCGCAATTTAACATGGCACAAGGGTGTAGTTGACACTGACCAAATATGAAGGTTATGAAATCAAACCCCAAGGAGGAGTTCGCAAAAGTTCGAGGCATGGAAATGGCAAAATTAGAGCCAAAATGTCACCTTCTCTTCCAAATGGCGGACTTCCTGTTGGGTTTGCGTCAATGGGCCCACAGACTTTTTTGTTCGTCTTGGCATGATACATATGTGTGCCAAATTTCATACATGTAGCTCAAACGATGTGGTCGTAGGGCTGCATTTAACAAGGCATAGGTGGCGCTCTAGAGCCATTTCCCAGTGCTCATATGTAAAACCATTAAAATACAAAATTTTTCACCAGACCTGGCATGTGTGCAAAATTTCATGAGTTTTTGAGCATGTTTAGGCCCTCAAAAAGGCCCTTGTTTCGCCTGAATAATAATAATAATAATAATAATAATAATTAAAGCTGCAAGCAGCGTTATGAGGGCCCTCGCACCCCCGGCACGTCGAGCCACTGCCAACACCTCAAACCGGCACGTCCGATGTGATGTCACATTGATGGATTTCATGCTTTTAATCACCAGCTAACATTTCATCTTATTCAACCAGGATTATAGTCATGCCACTAGGTGGCGCTCTAACCATTATTGACAAATAGCATAACAAACATTTCCAAGCTCGAGTCTCATCACACCTGCGACCTTTGGGAGAGATTGGACATTGTGTTTTTTAGTGACAGCAGATTACTGCTTTTTGCGAGTGATTGAAACTCTACGTGCCGCCATGACCACCCCGTTTCCCCGAACGGAAAAAGCTTCGCAATTTAACATCACAAAGGTCTTTAGATTCTACACACTGAAGAATGCTTCAATATGATGAAATCCCTTGGAGGAGTTCGTCAAAGTATGAGGCCTGAAAAGGGGGGAAAATGTCATCAAAATTACACATTAATTTTAAAATGTCTGACTTCCTGTTGGATTTGGGATATTGCTCCAAGAGACTTTTTTGTACATCTTGATATCTTACACAAGCTTACCAAGTGTCAGACTCATAGATGAAACACAGAGCAGGGGCTGATGTTTTGAAATATTGTAGGGGGCGCTGTGGAGCCATTTTGCGCTATTCAAGGAAAATGGTTACATAACAACAATGCCTTCATCCATTTGGAGGTGTGTGCCAAATTTCAAGCCTCTATAAACTTTCCAAGCCCCTCAAAAGCCACTTCATCTTTCATGATGAACCGCGTTGCCACCAGGGTGCGCCGTTCAGTTTAAAGTCACAATTTTTGCACTGAAGCATCACGAGGGACTGATGGTGATATTCACCGCTTTTGAGGTGGCCACGATCAACCTGTGAAAATCAGTACAACAAAGTTAAAGCCATGACATTTCCTGTTGCCACTAGGTGGCGCTGTCCGTATTTCCGACAATGGGCACATCAATCTGTTCAGGGCGGGTCTGACATCATGCCTGTAAAGTCTGGTACTGATCAGACTGGATTTCATTGAGTTATACTAATTTGTTTCTTCATGGCGTGACATCAAAGTTCGCCATGCTGCTGGGGTCACACCCTTTCGTGAAAAGTCACAGTTTTCACTGTAACCCAAGACCAACTCCTTAAGGCTTTCCTGGAGAAATTTGAGGTTGCAGATGTCACCCATCACAATACTGTACCCCAAAGTGTAAAACATGACATTTCCTGTTCCCACTAGGTGGCGCTGTCCCTGGTGTCAAATATGGCAGTTGAAATATGTTCAGGGGTGGAGCCTTATCATATGTGTTCACTTTGGTCAAGGTCAGAAAATCTATGACAAAATGAGAGGCAATAAGATTTTCATGGCGAGTCATCGAAATTCGCCATGGCGCCACGGCCTCATAGTATTGTGAAAACTCAAAAGCTCCGCAATTTAACATGGCACAAGGGTGTAGTTGACACTGTCCAAATTTGAAGCTTATACGCCCAAATCCCAAGGAGGAGTTCGAAAAAGTTCGAGGCATGGAAATGGCAAAATTAGAGCCAAAATGTCACCTTCTCTTCCAAATGGCGGACTTCCTGTTGGGTTTGCGTCAATGGGCCCACAGACTTTTTTGTTCGTCTTGGAATGATACACATGTGTGCCAAATTTCATACATGTAGCTCAAACCATGTGGTCGTAGGGCTGCATTTAACAAGGCATAGGTGGCGCTCTAGAGCCATTTCCCAGTGCTCATAAGTAAAACCATTAAAATACAAAATTTTTCACCAGACCTGGCATGTGTGCAAAATTTCATGAGTTTTTGAGCATGTTTAGGCCCTCAAAAAGGCCCTTGTTTCGCCTGAATAATAATAATAATAATAATAATAATAATAATAAGAAACGGAGCAGATACAATAGGGCCTTCGCACTCTCGGTGCTCGGGCCCTAATAATAATAATAATAATAATAATAATAATAAACAGAGCAATTACAATAGGGCCTTCGCACTATCAGTGCTCGGGCCCTAATAATAATAATAATAATAAACAGAGCAATTACAATAGGGCCTTCGCACTGTCAGTGCTCGGGCCCTAATAATAAACAGAGCAATTACAATAGGGCCTTCGCACTGTCAGTGCTCGGGCCCTAATTAAAGCTGCAAGCAGCGTTATGAGGGCCCTCGCACCCCATCGCGTCGAGCTACGCCCAACACCTACAACCAGCACGTCCGATCTGATGTCACATTGATGAAATTCATGCATTCAACCACCAGCTAACATTTCATCTCATTCAATCATGATTATAGTCGTCCCACTAGGTGGCGCTCTAACCATTACTGACAAATGGCATAACAAACATTTCCCAGCTCGAGTCTCATCACGCCTGCGACCTTTGGGACATATTGGACATTTTGATTTTGAGTGACAGCAGATTACTGCTTTTTGGCGAGTGACTGAAACTCCACGTGTCGCCATGACCACCCCGTTTCCCTGAACGTAAAAACGTTCGCAATTTAACATCACAAAGGTCTTTAGATTCCACACACTGGAGATTGGTTCAATATAATGAAATCCCTTGGAGGAGTTCGTCAAAGAACGGTGCCTGGAAAGAGGGCAAAATGTTGCCAAAATTGCACATTCATTTTAAAATGGCTGACTTCCTGTTGGATTTGGGATATTGCACCAAGAGACTTTTTTGTACATCTTGATATCTCCTATAAGCTTACCAGGTTTCAGAATCATACATAGAACACAGAGCAGGGGCTGTGGTTTTGAAATTTTGTAGGGGGCGCTGTGGAGCAATTTCGCACTATTCAATGAAAATGATCACATGCCAACAAAGCCTTCATCCATTTGGAGGTGTGTGCCAAATTTCAAGCCTCTATAAACTTGCCAAGACCCTCAAAAGCCACTTCATCTTTCATGGTGAACAGCGTTGCCACCAGGGTGCGCCGTTCAGTTTAAAGTCACAATTTTTGCACTGAAGCATCACGAGGGACTGATGGTGATATTCACCGCTTTTGAGGTGGCCAAGATGAACCTGTGAAAATCAGTACAACAAAATTAAAGCCATGAAATTTCCTGTTGCCACTAGGTGGCGCTGTGGGTATTTCCGACAATGGGCACATCAATCTGTTCAGGGCGGGTCTGACATCATGCCTGTAAAGTCTGGTGCTGATCAGACTGGATTTCATTGAGTTATACTAATTTGTTTCTTCATGGCGTGACATCAAAGTTCGCCATGCTGCTGGGGTCACACCCTTTTGCGAAAAGTCACAGTTTTCACTGTAACCCAAGACCAACTCCTTAAGGCTTTCCTGGAGAAATTTGAGGCTGCAGATGTCACCCATCACTATACTGTACCCCAAAGTGTAAAACATGACATTTCCTGTTCCCACTAGGTGGCGCTGTCCTTGATGTCAAATATGGCAGTTGAAATATGTTCAGGGGTGGAGCCTTATCATATGTGTGCTCTTTGGTCCAGATCGGAACATGTATGACAGAATGAGAGGCAATAAGATTTTCATGGCGAGTCATCAAAATTCGCCATGGCGCCACGGCCTCATAGTATTGTGAAAACTCAAAAGCTCCGCAATTTAACATGGCACAAGGGTGTAGTTGACACTGTCCAAATTTGAAGTTTATAGGACCAAATCCCAAGGAGGAGTTCGTTAAAGTACAAGGCATGGAAACGATAAAATCAGACCCAAAATGTCACCTTCAATCCAAAATGGCGGACTTCCTGTTGGGTTTAGGACATTGCCATAATAGACTTTTTTGTTCGACTCTGAACTTTATATAGGTGTACCAACTTTCAAACATGTAGGTCATACCCATACCGGGGGCTCGCGTTTTTCATTTTTCTAGGTGGCGCTACTGAGCTAATTTTCCCTGGCCATGTCTGAGAACATTAAAATACGTAAATTTTCACCAGACCTGACGCGTGTGCAAAATTTCATGAGTTTTTGAGCATGTTTAGGCCCTCAAACGGCCAATTCATTTGCCGAAATAATAATAATAATAATAATAATTAAAGCTGCAAGCAGCGTTATGAGGTCCCTCGCACCCCATCGCGTCGAGCTACGCCCAACACCTACAACCAGCACCTCCGATCTCATGTCACATTGATGGAATTCATGCATTCAACCACCAGCTAACATTTCATCTCATTCAATCATGATTATAGTCGTTCCACTAGGTGGCACTCTAACCATTACTGACAAATGGCATAACAAACATTTCCGAGCTCGAGTCTCATCACGCCTGCGACCTTTGGGACATATTGGACATTTTGATTTTGAGTGACAGCAGATTACTGCTTTTTGGCGAGTGATTGAAACTCCACGTGCCACCATGACAACCCCGTTTCCCTGAACGGGGGGGGCAAGTGACACTGTTGAAAAGGTTAGACTGAGACAAAAGATCATTTGAAGTTTTTTGAATGTCCCTCATGATTTCAATAAATACCTGTGCCACTGGTTTGTAAGCCACTTTGCTTTTAGCAAACGAGAAGAGGAGAGCTTTGGATTTTAACATTCTGAGGATTCGAGGACATTATTTTAGACCACTATAACAAACATCACAAGATATTATTTTTGAAAAACCCTGCCCTTGTGCAATTCTTGGTAAGTTTTATTTGTTGTAAATTGAATTTTATTTTTGGTGTAAAACCACATTTTAAATTTCAGTAACAGAATTTACTTTGTATTTAAGTTATTTTTTTATTGTTTGTGGGAGGGGTACCGGTGAAAAGTCTTTGGTTTGGTTTTCTGTTTTAGTGAATTTGGGCCATTAAGCCATTTTGTGGTCTTTTTTGAAAGACTGAAATCTGTGAAAGCTAGGCCGGGTAATTAGCCACTGATTTCTTATTACAAGTAAAGCACAACATGAATATAATGAAATACATGAAGTGTGGAACATTTTTGGCTGGTTTATGTGTGTTTAGCAGATTTTAAGCAGTTTAGTAACTGCTATTTCAATCATGCTTGTTTCTGCTGTCTTTGGTAGTTTTAGAAATGGTTTATATGACCATTTAGCTAAAATTATAAGGCTTCTGTGGATACTACGTGATATTTGCATGGAGGTTTTTGCATAACTCTTGAGCCACAGTACTGGTGGCTATAGAGCGTAAGAGGATAATTGTAATTTTTCACATAGCTGTGATTTGTTGTGCGTTCAATCCTTTTCTTTAAGCAAATTTGAGCAGCAGACAGCAAGAGTTGGTGAGCATTATCTTAATGTCATACATTGACTAATTTACACCTTCATTCTGGATGTGTAAAGCGCTTTGGGGTCCTTAGGGACTAGTAAAGCGATATAGAAATACAGGCCATTTACCATTTATATATATGTTTTGTGTTTTTTGAATGAATGTAATTGCATTACTGATCATTATTGTGAACTAACTACATGTTTATGTGTAAGTAAAGTCTCTTTGATGCTCTCATGTTTGTATATTGTTTGAATGTTGTGTAAAATGTAACTAATTAACCTCATACTTTATCATAAATAGAGAATGGCATATGCTTCCCCAACGAAGTTTGCTGGGATTAATGATCCTGAAGTTGAATCATTGCGTCAAGAATTTCAACTATCAACTGTAAGTAACAAATATTTCTTAAATTTTATTTATAGTGTAGAAAAATTTGTTTTTACGCTACATTACCTGTTACAGAGCTGGGAAGGATGCTGTGTTTAGTGTTTCTTGTGTTTGTTTGTTTGTTTGTTTGCTCTTTCATATAAGTCACTGTTAACCCTTGTGCCATACTGGGGCCTTTTTGGGTCCCCAGGGTGATCAACGTAAGTTTTTTAAAGGATGGCACAAGGTTAAGCTGAGACTTTTATACAGCTGTTGTTGTGATCTGGCACTACAAACATTACATTGTAGCGGCAGCATAGATTGAAGCGAATAACTGTTTTCTAATTTTGTTATGATCCAAAATATTTTGTAATTTCAGTATGCCTGCTTGGACCCAGGGGTCAGCAGAGAGGATCTATATACAAGGTGCTTGCAACTTCATGCCAAGGCAATGGACCTCTTGGTTCGGCAGGTGCGGCTCAGGCGTGCAGCCGAAAGAAAGATTTCTGTTTTAAAAGAACAGCTGGATGCTGAAAAAGAAATGCTGAATAACACTGCCCAGGAGCTGGATGCATTGCAAGCTTCGATTACATTCGCACGTGATGGTAAGTCTTAATGTATTGTTTGGATGGTATAAACAGTGAATGTTGGCTTCAGTGTCTTATTTTAAGAAATGGGACTTAGAAAAAATACTCTATGAATTACTATTGAACGACTGTCTACATACAAATAAACATGAATGCGAATTATTTATTTTAGTTTATGATAAATCATTTGGAGAAAATATTAAATCCATGATTAGTATCATGTTTTGTTTTCTTCATTTGTGATTTTATAAGGATTAGATATATGCAAATGTCTGTTTTACCCATGTATATTTGTTAAAGTTGTTTATAAATACTAACTGTCAAAAAATATTATTTGTTTTTGTTTTGTTCAGATGTGACAGAGGCCACCACTCAGACAGACGAAGACTTGTGACAGATGTTTTATAATAATGCTAAGTTTTCTTAGATTAATATATTTTTTCACATTTGACCCAAAGTGGCATGTTTTAGGTCACTTTGGGTAATTTTTAATTCAGAAATAGGTGTGGTGAGACAGTTAGTGGTAAAGACTATCAATGGCTGTCTTTTGTTTTCATGTGTGAAGGGGAAGCGGGGGGGGGGGGGGGGGGGGGCAAACTTGAGGTCACACTGTTGAATGAATAAGTTGTAAGGCTGTGAAACCAAGGTGAGACTGAGTCTCACCTTGGTTTCTTTTGGCAAGGCCAAGGGTGTGGACAACAGCTATGGAAATTAGTGTACTGCTGAATAAAGATTTTAACTACTCAATTCTTTTACAATTGCTTTATAAATACTGTGAATACTCAACTGTGAAAAATATTGTTTTGGTTTGTTTTGTACATATGTGACAGAGGACTCCAGTCAGACAGACAAAGAGTTGTGACAGATGTGTAAATATTTTATAATAAATGTTCCTGTTTTAAATTTTGGTTTTCTTTGACTGTTTATTCATCCTTATGGTATATGTGTTATTAGTTTAAATTCTACAACTCTACAAGTTTAAAAAAAAGAGATGTATGAAGACTAAGAGGAGGATGAAACTTTTTCACATTAAATGTTTAATAATAACAAGTATTGTGAATAGGAAATAAGTTTCTAACATAATTGTTTATGAATCAAGATTTATAAAACACTAGTGGTGTCACTGGTGTCATTTTGGCTTTAAAATAAAAAAAAAGCGAACTTATGTTTTATGAACAATTTGATGTTTTGATAATAACTAATAACTCCTTTCAATGTCACTGATAGTTTTAAAGACATTACTATTAAAATGTATAAATTACACTTGAAAGCTGTACACTAGTTGATTGTCAGTGTTTGTAAGTTTTTCAAGCTTTCTCTTTCTTGAAAGCTACTTCATTTTCCATGTCGAATGGCTATGTTGCAACACAACAGAGAGGAGAAGCTGAAATATATTTTTTCATATTTATGTATTCTTCTCATTCTCTAGTTGTTCTATTAAGATTCCTGTATTTTGTTGATATAAACCTAAACACTATGCTATTGCACTGCCAATGTATTAAACAGAAGCTCAATATGAACAGTAAGGAACAAGACTTGCCGTTAATCCTTAGAGCTATGGAAGATTTGTGTAGATAACTCGTGCTGGTTTTTCACCAGAATGAACTATTCTTCTTTGTTTGTCATTGACATCAATGAAGATGCTAAATAACAGTCTTTTGCTACCAAATTGATTTAACCTTCGTTGTGTCTATTCGTTGTGGGCCTTTCAATGATCTAGCAGTTTGGCAGATTCAGCCTGATTAACTGACAGAAAAACACAGAGACCACACGATAAAATCCACTGCCAATTATTCCAACAGTCTTTCACCATTCTCTGATACTGTACTTCTGAAGGAACTTTGGCTTATGCTGCTTTTTCATTTGACTGTTTTGGTTTTACGATATTTCTGCTAATTTCTTATGATTTGACAGCATCAGGTACTTGCTAAGCTTTCTTACTTTTATATGCTGTCACCCACTGGGACTGTGACCTAAAGTGACCCAAAAGTTTTAGGTCACTTTGGGTAATTGTTAATTCAGAATTAGGTGTGGTGAGACAGTTGGTGGCAGAGACTATCAATGGCTGTCTTTTGTTTTCATGTGTGAAGGGCAAGCAAGGGGGGGGGGGCAAGTGACACTGTTGAAAAGGTTAGACTGAGACAAAAGATCATTTGAAGTTTTTTGAATGTCCCTCATGATTTCAATAAATACCTGTGCCACTGGTTTGTAAGCCACTTTGCTTTTAGCAAACGAGAAGAGGAGAGCTTTGGATTTTAACATTCTGAGGATTCGAGGACATTATTTTAGACCACTATAACAAACATCACAAGAGATTATTTTTGAAAAACCCTGCCCTTGTGCAATTCTTGGTAAGTTTTATTTGTTGTAAATTGAATTTTATTTTTGGTGTAAAACCACATTTTAAATTTCAGTAACAGAATTTACTTTGTATTTAAGTTATTTTTTTATTGTTTGTGGGAGGGTTACCGGTGAAAAGTCTTTGGTTTGGTTTTCTGTTTTAGTGAATTTGGGCCATTAAGCCATTTTGTGGTCTTTTTTGAAAGACTGAAATCTGTGAAAGCTAGGCCGGGTAATTAGCCACTGATTTCTTATTACAAGTAAAGCACAACATGAATATAATGAAATACATGAAGTGTGGAACATTTTTGGCTGGTTTATGTGTGTTTAGCAGATTTTAAGCAGTTTAGTAACTGCTATTTCAATCATGCTTGTTTCTGCTGTCTTTGGTAGTTTTAGAAATGGTTTATATGACCATTTAGCTAAAATTATAAGGCTTCTGTGGATACTACGTGATATTTGCATGGAGGTTTTTGCATAACTCTTGAGCCACAGTACTGGTGGCTATAGAGCGTAAGAGGATAATTGTAATTTTTCACATAGCTGTGATTTGTTGTGCGTTCAATCCTTTTCTTTAAGCAAATTTGAGCAGCAGACAGCAAGAGTTGGTGAGCATTATCTTAATGTCATACATTGACTAATTTACACCTTCATTCTGGATGTGTAAAGTGCTTTGGGGTCCTTAGGGACTAGTAAAGCGATATAGAAATACAGGCCATTTACCATTTATATATATGTTTTGTGTTTTTTGAATGAATGTAATTGCATTACTGATCATTATTGTGAACTAACTACATGTTTATGTGTAAGTAAAGTCTCTTTGATGCTCTCATGTTTGTATATTGTTTGAATGTTGTGTAAAATGTAACTAATTAACCTCATACTTTATCATAAATAGAGAATGGCATATGCTTCCCCAACGAAGTTTGCTGGGATTAATGATCCTGAAGTTGAATCATTGCGTCAAGAATTTCAACTATCAACTGTAAGTAACAAATATTTCTTAAATTTTATTTATAGTGTAGAAAAATTTGTTTTTACGCTACATTACCTGTTACAGAGCTGGGAAGGATGCTGTGTTTAGTGTTTCTTGTGTTTGTTTGTTTGTTTGTTTGCTCTTTCATATAAGTCACTGTTAACCCTTGTGCCATACTGGGGCCTTTTTGGGTCCCCAGGGTGATCAACGTAAGTTTTTTAAAGGATGGCACAAGGTTAAGCTGAGACTTTTATACAGCTGTTGTTGTGATCTGGCACTACAAACATTACATTGTAGCGGCAGCATAGATTGAAGCGAATAACTGTTTTCTAATTTTGTTATGATCCAAAATATTTTGTAATTTCAGTATGCCTGCTTGGACCCAGGGGTCAGCAGAGAGGATCTATATACAAGGTGCTTGCAACTTCATGCCAAGGCAATGGACCTCTTGGTTCGGCAGGTGCGGCTCAGGCGTGCAGCCGAAAGAAAGATTTCTGTTTTAAAAGAACAGCTGGATGCTGAAAAAGAAATGCTGAATAACACTGCCCAGGAGCTGGATGCATTGCAAGCTTCGATTACATTCGCACGTGATGGTAAGTCTTAATGTATTGTTTGGATGGTATAAACAGTGAATGTTGGCTTCAGTGTCTTATTTTAAGAAATGGGACTTAGAAAAAATACTCTATGAATTACTATTGAACGACTGTCTACATACAAATAAACATGAATGCGAATTATTTATTTTAGTTTATGATAAATCATTTGGAGAAAATATTAAATCCATGATTAGTATCATGTTTTGTTTTCTTCATTTGTGATTTTATAAGGATTAGATATATGCAAATGTCTGTTTTACCCATGTATATTTGTTAAAGTTGTTTATAAATACTAACTGTCAAAAAATATTATTTGTTTTTGTTTTGTTCAGATGTGACAGAGGCCACCACTCAGACAGACGAAGACTTGTGACAGATGTTTTATAATAATGCTAAGTTTTCTTAGATTAATATATTTTTTCACATTTGACCCAAAGTGGCATGTTTTAGGTCACTTTGGGTAATTTTTAATTCAGAAATAGGTGTGGTGAGACAGTTAGTGGTAAAGACTATCAATGGCTGTCTTTTGTTTTCATGTGTGAAGGGGAAGCGGGGGGGGGGGGGGGGGGGGGGCAAACTTGAGGTCACACTGTTGAATGAATAAGTTGTAAGGCTGTGAAACCAAGGTGAGACTGAGTCTCACCTTGGTTTCTTTTGGCAAGGCCATCTTTTGGCAAGGCCAAGGGTGTGGACAACAGCTATGGAAATTAGTGTACTGCTGAATAAAGATTTTAACTACTCAATTCTTTTACAATTGCTTTATAAATACTGTGAATACTCAACTGTGAAAAATATTGTTTTGGTTTGTTTTGTACATATGTGACAGAGGACTCCAGTCAGACAGACAAAGAGTTGTGACAGATGTGTAAATATTTTATAATAAATGTTCCTGTTTTAAATTTTGGTTTTCTTTGACTGTTTATTCATCCTTATGGTATATGTGTTATTAGTTTAAATTCTACAACTCTACAAGTTTAAAAAAAAGAGATGTATGAAGACTAAGAGGAGGATGAAACTTTTTCACATTAAATGTTTAATAATAACAAGTATTGTGAATAGGAAATAAGTTTCTAACATAATTGTTTATGAATCAAGATTTATAAAACACTAGTGGTGTCACTGGTGTCATTTTGGCTTTAAAATAAAAAAAAGCGAACTTATGTTTTATGAACAATTTGATGTTTTGATAATAACTAATAACTCCTTTCAATGTCACTGATAGTTTTAAAGACATTACTATTAAAATGTATAAATTACACTTGAAAGCTGTACACTAGTTGATTGTCAGTGTTTGTAAGTTTTTCAAGCTTTCTCTTTCTTGAAAGCTACTTCATTTTCCATGTCGAATGGCTATGTTGCAACACAACAGAGAGGAGAAGCTGAAATATATTTTTTCATATTTATGTATTCTTCTCATTCTCTAGTTGTTCTATTAAGATTCCTGTATTTTGTTGATATAAACCTAAACACTATGCTATTGCACTGCCAATGTATTAAACAGAAGCTCAATATGAACAGTAAGGAACAAGACTTGCCGTTAATCCTTAGAGCTATGGAAGATTTGTGTAGATAACTCGTGCTGGTTTTTCACCAGAATGAACTATTCTTCTTTGTTTGTCATTGACATCAATGAAGATGCTAAATAACAGTCTTTTGCTACCAAATTGATTTAACCTTCGTTGTGTCTATTCGTTGTGGGCCTTTCAATGATCTCGCAGTTTGGCAGATTCAGCCTGATTAACTGACAGAAAAACACAGAGACCACACGATAAAATCCACTGCCAATTATTCCAACAGTCTTTCACCATTCTCTGATACTGTACTTCTGAAGGAACTTTGGCTTATGCTGCTTTTTCATTTGACTGTTTTGGTTTTACGATATTTCTGCTAATTTCTTATGATTTGACAGCATCAGGTACTTGCTAAGCTTTCTTACTTTTATATGCTGTCACCCACTGGGACTGTGACCTAAAGTGACCCAAAAGTTTTAGGTCACTTTGGGTAATTGTTAATTCAGAATTAGGTGTGGTGAGACAGTTAGTGGCAGAGACTATCAACTGATGTCTTTTGTTTTCATGTGTGAAGGGCAAGCAAGGGGGGGGGGGCAAGTGACACTGTTGAAAAGGTTAGACTGAGACAAAAGATTGAATTGTGTCTTTTGGCAAAGCCAAGGGTGTGGACAACAGCTATGAAAATTAGTGTACTGCTGAATAAAGGTTTTAACTACTCAAGGGAAAAAAGGTGTTGAGTACTGTTTATTGCATTGTAACTTCACTGGTTACTTTGTGACAGTCCCTCCCCTGTTGGCTTCTGTGATTGGATCATTTGAAGTTTTTTGAATGTCCCTCATGATTTCAATAAATACCTGTGCCACTGGTTTGTAAGCCACTTTGCTTTTAGCAAACGAGAAGAGGAGAGCTTTGGATTTTAACATTCTGAGGATTCGAGGACATTATTTTAGACCACTATAACAAACATCACAAGAGATTATTTTTGAAAAACCCTGCCCTTGTGCAATTCTTGGTAAGTTTTATTTGTTGTAAATTGAATTTTATTTTTGGTGTAAAACCACATTTTAAATTTCAGTAACAGAATTTACTTTGTATTTAAGTTATTTTTTTATTGTTTGTGGGAGGGTTACCGGTGAAAAGTCTTTGGTTTGGTTTTCTGTTTTAGTGAATTTGGGCCATTAAGCCATTTTGTGGTCTTTTTTGAAAGACTGAAATCTGTGAAAGCTAGGCTGGGTAATTAGCCACTGATTTCTTATTACAAGTAAAGCACAACATGAATATAATGAAATACATGAAGTGTGGAACATTTTTGGCTGGTTTATGTGTGTTTAGCAGATTTTAAGCAGTTTAGTAATTGCTATTTCAATCATGCTTGTTTCTGCTGTCTTTGGTAGTTTTAGAAATGGTTTATATGACCATTTAGCTAAAATTATAAGGCTTCTGTGGATACTACGTGATATTTGCATGGAGGTTTTTGCATAACTCTTGAGCCACAGTACTGGTGGCTATAGAGCGTAAGAGGATAATTGTAATTTTTCACATAGCTGTGATTTGTTGTGCGTTCATTGTGAGTTGTTAAATTTGCATCATGCTAATTATGCAGGTATTGAGAAAATTTTGTTATTGTCTCACATTTATTTTAGCCTTGTGAATCTGATGTTTAATTATTTTTGGTAGGTGCACAGGTATAGATTTTAACCTGAGCATAACTGGTCATTAAAAAAACCATGCCATTTATGGGTGGGGTTTTGTCTTTGTCACAATTTTAATTGCTAGGGTTAAGGTTTCTTTATTTCTGTTTCAGTCTGAAAATGACCTTTTTCTGATCTTATGTCAATAATGTTTAATTGTACAATATCTTTTTTGTATTAGGAGATCAAACTTCCTAAGGGACATCACGTACAGATACTTCAGAAGGCTTGCTGTGAACTTTCAGCAGAACAGCTGGATTTGGTGTGAACCAAGGTAAGTTATTAAAAATGCTGACTATAGCCTTACATGCTTGAGGTTTTAACAAGGGTTTTTTGACGTTTTTTGATGCTTCCTGTTAAGAGCAAAAAGTGGAAAGAGAAGGTTTAAAAAATGTTCTCCAGTATTGTTCAGTGGGTTGTTAAGTAGTCGTTCAGTGGGCTATTCAGTCGTTTGTTCAGTCAATGGTAGGGGGGGTGAGATTCTAATCTCAATGCACTCACCCCCCCCCCCCCCCCCCCACATCACTTGTATAAGTTAATAGTGTGGAGAATCTCATAAAGCCTTTAGGCAATCAAATGTAAATGACAATATTTATGAGTGTCTTAAGTTTTAAAATGGTCAGGTTTGATTTGAACATGACTGGAAGGTCATGTTCCACCCCCTTACTTTCACCATTCTCTGATACTGTACTTCTGAAGGAACTTTGGCTTATGCAGCTTTTTCATTTGACTGTTTTGGTTTTACGATATTTCTGCTAATTTCTTATGATTTGACAGCATCAGGTACTTGCTAAGCTTTCTTACTTTTATATGCTGTCATGGTCCTGGGTCGAGTGACCCAGTGTTTGAGTTTTTTGTATCTTTTGTATTCATTTGTGCCTTAGCTTAGTTCACCAAGTTAATTTCTAGATTGCTGTTTAGTCCTGTTTCTTAGTTGTTTGTGTCATCTCCCCCTGTACTCAGTGTCCCTAGTTCATGTGTCAAGTCTGCGTGGTTATGTTTAGTTCATGTCATGCCTAATCTCCATGTTTACCGTTTTACTTTGTAAGTTTGTGTCTAATGTCAGTGTATGTAGTTTCACCCTCCCTCCACACATTCTCCATTCGGTCAGCCACTAATTGTTAATTCAGAATTAGGTGTGGTGAGACAGTTAGTGGCAGAGACTATCAACTGATGTCTTTTGTTTTCATGTGTGAAGGGCAAGCAAGGGGGGGGGGGGGGGGGCAAGTGACACTGTTGAAAAGGTTAGACTGAGACAAAAGATTGAATTGTGTCTTTTGGCAAAGCCAAGGGTGTGGACAACAGCTATGAAAATTAGTGTACTGCTGAATAAAGGTTTTAACTAGTCAAGGGAAAAAAGGTGTTGAGTACTGTTTATTGCATTGTAACTTCACTGGTTACTTTGTGACAGTCCCTCCCCTGTTGGCTTCTGTGATTGGATCATTTGAAGTTTTTTGAATGTCCCTCATGATTTCAATAAATACCTGTGCCACTGGTTTGTAAGCCACTTTGCTTTTAGCAAACGAGAAGAGGAGAGCTTTGGATTTTAACATTCTGAGGATTCGAGGACATTATTTTAGACCACTATAACAAACATCACAAGAGATTATTTTTGAAAAACCCTGCCCTTGTGCAATTCTTGGTAAGTTTTATTTGTTGTAAATTGAATTTTATTTTTGGTGTAAAACCACATTTTAAATTTCAGTAACAGAATTTACTTTGTATTTAAGTTATTTTTTTATTGTTTGTGGGAGGGTTACCGGTGAAAAGTCTTTGGTTTGGTTTTCTGTTTTAGTGAATTTGGGCCATTAAGCCATTTTGTGGTCTTTTTTGAAAGACTGAAATCTGTGAAAGCTAGGCCGGGTAATTAGCCACTGATTTCTTATTACAAGTAAAGCACAACATGAATATAATGAAATACATGAAGTGTGGAACATTTTTGGCTGGTTTATGTGTGTTTAGCAGATTTTAAGCAGTTTAGTAATTGCTATTTCAATCATGCTTGTTTCTGCTGTCTTTGGTAGTTTTAGAAATGGTTTATATGACCATTTAGCTAAAATTATAAGGCTTCTGTGGATACTACGTGATATTTGCATGGAGGTTTTTGCATAACTCTTGAGCCACAGTACTGGTGGCTATAGAGCGTAAGAGGATAATTGTAATTTTTCACATAGCTGTGATTTGTTGTGCGTTCATTGTGAGTTGTTAAATTTGCATCATGCTAATTATGCAGGTATTGAGAAAATTTTGTTATTGTCTCACATTTATTTTAGCCTTGTGAATCTGATGTTTAATTATTTTTGGTAGGTGCACAGGTATAGATTTTAACCTGAGCATAACTGGTCATTAAAAAAACCATGCCATTTATGGGTGGGGTTTTGTCTTTGTCACAATTTTAATTGCTAGGGTTAAGGTTTCTTTATTTCTGTTTCAGTCTGAAAATGACCTTTTTCTGATCTTATGTCAATAATGTTTAATTGTACAATATCTTTTTTGTATTAGGAGATCAAACTTCCTAAGGGACATCACGTACAGATACTTCAGAAGGCTTGCTGTGAACTTTCAGCAGAACAGCTGGATTTGGTGTGAACCAAGGTAAGTTATTAAAAATGCTGACTATAGCCTTACATGCTTGAGGTTTTAACAAGGGTTTTTTGACGTTTTTTGATGCTTCCTGTTAAGAGCAAAAAGTGGAAAGAGAAGGTTTAAAAAATGTTCTCCAGTATTGTTCAGTGGGTCGTTAAGTAGTCGTTCAGTGGGCTATTCAGTCGTTTGTTCAGTCAATGGCAGGGGGGGTGAGATTCTAATCTCAATGCACTCACCCCCCCCCCCCCCCCCCCCCCCCCCACATCACTTGTATAAGTTAATAGTGTGGAGAATCTCATAAAGCCTTTAGGCAATCAAATGTAAATGACAATATTTATGAGTGTCTTAAGTTTTAAAATGGTCAGGTTTGATTTGAACATGACTGGAAGGTCATGTTCCACCCCCTTACTTTCACCATTCTCTGATACTGTACTTCTGAAGGAACTTTGGCTTATGCAGCTTTTTCATTTGACTGTTTTGGTTTTACGATATTTCTGCTAATTTCTTATGATTTGACAGCATCAGGTACTTGCTAAGCTTTCTTACTTTTATATGCTGTCATGGTCCTGGGTCGAGTGACCCAGTGTTTGAGTTTTTTGTATCTTTTGTATTCATTTGTGCCTTAGCTTAGTTCACCAAGTTAATTTCTAGATTGCTGTTTAGTCCTGTTTCTTAGTTGTTTGTGTCATCTCCCCCTGTACTCAGTGTCCCTAGTTCATGTGTCAAGTCTGCGTGGTTATGTTTAGTTCATGTCATGCCTAATCTCCATGTTTACCGTTTTACTTTGTAAGTTTGTGTCTAATGTCAGTGTATGTAGTTTCACCCTCCCTCCACACATTCTCCATTCGGTCAGCCACTAATTGTTAATTCAGAATTAGGTGTGGTGAGACAGTTAGTGGCAGAGACTATCAACTGATGTCTTTTGTTTTCATGTGTGAAGGGCAAGCAAGGGGGGGGGGGGGCAAGTGACACTGTTGAAAAGGTTAGACTGAGACAAAAGATTGAATTGTGTCTTTTGGCAAAGCCAAGGGTGTGGACAACAGCTATGAAAATTAGTGTACTGCTGAATAAAGGTTTTAACTACTCAAGGGAAAAAAGGTGTTGAGTACTGTTTATTGCATTGTAACTTCACTGGTTACTTTGTGACAGTCCCTCCCCTGTTGGCTTCTGTGATTGGATCATTTGAAGTTTTTTGAATGTCCCTCATGATTTCAATAAATACCTGTGCCACTGGTTTGTAAGCCACTTTGCTTTTAGCAAACGAGAAGAGGAGAGCTTTGGATTTTAACATTCTGAGGATTCGAGGACATTATTTTAGACCACTATAACAAACATCACAAGAGATTATTTTTGAAAAACCCTGCCCTTGTGCAATTCTTGGTAAGTTTTATTTGTTGTAAATTGAATTTTATTTTTGGTGTAAAACCACATTTTAAATTTCAGTAACAGAATTTACTTTGTATTTAAGTTATTTTTTTATTGTTTGTGGGAGGGTTACCGGTGAAAAGTCTTTGGTTTGGTTTTCTGTTTTAGTGAATTTGGGCCATTAAGCCATTTTGTGGTCTTTTTTGAAAGACTGAAATCTGTGAAAGCTAGGCTGGGTAATTAGCCACTGATTTCTTATTACAAGTAAAGCACAACATGAATATAATGAAATACATGAAGTGTGGAACATTTTTGGCTGGTTTATGTGTGTTTAGCAGATTTTAAGCAGTTTAGTAATTGCTATTTCAATCATGCTTGTTTCTGCTGTCTTTGGTAGTTTTAGAAATGGTTTATATGACCATTTAGCTAAAATTATAAGGCTTCTGTGGATACTACGTGATATTTGCATGGAGGTTTTTGCATAACTCTTGAGCCACAGTACTGGTGGCTATAGAGCGTAAGAGGATAATTGTAATTTTTCACATAGCTGTGATTTGTTGTGCGTTCATTGTGAGTTGTTAAATTTGCATCATGCTAATTATGCAGGTATTGAGAAAATTTTGTTATTGTCTCACATTTATTTTAGCCTTGTGAATCTGATGTTTAATTATTTTTGGTAGGTGCACAGGTATAGATTTTAACCTGAGCATAACTGGTCATTAAAAAAACCATGCCATTTATGGGTGGGGTTTTGTCTTTGTCACAATTTTAATTGCTAGGGTTAAGGTTTCTTTATTTCTGTTTCAGTCTGAAAATGACCTTTTTCTGATCTTATGTCAATAATGTTTAATTGTACAATATCTTTTTTGTATTAGGAGATCAAACTTCCTAAGGGACATCACGTACAGATACTTCAGAAGGCTTGCTGTGAACTTTCAGCAGAACAGCTGGATTTGGTGTGAACCAAGGTAAGTTATTAAAAATGCTGACTATAGCCTTACATGCTTGAGGTTTTAACAAGGGTTTTTTGACGTTTTTTGATGCTTCCTGTTAAGAGCAAAAAGTGGAAAGAGAAGGTTTAAAAAATGTTCTCCAGTATTGTTCAGTGGGTCGTTAAGTAGTCGTTCAGTGGGCTATTCAGTCGTTTGTTCAGTCAATGGCAGGGGGGGTGAGATTCTAATCTCAATGCACTCACCCCCCCCCCCCCCCCCACATCACTTGTATAAGTTAATAGTGTGGAGAATCTCATAAAGCCTTTAGGCAATCAAATGTAAATGACAATATTTATGAGTGTCTTAAGTTTTAAAATGGTCAGGTTTGATTTGAACATGACTGGAAGGTCATGTTCCACCCCCTTACTTTAGTGTTCGTAGTCATAATAGAGATTGACAGACCACATGACTTTCATGCATTGCATGCCGGGCACTAGTGGCATAACAATTAAAGCAATGCATCAAATGCAAGCATTTGCAGCACCGCAAAACGTTCATTCTCCGGTTCTAATACCTTCTTGCTTTTACTTTGCCCCCCAAAAGAGGTATGTACAAAAACGAAGGAGAACAATACCGCTCCGTACAAAGACAAACTTGATGAAAAGTCAAAGAAAAGATACGAGGAAAAAAATCAAAAGAGTGAAAGGGTTAGACCCTTACGAGCACACAGAGTGGACAAAAGAGTTAGCGAGAGCCCAACTTTCACCACGCTCAAATTGATAATCATACGGTTCTTGGAGTGAGTGCATACACTCATGAAGTTTTTAGTAACTTCAGGTCACTTTAACAAGCCCAGGTACAGTTTACCGACAGATGGGTACAGGACCTTGAAATGCACCGTGTAGAATGAAAGACCATCGTACGTATCATAAGTTTACCAGTCTCACAAATCGTCTTCATAAATACACATTCGTTAACCATTTATTAATAGGACCTTTAAGCTCAACGGTAATTAATTAGTAGTGGAAATATTTTCTGGTTCATTACAGAAATGTAGCAGTGACAATAATATTGTATGCTGTAATCGTACTGCGCAATTAGTGATACAAAAAAAAAGTTTTATCCTGTGAATAAAAGTATATGTTTTTGTTAATGTACCATGGTAATAAAAGAAACGAAACGCAATATTGTGTCAGGACAATTCAGTATTTATGCACAATAAACACAGGCGCATAGCGCGACAATTTCTGTTCAGCGCCAGACTTGCTTGTAACCTATATCAACAATTCTGTTATGAAGAATGACATATTAGCTACTACAAAACACTGACCTTTGTGTAAATGCTTGGAGCAAACTAACATGTGAGCTGGAGTGTGGATGTTTGTTTAATATATTTTTTTTCTCTTTTTATTGTAGATGCCAAGAAAAAAGGGTTTTCGCATGCGGCGCACACCAAGAATCACCTCTGGTAAGTCCAATGCTAACCCAAATGTTTGCATTTGTGCAGAGAAGTTGCAAGCATCCATTGTTGCTGGGACTGCTGTTCAATGTGCACCATCCACTTCAGATGTGAATGCCTTAATTGCCTGCAGTGTTGTGGCTGCAATCAAGCATATGATAGCTCCAGTGTGTACATGGAAACCAGAGGATGTTGATGATATATGTGTAGAGGGGTGCCAGTTAGGTAGGTATATAGCTAAGGCAAGACAGGACATTGGCAGCAAGCATAGCGTTTGCAGGCTGATTGGGCAGCACACTGTGTTTGGCCAAAGATGGAAAGTTGATATTGGCCCGCCAGTTTACATAGATTTTGGGCTGTCGGAAGGGGAAGCTGTGTTGTATGAAAAGCTGCAGGAACATCTGTTGAGGGATGGCATGTGTCTGTTGGATCTTCACACTGCAGTTAGTGTCATCATTCATCACAAGAATTATTTTGTTGTTGTTGATTGTGGCACACGTAATGCAGCTGGGCTGGCATCTGAGATTGGCACAGCTGTGGCTGTTTTTAACACATGCCTTGACGACCTGATGCTTCACATCAGAAATTTACAGACGTCTTTAGATGCACAATGGTATGCTGTTAGCAGCATTTCTGTGCAGGCAGGTCAAGTTGATGTTGACGTGGAGAGCAGTGCAGTGTTTGTGGACAGGGATGTTGACACGAATCTTACAGCTAAAGTTGATAACACTTCTGTCAACCTTGAAACTGTTAATGCTGTCACGGGAGTTGGAGCAGAGGATAGCTGTTGCATTATAAAGAGTGTGAGAGGATCATTTCACCAGGCTGATGATCGATTTAAATATGGAGGAGTTCAGTGTATGGCTATAGGTCTGGTTAGCCTGGCAAAACATAAAGTTGATAGCGTCTTTTCATGGGAGACAAAAGTTCTTGACAGAGTTGTAGTTTTAGGTGACCTTTTGTACACCAATTTGAGAGACGGCAACATGATAAGCAACTCATCCAGTGTGTTGTGTGTCCCTGATTTGCCTAAAAAGTATTGTATTGATGGGCAAAACTTTGAGTTTGAGTATGGAGATTTTGTCAGTGGGGATGTTGATGTGCTTGAAGGGGAACTCATTGAGAATGGTGTCTACACTACCCTGCAGACTGGGCTGCAAAAGATCTGTGCCATGTATAATACATGTCTTCTGACATTGTGTGGCAGTACATGTGCAGTCATTTCTGAGAATGGACAATATGCACTAGTTGATTCTCATGCACGCAGTGCTGTGGGTTTGGTCAGTGAGCAGGGAAGAAGTGTTGTTTTGTGCTTCAGGTCACTTGAAGATGTGGTCAGACACATCTGCCAGCTGGCAACGGGCCTGAGTCAGAAGCAAAAGCCTTTTGAAGTAGCTGGTGTTTGTGTTAGGTACCTTATGGTGTCTGATAGTGCCACACCCAAAGACAGTTGTGAAAAAACGTGCAAAACCTTTACACCAGAATCAAGTTGTGATTCAATCCAGAATGAACCAAACATCAGTGATGTTATCATCGTGGAGTCTTTAATAGAGGCAGAGAGTTGCAAAATGTCTGGAAAGACCTTGAGTTGTTCTGAGTATAATTTGGGGTTATTATGTAATGATGCAACAAGAAAGCGCAAGATTTCAGTGGGTCACAGTGAAGCTAAGAAGTTAAAACAGTATGATGTGTCTCAGGTGAATTCAGATGTTGAATTTGTTAGTGAAGTGACAAACAACAAGCTGGTGTTTAGTCCCATTTCTGAGTGGGTTTGTCAGGCTTTGTGCACACAGTTAAATGTGGAGTTTGAAAAAATTAGTGTACCAGCGTCTACATGTGTTGGTTTGTTAGGTGTTCCATGCAAAAATGAAAGTATAGTGGCTGATGGGAACTGTTTCTTCAGAGCTATTTCTCAGGTTGTGACTGGCACACAAAAGCACCATCGCAAGATAAGACTTGCCATTGTGAAAGAGTTGGAGAGGAATGCTGCAATATATAGAAATATTTTAAGATCAGAGTATTCAACAGTTGCAGACTACATTCAGAAATCTAAAATGAGAAATGTTAACAGCTGGGCTACAGAAGTTGAAATCCAAGCAACTGCTAATTGTTTAGGAGTTGATGTATTTACATTTCATGATGAGCGTTGGCTAAAATATGGCTGTAATGGCAAGCTTTTGTCAGAAAAGGGAATCTATTTAGAAAATCGTCATGGGAATCATTATGAGACGGTGGTCTGTGTTCATAAGCCTCAACTGCAGACCTGTTATGGCTACTGCAAAATCAGTGCATCTGTTATCAAAGGATACAGCACTAGGTTAAAGAGTAAGGATAGTTTTTTTTTTGACAAAACACAGGATCACACATTTTGTGCAGATGAAGTAGTGTTAGATACACATGCTGATGGTGAGGTTTTGAATGACGCAAGTCAGTTTAGCTTCAGTCCCATTTCCAATGGAGTTGCACAAAGTTTATGCTATAAATTTAATGTTGACTTTCAGAAGCAGGATAACAAAGTTCACACTGTTTATGGTCATTTAGGTGTTGTTTGTAAAACAAATAAGGTTATAGAGGACAGCAATAGTTTCTTTAGGGCTTTATCTGAAGTAATCAGTGGTTCTGAGAAAAGTCATAGAAAAATAAGGCTTGCTGTTTTGAAGTATATGGAAAACAATGGTGAAGAGCACATGAAGTTCGTGGTAAAAGATTATGTTTCAATATCTGAGTATATTTCAAAGTCACAAATGAAGTATGTTGGGAATCCTGCTACTGACACAGAATTTCAGGCTGCAGCAAATGCTTTTGGATTGGACATATTTATGTTTAATGGAGATAAATGGCACAAGTATAGCTGCACAAGTACAGATACCACAAATGAAGGGATATACTTGAAATGTGAAAATAGTCATTTTGTGCCAGTAATTTGTGTGCAACATTTTAATAAGGAGGGTTGTTTTGGTTTATGCAGAGCGACTAATTTATCTACACCACAGCACATGTGTAGAGGAAAAACAAAAGAAGCAATGAAGGATACATTAAATATATGTAGTTCATCAACTAAACATATGGTTTCTAAGCATTCAAAAAAGAAAAAGTATTTTAAAAATCAAATTGCATACCAAGTAAATGCATTACATAAGGAAAAGGTGAAGGCAAGGAGCATAAAAAAATATCAAAAAGATTTGTTGCATAGGCAAAAGGTAAAAGAAATAAGCACCTGGAAATATGAGCAAAATGTATCTCACAAAGAAAAGGTTAAAGAAATGAGCATCAGGAAATACAAGCAAAATGTATCTCATAAAGAAAAGGTTAAAGAAATGAGCATCAGGAAATACAAGCAAAATGTATCTCATAAAGAAAAGGTTAAAGAAATGAGCATCAGGAAATACAAGCAAAATGTATCTCATAAAGAAAAGGTTAAAGAAATGAGCATCAGGAAATACAAGCAAAATGTATCTCATAAAGAAAAGGTTAAAGAAATGAGCATCGGGAAATACAAGCAAAATGTATCTCATAAAGAAAAGGTTAAAGAAATGAGCATCGGGAAATACAAGCAAAATGTATCTCATAGAGAAAAGGTTAAAGAAATGAGCATCGGGAAATACAAGCAAAATGTATCTCATAGAGAAAAGGTTAAAGAAATGAGCATCGGGAAATACAAGCAAAATGTATCTCATAGAGAAAAGGTTAAAGAAATGAGCATCGGGAAATACAAGCAAAATGTATCTCATAGAGAAAAGGTTAAAGAAATGAGCATCGGGAAATACAAGCAAAATGTATCTCATAAAGAAAAGCTAAAAGAAATCAGTATAAGGAAATACAAATTAAATGAGTTGCATAGGCAAAATTTAAAAGCAGTAAGTTTTAAAAAGTATCATGGAAATCTAGAATATAAAAGGCGTGCTATTGCTGGTGTCAGCTTGAAAAGGCAGCAAAGGAAAGAAAAGGGAGAGCAGTTTGATTTTGTGATGACAAATTTTTTAGATAAAATAAAAGATGGACCAGATTTTGTTTGCTGTGTCTGCCATAGGTTGTTATTTAGACATCAGGTGTTACATTGTCAAAAAAACTATTATAACAAAACTAAAACTGCAGCACTGATTGCAGAAAAATGTTTAACTGAAGACTATTTACACAAATGTAATAAAGATTGTACAAATCCATGTCACTGGTTGGAGACAGTTAAAGCTAAACTATGGATCTGTTATACATGCCATTATAAAATTAATAAAAATGAAGTTCCTCCAGAGTCTGTAAAAAACCATTTAGAAGTTCATCCCATTCCACCTGAATTGGCATGTTTAAATAGCTTAGAACAACATTTAATAGCTTTACATATACCATTTATGAAAATGCTAGCCTTACCTAAGGGTGGACAAAATGGAGTACATGGACCAGTGACATGTGTACCAGCAAACATTGTGGAAACCACCAATGTCTTACCCCGTTCTAGCATGGAAGGATCTTTATTACCAGTAAAGCTAAAGCGCAAGTTAACTTACAAAGGCCACTATCAATACCAGTTTGTTGACACTATCCACATAAGACAGGCTTTACAATATTTAAAAGAGTCAAATGTGCATTATAAAGATGTAGAATTCAATGAAAGTTGGCAAAATCAGTTTTGTATGCATCAAGAGGAAGCTGTGGAAGAGGAGAGTGATAAAAATGCAGTAAGCGGTGTTATATCTTCAAATGTTGATGACGAGCTTTTACATGACAGACAGCAGCACTGTATGTTTCAGGACACATGTCTCATGCCTGTTGATATTGGTCAGGAAGCACTAGATCAATATTTTACTAACATATTAAATCTAGCTCCAGCAGAAGGGAATAATCCTGTAAAATTACTTTCTGATCATGCAAATGAAGCCAAATGTTTCCCAGTGTTATTTCCAAAGGGGGTGAATACATATCATGAAAACAGAGAGAAGCGTTTGACACTGTCCCGTTATTTTAATAACCGGATTTTACATGCTGATGGCAGGTTTGCACAAAATGTTGAATATATCTTTTTTGCTCAGTATATGTCTGAGATTGAACAGGTTATCTCTAATGTGTCAATAGCATTGCGAAAAGGAAAAGGTGATTGTACATATCAGAATGTTAGCCATGAGTTGTTGAAAGATGAAGAGTCTTTGAAGAAGTTGTTGGAGTTTGATGATGGGTACCGTTTTCTTAAACCTATTAGAGGTACTCCAGCTTTTTGGCAGGCAGCACAGCGTGACCTCTTAGCTTGTGTTCGTCAGCTTGGTATACCCACTTGGTTTTGTTCATTTTCGTCAGCTGACATGCGATGGACAAATCTTCTTTATAGTATTTTGAAACAGCAAGGTAGAACAGAAACAGTTGAACAGTTAGAGTGGGCAGACAGGTGTGATCTGCTGCGTCGAAATCCTGTGACTGCAGCAAGGATGTTTGACTTTCGGTGGCATTGTTTTTTGAAGGAGGTACTCATGTCTCCATTGCATCCGATTGGTAAAATTAAGGATTACTTTTACAGAGTGGAATTTCAACAGCGAGGTTCACCTCATGTGCACTGTCTGTTTTGGATTGAGAATGCTCCACAGATTGATAAAAATACAGATGAAGAGGTGATTCAGTTTATTGATGAATATGTAACTTGTGAATTGCCTTCACAAGATGAGACTTTATTGGACATTGTCTCATCTGTACAACAGCATTCAAAGCGGCATTCTAAAACTTGCAAAAAAAAAAACACAGTTTGCCGGTTTAATTTTCCCAGGCCACCATCCAGTCGAACATTTATATGTCATAGGAAAAGTGATATTTCCGAGCAAATATGCAAGTGTCAAGTGGATAAGAGAGAAGATGATTTACAACAATGTGCCTGTGAAAGTCAGCGTCAGCAAGACTCTTTTAAGATGAGAAGAAAGCAGGCAAGTGATATCTTAACAACAATCAAGAAAGCTCTTTCAGATGAGAGTAGGAGTTTTGAAAGTGTGGAGCATTTGTTTCAGAGTTTAGGTATGAATCAGGCAACTTTTGAGGAGGCATACAAATGCTTTAGTCGAAATACACATGTTGTGTTGAAAAGGCAGGTAAACGAGGTTTGGATAAATCAATACAGTAAGCCACTGTTGAAATGTTACAATGCTAATTTGGATATTCAATTTGTAATTGATGCTTATGCCTGCTGTGTTTACATAATTTCTTACATGTCAAAATCTGAAAAAGAGATGGGTTTGTTGTTAGGTAATGCTCAGAAGGAAGCATATAAAGATGGAAATGTTAGTGCAAGGGAGGCTTTGAAGTCATTAGGCAGCGTATACCTTCATAACAGAGATGTTAGTGCTCAGGAGGCTGTGTATAGGCTAACAAATATGCATCTAAAAGAATGTTCTAGGAAAGTTGTGTTTGTGCCAACAGGGGACAATGTAGTTAAAATGAGTTTGCCCTTAAAAGTGTTAAGACAAAAAGCAACATCACAGGATTTAACAGCAGAGGACATGTGGATGACTAGTATTGTAGACCGGTATACAAATAGACCAAAAAGCAGTGATTTTAATGATATGTGTATGGCCACATTTGCCTCCGAATATCGTGTTTTGAGTAAAAATGAAAAATCCACTAAGCCAATACAGTTGAACAATAGATGTGGTTTTGTTACTAAGAGAACACGGTCACAACCTGCAGTTGTTCGTTATGCACGATTTTCAGAGACTAAAAATACTGAATTGTTTTATCAGAGTATTATGCAGTTGTTTTTGCCATATCGTGTAGATCAGGAACTAAAGCCTTCAAACTATACAACATTTGAACAGTTTTACAAGAATGGTGTTGTGAAGTTTAGCGATGGATTTCTGCATTCAGTGAAATCAGTTGTTGATGCAAATAGACGTAAGTTTGAAATAAACGCAGATAAACTGGATAATGTTCAAAATACAATTGATTTGGATGGTGTAACAGAAGATGCCTGGTGTGAGCTTTGTCCAGAACAGGAGTTGGAGCGTTTAGAGTGTGAGCAGGAATGGAAAGATAAAGAGCAAATAGGGGAAGAAGACAATGAGAATATTCCAGATTTAGCTGTGTGCAGCCAACAGGTTTCACATTTAGAAAAGAGAAATGACATTATGCCCAGAAGAGACGGTTTGGCTTTAATTAGATCTCTAAATGAGACACAGCTTTCAGTCTTTTATCAGATTAGGCAGTGGTGCTTGGATAAGACAGTAGGCAAAAACCCAGATCCATTGCATGTATTTATTACTGGAGGTGCAGGAACAGGGAAAAGCCATTTGATTAAAGCAATTCACTATGAAGCAGCAAGGTTATTGTCACCAATGTGTCGTCATCCTGAAAATGTTTGTGTTTTATTAACTGCGCCTACTGGGATTGCTGCATATAACTTACATGCAACAACAATCCACAACACATTTAGCATTGGTAAAGATGTCCGCTTACCTTACACCCCTCTGGGTGAGGAAAAGTTAAATTGCCTACGTGCTAAATATTGTGATCTGCAGATCCTGATAATTGATGAAATCTCCATGGTTGATCAGAGACTAATGGCTTACATCCATGGTAGATTAAGACAGATTAAACAAATTGGAGATTTTTCGCCTTTTGGAAATGTTAGTGTTATTACTGTTGGAGACTTTTTTCAGTTGCCTCCAGTAAAAGGAAAACCCCTGTATGTTGAGGATGTTGGTATGAACTTGTGGTCTAGTCTATTTAGGGTTGTTGAACTAAATAAAATAGTAAGGCAGAGCGATGTTGGGTTTGCAGAATTATTAAACAGGTTAAGAACTCACATTAAAGGGGCTCCATTATTAGAAAAGGACATTAAAAGCTTAAAGCATTGTGAAACTGGTGAAGTTAGCTCAGCTTTACACATTTTTCCAACAAACAAACAAGTAAATGAGCATAATATGCAGCAGTTGTTTAAGATGTGTCCTGATTATGTTGAGATACCTGCTCAGGATTTTGTCAATAGTAGGAAAACAGGGAAACTGGAGTTAAAAACTGGACATCATGCCAAAACATATAACACATGTTTGAATGAAAAGCTTCTCTTGGGGAAAGGTGCCCGCGTAATGTTGTGTAAAAATGTAGATGTAATGGATGGTCTTGTTAATGGTGTATGTGGTACGGTAACACACATAGTTTATCTTACTGAGGACAAGAAGCTTCCCAAAACCATTTACGTAAAATTCGATGACAATCATATAGGTGCACAAAGGAGGAAAAACTGTGTGTATTACCCAGCACTTGAAATAGGCTCTACAGGTATTGAAGCAGAAGAAGAAAAGGTAACTGAGAAAGGTGGATTGCGGCGGCAGTTTCCACTGAAACTTGCATGGGCTTGTACAGTACATAAGGTACAAGGAGTTACTGTTGATGATGCAGTAGTGTCTCTTAAAAATGTGTTTGCTCCAGGACAGGCATATGTTGCCTTAAGTCGTGTTAGGAGTTTGTCAGGTTTAATAATTCAAGATTTCAATGAAAAAGCTATTTACTCTAAAGGTGGTGTAAAGGATGTAATCGAAAGAATGCCCCAATTTTTGTCTGAAAATACAGCATGTACTAAGACACACGATTTCACAGTAGTGTTAATGAATGTGCAGAATTTAACTCTACATGTAGCTGATCTGGTATTGTGCACACAGCATTTGCAGCCTAACTGTATTGCTGTTACAGAGACATGGATGTCTGCCGATTCTTCATTAGACACTGTAAAAATTGACGGTTATGGGTTTCAGCATAATCCACGAAGTGCATCTTACACTAGAAGTAACCCAACATTTATTGAAATACAAAGCCAACAGCATGGTGGCGTTGGCATGTATACTGCAGACAGTTTGACATCTGAAATTATAGCTATACCAGATGCCAATTTAGAATGTTTACTTTGCAACTATTGTACATGGAACATTTTAATAGCAGTTATTTATCGGCCTCCTTCTTATACCATGGCACTGTTTAAACAAAACCTAGGAAAGTTACTTGATTGGCTAGATAAAAAAAGTAATACAGTAGTAGTAATGGGAGATTTTAATGACAATGTTCTAAAATCTTCAAGTATTTGCAAGTTTGTCACAGACAAAGGATTCATTCAACATGTAACACAGCCCACCACGGAGAAGGGCACATTAATTGATCATGTGTATGTTAAAACAACACATTATGATGTAAAAGCTGTAGTCTTTCCAACATATTTTAGTGACCATGAAGGGATTTTTTGTACGTTTAAATCCAAGACTCCTACATGACAAAAGGGCAGTGAGCAGCAGTGTATGTGTGTGTGTGTGTGTGTAAATTTATGTAAATAATGACCTAAAAGTACAAAAAGCACAGCTAACCATGAGAGAAAAGAAATATTCCGCTCTTCTCCTCTCTACTCTTCTTCCCTTTTCTGGAACGCAGTGGGGAGGTAGAGCGTACAGCCTAAACCGGCGGGGAGGTGTGGGAAGCCAGACCAGGCGCCCCCCTTCTAGCTCCCTCTCTGCTCTCTCCTATCTTGTCCCTTTTGTCTTACTTCTCTCTATTACCTATTCTATCCCGTTGAAGAAGTTATCCTCCGTAAATGCTAAGGAGAAAAGAAATATTCCGCTCTTCTCCTCTCTACTCTTCTTCCCTTTTCTGGAACGCAGTGGGGAGGTAGAGCGTACAGCCTAAACCGGCGGGGAGGTGTGGGAAGCCAGACCAGGCGCCCCCCTTCTAGCTCCCTCTCTGCTCTCTCCTATCTTGTCCCTTTTGTCTTACTTCTCTCTATCACCTATTCTATCCCGTTGAAGAAGTTATCCTCCGTAAATCCTCCGTAAATCATGAAGCAGATGTGAGGAAGCAGTTTAAGAGTCTGAATGCTCGGAAAGCTCCCGGCCCAGACGGTGTGTCTCCTGCCACCCTCAGACACTGTGCAAACGAGCTGGCCCCAGTGTTTTCTGGCATCTTCAACTCCTCACTGCAGGCATGTCATGTGCCTGCCTGCTTCAAGTTTCTACCATAATCCCTGTCCCCAAGAAACCTAGGATCACTGGACTAAATGACTACAGACCCGTGGCTCTGACATCTGTGGTCATGAAGTCATTTGAGCGCCTAGTTCTCTCCCATCTCAAGACCCTCACGGCCCCCCTCCTGGACCCCCTGCAGTTTGCATATAGAGCCAACAGGTCTGTAGACGACGCCATCAACATGGCCCTACACTTCATCCTGCAGCATCTGGACTCCCCAGGAACCTACGCCAGGATCCTGTTTGTGGACTTCAGCTCTGCCTTCAACACCATCCTTCCAGACCATCTCCGAGACAAGCTTTCCCAGATGAATGTGCCTGATCCCATCTGCCGGTGGATCACTGACTTCCTGACGGACAGGAAGCAGCATGTGAGGCTGGGAAAGAATGTCTCGGACTCCCGGACCATCAGCACCGGCTCCCCTCAGGGCTGTGTTCTTTCTCCTCTGCTCTTCTCCCTGTACACCAACTGCTGCACCTCCACCCACCAGTCTGTCAAGCTAATCAAGTTTGCAGATGACACCACCACCCACCAGTCTGTCAAGCTAATCAAGTTTGCAGATGACACCACCGTTATTGGACTCATCTCGGACGCCCCCCTCCTGGACCCCCTGCAGTTTGCATATAGAGCCAACAGGTCTGTAGACGACGCCATCAACATGGCCCTACACTTCATCCTGCAGCATCTGGACTCCCCAGGAACCTACGCCAGGATCCTGTTTGTGGACTTCAGCTCTGCCTTCAACACCATCCTTCCAGACCATCTCCGAGACAAGCTTTCCCAGATGAATGTGCCTGATCCCATCTGCCGGTGGATCACTGACTTCCTGACGGACAGGAAGCAGCATGTGAGGCTGGGAAAGAATGTCTCGGACTCCCGGACCATCAGCACCGGCTCCCCTCAGGGCTGTGTTCTTTCTCCTCTGCTCTTCTCCCTGTACACCAACTGCTGCACCTCCACCCACCAGTCTGTCAAGCTAATCAAGTTTGCAGATGACACCACCACCCACCAGTCTGTCAAGCTAATCAAGTTTGCAGATGACACCACCGTTATTGGACTCATCTCGGACGCCCCCCTCCTGGACCCCCTGCAGTTTGCATATAGAGCCAACAGGTCTGTAGACGACGCCATCAACATGGCCCTACACTTCATCCTGCAGCATCTGGACTCCCCAGGAACCTACGCCAGGATCCTGTTTGTGGACTTCAGCTCTGCCTTCAACACCATCCTTCCAGACCATCTCCGAGACAAGCTTTCCCAGATGAATGTGCCTGATCCCATCTGCCGGTGGATCACTGACTTCCTGACGGACAGGAAGCAGCATGTGAGGCTGGGAAAGAATGTCTCGGACTCCCGGACCATCAGCACCGGCTCCCCTCAGGGCTGTGTTCTTTCTCCTCTGCTCTTCTCCCTGTACACCAACTGCTGCACCTCCACCCACCAGTCTGTCAAGCTAATCAAGTTTGCAGATGACACCACCACCCACCAGTCTGTCAAGCTAATCAAGTTTGCAGATGACACCACCGTTATTGGACTCATCTCGGACGCCCCCCTCCTGGACCCCCTGCAGTTTGCATATAGAGCCAACAGGTCTGTAGACGACGCCATCAACATGGCCCTACACTTCATCCTGCAGCATCTGGACTCCCCAGGAACCTACGCCAGGATCCTGTTTGTGGACTTCAGCTCTGCCTTCAACACCATCCTTCCAGACCATCTCCGAGACAAGCTTTCCCAGATGAATGTGCCTGATCCCATCTGCCGGTGGATCACTGACTTCCTGACGGACAGGAAGCAGCATGTGAGGCTGGGAAAGAATGTCTCGGACTCCCGGACCATCAGCACCGGCTCCCCTCAGGGCTGTGTTCTTTCTCCTCTGCTCTTCTCCCTGTACACCAACTGCTGCACCTCCACCCACCAGTCTGTCAAGCTAATCAAGTTTGCAGATGACACCACCACCCACCAGTCTGTCAAGCTAATCAAGTTTGCAGATGACACCACCGTTATTGGACTCATCTCGGACGCCCCCCTCCTGGACCCCCTGCAGTTTGCATATAGAGCCAACAGGTCTGTAGACGACGCCATCAACATGGCCCTACACTTCATCCTGCAGCATCTGGACTCCCCAGGAACCTACGCCAGGATCCTGTTTGTGGACTTCAGCTCTGCCTTCAACACCATCCTTCCAGACCATCTCCGAGACAAGCTTTCCCAGATGAATGTGCCTGATCCCATCTGCCGGTGGATCACTGACTTCCTGACGGACAGGAAGCAGCATGTGAGGCTGGGAAAGAATGTCTCGGACTCCCGGACCATCAGCACCGGCTCCCCTCAGGGCTGTGTTCTTTCTCCTCTGCTCTTCTCCCTGTACACCAACTGCTGCACCTCCACCCACCAATCTGTCAAGCTAATCAAGTTTGCAGATGACACCACCGTTATTGGACTCATCTCGGACGGGGACGAGTCTGCCTACAGGAGGGAGGTTGAACGTCTGGTGTCTTGGTGCAGCCCCCCTTCTAGCTCTCCTCTCTGCTCTCTCCTATCCTAAAGCAATGCATTATCAGGGACTGTAATATCTAGTCCTTTAACTGAATCACAATGGCTGAGTAAGGGAGGGAAGTGGAAAGGTTACACCTCACTTCTAGCTATGCTTTATATGTTAGTCAGCCCAATTCTGTGCACACTCATTCTTAATGACTAACCTCAGCCAATTGCTATTACAGTGGTTTTTTTTTCCTGCATTAAGTGACTTTACCATTAATTAATAAACGCAATATTTTAAAGTTTTTTGTAGATATCTTTGGGTATTTCACAATAATTTACTGGGTTCTTGTGCACATGAGGAAATTCTGTCCATAGACTTCTAAATAACTGTAACTGTTTTTTCATTCATCTTTCAGATACAATGTATGCATCACACATAGAAAAATTAAATGTACAATTTGCTAAAGATAGCAGTAAGTATTCACTTTTAAATAGCACATAGTACAGTTGTGCTATCAAACAGAGTAGTCATGCTCACATGTTGTTAATGCAGGTTTTGCTTTATCCACTTAGCCTTAAAAAGCAAAAAGACACTGGTAATGGTACTCCTGGTTTACTGGGATAGGGTTCGACTCCCTGTGGTGTCCTTGCTTATGGCTATAACGGACTAATACATGCTATTGACCATTACATTTACATTAAAGTAATAAACAACCATGTCAATCCAGTTACATCTATATCGAGGGTGCTTCTGATTGATGATTAGTGCTTCGAGTTTGGTTTGTAGCTTGTAATTAGCTTTCTGGTCTGGGCAAATAAAGTCTAATAGCAAAGTGTAAAGTAGGGTTAAGTGATATGTAAAAATTTGCCAACCAACAATTTTAAGTCCAACAATCAACAATATAAGATATATATACATGCATGTGCATACTTTTTGATGGGCGGGGCAATGTAATCATGCACAGACTGATTTGAACGTTTACAACAAAGAAGTCCAAACTAATTGCCATAAAAAATAAAGTCAGCAATTTAGGATTTTATTTGACTACCAAAACAGTGTGCTACTTGTGCAGATGTATAATGCAAGCAAAGGAATCAAACACGACTAACTTGCATGAGCATGTATGTGTCCACCATCCAAACATTTTTTCTAACATAGGCTCGTGCCTTTCTTTGTGTCTGTTTTGAATTTCAGTAATTGAATCGCTGCACTTCGGCACACTCTGAGGAGAGTGCAAAAAAGGTGGTGTTCAAACAGTGCTGTAATTTCTATCCTGTTAACTGCTTCTATTAGCTCCATCATTGTTAGCAAACTTACTTATGGGCAAATAAATAAATCGCCCATATCATCGAATTGCGAAACCTTAGCAGACAGATGGAGAGGGATGACGTAAGAATGCACCAGCAGAACTTTATTCCTGTGGAGGCAGTGAACACAATATACAGCTGAACACTAATATTTCACCCAAAACGGGCTCTTGAGAAACTCTACAGTAACTTTTCTTTTTGTCACTCTCTGTAAACTTTAACTTCAAACTCTCACTCACTAATGTGCAAACACCACACAAAGAGAGGTTGTCCTTGTCTTCTCTACCACATTGAACCTGTGGCACAGATTATATTATGTTTCAAGGCTATTAATTAATTTGTTTTTTATTTGTTTTTATGTTTTTCACCCAATTCTTGTAGAAGCCAAAGCTGAAAGGGAAAGGAACTCCATGTGACTCGCAGACCTCTACAATGAGTACAAAAGTATACAATCTGGAAATTGCAAAAATATGTCATAATGACCAAAAAAATTCCAAATGGAACACTAAATTCTGGTTGAGGGCACATTTCTAACACAATTTTGTATATGTGTTAGGATGTTACATGAGGGAAATTACAAGGCCTAAAATATGAAACAGAATGCTGCAAGAATCACATTTTAAAGTCAAAAACATGCAAAAATGTTTGCATTGATCCATGACACTGACCATAAAACATGAATAAAATAGGAAATCAGATAATTTTTATGGCAATATATCAAAACTCACTGTGGCACCATGGCCAAACAACTAGCTAACATTTAATCTCATTCAACAATCATTATTTTTGTCCCACTAGGTGGCGCTCTAACATTACTGATAAATGGCATATCAAAAATTTCTGAGCTTGACTCTCGACTCATGCCTGCGATGTTTGGGAGAGATTGGACATTTTGTTTTGGAGTGACAGCAGATTACTGCTTTTTGGCGAGTGATTGAAACTCTACGTGCCGCCATGACCACCCCGTTTCCCTGAATATAAAAAGCTTCGCAATTTTACATCACAAAGGTCTTTAGATTCCACAAACTTCAGATCGGTCCAATCTGATGAGATCCCTTGGAGGAGTTCGTCAAAGAACTGTGCCTGGAAAGAGGGGAAAATGTCGCCAAAATTACACATTAATTTTAAAATGGCTGACTTCCTGTTGGATTTGGGATATTGCTCCAAGAGACTTTTTTGTACATCTTGGTATCTCCTATAAGCTTACCAGGTTTCAGACTCATACATAAAACACAGAGCTGGGGCTGTGGTTTTGAAATTTTGTAGGGGGCGCTGTGGAGCCATTTCGCGCTATTCAATGAAAATGATCACATGACAACAAAGCCTTCATCCATTTGGGGGTGTGTGCCAAATTTCAAGCCTCTATAAACTTTCCAAGCCCCTCAAAAGCCACTTCATCTTTCATGTTGAACCGCGTTGCCACCAGGGTGCGCCGTTCAGTGTAAAGTCACAATTTTTGCACTGAAGCATCACGAGGGACTGATGGTGATATTCACCGCTTTTGAGGTGGCCACGATGAACCTGTGAAAATCAGTACAACAAAATTAAAGCCATGACATTTCCTGTGGCCACTAGGTGGCGCTGTCCGTATTTCCGACAATGGGCACGTCAATCTGTTCAGGGCGGGTCTGACATCATGCCTGTAAAGTCTGGTACTGATCAGACTGGATTTCATTGAGTTATACTAATTTGTTTCTTCATGGCGTGACATCAAAGTTCGCCATGCTGCTGGGGTCACACCCTTTTGCGAAAAGTCACAGTTTTCACTGTAACCCAAGACCAACTCCTTAAGGCTTTCCTGGAGAAATTTGAGGCTGCAGGTGTCACCCATCACTATACTGTACCCCAAAGTGTAAAACATGACATTTCCTGTTCCCACTAGGTGGCGCTGTCACTGGTGTCAAATATGGCAGTTGAAATATGTTCAGGGGTGGAGCCTTATCATATGTGTTCACTTTGGTCAAGGTCAGAAAATGTATGACAAAATGAGAGGCAATAAGATTTTCATGGCGAGTCATCGAAATTCGCCATGGCGCCACGGCCTCATAGTATTGTGAAAACTCAAAAGCTCCGCAATTTAACATGGCACAAGGGTGTAGTTGACACTGACCAAAGATGAAGCTTATACAACCAAATCCCAAGGAGGAGTTCGCAAAAGTTCGAGGCATGGAAATGGCAAAATTAGAGCCAAAATGTCACCTTCTCTTCCAAATGGCGGACTTCCTGTTGGGTTTGCATCAATGGGCCCACAGACTTTTTTGTTCGACTCGGCATGATACACATGTGTGCCAAATTTCATACATGTAGCTCAAACGATGTGGTCGTAGGGATGCATTTAACAAGGCATAGGTGGCGCTCTAGAGCCATTTCCCAGTGCTCATATGTAAAACCATTAAAATACAAAATTTTTCACCAGACCTGGCATGTGTGCAAAATTTCATGAGTTTTTGAGCATGTTTAGGCCCTCAAAAAGGCCCTTGTTTCGCCTGAATAATAATAATAATAATAATAATAATAATAATAATAATAAGAAACGGAGCAGATACAATAGGGCCTTCGCACTCTCGGTGCTCGGGCCCTAATAATAATAATAATAATTAAAGCTGCAAGCAGCGTTATGAGGGCCCTCGCACCCCCGGCACGTCGAGCCACTGCCAACAACTCAAACCGGCACGTCCGATGTGATGTCACATTGATGGATTTCATGCTTTTAATCACCAGCTAACATTTCATCTTATTCAACCAGGATTATAGTCATGCCACTAGGTGGCGCTCTAACCATTATTGACAAATAGCATAACAAACATTTCCAAGCTCGAGTCTCATCACACCTGCGACCTTTGGGAGAGATTGGACATTGTGTTTTTTAGTGACAGCAGATTACTGCTTTTTGCGAGTGATTGAAACTCTACGTGCCGCCATGACCACCCCGTTTCCCTGAACGGAAAAAGCTTCGCAATTTAACATCACAAAGGTCTTTAGATTCTACACACTGAAGAATGCTTCAATATGATGAAATCCCTTGGAGGAGTTCGTCAAAGTATGAGGCCTGAAAAGGGGGGAAAATGTCATCAAAATTACACATTAATTTTAAAATGGCTGACTTCCTGTTGGATTTGGGATATTGCTCCAAGAGACTTTTTTGTACATCTTGATATCTCCTATAAGCTTACCAGGTTTCAGAATCATACATAGAACACAGAGCAGGGGCTGTGGTTTTGAAATATTGTAGGGGGCGCTGTGGAGCCATATCGCGCTATTCAATGAAAATGATCACATGCCAACAAAGCCTTCATCCATTTGGAGGTGTGTGCCAAATTTCAAGCCTCTATAAACTTGCCAAGACCCTCAAAAGCCACTTCATCTTTCATGTTGAACAGCATTGCCACCAGGGTGCGCCGTTCAGTTTAAAGTCACAATTTTTGCACTGAAGCATCACGAGGGACTGATGGTGATATTCACCGCTTTTGAGGTGGCCAAGATGAACCTGTGAAAATCAGTACAACAAAATTAAAGCCATGACATTTCCTGTTGCCACTAGGTGGCGCTGTCCGTATTTCCGACAATGGGCACATCAATCTGTTCAGGGCGGGTCTGACATCATGCCTGTAAAGTCTGGTACTGATCAGACTGGATTTCATTGAGTTATACTAATTTGTTTCTTCATGGCGTGACATCAAAGTTCGCCATGCTGCTGGGGTCACACCCTTTCGCGAAAAGTCACAGTTTTCACTGTAACCCAAGACCAACTCCTTAAGGCTTTCCTGGAGAAATTTGAGGCTGCAGATGTCACCCATCACTATACTGTACCCCAAAGTGTAAAACATGACATTTCCTGTTCCCACTAGGTGGCGCTGTCCTTGATGTCAAATATGGCAGTTGAAATATGTTCAGGGGTGGAGCCTTATCATATGTGTGCTCTTTGGTCCAGATCGGAACATGTATGACAGAATGAGAGGCAATAAGATTTTCATGGCGAGTCATCGAAATTCGCCATGGCACCACGGCCTCATAGTATTGTGAAAACTCAAAAGCTCCGCAATTTAACATGGCACAAGGGTGTAGTTGACACTGTCCAAATTTGAAGCTTATAGGACCAAATCCCAAGGAGGAGTTCGTTAAAGTTCGAGGCATGGAAATGGCAAAATTAGAGCCAAAATGTCACCTTCTCTTCCAAATGGCGGACTTCCTGTTGGGTTTGCGTCAATGGGCCCACAGACTTTTTTGTTCGTCTTGGCATAATACACATGTGTGCCAAATTTCATACGTGTAGCTCAAACGATGTGGTCGTAGGGCTGCATTTAACAAGGCATAGGTGGCGCTGTAGAGCCATTTCCCAGTGCTCATAAGTAAAACCATTAAAATACAAAATTTTTCACCAGACCTGGCATGTGTGCAAAATTTCATGAGTTTTTGAGCATGTTTAGGCCCTCAAAAAGGCCCTTGTTTGGGGTGAATAATAATAATAATAATAATAATAATTAAAGCTGCAAGCAGCGTTATGAGGGCCCTCGCACCCCCGGCGCGTCGAGCCACGCCCAACACCTAAAACCAGCACGTCCGATCTGATGTCACATTGATGGAATTCATGCATTTAACCACCAGTTAACATTTCATTTGGTTCAACCATGAGTATAGTCGTCCCACTAGGTGGCGCTCTAACCATTATAGACAAAGGGCATAACAAACATTTCCGAGCTCGAGTCTCATCACGCCTGCGACCTTTGGGAGAGATTGGACTTTGTGTCTTTGAGTGACAGCATATTACTGCTTTTTGGCGAGTGATTGAAACTCCACGTGCCGCCATGACCACCCCGTTTCCTTGAACGTAAAAAGCTTCGCAATTTAGCATCACAAAGGTCTTTAGATTCCACACACTGGAGAATGGTTCAATATGATGAAATCCCTTGGAGGAGTTCGTCAAAGTATGAAGCCTGAAAAGAGGGGAAAATGCCGCCAAAATTACACATTAATTTTAAAATGGCTGACTTCCTGTTGGATTTGGGATATTGCTCCAAGAGACTTTTTTGTACATCCAGATATTTTCCATAAGCTTACCAGGTTTCAGACTCATAGATGAAACACAGAGCTGGGGCTGATGTTTTGAAATTTTGTAGGGGGCGCTGTGGAGCAATTTCGCGCTATTCAATGAAAATGATCACATGACAACAAAGCCTACATCCATTTGGAGGTGTGTGCCAAATTTCAAGCCTCTATAAACTTTCCAAGCCCCTCAAAAGCCACTTCATCTTTCATGGTGAACCGCGTTGCCACCAGGGTGCGCCGTTCAGTTTAAAGTCACAATTTTTGCACTGAAGCATCACGAGGGACTGATGTTGATATTCATCGCTTTTGAGGTGGCCACGATGAACCTGTGAAAATCAGTACAACAAAATTAAAGCCATGACATTTCCTGTTGCCACTAGGTGGCGCTGTCCGTATTTCCGACAATGGGCACATCAATCTGTTCAGGGCGGGTCTGACATCATGCCTGTAAAGTCTGGTACTGATCAGACTGGATTTCATTGAGTTATACTAATTTGTTTCTTCATGGCGTGACATCAAAGTTCGCCATGCTGCTGGGGTCACACCCTTTTGCAAAAAGTCACAGTTTTCACTGTAACCCAAGACCAACTCCTTAAGGCTTTCCTGGAGAAATTTGAGGCTGCAGATGTCACCCATCACTATACTGTACCCCAAAGTGTAAAACATGACATTTCCTGTTCCCACTAGGTGGCGCTGTCCTTCATGTCAAATATGGCAGTTGAAATATGTTCAGGGGTGGAGCCTTATCATATGTGTTCACTTTGGTCAAGGTCAGAAAATGTATGACAAAATGAGAGGCAATAAGATTTTCATGGCGAGTCATCGAAATTCGCCATGGCGCCACGGCCTCATAGTATTGTGAAAACTCAAAAGCTCCGCAATTTAACATGGCACAAGGGTGTAGTTGACACTGACCAAATATGAAGGTTATGAAATCAAACCCCAAGGAGGAGTTCGCAAAAGTTCGAGGCATGGAAATGGCAAAATTAGAGCCAAAATGTCACCTTCTCTTCCAAATGGCGGACTTCCTGTTGGGTTTGCGTCAATGGGCCCACAGACTTTTTTGTTCGTCTTGGCATGATACATATGTGTGCCAAATTTCATACATGTAGCTCAAACGATGTGGTCGTAGGGCTGCATTTAACAAGGCATAGGTGGCGCTCTAGAGCCATTTCCCAGTGCTCATATGTAAAACCATTAAAATACAAAATTTTTCACCAGACCTGGCATGTGTGCAAAATTTCATGAGTTTTTGAGCATGTTTAGGCCCTCAAAAAGGCCCTTGTTTCGCCTGAATAATAATAATAATAATAATAATAATAATAATAATAATAAGAAACGGAGCAGATACAATAGGGCCTTCGCACTCTCGGTGCTCGGGCCCTAATAATAACACCCAACACCTAAAACCAGCACGTCCGATCTGATGTCACATTGATGGAATTCATGCATTTAACCACCAGCTAACATTTCAACTCATTCATTCATGATTAGTTAGTCGTTCCACTAGGTGGCGCTCTAACCATTATGTACAAATGGCATAACAAACACTTCCAAGCTCGAGTCTCATCACACCTGAGACGTTTGGGAGAGATTGGACATTGTGTTTTTGAGTGACAGCAGATTACTGCTTTTTGGCGAGTGATTCAAACTCTAAGTGCCGCCATAACCACCCCGTTTCCCTGGACGTAAAAAGCTTCGCAATTTAACAACACAAAGGTCTTTGGATTCCACACACTGAAGAATGCTTCAATATGATGAAATCCCTTGGAGGAGTTCGTCAAAGTATGAGGCCTGAAAAGAGGAGAAAATGTCGCCAAAATTACACATTAATTTTAAAACGACTGACTTCCTGTTGGATTTGGGATATTGCTCCAAGAGACTTTTTTGTAGATCTTGATATCTCCTATAAGCTTACCAAGTTTCAGACTCATAGATAAAACACAGAGCAGGGGCTGATATTTTGGAATATTGTAGGGGGCGCCGTGGAGCCATTTTGCGCTATTCAAGGAAAATGGTCACATGACAACAAAGCCTTGATCCATTTGGAGGTGTGTGCTAAATTTAAAGCCTCTATAAACTTTCCAAGCCCCTCAAAAGCCACTTCATCTTTCATGGTGGACGGCGTTGCCACCAGGGTGCGCCGTTCAGTTTAAAGTCACAATTTTGGCACTGAAGCATCACGAGGGACTGATGGTGATATTCACCGCTTTTGAGGTGGCCAAGATGAACCTGTGAAAATCAGTACAACAAAATTAAAGCCATGACATTTCCTGTTGCCACTAGGTGGCGCTGTCCGTATTCCCGACAATGGGCACATCAATCTGTTCAGGGCGGGTCTGACATCATGCCTGTAAAGTCTGGTACTGATCAGACTGGATTTCATTGAGTTATACTAATTTGTTTCTTCATGGCGTGACATCAAAGTTCGCCATGCCGCTGGGGTCACACCCTTTTGCGAAAAGTCACAGTTTTCACTGTAACCCAAGACCAACTCCTTAAGGCTTTCCTGGAGAAATTTGAGGCTGCAGATGTCACCCATCACTATACTGTACCCCAAAGTGTAAAACATGACATTTCCTGTTCCCACTAGGTGGCGCTGTCCTTGATGTAAAATATGGCAGTTGTAATATGTTCAGGGGTGGAGCCTTATCATATGTGTTCACTTTGGTCAAGGTCAGAAAATGTATGACAGAATGAGAGGCAATAAGATTTTCATGGCGAGTCATCGAAATTCGCCGTGGCGCCACGGCCTCATAGTATTGTGAAAACTCAAAAGCTCCGCAATTTAACATGGCATAAGGGTGTAGTTGGCACTGACCAAATATGAAGGTTATGAAATCAAACCCCAAGGAGGAGTTCGTTAAAGTTCGAGGCATGGAAACGGTAAAATCAGAGCCAAAATGTCACATTCAATCCAAAATGGCGGACTTCCTGTTGGGTTTAGGACATTGCCATAATAGACTTTTTTGTTCGACTCTGAACGTTATATAGGTGTACCGACTTTCAAACATGTAGGTGATACCCATACCGGGGGCTCGCATTTTTCATTTTTCTAGGTGGCGCTACTGAGCTAATTTTCCCTGGCCATGTCTGAGAACATTAAAATACGTAAATTTTCACCAGACCTGACGCGTGTGCAAAATTTCATGAGTTTTCGAGCATGTTTAGGTCCTCAAAAGGCCGATTCATTTGCCGAAATAATAATAATAATAATAATTAAAGCTGCAAGCAGCGTTATGAGGGCCCTCGCACCCCCGGCGCGTCGAGCCACGCCCAACACCTAAAACCAGCACGTCCGATCTGATGTCACATTGATGGAATTCATGCATTTAACCACCAGCTAACATTTCAACTCATTCATTCATGATTAGTTAGTCGTTCCACTAGGTGGCGCTCTAACCATTATGTACAAATGGCATAACAAACACTTCCAAGCTCGAGTCTCATCACACCTGAGACGTTTGGGAGAGATTGGACCTTGTGTTTTTGAGTGACAGCAGATTACTGCTTTTTGGCGAGTGATTCAAACTCTAAGTGCCGCCATAACCACCCCGTTTCCCTGGACGTAAAAAGCTTCGCAATTTAACAACACAAAGGTCTTTGGATTCCACACACTGAAGAATGCTTCAATATGATGAAATCCCTTGGAGGAGTTCGTCAAAGTATGAGGCCTGAAAAGAGGGGAAATTGTCGCCAAAATTACACATTAATTTTAAAATGGCTGACTTCCTGTTGGATTTGGGATATTGCTCCAAGAGACTTTTTTGTACATCTTGATATTTTCCATAAGCTTACCAGGTTTCAGACTCATAGATGAAACACAGAGCAGGGGCTGTTGTTTTGAAATTTTGTAGGGGGCGCTGTGGAGCAATTTCGCGCTATTCAATGAAAATGATCACATGACAACAAAGCCTACATCCATTTGGAGGTGTGTGCCAAATTTCAAGCCTCTATAAACTTGCCAAGCCCCTCAAAAGCCACTTCATCTTTCATGGTGAACCGCGTTGCCACCAGGGTGCGCCGTTCAGTTTAAAGTCACAATTTTTGCACTGAAGCATCACGAGGGACTGATGGTGATATTCACCGCCTTTGAGGTGGCCACGATGAACCTGTGAAAATCAGTACAACAAAATTAAAGCCATGACATTTCCTGTTGCCACTAGGTGGCGCTGTCCGTATTTCTGACAATGGGCACATCAATCTGTTCAGGGCGGGTCTGACATCATGCCTGTAAAGTCTGGTACTGATCAGACTGGATTTCATTGAGTTATACTAATTTGTTTCTTCATGGCGTGACATCAAAGTTCGCCATGCTGCTGGGGTCACACCCTTTTGCGAAAAGTCACAGTTTTCACTGTAACCCAAGACCAACTCCTTAAGGCTTTCCTGGAGAAATTTGAGGCTGCAGATGTCACCCATCACTATACTGTACCCCAAAGTGTAAAACATGACATTTCCTGTTCCCACTAGGTGGCGCTGTCCCTGGTGTCAAATATGGCAGTTGAAATATGTTCAGGGGTGGAGCCTTATCATATGTGTTCACTTTGGTCAAGGTCAGAAAATGTATGACAAAATGAGAGGCAATAAGATTTTCATGGCGAGTCATCGAAATTCGCCATGGCGCCACGGCCTCATAGTATTGTGAAAACTCAAAAGCTCCGCAATTTAACATGGCCCAGGTGTGTAGTTGACACTGACCAAAGATGAAGCTTATACAACCAAATCCCAAGGAGGAGTTCGCAAAAGTTCGAGGCATGGAAATGGCAAAATTAGAGCCAAAATGTCACCTTCTCTTCCAAATGGCGGACTTCCTGTTGGGTTTGCGTCAATGGGCCCACAGACTTTTTTGTTCGTCTTGGCATGATACACATGTGTGCCAAATTTCATACATGTAGCTCAAACGATGTGGTCGTAGGGCTGCATTTAACAAGGCATAGGTGGCGCTCTAGAGCCATTTCCCAGTGCTCATAAGTAAAACCATTAAAATACAAAATTTTTCACCAGACCTGGCATGTGTGCAAAATTTCATGAGTTTTTGAGCATGTTTAGGCCCTCAAAAAGGCCCTTGTTTGGGGTGAATAATAATAATAATAATTAAAGCTGCAAGCAGCATTATGAGGGCCCTCGCACCCCCGGCGCGTCGAGCCACGCCCAACACCTAAAACCAGCACGTCCGATCGATGTCACATTGATGGAATTCATGCATTTAACCACCAGCTAACATTTCAACTCATTCATTCATGATTAGCTAGTCGTTCCACTAGGTGGCACTCTAACCATTATGTACAAATGGCATAACAAACATTTCCGAACTCGAGTCTCATTATGCCTGCGACCTTTGGGTGAGATTGGACATTGTGTTTTTGAGTAACAGCAGATTACTGCGTTTTGGCGAGTGATTGAGAGTCTACGTGCCGCCATAACCACCCCGTTTCCCTGAACGTAAAAAGCTTCGCAATTTAACAACACAAAGGTCTTTGGATTCCACACACTGAAGAATAGTGCAATCTGATGAAATCCCTTGGAGGAGTTCGGCAAAGAACGATGCCTGAAAAGAGGGGAAAATGTTGCCAAAATTGCACATTAATTTTAAAATGGCTGACTTCCTGTTGGATTTGGGATATTGCTCCAAGAGACTTTTTTGTACATCTTGATATCTCCTATAAGCTTACCAGGTTTCAGACTCATACATAAAACACAGAGCAGGGGCTGTGGTTTTGAAATTTTGTAGGGGGCGCTGTGGAGCCATTTTGGGATATTCAATGAAAATGATCACATAACAACAAAGCCTTAACCACATTGGAGGTGTGCGCCAAATTTCAAGACTTTTTAAACTTTCCAAGCCCCTCAAAAGCCACTTCATCTTTCATGGTGAACCGCGTTGCCACCAGGGTGCGCCGTTCAGTTTAAAGTCACAATTTTTGCACTGAAGCATCACAAGGGACTGATGGTGATATTCACCGCTTTTGAGGTGGCCACGATGAACCTGTGAAAATCAGTACAACAAAATTAAAGCCATGACATTTCCTGTTGCCACTAGGTGGCGCTGTCCGTATTCCCGACAATGGGCACATCAATCTGTTCAGGGCGGGTCTGACATCATGCCTGTAAAGTCTGGTACTGATCAGACTGGATTTCATTGAGTTATACTAATTTGTTTCTTCATGGCGTGACATCAAAGTTCGCCATGCTGCTGGGGTCACACCCTTTTGTGAAAACTCACAGTTTTCACTGTAACCCAAGACCAACTCCTTAAGGGTTTTCTGGAGAAATTTGAGGCTGCAGATGTCACCCATCACTATACTGTACCCCAAAGTGTAAAACATGACATTTCCTGTTCCCACTAGGTGGCGCTGTCCTTGATGTCAAATATGGCAGTTGAAATATGTTCAGGGGTGGAGCCTTATCATATGTGTTCACTTTGGTCAAGGTCAGAAAATGTATGACAAAATGAGAGGCAATAAGATTTTCATGGCGAGTCATCGAAATTCGCCATGGCGCCACGGCCTCATAGTATTGTGAAAACTCAAAAGCTCCGCAATTTAACATGGCACAAGGGTGTAGTTGACACTGTCCAAATTTGAAGGTTATGAAATGAAACCCCAAGGAGGAGTTCGCAAAAGTTCGAGGCATGGAAATGGCAAAATTAGAGCCAAAATGTCACCTTCTCTTCCAAATGGCGGACTTCCTGTTGGGTTTGCGTCAATGGGCCCACAGACTTTTTTGTTCGTCTTGGCATGATACACATGTGTGCCAAATTTCATACATGTAGCTCAAACGATGTGGTCGTAGGGCTGCATTTAACAAGGCATAGGTGGCGCTGTAGAGCCATTTCCCAGTGCTCATATGTAAAACCATTAAAATACAAAATTTTTCACCAGACCTGGCATGTGTGCAAAATTTCATGAGTTTTTGAGCATTTTTAGGCCCTCAAAAAGGCCCTTGTTTGGGGTGAATAATAATAATAATAATAATAATAATAATAAGAAACGGAGCAGATACAATAGGGCCTTCGCACTCTCGGTGCTCGGGCCCTAATAATAAACGGAGCAATTACAATAGGGCCTTCGCACTGTCAGTGCTCGGGCCCTAATAATAATAATAATAATAATAATAATAAGAAACGGAGCAGATACAATAGGGCCTTCGCACTGTCGGTGCTCGGGCCCTAATAATAATAATAAACAGAGCAATTACAATAGGGCCTTCGCACTGTCAGTGCTCGGGCCCTAATTAAAGCTGCAAGCAGCGTTACGAGGGCCCTCGCACCCCCGGCTCGTCGAGCCAAGCCCAACACCTAAAACCAGCACCTCCGATCTGATGTCACATTGATGGAATTCATGCATTTAACCACCAGCTAACATTTCAACTCATTCATTCATGATTAGTTAGTCGTTCCACTAGGTGGCGCTCTAACCATTATGTACAAATGGCATAACAAACATTTCCGAGCTCGAGTCTCATCACGCCTATGAGCTTTGGGAGAGATTGGACATTGTGTTTTTGAGTGACAGCAGATTACTGCTTTTTGGCGAGTGATTCAAACTCTAAGTGCCACCATAACCACCCCGTTTCACTGAACGTAAAAAGCTTCGCAATTTAACATCACAAAGGTCTTTAGATTCCACACACTGGAGATTGGTTCAATATGATGAAATCCCTTGGAGGAGTTCGTCAAAGAACGGTGCCTGGAAAGAGGGGAAAATGTTGCCAAAATTACACATTAATTTTAAAATGGCTGACTTCCTGTTGGATTTGGGATATTGCACCAAGAGACTTTTTTGTACATCTTGATATCTCCTATAAGCTTACCAGGTTTCAGAATCATACATAGAACACAGAGCAGGGGCTGTGGTTTTGAAATTTTGTAGGGGGCGCTGTGGAGCAATTTCTCGCTATTCAATGAAAATGATCACATGCCAACAAAGCCTTCATCCATTTGGAGGTGTGTGCCAAATTTCAAGCCTCTATAAACTTGCCAAGACCCTCAAAAGCCACTTCATCTTTCATGTTGAACAGCGTTGCCACCAGGGTGCGCCGTTCAGTTTAAACTCACAATTTTTGCACTGAAGCATCACGAGGGACTGATGGTGATATTCACCGCTTTTGAGGTGGCCAAGATGAACCTGTGAAAATCAGTACAACAAAATTAAAGCCATGACATTTCCTGTTGCCACTAGGTGGCGCTGTCCGTATTTCCGACAATGGGCACATCAATCTGTTCAGGGCGGGTCTGACATCATGCCTGTAAAGTCTGGTACTGATCAGACTGGATTTCATTGAGTTATACTAATTTGTTTCTTCATGGCGTGACGTCAAAGTTCGCCACGCCGCTGGGGTCACACCCTTTTGCGAAAAGTCACAGTTTTCACTGTAACCCAAGACCAACTCCTTAAGGCTTTCCTGGAGAAATTTGAGGCTGCAGATGTCACCCATCACTATACTGTACCCCAAAGTGTAAAACATGACATTTCCTGTTCCCACTAGGTGGCGCTGTCCTTGATGTCAAATATGGCAGTTGAAATATGTTCAGGGGTGGAGCCTTATCATATGTGTGCTCTTTGGTCCAGATCGGAACATGTATGACAGAATGAGAGGCAATAAGATTTTCATGGCGAGTCATCGAAATTCGCCATGGCGCCACGGCCTCATAGTATTGTGAAAACTCAAAAGCTCCGCAATTTAACATGGCACAAGGGTGTAGTTGGCACTGACCAAATATGAAGGTTATGAAATCAAACCCCAAGGAGGAGTTCGTTAAAGTTCGAGGCATGGAAACGGTAAAATCAGAGCCAAAATGTCACCTTCAATCCAAAATGGCGGACTTCCTGTTGGGTTTAGGACATTGCCATAATAGACTTTTTTGTTCGAATCTGAACGATATATAGGTGTACCGACTTTCAAACATGTATGTCATACCAATATCGGGGGCTCGCGTTTTTCATTTTTCTAGGTGGCGCTACTGAGGTAATTTTCCCTGGCCATGTCTGAGAACATTAAAATACGTAAATTTTCACCAGACCTGACGCGTGTGCAAAATTTCATGAGTTTTCGAGCATGTTTAGGCCCTCAAACAGCCAATTCATTTGCCGGAATAATAATAATAATAATAATAATAATAATTAAAGCTGCAAGCAGCGTTATGAGGGCCCTCGCACCCCCGGCGCGTCGAGCCACGCCCAACACCTACAACCAGCACGTCCGATCTGATGTCACATTGATGGAATTCATGCATTTAACCACCAGCTAACATTTCAACTCATTCATTCATGATTAGTTAGTCGTTCCACTAGGTGGCGCTCTAACCATTATGTACAAATGGCATAACAAACACTTCCGAGCTCGAGTCTAATCACACCTGAGACGTTTGGGAGAGATTGGACATTGTGTTTTTGAGTGACAGCAGATTACTGCTTTTTGGCGAGTGATTCAAACTCTAAGTGCCGCCATAACCACCCCGTTTCCCTGGACGTAAAAAGCTTCGCAATTTAACATCACAAAGGTCTTTAGATTCCACAAACTTCAGATCGGTCCAATCTGATGAAATCCCTTGGAGGAGTTCGTCAAAGTATGAAGCCTGAAAAGAGGGGAAAATGTCGCCAAAATTACACATTAATTTTAAAATGGCTGACTTCCTGTTGGATTTGGGATATTGCTCCAAGAGACTTTTTTGTACATCTTGATATCTCCTATAAGCCTACCAGGTTTCAGATTCATACATAAAACACAGAGCTGGGGCTGTGGTTTTGAAATTTTGTAGGGGGCGCTGTGGAGCCATTTTGGGATATTCAATGAAAATTATGACATGACAACAAAGCCTTCGTCACATTGGAGGTGTGTGCCAAATTTCAAGCCTCTATACACTTGTCAAGACCCTCAAAAGCCACTTCATCTTTCATGGTGAACAGCGTTGCCACCAGGGTGCGCCGTTCAGTTTAAAGTCACAATGTTTGCACTGAAGCATCACGAGGGACTGATGGTGATATTCACCGCTTTTCAGGTGGCCACGATGAACCTGTGAAAATCAGTACAACAAAATTAAAGCCATGACATTTCCTGTTGCCACTAGGTGGCGCTGTCCGTATTTCCGACAATGGGCACATCAATCTGTTTAGGGCGGGTCTGACATCATGCCTGTAAAGTCTGGTACTGATCAGACTGGATTTCATTGAGTTATACTAATTTGTTTCTTCATGGCGTGACATCAAAGTTCGCCATGCTGCTGGGGTCACACCCTTTCGCGAAAACTCACAGTTTTCACTGTAACCCAAGACCAACTCCTTAAGGCTTTCCTGGAGAAATTTGAGGCTGCAGATGTCACCCATCACTATACTGTACCCCAAAGTGTAAAACATGACATTTCCTGTTCCCACTAGGTGGCGCTGTCCTTGATGTCAAATATGGCAGTTGAAATAGGTTCAGGGGTGGAGCCTTATCATATGTGTGCTCTTTGGTCCAGATCGGAACATGTATGACAGAATGAGAGGCAATAAGATTTTCATGGCGAGTCATCGAAATTCGCCATGGCGCCACGGCCTCATAGTATTGTGAAAACTCAAAAGCTCCGCAATTTAACATGGCACAAGGGTGTAGTTGACACTGTCCAAATTTGAAGGTTATGAAATGAAACCCCAAGGAGGAGTTCGCAAAAGTTCGAGGCATGGAAACGGTAAAATCAGAGCCAAAATGTCACCTTCAATCCAAAATGGCGGACTTCCTGTTGGGTTTAGGACATTGCCATAATAGACTTTTTTGTTCGACTCTGAACGTTATATAGGTGTACCGACTTTCAAACATGTTGGTCATACCCATATCGGGGGCTCGCGTTTTTCATTTTTCTAGGTGGCGCTACTGAGCTAATTTTCCCTGGCCATGTCTGAGAACATTAAAATACGTAAATTTTCACCAGACCTGACGCGTGTGCAAAATTTCATGAGTTTTCGAGCATGTTTAGGCCCTCAAACGGCCAATTCATTTGCCGAAATAATAATAATAATAATAATAATAATTAAAGCTGCAAGCAGCGTTATGAGGGCCCTCGCACCCTGGCGTGTCGAGCCACGCCCAACACCTAAAACCAGCACGTCCGATCTGATGTCACATTGATGGAATTCATGCATGTAACCACCAGCTAACATTTCATCTCATTGAACCATGATTATAGTCGTCCCACTAGGTGGCGCTCTAACTATTACCGACAAATGGCATAACAAACATTTCTGAGCTCGAGTCTCATCACACCTGCGACGTTTGGGAGAGATTGGATATTGTGTTTTTGAGTGACAGCAGATTACTGCTTTTTGGTGAGTGATTGAAACTCTAAGTGCCGCCATGACCACCCCGTTTCCCTGAACGTAAAAAGCTTCGCAATTTAACATCACAAAGGTCTTTAGATTCCACAAACTTCAGATCGGTCCAATCTGATGAAATCCCTTGGAGGAGTTCGTCAAAGTATGAAGCCTGAAAAGAGGGGAAAATGTCGCCAAAATTATACATTAATTTTAAAATGGCTGACTTCCTGTTGGATTTGGGATATTGCTCCAAGAGACTTTTTTGTACATCTTGATATCTCCTATAAGCCTACCAGGTTTCAGATTCATACATAAAACACAGAGCTAGGGCTGTGGTTTTGAAATTTTGTAGGGGGCGCTGTGGAGCCATTTTGGGATATTCAATGAAAATGATCACATGACAACAAAGCCTTCGTCACATTGGAGGTGTGTGCCAAATTTCAAGCCTCTATACACTTGACAAGACCCTCAAAAGTAACTTCATCTTTCATGGTGAACAGCGTTGCCACCAGGGTGCGCCGTTCAGTTTAAAGTCACAATTTTTGCACTGAAGCATCACGAGGGACTGATGGTGATATTCACCGCTTTTCAGGTGGCCACGATGAACCTGTGAAAATCAGTACAACAAAATTAAAGCCATGACATTTCCTGTTGCCACTAGGTGGCGCTGTCCGTATTTCCGACAATGGGCACATCAATCTGTTCAGGGCGGGTCTGACATCATGCCTGTAAAGTCTGGTACTGATCAGACTGGATTTCATTGAGTTATACTAATTTGTTTCTTCATGGCGTGACATCAAAGTTCGCCATGCTGCTGGGGTCACACCCTTTCGCGAAAACTCACAGTTTTCACTGTAACCCAAGACCAACTCCTTAAGGCTTTCCTGGAGAAATTTGAGGCTGCAGATGTCACCCATCACTATACTGTACCCCAAAGTGTAAAACATGACATTTCCTGTTCCCACTAGGTGGCGCTGTCCTTGATGTCAAATATGGCAGTTGAAATATGTTCAGGGGTGGAGCCTTATCATATGTGTTCACTTTGGTCAAGGTCAGAAAATGTATGACAAAATGAGAGGCAATAAGATTTTCATGGCGAGTCATTGAAATTCGCCATGGCGCCACGGCCTCATAGTATTGTGAAAACTCAAAAGCTCCGCAATTTAACATGGCACAAGGGTGTAGTTGACACTGTCCAAATTTGAAGGTTATGAAATGAAACCCCAAGGAGGAGTTCGCAAAAGTTCGAGGCATGGAAATGGCAAAATTAGAGCCAAAATGTCACCTTCTCTTCCAAATGGCGGACTTCCTGTTGGGTTTGCGTCAATGGGCCCACAGACTTTTTTGTTCGTCTTGGCATGATACACATGTGTGCCAAATTTCATACATGTAGCTCAAACGATGTGGTCGTAGGGCTGCATTTAACAAGGCATAGGTGGCGCTGTAGAGCCATTTCCCAGTGCTCATATGTAAAACCATTAAAATACAAAATTTTTCACCAGACCTGGCATGTGTGCAAAATTTCATGAGTTTTTGAGCATGTTTAGGCCCTCAAAAAGGCCCTTGTTTTGCCTGAATAATAATAATAATAATAATAATAATAATAAGAAACGGAGCAGATACAATAGGGCCTTCGCACTCTCAGTGCTCGGGCCCTAATAATAATAATAATAATAATAATAAACAGAGCAATTACAATAGGGCCTTCGCACTATCAGTGCTCGGGCCCTAATAATTAAAGCTGCAAGCAGCGTTATGAGGGCCCTCGCACCCCATCGCGTCGAGCTACGCCCAACACCTACAACCAGCACCTCCGATCTGATGTCACATTAATGACATTCATGCATTCAACCACCAGCTAAACATTTCATCTCATTCAATCATGATTATAGTCGTCCCACTAGGTGGCGCTCTAACCATTACTGACAAATGGCATAACAAACATTTCCGAGCTCGAGTCTCATCACGCCTGCGACCTTTGGGACATATTGGACATTTTGATTTTGAGTGACAGCAGATTACTGCTTTTTGGCGAGTGACTGAAACTCCACATGCCGCCATGACCACCCCGTTTCCCTGAACGTAAAAACCTTCGCAATTTAACATCACAAAGGTCTTTAGATTCCACACACTGGAGATTGGTTCAATATGATGAAATCCCTTGGAGGAGTTCGTCAAAGAACGGTGCCTGAAAAGAGGGGAAAATGTCACAAAAATTACACATTAATTTTAAAATGGCTGACTTCCTGTTAGATTTGGGATATTGCTCCAAGAGACTTTTTTGTACATCTTGATATCTCCTATAAGCTTACCAGGTTTCAGACTCATACATAAAACACAGAGCTGGGGCTGTGGTTTTGAAATTTTGTAGGGGGCGCTGTGGAGCCATTTTGCGCTATTCAATGAAAATGATCACATAACAACAAAGCCTTAAGCACAATGGAGGTGTGCGCCAAATTTCAAGCCTCTATAAACTTTCCAAGCCCCTCAAAAGCCACTTCATTTTTCATGGTGAACAGCGTTGCCACCAGGGTGCGCCGTTCAGTTTAAAGTCACAATTTTTGCACTGAAGCATCACGAGGGACTGATGGTGATATTCACCGCTTTTGAGGTGGCCACGATGAACCTGTGAAAACCAGTACAACAAAATTAAAGCCATGACATTTCCTGTTCCCACTAGGTGGCGCTGTCCGTATTTCCGACAATGGGCACATCAATCTGTTCAGGGTGGGTCTGACATCATGCGTGTAAAGTCTGGTACTGATCAGACTGGATTTCATTGAGTTATACTAATTTGTTTCTTCATGGCGTGACATCAAAGTTCGCCATGCTGCTGGGGTCACACCCTTTCGCGAAAACTCACAGTTTTCACTGTAACCCAAGACCAACTCCTTAAGGCTTTTCTGGAGAAATTTGAGGCTGCAGATGTCACCCATCACTATACTGTACCCCAAAGTGTAAAACATGACATTTCCTGTTCCCACTAGGTGGCGCTGTCCTTGATGTCAAATATGGCAGTTGAAATATGTTCAGGGGTGGAGCCTTATCATATGTCTTCACTTTGGTCAAGGTCAGAAAATGTATGACAAAATGAGAGGCAATAAGATTTTCATGGCGAGTCATCGAAATTCGCCATGGCGCCACGGCCTCATAGTATTGTGAAAACTCAAAAGCTCCGCAATTTAACATGGCACAAGGGTGTTGTTGGCACTGACCAAATATGAAGGTTATGAAATCAAACCCCAAGGAGGAGTTCGTTAAAGTTCGAGGCATGGAAACGTTAAAATCAGAGCCAAAATGTCACCTTCAATCCAAAATGGCGGACTTCCTGTTGGGTTTAGGACATTGCCATAATAGACTTTTTTGTTCGACTCTGAACGTTATATAGGTGTACCGACTTTCAAACATGTAGGTCATACCCATATCGGGGGCTCGCGTTTTTCATTTTTCTAGGTGGCGCTACTGAGCTAATTTTCCCTGGCCATGTCTGAGAACATTAAAATACGTAAATTTTCACCAGACCTGACGCGTGTGCAAAATTTCATGAGTTTTCGAGCATGTTTAGGCCCTCAAACGGCCAATTCATTTGCCGAAATAATAATAATAATAATAATAATAATTAAAGCTGCAAGCAGCGTTATGAGGGCCCTCGCACCCCCGGCGCGTCGAGCCACGCCCAACACCTAAAACCAGCATGTCCGATCGATGTCACATTGATGGAATTCATGCATTTAACCACCAGCTAACATTTCAACTCATTCATTCATGATTAGCTAGTCGTTCCACTAGGTGGCACTCTAACCATTATGTACAAATGGCATAACAAACATTTCCGAACTCGAGTCTCATTATGCCTGCGACCTTTGGGTGAGATTGGACATTGTGTTTTTGAGTAACAGCAGATTACTGCGTTTTGGCGAGTGATTGAGAGTCTACGTGCCGCCATAACCACCCCGTTTCCCTGAACGTAAAAAGCTTCGCAATTTAACAACACAAAGGTCTTTGGATTCCACACACTGAAGAATAGTGCAATATGATGAAATCCCTTGGAGGAGTTCGTCAAAGTATGAGGCCTGAAAAGAGGGGAAAATGTCATCAAAATTGCACATTAATTTTAAAATGGCTGACTTCCTGTTGGATTTGGGATATTGCTCCAAGAGACTTTTTTGTACATCTTGATATCTCCTATAAGCTTACCAGGTTTCAGACTCATACATAAAACACAGAGCAGGGGCTGTGATTTTGAAATTTTGTAGGGGGCGCTGTGGAGCCATTTTGGGATATTCAATGAAAATGATCACATAACAACAAAGCCTTAACCACATTGGAGGTGTGCGCCAAATTTCAAGACTTTTTAAACTTTCCAAGCCCCTCAAAAGCCACTTCATCTTTCATGGTGAACTGCGTTGCCACCAGGGTGCGGCGTTCAGTTTAAAGTCACAATTTTTGCACTGAAGCATCACAAGGGACTGATGGTGATATTCACCGCTTTTGAGGTGGCCACGATGAACCTGTGAAAATCAGTACAACAAAATTAAAGCCATGACATTTCCTGTTCCCACTAGGTGGCGCTGTCCGTATTCCCGACAATGGGCACATCAATCTGTTCAGGGCGGGTCTGACTTCATGCCTGTAAAGTCTGGTACTGATCAGACTGGATTTCATGGAGTTATACTAATTTGTTTCTTCATGGCGTGACATCAAAGTTCGCCATGCTGCTGGGGTCACACCCTTTTGCGAAAAGTCACAGTTTTCACTGTAACCCAAGACCAACTCCTTAAGGCTTTCCTGGAGAAATTTGAGGCTGCAGATGTCACCCATCACTATACTGTACCCCAAAGTGTAAAACATGACATTTCCTGTTCCCACTAGGTGGCGCTGTCCTTCATGTCAAATATGGCAGTTGAAATATGTTTAGGGGTGGAGCCTTATCATATGTGTTCACTTTGGTCAAGGTCAGAAAATGTATGACAAAATGAGAGGCAATAAGATTTTCATGGCGAGTCATCGAAATTCGCCATGGCGCCACGGCCTCATAGTATTGTGAAAACTCAAAAGCTCCGCAATTTAACATGGCACAAGGGTGTAGTTGACACTGTCCAAATTTGAAGGTTATGAAATGAAACCCCAAGGAGGAGTTCGCAAAAGTTCGAGGCATGGAAATGGCAAAATTAGAGCCAAAATGTCACCTACTCTTCCAAATGGCGGACTTCCTGTTGGGTTTGCGTCAATGGGCCCACAGACTTTTTTGTTCGTCTTGGCATGATACACATGTGTGCCAAATTTCATACATGTAGCTCAAACCATGTGGTCGTAGGGCTGCATTTAACAAGGCATAGGTGGCGCTCTAGAGCCATTTCCCAGTGCTCATATGTAAAACCATTAAAATACAAAATTTTTCACCAGACCTGGCATGTGTGCAAAATTTCATGAGTTTTTGAGCATGTTTAGGCCCTCAAAAAGGCCCTTGTTTGGGGTGAATAATAATAATAATAATAATAATAATAATAATAATAATAATAATAATAAGAAACGGAGCAGATACAATAGGGCCTTCGCACTCTCGGTGCTCGGGCCCTAATAATAATAATAATAATAATAATAAACAGAGCAATTACAATAGGGCCTTCGCACTATCAGTGCTCGGGCCCTAATAATAATAATAAGAAACGGAGCAGATACAATAGGGCCTTCGCACTCTCAGTGCTCGGGCCCTAATTAAGTCTGACCAATATAGAGACCATCTAATAGATCACATGAGTCTTGATATAGCCTCTGCCACCACATTAGATCAGTACCTCTGGGCTCCTTTGATCAGCTCCATCCCCTAGTAGGGGTGGGGGGTTGTAGTTTCATCCCGCCTTTGCTATTGTGGTTGATGTGGGGAGTAGGGACGGCCTTAGGGCGTCTGGGGATCCCCTAGGGACAATTCCCTGGCTTAACCCGGGGGCTGTGGTCACGACCTGGTTAGGGGCACTGGTGGCTCTTGGATGGTGTTTTTCTGGTGGCTGCATGCAGCAGGGCTGGGGGAGGGTCTGTGCTGGCGGACATAGGTTAATGGCCTGGTAGTGTGGCTGCCCCTAGGTGGGTCTTTGGCGGGCATGGGGCCTTTGGGGTTCTGGGGGTGCTCTGCCTCCGGTCTAGGGCTTTGGCTGGGTCTTGGGGGCTTGGGTCCTGGTTGTTGTGTCACCAAGGTTGTGGGTAGGTGCGTGCACGGGGGCTCAGCCCTGGCGCGGGGGGCCTCTGGTGCATCGGGCGAACTGGGGGCCTCTTCAACTGGCAGGGAGGTTATTACATCCTTGCAGGAGTTCTCTACTCTCCAGGAGTTCACCCTGCAGGTGGGGGAAAGATATAGGAGAGGTGGTCCTCCGTTGGTCCTCCTTGGGCTCTCGCGCTCTGAGGGCCTCTAGATCTTATCCATGCCTGCTTCATGCCCTGGGGGACGGCGCTGTGGCTCTCCACAACCTCTAGCATATCGTAACATGCAGAAACCTTTTAAATACAAGCACGCCTGTCCACACAGCTATGCACACAGGTGTCACAGACACAAACTGCACCTTTCTTGGCTGCTGCCTCAAAGCACATTGTGCGCTGTTGGTCTTGGGTGCTGCACAACAACATTCGAAATGTAGTATTTACTCTTACTTACATTTATTTAGGTTATTGCAGTGATGTTGTGTGTATTGTGTTGCTCTCTTTTTGGTTGTTTTCTCTTTTTTTTTCTCTCAACAGGTGATCCAGGTGATTTCTTTTCTTATTTTTTTTAAGTGCCGTCTCTCACTGTTCATCTTCTGCTCAGTTTTTCTTTCCCTCCCTCTCTTTCTTTCTCCCTTTACTACGCAAAAATTTCCCCGTTGTGGGATCAATAAAGTCTTATCTTATCTTATCTTATCTTATCTTATCTTATCTTACTATCCCCCAGTCATGTTTGTCCCATCTGTAATAACTTAAAATAAAATAAAACAAAATACAATAAATAAATAATATTAACAAAGGTCAATCAAATGGACCAATACAGCAAGGCCGTGATGATCCACTTGGTAAAGTGAATCTGTTGGGCATCTTTCTTGGCCTTCAGACAACAATTTTGATGGTGAAAGAACCAAACGGGACAGGCAAGAGAAAAAAATAAATGTTCTTTTCACCTTTCCTCCTATATGGCAAAGATAAATGCTTCACACTTAATATATGAATGTACTGAATACATATAGGTTATGGAGATTAGACCATTTTAACTTAGTTCAGTAACTCATCACAGCCAAAAACTGCCCTGACAAATGAAAAATAAGTATTCTCTGTGTGTCTGTACCCTTGATCTGGAAGTTCTTGATGATGTCATAGCCCATGGATATGCTGTGGTTTTCCTTTGTAGTCATATGGCAAATCCCGAGGCTGACTCCATACTTCAGTTACTTCATCTGTCAAAGACTCACAGATTCGTGCTGTCACAAAGCAGGGCATCAGTGACAGCATGAAATGTCATCAGTTATTTAATCAGGAGTGTGTCTTACTTTAAACAACCAACTTATTCTGAGGCCGTGCATGTGCTTTTGTATATATAACTGCAACTATATCTTACAGATGTAAACCTACAGAAACTGTGCGTGCGTGCGTGCGCTGTACAAAACACCCAATTTCAATGAAGATATTCGAATACTCACCACAGCTAAATAGCCACTCTTATCCTAGGAGCATTTGAAGTTACTGTACTCACAAACCATAAAATTCACATGTCATAATATTAATATCCAGGGCCTTAGTGGTGAAAAACAAAACCTTACAATGGCAACAGGTTTAGGTTAATTATTTCAGGGTCCAGGAGTTCATTTTTAGAGCCATTTCATTCAACTGCAATGCACTATAATGCTTCAAATGCATACTGGCCACGCTTGTCAATATGATAAGCAGAATCAATGGTCTCCTTTCCAGCCAACACAGCAGCAGACATAAGAAGACAAGCCTTGTTGCACTGCTTGGTCTCATTCTGAAAGTCAGGTTTCATCTCTTCCTCTGAATGTCAGCAGATATCAAATATTTAGTGCTGAACTTCAGATATCATGATTTTTAATATGTTCAGGTGGTGAGCTGGACACCCCGTGGGGTTTTATTGTGGCATTTTGTCACATTGCTATCAGGTACAGAATTATTTAAAGCTTACTGACACTAAAAGTACAAGTGGAGTAGAAGACTAGACACTCCAAATAAACAGATAAATAAATAATGTTATAATAACTCCAGGAAAACCTCAGGAGTCCTCAGGAGGGCATTGTCTGAATGCTGGCTAGTCTCAGTCAATGTCAAACGCATACTTCCTCAGGAATTAAATAATTGAATTAATGATGGTCTGATGGTTGGCAGAACTCATGCTGGGGTGGAGGTGGACGTCAAAGCAAGTGGCAGGCAGGCTAAAGAGAGCTGCCAATTAGTATCAGCTATTTGTGCATTTTCTTATCCTAGCCAAAATCTTATTCAGAGAAAAAAGACTTGCTTGCCGAGTTCTGCCAGTGAATCCAATACTTTGCACTGCAGTGACAACTAAACCACTCCCATACACCTAACTGTGTAAAATATTGTTCCTTAAATGAAATATTTAAATATTTAAAAAAATTCCAAACAAATTATTTTATGTACTCCTTCATTCTTCTGGCCATTGATCTGACTTTAAAGCACCATGTTTTTTAAACTACCCCCAAAAAATAATAGCAAAGACATATAGAAGATAAGTTCAGGCTTAAGTGGGTGTCCACCTAAGTTAACGACTGGATGGTTATCTTGGAAAACTACTTAACTAGGGAGATGAAACACATATGTGAATCTTAATAATTACCAGGAGCACCTACTGGACTGAAACAACAAGATACTTTTACATACAACCACAATTCCCAGCCAGTACTTTGCAAATGAATATCTCCTACTAGGAGGTCAACAGGCTGACTCACTTTTATAGACACCTAATTTAACAAAACATTACAAAATGCTACATCTATGAAATGGGGTTATTTGCAGAAGATTTAACAAAAACATGTGACTGCTTATCAGGATTCCAGGCATAGTCTCTACAGGTATGCTTAGTCCTTGTGTGAAGGACTCTTCTATTCAAGGAAAACACAATTACAAAAGTAGTTCAGCAGCAAATAGCGAGCTGATATAAAATATTATACAAAAACCTCAAAAGACCATTGATAAATTTGTCAAACCTGTTTGTTTAGAATGCAAAACTACATTTAATACTCTCATCTAAGAGCTTTTTACTTTTTAAATTTCTATAGTGTGGAATAAATGACAAACCAATGCCAAGAGACAGACCAAAACAAGATGAAAGATGGATGTTTATGATTTTGCTAAAGTGCAGGGATTAATGATATGAAATATGCCTTTGTGTCATGCTGTAAATTTTATGTTACTGTTGAGCAGTGACATAGGACATTAAGAGTCAACTCACACAAACAACAGACAAAATTGCCTTTGAAAACCTATTTAGGTTGCAGATATGTGATGATAAATATGTTTGACAACTCTAATCACGCCTAAAGAAGGGTCATGATATGTCATAAAGAATGATTTGCATTCAATCCAGTGCATTCCCAGGGTAAATGGAGACCTTATCTAGTCATTTCAGCTTCTATTATAATAACCCTCTATATCTTTAACTGTTTATATCATTTTTAAAGAGCTGCTGTCAGTGGAAAGCACCTTGGCTGAAACAAGAGCCTCAAAGCAGAAGTAGTCCCACTTGAATTTCCAAAACAATTTGCTGATGTGGCTGCAAAAAGCCAAAGGTCAAATAAATGTCAAGCAGGCTGAGAGTAGGATGTTTCATTTATATACCGTACTGATTTTTTGGTTACAAGTGAAAAACAATCCAGTTTAAGCTGTCACTAAGGGCATTTTGTCAATTCAGAAGAGTTAATTTAGTATACCCCAATTCTTACCTTGGGGTATAAGTCAAAGACCAATTTGTCATATATTATACACATACATTATACATTTCTTCACAAAAATATAACTCAAATATCTTAAATATTCACAAACCTGAAATGAGTTTCTTTGTATCTGGTAGAAATGATTCTCTATGTGTTATACATGAAATTTATGTAGCTAAGGGTTTTCAGAAACAGATGTGCACATGGGTGTTGCAACCACATTGCTAATTTAGTCACAGGCACATGCATGCAATGGGATAGTTCTGTTTTTTGTAGGCTGACTATCTAAGTGTTAACACAAATTAGCATCATTAAAGGTTCCTCACAAAAAGTTTTGTATTAACAGTTTGGTTTTTTATTATGAGGCATAATATACAATGTGATATATCAGTTTTTAGCATGTTGTCCCATTTGTCTTATGTTGAGATCGGGGCTCTGAAGAAGTTTGTTTGTGTGAGCAAAGCTCTAAACTGAAAAAATAGCTCTGTTAATTTTTCATACCTTTAGATACTATTGAAAGGCAATTTGTTATTTGCTACACGTAAAATACATAATAACAAATCAAAATATTAAAAATAATCTTCCCTTCAACATGAATAATCAAACTATCAAGTCCACTAAAGTTCTACAGTACAAATGTAATGGGTACATAAAATATTGAAACCCATAAAAGGAAACTAAGTGTGATTTTTTATTATAATACTGGCATCCGTTCCATCATTACTGAGCCATTAGAATGCATAATGGTACAAAATGGCAAAGAATCAAATTAGAGGAATAAAAGCCTGAGGAAAACCATACAAATGCAATATATGTGAAGCAATGGGAGAACTTTGTTTGTCCCACAGCTATTCATATCTTCAAAATAATTTTAAAGATTTGAGAAAGTCTGATGAGGCTATGCAGCAGACTGTTGTTAGAGACGAAGAAAACAACTGGATTAGGAAATCAGACTGTAAATTACGTGGTGTGGCAGGCTGATATTTAGTGCCACCTACTGTTGGAATAAATCAGCTTAAAGTACCCCTTCTGAATTTCTCAGAAAAAGGATGAAATGTTAGACAGTCATTCCAAAGAGATGACAACGAATAAAAGGCAGATTTCTGATGCTTTACATGAACATAAAAATCATTAAGAGCAAGACAGATGGATGGATAGATCTGGTCACTCCCAAAAAAAAATTTAGCATTTTCATCTCTGCCACCTCTGACTCAGCCTCCTGTCTTTTTGTTAGTGCCAGCATCTCCAAATCGTCGGATAAATCGTATCAGATCTCACTGACATCTTTTAAACTTCCCTGTTTGTACTTGCTGCTATCCTTCTATTACAAATCACCCTTAATATTCGTTTCCACCCACTCCACCCTGCCTGCACTCTCTTGTTCAACCCTCTTGTGCTCTGTCCATTGCTTTGCATGGCTTATGCCAGGTCATTTAACTTACATATGGAAATAAAGTAACAGAAATTATACACAGCACTTTTATTTTAAATCAACAGAACGACTGAGTTTATATGCAGAGGGCACAGTTCTTCTCTTTTGTTCCCCTAAAGTATAAAGTCCCAGAAAACCGAATCTCACAAACAATTGAATTGTTTCCAGCACTCTGAAAACAGTTCACACTGTAAGCATCTAGATAAATTTATTTCTTTTTCTTTTAGTAGAAGGCTTTTGAATTGGTGTATCTTTAAGTATTTCTTTTTGAAACAAGTACAAGTAGAAGAACATTTGGTTACTAAGCTGTTACTTCATATAAAAGAAGCTCAGTAAATTTTAAAAATGCTGGAGACAATAATGAGGAAAGCATTAATCTATCAAGGTGAGCTGTTTGGCCAAAAGAACCAGCTGAGTGTGTTCTAAAAAAACAAAACAAAAAAACACACATAAACCCCCCACAAAACATTGGAAAATGGTAAATAAGCTGGTAAACCATGGAGCACAAAATATTGGACAATTGAAATACGTTTTGATGGTGAAGGAAAAAAAACAACTTTTAACCACTTTTAAGAGACAAAAATTCTGATAAAACTGAGGTTATTGTACTTGGCCATAAAAATCTTAGAAATATTTATCCCAGAACAGTGTGATGAATCTTGGAGTCATTTTTGAAGAGGATATTTCCTTCAGTGCACATGTTAAAGACATATGTAGGACTTCTTTGTTCCATTTGTGCAATATCTCTAAAATGAGTAACATCCTGTCTCGGAGTGACGCCAATAATTAGTTCATGCATTTATTACTTCAAGGCTGGACTACTGTAATTTGTTATTATCGGGATGTCCTAAAAACTCCCTGAAAAGCCTTCATTTGATCCAAAATGCTTACTAGATTCCCAATTTGAATTCAGGAGACAGACACCATCCCTACTTCTATGATTAACCTTAAAACTTTCCTTTTTGCTAAAGCATATAGGTAGGGCTGGATCACATGACCCTGAATCCTCCCTTAGTTACGCTGCAATAGGTGTAGACTCGGAGATTCCCATGATGCACTGAGTATTTTCTTCAGCCACCTTTTCCAGTTATAATGTGTTATACAGCTCTCTTCATTTAATCATTAGTTATTATTAATCTAGTCTAGTCTTTTGTCCTGTCTTCCTCCCCTCACCCCAACGGTCACAGCAGATGACCGCCCCTCCCTGAGCCTGGTTCTGCTGGAGTTTTTCCTTCCCACTTGCTCAATAGGGGTCATATGATTGCTGGGTTTTTCTCTGTTGTACTATTTTATTGTCTACCTTAGAATATACAGTGCATTGCAGTATAAATAAAACTAAATTGAATTGAATTGAAAATGATCAGGACAATGGAGAGGGTAAAAAAAAAAAACACAAAATACCTCATGGCCCAAAGCATACTCTGTTATCTGTCAAACACGGTCGAGTTTCTGTTAGGGTTTGGCCATATGGCTGCCAATGTAGCTGGCCCCCACTGGCATTTATTGATGATCTCACTGCTGACAGAAGCAACAGGATGAATGCAGAATTATAGGAGAGCAGTCTGTGTGCTCAGATTCAGCCAAACACATAAAGCATATTGGACAGCAGTTCATCATTCAGCAGGACAAGGATACTAAACAAACAACTACAGCAACCGAAGACTATACAACTACTTACTGGCAGGAGAGTACACAGCAGTGACAAAATCTTTCTTTACTTGACTGTCAAACAAAAATCTCTTCCTCATACATTGCAAAATGAAGGCTTTTCTCACTGTTACATTCTGTTGCCATGTTTTCTTATTTACTTGCCATGTCCTACAGCAGCTGTGACTCAGTAGTTAGAGCCTTCCAGCTACCAACCTGATGGTTGTTGGTTTGATCCTAAAAGTGTGAGTGTGTGCATGATAGATAGAGAGCCCTTAAAGGCATAGAGTAAAGCAGTGAATCAATGTGTAAGTCTCTAGAAATAAGGGTGCTATAAGAGGAACTATGGTACTGCATGACATTAGGATATTGAGACAACTATATGAGGACAGTGTTAGGATGTGTGGTCAGAGTGACAGATGGGTTTAAAGCGGTGGTGCGATTACATTAGGAAACCATCAGGAAGCCCATTCATGTTTGTGAGGTTGCCAGATTAACAGATGAGGTTAGAGAGGAGTTTGTGGACTATAATGTTTGCAGATGACACTGTATTCATGGATGTAGTGAAGGAGGACATGCAGAGGGTTGGTGGTGTGACACAGGAAATTACTGGGGATTCGTATTATTGTATTATGTTTGTATTATTGTAGGGTCTCTACCCTACAATGCTAATATAAAGCACTTCAAGGCAACTCTTGTTGTGATTTGGCACTTTAGACATAACATTAAATTGAACTGAAAATTGAGATGGTGAGATGGAGTGAGATGGTAAATGGTAAATGGCCTGTATTTGTATAGTACTTTACTAGTCCCTAAGGACCCCAAAGCGCTTTACACGTTCAGTCATCCACCCATTCACACACTGGTGATGGCAAGCTACATTGTAGCTACAGCTGCCCTGAGGCGCACTGACAGAGGTGAGGCTGCCAGATACTGACGCTCTGACCACCACCAGTAGGCAACGGGTGAAGTGTCTCTCCCAACGACACAACGACCGAGACTGTCCAAGACAGGGCTCGAACCGCAGATCATCTGCTGTGGCCACTCCTAAAGGGAGCAGCCAGATGAAGAAGATCGAGAAGGTATATTCTTAATCTACCTTCTCGATCTACCTAAGATTCCTACCTAACCTAGCTAAGATTCCTAATTAAATTATCTATACTTAACAAAAAGTTATGTATTGTAAGTATATATGGCCCAAATGTTGATGACCCCTCATTCTTCCACGCTATTTTATTGAACACCTAGATTGCTCACTTGTTCTTGGGGGCCACCTCAACTTTGGACTAAATGAAGAAATGGACAGGCTCAATACAGCAGGAACTCAGCACAACTGGCTGTTCACAAATATAGCTAAACAGTACATGAGGCATTCCGGACTTTGCGACACATGGCGTTCCCTTCACCCCAGCCGTAAGGAATATATTTTCTCCTCATATGTCCATGACTCCTACTCTTGTCTGGATTATTTCCAAGTCAGCAGCTCACTGTTGAATGACACTTCAGACACTGAGATACACCCGATAGCTGTCAGTGATCATATTCCTGTATCTTTAATTCTAATACATAAGAAGATCATTCCGGCAAGTAAAAGCTGGAGATTTAATACATCATTGCTTAAAGATGAAGATTTTATTAAATATTTTAAAAAAGAGTGGGCTTTATATTTAGACTGTAGTGACCTGCCTGGAACATCAGCATCTGTTCTCTGGGAAGCAGGGAAAGCTGTGATGAGAGGTAAAATGATTTAATTCTCATCACATAAAAAGAGAAAACAAACATATTCAGAAATTATACGAAATCATCAAATCTTTAGAAGAAGCCTATGTGTCCTTCCAGGAACAGGAAATATTGAAGAAAATATGACAAACAAAACTAGAATTCAATGAAATTATTCATTAAACACACACACACACACACACACACACACACACACACACACACACACACACACACACAATTCTTAGTACAAAGACCCAACTTACTTAATTTGATAGACCATTCACGTAGCAAAAACACTGGAAATTGTTATTTACAGCTTCCAAAAATTTGGTTTTGGAAAGTCTTTCCTAAACTCGTTAAAAGTATTATATAATTCTCCAACAGCATGTGTCAGGACAAATGACCAAACATCCTCCAGCTTCTGTCACCAGAAAGGCACAAGGCAGGGACGCCCACTCTCCCCTTCACTGTTTGCAGTTTTTAATCGAACCACTAGGAGCAGCAAATCAGGAGGAAATAGTGATTAAGGGCATAAAATGATCTGGCTAGATGGAAATCGGTACCCATATCACTCATGGGAAGGGTTGCTTCAATGAAAATGATGGTCTTGCAAAGAATCACTTATTCATTCTCAATGATCCTGAGTAAGCCACCACCAGACTGATTTGGATCTCTGGAATCTTCTATTTTTAAATTCCTTTGGAAAGATAAACCCCCACGCATCAGCTTAAAAACTCTACAAAGACCAAGGATGAAGGAGGACTAGATCTGCCTAACTTAAACAGTACTTCTTAGCCAACAGGCTACAAGTCATCTCAGGATGGTTAAAACATGCCCTGTCAGATGAGCCCTAGCTACACGTAGACAGGCACTATGCAATATTATAGAGATTTCTGACCTACAATTCATTAGTTCAAACATCAAACGACATATATGCTTTAAAAGTATCAATATCAGCTCCTCTCTGACAGTATGGGCGTTTCTAAAAATGACTGGCTCTTCATTAATCACATCCAAACCTACACCCATTTGGAACAACCCTGACATACAACAGAACAATAATATGATTAACTTCCCAGATTGGAGTTGTAAAGGAATTAAATACTTGAAACATATATTTGAAGGAACAGACTTTATTCCATTTGACAGATTAATTATACAATATGGGATTAACAACCTTTCCTCCCCATCCTCAATTGAATCCCTCCTCCCACACCATCCCACCATCACACATGCAAGGTCTTTAGGTACAGGTGCATCACTGAGGGTCAGGGGAGGCATTCCTCCTTTGTCCCCTCCTGCCCCCCTGTACCTCAGTTTTATTCTACAACTTAGACACTCACATTGCTAAAACTCTCATACATATTTGGTATGGACACACTAAAAAGCATCTTCCAGCAGGATAAAAAATGTATTATAGGATGAAGGTGATTACTTTAATCAACTTTGACTTTTTCTTCAGTGACACTTCCATTTAAGGGACTAATACAGATGAAAACTTGCCCTTCATTCAAACATTCTTTCTTTTGCGTTGTTGCCTGTTGTTGCCTAGTCCTGTGTCTTTGTTTATCGTGATGTCAAGAATTTCCTGTCATTTGGCTGTGGTATTTTGAGCAATGGGAGAGTATGACACAGTATGACATTACTGCGCAAGACCAAAGGAGAAGTTGCCTAGCTGGTGTTTTCTTACCCTTTAACTTTTCATAACGACCATGAGGACCTCTGGAACATTTGTCTGCCTATTTAATGGTAATCTATCAAAAGTACTTGCCTTGCCATTTTTTTTCTTCAATTGCACACTTATCTGATTAACATGTGATGTTAAATGGTTTGGGATTTTGCAGGTCCAGCTTTCTGTTTGTTGTTGTGGATAATACAGCATGCAGCGGAATCACTTCTGCTTTCAGCTCCAGAGGTGGTAAAAGCAACAAACAGAGGGTCTGTAAAGGTGCCTTGTCAGTATGACCTTCTGTACAAAGAAAACACAAAGTACTGGTGCAGAGGAAAGATATATGAGTTTTGCAGGATAGTGGTAAAGACACCAAAGAACCGTTCTACCAACAGAACCTTCATTGCTGATGATAAGGAAGTGGGAGTGTTCAGTGTGACTATGACATCTATCAGACAAAGTGACGAAGATAAGTACTGGTGTGTCATCGCGACTCCTGGAAGAAATATCTTTACTGGTGTCAGCCTCCTCGTCTCCCAAGCAGGTAAACTTCAGCTTCAGATACTTTATCATCAGATGTGCTATTGCTGATTCAGTAGTTTCTTTCTTTGATTACACAGAATAATCACCAAACTTTAAAGTTGTAAATGTAATCTATTACTACTCTAGAAAGGCCAGCTCGAGTGTTGTCTGAACCTTTTGGCTAAACTAGTTAAACAACACATTGTTTGCCTCACAATCATGTTGTTTGTCATCTGAACGACCAAGTACGTTTCTGAGTAAGATTCTTATAATTTTCAAATCTAGGTGACCATCTATATTCATCTGAGACACTGACAATTTATCAACATCTTAATCAAAGACTGATCATAATTGTGGTGGGGATTTTTTAATGTTGCTCCACCACAGCGAAATATAACCCAACCACAAGTTGTACCTTTGATTTGACCTTCTAACTATTAGCATATGAGTCTGAGAACACCTTTTAAATTACACTGCTTGTCATCTAGTAGGTAGTATGGAGCAGAAAATATATTGTATATAAAAGATGATTAAACTTTAACAAAAGCTATATTGTAAAAATGGTCATTTCTGATATTTGAATTTTTCCACTTTCAAATTTAATTGTTATTTCTCATTATTTCCATTAGCTTATAAGATATTATGTTATTATTAGATATCAGATTATTTCTTGTTCTCAACATCTGTTGAAAACACCTGATAACGCTCTGAACTGCTTTCTAATGCGATTATAAGGGGAAAGTCAGTATTAATATCAAGAATATCATTTACTGACTTTTAATGCAAAGTCTTCTTATCCACAGTGACAACCCCAACCACCAGCACACAAATTACTCCAATTCAAGATGAAAAAAGGTGAGAAGAGTCTAAGGCTATTAAACTGTTTACTATATCACCATCAACTCTTTATATGTAGTAGTAAACATTAGAATAATCATCTGTCCAGTACAAAAATAGTAACAGATAGTAGTACGTATAATTTATTTATTTATTTATTTATTTTAAATCTAGTTCGTGGGTGACTCTACGTTGGATTCTCTTTATTTTGATGCTGTGTTCTTTGGCATCAACACATATCGCTGAATGGAGAATAAAGACTGCAAGGAAAATATGACTATGACAACCATTTTACCCTCAGAACCTATACATTAATAGATTAAGTCTTACACTGTCATCATTTTCAAAAGGAAACATGGGTAAATTGGTATTAACAAAATCCTACTAAAACTATTCTTCCAGTGGATGTTCATTCAATGTGTGACCTGAGCTGAAAATAAACCAAATGAAAAAGAGGCTTTCAGACTCTTTTGTTTTTTCTAAGTATTTAAATGATTTAAATGTCATTCATTTTAATGTCAGTGCCTAAGATAACTTTAGGCTCAACTATTGAATATCCTATCAGCTTAAAATTAACAGCCTCAAATCCTAGAGGGCCCTTGGCTTTCACTTAATTTATTTGCAGATCTCATATGGGCGGGCACGATGATTGTTATTCTCTTTGCGATGAATCTCTGATATCTAAGATTTCTGTCAATATTGCATTCCAGAGATCTGAAAACCATGTGGAATAAAATTTTCTTCATATTCAAACACAGGGTGAACTATTGTGAGGAGCTCCTTCTAAAAGTCAAAACACTCACAATAAGTAGGTTGGATCATTAGGATCTCTCTAAAGTTATTTGAGGATTGCAATAATATAGTTTCACGCTTGCTTGACTTTTGCTTCTTGCCCTCAGTAATACATAATAGTCTAACAGGTTACCTGGAGCTGAAATGAGTTACTATCCAAGTTAATTTATGTAAACTTGTTAAAGTGATAATCAAAAGTGGATTACACTGAAATTCCTCAAAATTTTCCCATATTATGCACACAAAGAGAAGCAGTGATGATTAGTGATCATTGTCAAGCAGATTTGATTACCCTGGTAGTAATGGCTGTAAGACGTTGAACATCTATGACTGGTGTTCATTGCCATTACACCCCTATACAATCTAATTCAATAACCCTGCATTTAATCTTATTTTATAGAAAAATATAATGTTCACTTTATCTCAGAGGCATTGAATCATTTATTCTCTCGCTGTGCTGCAATATGTGTTGCCTTTGATATTGTGTCCCTCGTGCAGGTGGGGGTGGACAACAACATCTCTGAAACCTTTTTAACTGTAGATATCAGGTATTTGTCACACGTTCCAGTAGCTATGTCAATGTAAAAGTAAGTCAGTATTCAAAATATCAGCACCATAGCACTAAAGCTGTCTGACTAATATCATTATTCACACCTGTGCTCTTCCAGCTGTTTGTGTAAAATAATTTCTGTCATGAGAGAAGAAAAAACACCATTCCCTTCATATGTAAAAACGGACTATAAGGTTTAGGTGAAACATTTCATTTTAGTCTTCTAGGTTGTATAACCCAGACCCAATAGCTATTTCAGTGTGCATGTGGGAATGTGAGTACAGTTTTGAGACAAGAAATACATTGTTTAATGCAGTGGTTCTCAAACTTTCACAATGAGTACCACCTTATAAAATATATGGCTCTTAAAGTACCACCCTTATGACCCACATTATAGTACAGTAGTATAGGCCTATTTAACACCATATACTGTTTTTGCGGATGATGTGGTTCTGTTGGCTTCATCGGGTGAGGGCCTCCAGCTCGCACTGGAGCGGTTCGCAGCCGAGTGTAACGCAGCGGGAATGAGGATCAGCACCTCCAAATCTGAGGCCATGGTTCTCAGCCGGAAAAGGGTGGAGTGCCCACTCCGGGTCGGGGATGAGTTCCTGCCCCAAGTGGAGGAGTTCAAGTATCTCGGGGTCTTGTTCGCGAGTGATGGGAGAAGGGAGCTGGAGATCGACAGACGGATTGGGGCTGCGGCTGCAGTAATGCGGACGCTGCACCGGTCAGTCGTGGTGAAGAGGGAGCTGAGTGTAAAAGCGAAGCTCTCAATTTACCGGTCGATCTACGTCCCTACCCTCACCTATGGCCACGAGCTGTGGGTAGTGACCGAAAGAACGAGATCGCGGATACAAGCGGCGGAAATGAGCTTCCTCCGAAGGGTGGCTGGCCTCTCCCTTAGAGATAGGGTGAGAAGTTCGGCCATCCGGGAGGGGCTTAGAGTAGAGCAGCTGCTGCTCCACATCGAAAGGAGCCAGCTGAGGTGGTTCGGGCATCTGGTAAGGATGCCCCCTGGGCGCCTCCTGGGCGAGGTGTTCCAGGCATGTCCCACCGGGAGGAGGCCCCGGGGCAGACCCAGGACACGCTGGAGAGATTATATCTCTCGGCTGGCCTGGGAACGCCTTGGTATTCCCCCGGACAAGCTGGAGGAGGTGGCCGGGGAGAGGGAGGTCTGGACCTCTTTGCTTAGGCTGCTACCCCCGCGACCCGACCTCGGATAAGCGGATGAAGATGGATGGATGGATGGATGGATGGATACTGTTTACATGAGACAATTTTATTTCTTATATGAATGTTATTGTCATAAACAGGATGTGACAAGTGATAATAATAACAACTGTACTGCATTAAAACATTCACAGCAGGTGGGATATCCCGTCTTTAAGTGATGAGTTGACAAACCCCGCTTCCTGTTTTTAACATGTTTTAATGCTTTGTATCTTGTTCCATTTATTCTGAACAAGCCCCTAAAAAGTTAGCAATCACTGTCGGCCTCTCTCAGTTTTTATCACCACTATTCAATTAAAGCTCAGTTTTTAAAACCTTACGATGTAACTAACTGACTACTGCCCAGCCCATGCAGCAATATATTAATGACTAACCTCATATTGTAGTTTGATTATCTCAGTTTTTCTCTGACTGAAGTTTGGTCCGTTTACAGCATCCTGCCATGTGATTACATTTGTCCCTAACCATCGGGAACCATCGCGTTAACTTTATCAAGTGGAAAAAAGTTAGCATTCATCCTCCAGCTTCACTCTGTTTATATTATGCTAACCACAGCTGTATAGTGAGCCACCACGTAGCACATCATTATATAACAGCTAGCCCAACTTCAGTAACCGTAAAAAACTGTTTCGTTTTCTGTCTTAATTTATGTCAGAAGTGATAGCAGAACTGTACATTTTAATTTTTCAGAAATCCCTCAATCAGAACATGGTATATTATTTAATCTTACAATTTTGGGAGAGACTTCTTGCGTACCACTAGAGGGAGCCCACGTACCACCAGTGGTACGCATACCATAGATTGAGAATTACTGGTTTAATACAACAGTTTTCAGCCACCCCTTGTTTCATTTTATTCAGTTTCCAAGGACCCATTTTCTCCTCTTTTTTTTAATTCCATGCTATTGCTTAAAGTCTTAACCAATAGCAAAGGTCAGGCTTTCCAAGAGTCTTTCAAAGTTCCAATTCAGAAATTAGCTGTTTTTTTCACTTATTTTCAGAGGAATCTTTTTTTGTTTGATAAGCCACTTAAACACTGACATATGGCTCATTCAAGAATAAAAAAGGCTTTGAACTCAAGGGCTGAACCAGTGTTGGGTCTACACATAACCAGAGGTGTGAAGCAACAAAGTACAAATACTTTGTTATTGCACTTAAGTAGAATTTTCAAGTATCTGTACATTACTTGAGTATTGATTTTACTAACAACTTTTTACTTTTATTCCCTACATTTTAAACAAATATCTGTACTTTGTTCTCTTAACATTTTCAAAACAGACTCGTTACTTTTAGTTTAACGCATTTGAGAGGAGTTGTTATTTTAAAACACTGCAAGCCTTCAAACTTCAAACTGATTTGAGTCTAAACAATAACATGTGAAAGGCAATTATGTTTGCATGTTAGTCACCAGGAGATGCGGCATAAAAAGAGATGAAAGATACAAAAGTCTGTGTGTGCCATAGTCCGGGGTTGAAGGGGGATGGTGTTTTTATTCATTTATTTTTTGGCACAACATCCCATAAACTGTAGCTGCAGTACCTCACCATAAGACAGGCGAGCATAAAGGCGGTAACATCTTTTAAGTGACAGAATCAGCAGTTCAACTCATACTGGAGTACTGTTAACACTAGCATCTGTACTTTTCCCACCTCTGCACATAACAGACAACATAGCAAAGAACCAATTTTAGGTTGCATTGCTAGATACTTAGTTACTAGTAACTAAAATAAATTACTTACTTACCAGTAGCCTGGTAAGTAAGTAATTTATTCAAATATCTTTGCTTTAAGATGATTCGTTTTAAAAGGCATAAAATTGTAACTTGGCAAATTTGTTAACTGTATCTTAAAAACAAACAAAAAAACAACAGCAGATGAACAGTATCTGAGATTATTTTTCTTACAAAATGAGAAAAAAGAAGAAAAAAAACATTGCAAAAACTTGGTACAGGACCTGAGTAATGCATCTGGACTTTCAGCCTCATCCGAAATGTTCTCAGTGGAAGGGTTTGTGTCAAGAAGTCATTCTTGTGGAGGGGAAACTCAAAAAAAAAAGGCTGAGGTCTAACGAACTGCACAAGAACTGGGCACCAAAGCATCTGATTGGCAACAGCCAACAAAAGGCAGCCAATATCCAAAGAATCCGAAGAAGAGCTTTATATGTCCTTCAACAAGCCTAGCCTCATGAAGGCTGGTTAAAGAAACTGCTTGCCTTAAAGAGTTGATGCTGTGTTGAATAATAAAGGTGGATATATCAAATATTGATTTTCAAGCTCACTGGTGTTGCAAAACCTCTGTTTTGCCATTATTTCTGTATTTTCATGTATGTTTCAAGACATTTCAATTAATCACTGCTCTGATTTCCAATTTTCGTAGCAAAATCGATGCTAAATAAATATAATAATCTTCTTATTCATACGCATATCACAATCACATGTAAATTTTATGAAGTCATTCGGATACTGTGTTAAGTTTACAATACCACCGGGAGGGGATACAAGGTGAGAGGAATTTAAGAAGATGACATCATAACTTCTGCAGCATGAACCTCGCGCTTAACCTCGTCTCAAGATACTACGTATCTTATAACAACGTGAGAGGAAGTCACATTTCAGTCTAAAAGCACAGAAAGGAACGTTTGAAGCGTCATGCAAAAGAGTTCGTGCATCATATTAAACCTATATACAAAGAAAACGCCTTAGAATAAAAATTTTACTTTCAGGTTTAGAGAACTAGCTTTTACAATGAATGGGTTTTGTAGCAACATGTAAATTTTTTACTTTGAAACTGTTGTCCGGTATTATTCCGTCTCGCTTGAAAGTCGTAGTGGAAGTCGCTACTCGCATACTGGCTGTACCAAGTTTTTGCTCGCTGGTGCCAACGCCCGGCGAAACAGACTGCTTACGTTAGCTAGCAGTGACACAAGAGGGACACGGGTACGTAGCTAAAACATGTAACTGGCATATTGGGAAGTTGTGCAGTCGTCCGATTTTGTTTGTGAACTACGCTTTTCTATATTGACCTCATAGAAACTAATGGAGCGTTTGTTTACACCCTTACGTTATCCGGCTGCTAAACTAGCTAACAAGTTAGCATTGCGTTAGCAGAGTTTGCTAAATGATGCGCAAACATGATTCAGTTGCCAGTAATTATTTAAGTAGTTATCGCCACATTTTGTGACTAATCTAAAAAATGTTTACATACACTAAACGTGGGAAGGTAATTTAAATGAGTAAGCAAGTCATTAGCTAACGTTAGCCTTCAGACAATGTTGTTGATAGCTGGGTGTGACTCTTAGCTGTTTAATTCTAGAAAACTCCGCTGTTCTACTTGGGTTCCATCGTCTCATTAAGAAGTTATTCGCAGTGGATACGACAGAACATTTTAATAGCTTAATATTGTCTCTAGGTGTCTAAAATATTGAATATTGGCCTAACCTTCGTCAGTTGTCACCTCCTCCTTGCAGGTAACGTGATAAACGTGATTGCCAGCAGCTTCAGAAAGCACAGAGATGCAGACTATCAAGTGTGTGGTGGTGGGTGATGGAGCAGTGGGAAAAACCTGTCTGTTGATTTCATACACCACCAATAAATTCCCCTCAGAATATGTACCAACAGTAAGTTTTCACAAACAAAAAATAAATGTTTTCACTTCAATGTGCATCGTGGTTCAAAATATTCTGACATGTAACTTATTCTATCGCAGGTGTTTGACAACTATGCAGTAACTGTAATGATTGGGGGTGAACCATACACCCTTGGCTTATTTGACACTGCAGGTACAATTCATTTTAGTTCCACTTTTAGTTAAATGTGTTAGTTTTATTTAGTCTGTCTCTTGGTAAATTATTTATGTGTATGTGTGTGGTCTCTCCTTAGGTCAGGAGGATTATGACCGGTTACGACCTCTAAGCTACCCGCAGACTGATGTCTTCTTAGTGTGTTTCTCAGTTGTTTCACCTTCCTCGTTTGAGAATGTGAAAGAAAAGGTATATGATTTTATTCTAAATACAGAATTTTTTTGGTTATTGAAACCCCGTAACCTGAGAAATTCCAAAATGGTCAAAATAGTAAAGAACGTGAAATACTGATAATGAAGACAAAGACAACAAGCAGATCATGTTACCACAGATAATGGTCCTAATAAAAGAGGTTGGGGGGATTTTTTTTTTGTTTGTTTGTTTCAAGAACCAGACAACTCTTGCTGCTCCCTCCCATTTCTTTCTTTCTCTCTTTCTTTCTTTTCTCAGTTGCTGGATAATTTATACTTTGATCACTTTGGAACAGGTTTTGTGGGGAGAAATGCCAAGTCACTGATATGGATTCACCAACATCCCACTAGACCAATACCTCTAACCCTCATGTAGTGGCCTCCCACTATAGGATGTGAGGGCCGCCCAAAACAACTTTAACTGGTCTAGATAAGTAGAATTGTAAACAATATGCAATAACTTTAGAGATAAAAGAAAGATTTATTGCACACAGAGCAGAAACACTGCTTGACCCTGGCCATTATTGACCCTTTCTGTGCCACCATGGCTACTTCTAATGAGGATCATCCTGAGCCATCCGTGGTGTCCAAGGTTATGACGAGCATAGTTTAGCAATAGTAGTGATGGTTCTAGTTTTATTATTGTAGCTTTTCCCCCCCTATCGCTCTATCCTGTAAAAATATCAATTTGGACTGAATAGAGCCTCACATTTCCACATAACCTCACAACACGTTCATACACATGCAGCTCAGTCACACGCACTAATTTTAATGAAATGTGAAATATGCAAATATATACCTAATGTATGCATGTTTTGTTTGTTTGTTTTTTCTCTCTGTGTGTTCCACATGTTCTCTTTCGGGGGTTTTTTTTCTGTCAGTGAACTAGGTTACAATGTTGTGCTGTGATTTCAAGACTGTATTTTATTTATTTTTTTTATCTTTTACAATCTGTTGTAGTATGTAATTCAGCCATACATGTTATGTGAAAATTAAGATAACATGGTTTGGTTAACACATTCTCTACTGAAGACACAAAACCCGGCCTTAGGGGGTCTAAAACTACTGTACTCTTACCGCTGGTTCTAAGCCTGGATAAATGGGACTTTAACAGCAGGTGTAAAATCTATGCTAAGTCAATGGACCAAATTAAAATGTGACGACCCCTTGTAAAAATAATGGAGAAATTGAAAGTGCCTATTTTAATTTTAGGAATTGTAGAAATATCTGGTTAGTTTGTGGGTTTCTTTTTCTCTGTGGTCCTCCAATAATAGAAAAGTTTATGAAAATGCAGTGCATTTTCTGGCAGTCATGTAAAATAATCTGTAGATCCCTGTTTTTGATGAGTTTGTTTTGTTTTTTCCCCACCAGTGGGTTCCTGAGATAACTCACCACTGTCCCAAGACCCCTTTCCTGTTGGTAGGCACTCAGATTGACTTGCGTGATGACCCGTCTACAGTGGAGAAGTTAGCCAAGAACAAACAAAAGCCAATCACTCCTGAGACAGCAGAAAAGCTGGCTCGTGACCTTAAGGCAGTCAAATATGTTGAGTGCTCTGCTCTAACACAGGTAAGATCTCTCATTACACAATACACTAAAAACTGCTGTAACAAGCATGTTTCTGAATGCAATCTCTTAACATGGGTAGAAGTGCTTATGTTTTGCTAACACCACTTACCTAAAAACTCCCATCTAACACTGTGTACCTGTCTTTCTTCCTCCTTTTCCTCTTGCTGTAGCGGGGATTGAAGAACGTATTTGATGAGGCTATCCTAGCTGCTTTAGAGCCCCCCGAAACTCAGAGAAAGAGAAAATGCTGCTTGTTCTGATGTCTTCTTGAATCTTGCTTTGCCTCTCGATCGTATGCTGCTCATTCATTGTAAACAAATGTCTGTTACTAAAATAAGCCCCATGCTCTTTCAAACTTTAAACCTCTGTACCCATTAACCTTTTTCCTTTGTTTCATGTGTGCTTTCTTTTCAACTAATCTCAATAATTGTCCATGCTGCCTATTGACGATGGTGCCAATCTTTAGTTCTTCACCTTGCGGACGAGTCTGTGTAACCTGACATGTCTTTGAGGGGTGGTGGGTTGTTTTTGTTTTTGTTGGGGTTTTTTGTTGTTGTTGTTTTTTTTTTGTTGTTGTTGTTGTTGTTTTTTTGTTAAGCAAACATTCCCTTACATTAGCATTGAGCTCATCCGTTGTACCCTATTTAAGCATCAGTGCTACTGTCTTTGACAGTAATATCTTTTTTTTTTTTCTACTGCAGCATCAAAATTTTCACAGGCTTTTGTCTTTAAGACAACTTGATCACGAGGGGAGACTTGTATAATGTTATTTCAATAAATGAAAATTTTGATTGCCATGCTCCATTTTTACTCAGCTTTCTTTTGCGCTCGCATATTTCCAGAAAATGGCTCTGTTTTGAATATTAATGTTTTGTTTCCACAGAAAGGATTAAAGAATGTGTTTGATGAGGCAATACTGGCTGCCCTGGAGCCACCTGAACCTAAGAAAAGACGTAAATGTGTTCTGCTCTAAGTTTCGCAGCAGTCTTCACACCAGTTTCCAAATCTAGGTTAACAGTACTGAAGAGGTTTTCTGCACAAGCACATTCCACTATAAGTTGAGATATTTTTAAATATTAGCCTTCTCACATACTTAACCTTAAAACATACTTTGTGTAAGACTGATACACTTTGTCATAATTTGATGCCATTGAAATTTTGTACACAATGTGAACACTGAATGCTGACACTTAAGAAAATTCTAAGGAACACTTGGAAGTAATGTTTTGGTTTGGCCACGTTATCTTTGCAGAGGTTTCCTTGCAAAAGAAGTGATTATGCAAAGATATTTTTATAGAGCTTTAATAAATTCCCTTAAAGTTATAAATTTGCATTGATTTACTACTTAGGTGTCTGTAGTTGCAACATACTGTAAATCCTGCTGTCATAAAATGCTTGTTTAGGGAAAGCTCCACTTAATCTTCTCAACATAGTCTTAAGGTAAATGTAAGAAACCTAAAGAAATATGGAACTTCTGGGTATGTTTTTATCGTCGGTCTGATAAAAGTGGAAAATCTATTTCACTGTTACTATGAGTTTGAGTACAACTATATCCAAGTCATTTGCTTTTTCTGACAAGCATCAAGGAGACGATGTATGTCCTCAGTGATCATCAACAGATGGTAAAGTTAAACTTTGTGGAAGTGTAACTACTCCTAATGTTTGGCCAGTGACCTATATTGTAAACTGCAGCACCATTAACAGGTTGAGATCCTGTAGAAGTTATTAAATTACTTAACTGATAATTATTGCCTTTGACTATCCCTTCCTAGATTGTGGGCTTGAATTTAATTTGTAAATATAGTGAAAGTAACTCGTAACTTATTGACTGAAAATTTGTATGTCACTAATGAAAGACTGAAAGAACCTTAGCTGAAATCACATTAACCAGAATATATTTCTCTCTTATTTTTTATTCAATTTCACAAAGTTGGGACTGTATTTTTGTTTGTAATAAAGGTTCACAATAAAGCAGTATTATGATTATTAAATCCTACTTTCAATATTTCATTTTGTCATGTTATTAGATGGTTCAAACTTGAGAACCTGCCTATAGTTACACATACATACGTTTGAACTACCAAAGACATCAAAACTGATTATTCAGTCATTTTTTGTTACAAATGTTTATTATCAATAAGGAACAACAGGTCAATGCAAACATAGTTCTATCGTTGGTGAGCCAAATAACACTTCTAAAGTATTACAATAGAATTCAGATAAACCCAGGATAATCTCATTATTGAGGCATTATTGCCTCAAATAATGAGATCAGCCACTGACGCCTTCATGCAACTACAAATATGTTCTCACCCAAGTTTTAAAGTATATGAAGGAAAGGTCAGACACAACGTTCAAAAAGCCTGAGAGCAAAGCTGTATTTTTTTTTTTCAGGAATTGCAATAGCTCTTTGGTATTTAACCAACCTCAGCACAAAAATATGGTGATGTTAGAGATCCCCCATTGTGGAGTTTGTAGTCACTGTGGCTAAATTACATGAAGAATGTTTCAAATGTTTTCTACAAGCCTGTTTAGATTTATGCATGTGCACTGGTGGGGGAATAAAAGACATGGTACAAAGTAACTGTAAAGCACAACAATACACTTTCATGAATACAGTATATGGTTTAATGTGTTAACATTTAAGCTCACATTATCATTTCCAGTTCTCACACTACAAAATGGAAAGAACAAAAGGCAGGTATCTTTAAGGCAAATGCATAGGTTTGGTTTAGGGCTGTAGCAATAATGTAAACAAAGTCACACTGCCAGACAAGTAAGTCAAGGTACACATGAACCCTTTCACACATGAATTATGACAACCTCAATCATCATTTTTTCACAAGTATTTTTATTCATCTTTAGGCATGAAAAGATGAATAAAATACTTAAGAAAAAAATCCTGATTGAGGTTGTCATAATTCATGTGTGAAATAACAATAATTACAACGAAACATGTCATACAGGTATAGCAACATTAAACAGCCAGTGGGTGGCAGGGTATGGAGTGACACATCAGTGTCCAATGTAGTGGTTTATGTGCAAGTATAGAAACAACACTGACACAAATACAAGAAAACAGCCTTTGAATAGCTGCAGCGACCACTATACGTGAAAGGGTTAAATCACTGGATACTCAGTCATCTCATATCTGTAACGGAATACAAACATATCGTATAGAAATCATATTTGCACATTATTTGACAGAAACCTCATATAGCCAAAAGGACAGGTTTTGTCCCCAATAACTGTGTAGACAGTCTAAAGCAAACCAATCACTCGGTGGAAGTAACTGGCTCCTGGTTCAGTAAAACTCAGGTGCTTGTGTCTGAATTAGTAGATGTTTTTATAAATGCCTGAAAATTTCAGGTGTCCCATTACATCTGGCATAAAGGTAATACAGCATTTCCATAAAGAAACAACAAGAAATCACAACGGAAAAACAACAAGAAAATACAGTGGTGGTAGTTTAATGGTCTGGGGCTGTTTAGCTGCCTCAGGACCTGGAAGGCTTTGTGTGGTAAATGGAACAATGAATTTACCAAAACATCTATTTCCCAAAACATCCCGAAACAGAATCTCCTGCCATCCATTCATGACCTCAACCTAAAGCACACTTGGGTTCTGCAGCAGGACAACGATCCAAAATACACCAGCAAGTTCACCTCAGAATGGCTTAAAACAACAACAAAATGAACACTTTGGAGGGGCCTAGTAAAAGTATTGATTTCAATCCGATTGTGGCATAACCTTAAAAAGGTGGTTCATGCTCAATCAGGAAGGGGCAAACACTTTCTCAAACCAGGGTATACAGGTAATAGCTTTTCAGATCTACATTAAGTCATGCTTCTCATTGCACCATAACGTCTCAGGATGATATACACACACATATACAAAACTTCCTATTCCAAACCTTGTGCACATATATTAGTCATAGCTCCAGAAACATGAATGGATGATAAGTAAGATGTAAGAAGATAATGCGCAATTGTAGGCAAACTGTCAAAATATGATGCTAACTGTCAATATAAAACAGTCAAAAAACGGTTTTATCCATTTTGTTGGTTTAAGATGCAAAAACATCTAAATTAAAAGCAGGTTAAATAAGTTAAACATGATTAGTATAATTTCAGAGAAAGTTAGTAAGCACATGTTAAATGAATCCCACCGACTACATTTGTAGTCTATGTGTCCAGTGTTGGAAATAACTCAGAGCTGCCAGTAATGTGAATTCCAAAATGTCCTTTCCACCACCTTAAATCCCTCCCTCTACGTGTAAATCGAATGTATCCTACTCCTGGTCCATATTTATGAAACACGTGGGTAATCTGAAAAACAAATAATCAGTCAGACAAAAGTTGTCCTTGGGTTTTCATGCAAGCGTTTTGTTGTCATACCTGTTTCCATTCTTCACGTCCTGTGCCACAGTAAATAGTCTCAAGTGAAAAGATCTCAATAAGCTGCTTCTTTTGATCTAGCAACTCTACCCGGATATCATAACTGCCGCCACAGTCGAAACGTGAAAGAATCCTAAATCAATAACACAATCCAATGAAAAAAAATCATTGGATTGGATACACAAACATGTATCAATAATCATTTCATCTTAGACTGAACTTTATGAGTACAAACTGTGCCTGGTGAGCCATATGTTTAATATTTAAACCTCAAAAACCTCTAATGACACAAAAACTGATAATTACATAGTACTTAGGTTGAGAAATAGATTTTTTTTGTAATTTTTTTTTTTTTACATTAGTGTTATTTTCATGTGCTTTTCATTTTTATCCAATGACATTTCCCATTTTATATGGAACATGGCCTTACTTGTGAACAGTTACACTCACTGGCCACTCAGAAATGCCTCAATTTTTCATGGCATAAATTCAACAAGGGACTGGAAACATTCCTCGCGGACTGTATTCAAATGTTCTCCACAGTCAATCATTTTGCTTACATCTACTTTTCTTTAATACGATTAGTTATTAATAAGCAGTCTGTTAAAGACCCCATGTTTATTCTCACCAATCAGATATTTTGATATCTGGTTGGGCATGATCCATAACAGATGGACTGTAACCTTCCTTCTCCAAGTCAATCAGCTGTGACTTTATGCACATTCTGTGAGGGAAAAAATGGTTTTCATGCTACATAATGTACACACACACATTAATAAAGCAGGACACTTGGTCTCTATATGGTGTCAAGACCAGGAAATAAAAAATATAAGAACAAAGTAACCGTAAAGCACAACAATACACTTTAATTTTTGTTTTCAAATTTCACATAGTGCTATATAGTATATGGCTTTCAAGTTTCCCTCTTAAGCATGTGTTAACATTTAAGCTTACATAATTATATCCAGTTCTCACATACTACAAAATGGAAAGTAAAGGCAAGTATGTGTAAGGCAAATATGGATTAAGTCACATGCTGGCTTCCGGACAAACAAGTCAAGGTGCACAATAAATCACTGAATACTCATTCATCCTACATCAACAACAGAATGCAAATATAAATCATACTTGCATATTATTTGTTCAATGAAACTGGAGGGGTTCTTATGTCTGAAGCAGTAGCTGTTCTCACAAATACCCGAAATTTTCCAGATAAAATAAAAAAAAATTACAGGAGAACACAAAATGTTTAATTTAATCAAATTATACAAATGCATCTTACAAATCATTACACAAAGTAAAATTTTCCAAACATTTTTTGTTTTAATGTTGATAAATATTGGCTCATGAAAAGTTGAGAGGAACCAAACCTGAAAAGTAGAGAGGAAGTGGAAGAGAATGGATGGATGGGCTCATGAAAATCTGAAATCCAGCTACAAGGTAGTGATCATTTTATTTTGAATTTGGGTAAACTTTTAGATGTATTTGTACATGAAATAGTACTTAGCCTGTCAAATTAAACAATACTCTGTAATCTTCAGTATTGACATCACAATGACAATCACAGAAAGCAAGTTTAAGGTGTTATTTAAGGTGTTCTGTGTGAAACATTAAAGAAAATAGCTTTTCACTGGAAAACGTGTGCACATACAGAGATTATAGCTCTGGAAACATGAATAGATGGTCAGTGAGATGTAAGAAGATAATGTGCAATTGCAGGCAAATGCAGGATGGAAGAACTGGACAAATTCCAACAAGCTACGTGTTCACTGCTGGACATATTTCAACGCTGCTGTCTGTGACACGTATTCCATACCATCCAGCCCAGAACTGTGTGTCCTTGCCACCATGCCTAAAATGAATGTATCTCACTCCTGGTCCATAGTCCCGGAATACATGGATCCTCTGAAAAATAAATATCAGTAAACCAAATATGCTGGTGGGTTCTGCACTGTTACTAAACTTTATTAAATTTCACTTTGTACATACCCGATTCCACTCCTGATCATTCCACTGATCAAAGAAAACAGTATCAGGAGCATAGGACTGGATAACCTTCTGCTTTGCATCCAGCAACTGCACAAGGATTGAATATTCACATCCACAATCCCATCGTGGTGCATACCTGTAACGAGGATGTATTTGTGCAAAGATTAGGGATCACCAATCATATCAAGCTACGTTTTTCTCTCTTATTATTCAAGCCTTAAAAGGGATATATTCCTATATGTCATCAGTAAGTTTTGTTTAGTTCCACGGTTTCAAAAACTAAAAAACCTTTTATTTTGGGCATGACCTAAAGGTTTTTGTTAAGTGCAAATTTTTTGCACAAAGTAGGGTTTTCAAACTTTATCTCAACACCATTTTCTATATCAACAGGAAAATTCTGACCCCATGCCACAACAACAGAACTATTTGCAAAGAAGTCATGTCCCAAAAAATGTAATTTAGCAAAGCAAGTTTAGAGATATTATTTGTTTTACAAACGATTTAGATAATTTCATTACAGATCGAGAAATATTTAAGAATGTATTAATAAACCAAAGGCCACAACAAACATGACAATACTTAACATCTAAATAATTTAATTATTGTATAGAAAACCTATATTGAAAATTTTAAAATGAACTTTTCTACTATTGCAAAAGTAGAAGTGCTTATTATCTTGTCCACATCTGCCTGCAGTCTCTCTCTCATTCAATGTTCACACAGCTCCGCTTCTGTCTGCAGTTCTTTACATCCTCAGTGCTGCTCTTCAAGCCCACACTTGTATGATTCGGCTGCTCTGCTCCAGGTTTCACTCTTTTTGCTCAGATTAGTTCTCCACACTCTGTGATCAGTTCAACTACAGTTTCCCCGCTCCTCTGCACAGACAGCAACCTGCCCGGTTCTCCATGTGTCCGTAATCCGCACTGTCACATCTCAATTTTCCATCCGCGACACATTCAGCCTGCAGTCATTTTTCATCTTTAATCTAACTACAGTCCGCTAGCAGCTAGGTTAATAATAACAGATGGCAAATATAGCTATCAGTTAATTGCTAATAGAGAAATGGTTAGTGTTAACGTATGCATTTATAATAACGGGAGCTTTACTAACCTCTCGAAATTCTTGAAAAGTTTTGTTCAGTGTTATGAGGATTTACTATTTCATCTATCAGCGAGAGGAGGAGCTATGTGCCTGACTGTCTGCATTGGTCCTGTTTAAAGTTGTGTGTCAGCTAGAGAAGGCCCAGATGGCTCTGTTGGTATCAATGCTGTTGCAAATGAATATTTTTTGTATTGATTAATATCAAAGTATGATTTTAACAACCCTAATGTACATTTTAAATGCTTTTAAAAAGTGTAATTAAATGCTTTTTGCAACTAACTAAGGAACTAACTAACAAACTGTTAGTATGTCATGTGTATTCATCTCACCAATCAGATATTTTGATGTGTGGTTGGAGGTTATCCATAAAGGCTGTGCTGTAGCCTTCCTTCTCCAAATCAATTAGCTGCTCCTTTGTGCACATTCTGCAAAAACAGACATGATTTTAAAACAGTTTAACATTTAATACTAGTACAGTGGTCCCTCGCTATATCGCAGTTCACTTTTCGCAGCCTCGCTGTTTCGCAGAGTTTTTTTGGTGCAATTTTACATGTTTTTTTTCTTTTTATCCTTCTTCTTTTCTTTTTTTTTTTACTGGCTGTAGACCATTTTCAATCAATCAATCAATCTCGTGGCGTGTCTCCTATACAGTACAGAATGCGTTCAGCTTGTCAAATTTACATAAATCTTTGCTAGCAGAAGACAACAAACACAAAACACAACAGTGTCGACGTCAAAGGATTATAAAACGCATTAATTGAAACCAAACAGTCAGATAAGTCAAACTTTACTCAACTCATTCTTCTTGCTTCCTCTACTTCCGTACCATTGATTCATTAATGTTGCATTCTCTCGCAGCTGCTCTATTCTCATGTTCTGGCCCTGAAAACAGGGTTTTGGTTTTATTCTACAATACTGGACTTATTTTTCTACGAAGGTTTGAACTTTGAGAGTGTTTAAACGAGAGAGAAACGTGTGAAAATGTTGATGCCTCTCTGAGAAAAGTGTATAAAGTGTGTAGTGAGGTGTTTTACAGCCTTAAAACATCTATAACAATTGTAAAATATACAGTTCACTACTTTGTAGATTTCACCCATCGCAGATTATCTTTAGAGCGTATAAACTGCGATAAACGAGGGAACACTGTACATCATTTGAACTAAGCATATAAAAATAATGGTCATTTATTTTTTGGAGGACCACTGGTAAATACTCACCCATAAGAGGTCACAAAGTTTTTCTTGACTACTTCATTTGGATGTGGCACCATAACGTCCTCTAGGTTCCACCCATCACCACCATTCTTTATTGTCCAACCTGCCATGTTTTCTAGGAAAGAAAGAAACACAGAAAAAGTTTGCATCTTATTTTAAACAAAAAAGGTTTTTCAAATCAGTTGTTGAGCTTCAAGGATTCTGACCTTCTCCTCTTGTATTCTTGAGGAGATTTCTTCTTTTCTTGCATAAGAAGTAAAATAACCTCCAGTCTTCAGGTGTTTTGGAAGAATCACAGAGGTTGTATCCTTCTCTTCTACATCTTACTCTCCATAAAGATTCACTGTCAGCCACTTCTTTCCACTGTGAGCACACCAACCGACAAACATGAACCACCTGGTCGGCCGGAACACATAGGAAGATTTCCTCCAGGATCTCCAGAGGAACAGGGAAGAACTAAACAAAAACAAAAAAAAACAAAAAAAGCATTGATAAGGTGGAGCTTTGAAAAATTAGTTTAGTTTTCCATCACTGCACCTGGATCAATAGTCCCAGCTGTTTACATAATCTCACCATTTGAACTACATCAGCATTTTACAATATTATTGATGTCCACAGACAACACAAAAAAAAAGAAAAAGAACAAAACAAAAGCTTTTAAAAAATTAACTTTTCAAGCACTTCATTCATGAACTTTCATTCACAGGGTGGCTATAAAGCACATTTGGATTCCTTCTAAATGAGGTTCCTTTGTATTGCACTGAAATAGTAACTATTTAAACTGTTTTAATCACAAAACCTAGAAACCAAAGATGTGTATGTCTTGCAGACAAAACCCTGCCTCTGAATGTATTTTTCTTTCTACATAAGGATTGTTGCTAGACTGGAATTATAAAAAAAAAGAAAAAAAAAAAAAAAAGAAATGTTCTGTTGTGCTATGATTGTTTTCTTTTTCTTCTGATGACAGGCAGCTACTGATGACTTAAGCATCAGAAAAGGTTCCCCAGATGGTAAAAAATGTCAAGTTGGCCATGTTGCTTGTTTAAGTGACACAAATCTCCCTTTATTTGTTATGATGCAAGTTCAACCATCCAGCTAACAACATCCTAGTTAATTCTCTTCATCTGGATGTATTGTTTTTTTATTGGGAACAATCATTTCATCACTCATCCAAGTGACTTTTTCCATTCTCCAAATCTGAAGATGTTTCTGAGTCAGTCATTATGTGATGATGATTACATCAGTGTGATGCATAATCCTCTCTGCAAAAGTTTTACATTTGTGCCAATAGACGCAAAACCTTTGCACCTCTTTACCCACAAGATTCCAAAACCATTTTAGCTTAAAACCTGCGATTGTTCAGGGAATATAAAAGATAAAATAAAAGACATCAAAGGATCCCATCTGACTCACTGGATGGGCCAGTTTCACCAATATTTCATTATATTTTGCATTCTTTCTCCTTAATGCAGATTTATGGTTCAGCAGGAATTATAGAAAAGGAATTGCAAACCCATTTGAAACTCTGTAACCTGGCGTTCACGTCTCTAGGGGGCAACCCCAAAACCCTGTGATTGGTCTGTTGAGTACCCTTGTTTCCTTCTCCAATACTGCTGCGTCTTTACCTGACAATATAAAGCGCAATGAGGCAACTATTTGTTGTAAACTGACACTATATAAACCTGAACTGAACTTTATCACTTTGCTCTTTTCCGTTGCTGGCTGATGGACAACAAACAGCACATGCATAGACAAAGCTCATTCAGCAGTTACCTTGTGTTTAAAAGTCCAGTAAGGCACTCACCTCTTGAGCCGAGGACGAGGTTGCCTGCTGTGCTACAACGTAGCTTGTGCCAGACTTTGAACTCGCAGTACCATAGCTGTGACTTGCACCCATGACTTTCGTTTTCCTCTTCATGCCCTGCGACGAACCAAGGGCTGTAAAGTAGCCTGATGTTACTATACCCCCCTCGCTGTCTTCTCTAAAAACAAGTCTTTTCTAACGTCGTTGGTGCTGACCCACTTGTAGCCGACAACGCGGAAGTGCAGCTAGAGATAAGGTCCAACTGTTTTATAGATTAGAAGTCATAATGTTACAAGACTAAATTTAACCAACGACAAGTGACTCGTTTAATTTCTACAGTCAAAGTAATCACTTACGGGAATACATGGTTTGTACTCTCATGTTACGTTGCCCTTCCTGTCAGTTGCGGTGGTATTTACCTCGAGACATTCGAGTCGCCCTTCATAGGCGGGGTTATGCTCTAAAATGCTACAAAGGTAGTTCGTCCACAACAGTCACTCCCACTGTGATTGCACTCTCTAGCACGCAGTAACTGAAGAACACAGACTGATTATGTTAATACCGTAAAACACCGGGGATACTCCGGAAAACATACCTAGCTAACACTCTTCTAAGCCTTCTTGACGGAGACTTCCGCTATGGGTCATCCGGGGATTTTCCCCCTTTTTTAAATGAACAATTTCGAACAGCAAATAGACACTATTCATCAAATCGTTTCTATCAAATAATTTACGCAGCTTATTTCATATATACTGTAAGAAAGTTTTAAGGTATTTCTTTTTCCAGCTTTCAAACAACTTGGAATATTTTTTAAATATAATTTTTAATGCTAGAAAAGTAAATAATGAATGATAAAAAAATAATAACAATTAATAATAATTAAAATGTTGTATTATACAAGTATTGATGCATGCTCAAATATCCAGGTAAGGAAATTCCAGGATTTCACTTCACTGGGAGAGAAATCACTCATTCAAGTGACTTCTCTCCCACTGAAAAGCGCAACGTCCAGCTGAACAGATTCAACATTCTGGGTTATTATCCAACATTTCACATGTCTGCATTGCATAAAATCACGCAGAGATGAAATTTTCATTTTCATCTCTACGTCTATGGGTTTAGAGGATCAGTTACATTTGTATATCCGTTAGGGTTAAATACTCACTCAAAAGAGGTTGCAACATTTGTTTTGACTGCTTCATCTGGATGTGGTCTCCTAAGCAACCCACTGATCGCCACCATTTCTCAAGATCTCCCAGCCATTCAGTCCTTCTAGAAAATAAACAAATAAATAAATAATAGTAATAGTAATGGTGTTTTAAATGTTTTGGATTTATGTGAAAATGAATCATACTACTATGTTAAGTAAAGTTCATTTTATGGTTACTTACCTTCTCCATTTGGATTCTTGAGGAGATTTCTTTTCTGTTTGGACAAGAAATAAAACAACTTCCAGTCCTGTTTTTTTTTGAAAAACTACAGATGGGATACCCTTCTCTTCTGCACCTTTTTCTCCACAAAGATTCGCTGTCAATCACTTCCTTCCACTGATGGCATACTAATTGACAAACACAAACCACCTGACAGGCAGGGACATTTAGGAAGATCTCCTCCAGGACCTTAAAAAAAGAGAACAAAAACAGAAAGATAAAGAGAGCACACGGAGACAAGGACAAAATATAAACTGTTAGAAAGAAGTCAGTGATGTACACTAGTAAATGCATAAGGACTGAAATGTTAAGTGCATCATGTGCCGTTCCCAGCAGCCAGAGTTTATAACAAAACAACTAAGAATGTTTCAAGGTCACTGGATTCTGCCCTAACTGGGTTTTATTAAAAAGGACATTTTTAAACCTAATTTGAGGAGATGTCTGTAAATCAAATCGAAACTGGGAGCTGCTTACAAGGGAGAGAAGCTTGATAGCTGAATGCTCTGACTCACAATTTGCTTTTGGAAACTAGGAACCAAAAGCAAACCTAGAATAGAAAGACCTCCACTGGGATGATATATTATAATGAGGCCTGGTCCCAGTAAGTATTACTGTTGTACAATTTTGGATTCAATGGAGGTCTTTCATGGAGCTTTTTGAACAGCCTAATAATAAGGAATTACAACACAAAAAGACTACAGTAGTGCAGATTACTACTATTTACAAACCACGTTGGGTGTGACTGCTATCAGAACTGAAATCTGATATTGCAAAGAGAAGTCGAAGCGACAACAGTCTGACACATTTTAGACTCCTTAAAAACATGAATCATACGAATCTTGGTGCACTATTACTATTACTCCACCCAGCAAAGTGGGGGTGAGATATATCATAATTGTACCAATGTTCGCCTGTATAAAATATTATCCTAGCAATGTTTATATTTAGTTAGAAACAAACTTTCTGGGGTCATTGGGGGGTTTGAGGCATTACTTTCCCAGCCAAAATACAGGAAAAGCATTTATTTCCAACTAAGAAGTTTTGTTTTTGTTTTTATTAAGTGCATATTTTCCTTTTTAAAGAGTGGTGTCTTGGGCAAAATGTTTGGCATTTACATTCAACTGAATGTAAAACCACTAGGCGTGGTTGCATTACTCGTCCAGCCAGCAGCTGACTGTGACTGGGGCCTAAAAGTAAGTGCTGGTGAAAACACAATAGAAGTAATTAAGGTGCATATTTTTATTCTTCACTCTAACCTCAGTAGTGGGTCACTATAACAATGCGTTTACATCACTACAGAAAAAAAAAGAGTTTGTTTTCTGTAAATGAAAAATAACAAATTTTAAGATCATTCGAAATTTCGACCTAACTTTTTTAAGAAGCAAGCTTCGGCATGAGGCAGCCCCTTCGGTTTGACATAAATAACTGATGAGGGAAAAATGTTATTACTTGTGGACAAATATGGACTTTTTGTATCAAAATGTGCGAAACAGCAGAAATATTCTAAGTTGTAAGTTCTGAAACAAAGAAAAATAAAAATGTTACAATTATGCACGATCGTAGTTCTTCTGTATCTACTGCATTGCTATGTTTTGTCTGTCCCTCCTTATGAGGATCGTCTTTTCGTCTTCATTGCGGTTTGATGAGAAGTTTTACTTTCCTACAGGAATTTAATATCCAAACGAGGCAGGTTGATGTCAGATTTTGTGTATTTGTGGATAAACTGCCATGATCGATTTCCGGTGTATTGGAGATTTTGCGACTGCGGTCAATTTTGCGCGAGGAGGATAAGGTGACTAAAAATGCAATTAACGCGGTTTTTGTTTCTGTTAACCTGATCGGTTCTATATTTCCAAGTAACTTTTAGGGACTCTTACATCTGCATTGAAAGATGAGGCTGACGCTGTTGCAGCTGCTGAAGACTTCTTAGGCGGACTTTGGTCCGGGTCGGAGCTGCTGCTTTCATCCATAGTGCTCCTCACGTCTTCGACAACCAGTCCAGTCCATTAAAATGCTCGGTCCTCTGCCGAAAGAGTCTTAAGTAAAGGGAAACTGAAGTGAAACAGACGCCTAGATTTCAATTAGTCAACTGACGTGGTTTCCAGTAAATTTCATCCCAGAGCCCGTTAGTCATCCCGAGCAGGCAGAGATAATGCTGTGACTCAGGGTTCCAGTATCTTTTACATTCATCCAGAAAGTGAAAGAACTGCGTTTGTTCATGGAGCGACATACAAATGCCTTCGGGGTTGTGGCAGGAGGGGCATCCACTATGAATATCTGGCAAATCAAACATGCTGAAATACCCGCACTTGTGAGTCAGGGCCAAAAGAACGCGATTCTTCTATTTCTGATAAAAACAAAAGAACGCTAAAAAGAAAGCAAGTTGACTATTTTCTTGGCTACAACAAAGTAAAGACAGTTCATACCAAAAGCATGACAAAAAAGGTGTTTTGGTTCTTTTTGTGTTTTTAAATAAAGGGGCAATAATAGTTCAACAACATGAGAGATAGATTTTAATCATATGGCATTTAAACATAGGTGCATTCATGTCTTCAGTCACACAGGCACTGCAGTTTTTGTACAATACAGTACAGAGAACTCTGTTATAAATTACACCCAATACCAAAAATAAATGGATACCAAAGAGCCGAGGACACCGGGGAATTAAGATGGTAGCCATTGATTTTGGTGTCACATCAGAATTTTAAGCAGGCCGCGACCCAGTCCATAGACACAGATTAATCCAGTCTGTGATGATTTTATTCCTCTCTGCATATTTAAATGAATATAAACACAAAAAAGTAAATTCACAATTTCTGCGTAACAGAGACTTGAATCCATGTCGTATCTAAAACAGAGTTTTATCCATCTTCTGTTAAACAGTCAAGAGGTGAGTCTTTTTGGTCAGCGGGAGAGTGCTCCTATGTGTCTGCATCAATCCTGTGAGCTGTAAAGTAGAAATAACATCCACAAAGTCAGATCGGGCACGCCGAGATGGCAGATAGCCTAGCACGGTATATCTTAACAGACATTTTCAAATAAATAAAAAACAAATAAACAAACAAATAAAAATCTCATGTTTAACATATCAAAAAGACTTTTAGATTTGATGTAAATTTACCCTGCAGTCTAAAACATCTAAAACTAGGACGAGTAAGACAGAAAACAAAAGTATGAATCTGCAAGTATGTTAACTCTATAGAAATTGTGGAAATGCTGGTACTGTACTCACTTCCGGCCACTTCGTTTGGTACATCTTGCCAGTACTGGGCTGGACCCTATTTTGCCTTCTGAGCTGCCTCGATTCTTTGTTGCATAGATTCAATAAAGTCTGGAAACGCTGCTCAAAGATTTTGGTGCATACTGATGGCATTACATTTACATATTACAGGAAATACCTACAAGTTTATAAACTCAGCAACAGATTTGGACCAGAGTAAACAAACTATAGGTTTGAAAACATCCTAAAACTCTTTAGACCAGGCAAAGGTTTTCCAGTCTTCCTTTGTCCAATTTTGGGCTGGTCTGAATTGCAGCCTCAGTTCCCTGTTCTTAGTGGATAGGAGTGACACCCAGTGTGGTCTTTTGCTGCTGCTTCAAGTTTCAAAGAGCTGTGCATTCAGAGATGCTCTTCTCCATACCTTGCTTGTAAGCAGTGCTCAATTTAAGTTGCCACTGCCTTCCTATCAGCTTGAATCAGCCTGACTATTCACGTCAACATGCCATTTTCACCTAGAGAACTCACTCTCACTTATCTTTTTTTAAACACCAGAGATGGCTGTGTGGGAAAATCCCAATGGATCAGCAGTTTCGGAAACACTCAGTTCAGTCAATTTGGCACAAATAAATATGCCACCTTTCTCCCTCCCATTCTCCTCAGCAGGTCATCGTGACCGTGTCTACATGTCCGAATGAGATGAATTCCTGATATGTGACTGACTGTTAAGATAATTTGCATTTAAAAATGACTGAAGAGGTGTACCTAAAAAAGTGGCCAGTGAGTGCATAAGCATACTGTCCAAAGGACTTACATTGCTTTGGTATCCTGAGTGACTCCGTGTCTCCTGACAGGACTTGATGCATGACCCCGCGGAATTGATAGAGCACCTTCAGGCTCTTCTCCTCCCCCACACAGGGGTCGTAGAAGCCAGGGAGTCCTGACTGGAAAGGGAACACAAAGTCATGCAGCACTGCCAAGAGACTAACGTAGCGAGCCGTGGATGTCAACTTGTGAGGCTACTCTATTTTTCTGCAGGAAAACACTTAATTCTTAAAAAATTATTGGAATAAACACTATACTTGTAAAACTGACTTTTCAAGTGTTACATTTTGAGTTTGAAAGTCTTGACTTATTACCTTGGTAGCCTCAGTGAGGATGAGTTTTGAGTCTTTCACCAGACACTGCAGTGGCACGGTCACATCAATGACCTTTGCCCTCTCGTGTTTTCTGCTGTTGTCTGTGACGAACTTGCCGTACCAAGCGTTGAGGATAATGAGACCTGTTTAAGTAAGCAGCATCAACATTAAAACCTTTCTTCTGCAATAAAACATCAATAAAACACCCGTTTAGTATTAAGAGTTCAGAAAACCAAGGTTGACTATTAAACACAAATCTCTATTTTCACAGTTTGAACGTTATGTGCCAGCAGTTGCAGCTAAAGAGTCTGTGAAGAGACCAGTGAACTTTTTTTTAGTCATTTGTAAAAGTAATTTTGCAAGTGCGCAATAAAAAGACATAAAAACACCATAATTCATTTTAATCACAGGCTGCATAAACAACACTGTAACCATTTATGAGTGCGGTCAATTAAATAGAAAAGAGCAGCTGCATGCCTGTCACTACACGCACACACACACTGTTATTAACTGTTACTTTATAGGCCTGAAGTCTAAAGGACCGCCGATGATACTAAAAATCAAACAATCTCAACTGTGACAGGTGTCATAAGGCAATTATCGCTCGTCAAACTCCCAAAGCTGAAAATTGTGCTGTCTGCTCAAAGCTTTTTGTTCCTCTGCTTATCAAAGACAAACTAACAAAGAAGACTAATTATCACCAGCGAAAAAGAAAGTAGCAGGGTCACAAAAATCCACTAAAAACTATAGTTCTTTATTAACTGTTTTAGCTTAATTTAAAAAGAAATTGGTGTGAACAATGCAAGTTACCTGATACTCAAAGGAAAGTCGGTTTTAGTGAACCTCTGAAGAAGATGATTACAGTGTTTTCTATGTTTTTTTAAGTGTGTGGTAGGAATTATCAACAAGTGAAAACAGAGATTTTTTTTCTTTTGCTAATAAAGGATTTTTTTCTTTTGATGTAGCCAAACGCTGCAATATGTGAGAATTTACACTTTGTACTGAGCAAAACTCAAGCTGACATCAATAGATTTCGCTCAAAATGTAAAAAAACAGCTCTGAATCCAAAATAATTATATTTTTTCTTAACAATCGGCTAAAAATAACATTATTTTCAGGATACCGCTTTCTTCAAATATTACTAATCTTACCCATCCGAGCCTCCTCAGCTTCAATAATCCTGCGCACTGACTCCTGCATGAGCAAGACCTTTAGATATGAAAAGAGACACAAATAATGAGGTTTTACATTGTGTGGATTAAACTAATGAATTTGACTAATGCTCTGCATTTTATCTAATCCCATCTCTCTCTACTGGCAAGAATAATACTGCTTGACAGACACAACACCTGCATCCCTTATCTAACGTTGACAACAACGCAGGATTGGCACCGCAGCTTGTAAAATACTCACAGCAGCTTCTGCCTCCTGTTTCTTTTTGGCTATATCAGAGGCCGAGCTCTCCCTTTGCTTCTCCAAATCTCTGTTGAGTTCAAAGATAAATGGAGAAATAAAATGAGCTCATAAAATCTGCCCATAATAATACATGTGGCGCTACTTCCAATAACACCGCTTGCGTGAAACAACTAAGGTAAAGAAAGTTTCTTACTGTTCCTTCTGGGCCCGCACATATGGCCGAATAATAAGCTGCTGCATGGCGAGGTAGAATACCAGTGGTCCCACTGTGGCGTAAAATACAGCACTAGGCAGGAGTTGGTCAGTCAGGTGAATAGGGAAGAAATACGTCTGGCTGGCTCTGTTAAGTCTGTGGATACAGAGTTGGTTTTAATATTTCTATCTATAGTCATATGCCTGAGGTTGAAAACACAGCAAAGTGAAAACACTGCAGAACTCCAGGTCAAGTGGGAGAGTGAGCTGTGCGCTGTTTCTCAGATGATTAATTTATGTGATGTGCTCTCCTTAAGTCTGTCTGTGTCTAAAAATAAAATGTAAGCTGTACATACACTTGCTTTTAAATCATACCCCAGGAACACCTAACATCATATTGTATTGAATCCTGTGTTAACATGTGCAGATACACACTCCCAATTTGTGAAAAAAAGGAGAAATGGCAACAAGAAATTGAGGGAAACTTGGGAAACTCCAATGAATGGGAAATTGGAACAACAAGTTACACTTACTTAATCTTGAGGGAGACACCTTGGGGCACTCCCACGCTGACTGTGGCCCCCAGGACACTGTGTCGACTGATCTTCCTCTCGGCACCGTATTCTACCACAGTCCCAAAAAACCCTGATCTGCACCAAAAGCGCAAAGTTACAACCACTCTACCCATCATTTACTTTAACAGGCCAGTTCCCTGCACAACAATTATCCCACCCAAACTTCATTTAATAGAAACATTAATCACTCTAGAGTTTTACACCAGAAAAGCAACGTTAATATGACCTACAACAGGGGTTCCATTATGAACACATATTGCTCGTTAACAACATACTTTACTGAGCCCTTAATCTTCGTCTGGTCTTCATCCTGAAACTTGTACTGGTAGCTCATCATCATAAAAGTGTGAGGAATGCCAAGCTGCAGAGATAAAATGTGAGCGTTAATCTTGGTGATACTGTGATAACCGGCTGTGATTTTCAGTTAAATATCACTCCTGGCTCCTGACCTGCATTGCGAAGGTGAAATGGCTGCTCTTAGTGTCCCTCACTATGCTGGTGTTCATAGAAGACTGGATCCCCCAGCGCCACTGCAGGTACCCCATAGTGTTCTTGTCTAGGTGACGGGCCAGCACCGTGGTGAACCCAGGACGCACGCCTCGAGATGAAAACTGGAGCCCGCACTGAGCAGTCACAAAGCTGAGAAAACACGCAAAATAAAGAAATCGGTGAAATTGTTCACGTTGTTGCAAAAATATCGAGGATTGACTTGTTTTTCTCTAGCACTTCTAAGCATACAATCGAGGCGTCAAGTTGCGGAATATCTTCATTCCGAGGAAAGGTCCGTGAGTGTCTCCGGCTCCCAACTCTACCTGTTTAAACACAGACAGCAAAAACGTCTCACATCTTAAAATGTCATAGCGTGTTATTAAAAACCCACACACGCCTGTTTTGTGACAAATCCCAGCAATTTACAGTACTAGGGAGTGTGCAATGCCCACTGAAAACACAGCATACCTCTCCCCACCCCTTAGCTGATGTGACTCTTCTCAAAGCCAGGTTAATAGAGCCGCCTCCGTTTCCATTGTGGGTTGACAAGGATCCAGACAGAATGGCTGTGTCTTTTGTAGTGAGAGGAGCCTGCAGTAGAATACATAAAACTGTGAGTCCTGTTATTCGCATCAAGTCAAACATCTTTCCCAAAAGCCATCACAGACTCATTGGCATCTCTTAATCCAATATATAGAAGAGCAAGAATCCTGGGGCAACCAGTTACCTCTATAGATTGTGATATGTGCATTTTGTTGATTTCCACATGTGGGACTCCACCTCCAACCATATCTTCATAGTCCTCTTCATACCGGTCAAAAAGGTCTGTGGCGTCAATACCCACACTAATCGTTCCCTGTGAAATTATCACGAATCGATACAGTGTTTATTGAAAATTCATAAAAAATGCACACCATTCCTGGGTTTTATTCACTTCAATGCGAGGTTTCTTATCTTCCCTCAAACATACCTTTGGGTTGGTCCTTTGCTGAAGTCTTCTCTCCTCTCGCTCTTTCTGAAGACGCTCATACTCTTCTCGAATCTCTGCAGGGGTTCTTTTCCTTTCCACCACCTGCAGGCAGAAGATATGTTATTTGAATGTAAACCGAGCAGAACTGACTGGTTGCAGATACAGGTTTACACTTGGAAACATAAATAAATAAAAATAATTATATAAATCACTCTCCCATATATTCTTCCTCTGTAAATATTTGTTCTTTCTGCATCATACTTTGTACAGTCCAGCATTATTAGATGAAGACAAAGGTAGAACAGTTTCACACAAAGGCACCAACGCTACATTTTTTAAGGATGTTATTTTTTAATGCGTGCCTCTTGATGTTTCCATCAGCTTTCTCAAGATGTCGATATCCAGCTAAGAGATATTTGAACACTAACAAAGACAGGAGGCTTTTTCTTTTTGAATTTCTGAATATTGTTTTGCCAACTTGCAATGAATATGGTCAGAAGTTACAAGGTACTTTTGACTGCTCCCTTATTTCCCATGGGGTTACCACTGCAGACGGATCCACATATTTGATTTGGAACAGATAAGACTGGCACTGGAATTACACTAGCTTGTGAACCCCTGAAGACTGAGTTTGTGTTTTGGACCATGCATCTTTTCTATGAAAGACACAGACAAACCACAACACCACAGAGTTCTGAAAATTTAATTACAAAATTTACTCTACGCTTGGTTTTGACTAGCAATGCATGTCATATTTATCATGAATTCAATATACAGTATTTTAAGAATGAATAAGTTGACTCTTGTAATCGGTATTGTCGAAATTCAGAACGCTACAGAGCTGGTATTGAAGTTTTTCGCACGTGAAAAGGAAGTTATAGGTGTGTCAGTGTATATTACTTAATAGCAAACAATAGTTCAACACAACGACCATTCTTTCTAATTATGGATGTGATGTATGCTTCAGTGGGAAATCAACCGTGTAGGTACATTGTAACCGCAAACCCCTCTGAAACCCTACGATGTAAAGACCATCATAACCTGACATGCACCTCCCTCCCCGTAATTACATGCCACGTCAACACAGCCCATAACTAGTGATTATCATTGATTCTTTCTATTCATTTCTAGCTACTTTTTCACTGCAATTTATTTATTTATAAGTGAGAGGATAACAATCATTGCCTCAATATAAGGAATAATAATCACAGTATCAGATTATTAGGAATCTCAAATGTCAGCAATTTCCTGGAATGAGACTGCAGAAACTATTTTAACTGATTGTACAAAACTTGAGGGATAAATATGTTTGAAGACACCAGACATTGTGGACCCAAGGGAGAAAAAAGTCTATCGTTGCTGGCACTGGATGTAAAATATGACCACAAGGCACTCAATCAATCAATGGATCACACAGAACAATAAATGCTGGCAGCGACCTCAGCCACTCAACATAGGATATGTCATAGGCACTGAAGACTTCTAAACAAGTCACAAGTCACTGAGAGACTCACCTCCCATCCTTCAACATCAAGTCCTCGCTTGCCATAGATATCATAGATGGCACGTGCCTGAGGGTCACTGAGCACTAGAAAGAGATTCAAAATATAAACCATCAGTATGCTTTCTCTACGTCAAAACATACTCAAGAGCATCAGCAGTTCAACACAGGGTTGAGAAAGGAATCAAAAGGAAATGGGATCAATACTCTTCTTACCTTCATAAGCTTCGTGTACAAGGTTAAAAAGGTGCTCTGCTTGTCTCTTTAGTTCAGGATCCCGGTGTTTGTCTGGGTGATAGAGCATGCATAATCGTCTGTATGCCGCCTTCAGCTCCTCCTGCGTAGCCTGAAGGGAAAAAAAGAGAGCACAGCATAGTTACAACATAACATAACGCGGATTAAAAATTGTTTTTAAAAATGTAATCTAGCCTACCATTACCCCAGCATATTTTATGTTTTAAAATCACTCGGAGTGATATTTTTATAACCGATTCGGAATCAGTTTTTACCTTCCTTGCTTAAGAATGTGGAAATTATAATAACATTTATAGTTCAGTATACTTATACACTTTAGCCTGCCAGCAAATGGTTTTCTTTTGCATAACGAATTTTCAGATAAACACGATGCTTTTTGCTGCTACAAGTAAATAATCACGACCAAAAACGTCCGATTCCTGCAGACTTAAAAAGTCCATCTATACTATAATCAGCACTGCGTGTTGCATGCTGCAGCTCCGAAGTTACATTAGCTACTTAGCACTCTCCAAAGTACATGACATACATGTGAAATTGAAAATAAAACAATTGCCAGTCCGGAAACATCAGCTCTTAGATTGCCACATAAACACACCGATTCTCTGTCCTGCACAAGCAACATATTACGCTGCCAAAGCTGTCACCCACGACCCTTCTGTGCTCACTGAAACAACCGAAGAGTTAACCAATGTCGAGGGTCACTAGTTAGCTGCCTAGCTAATGTTTCATCTATGTTTGGGAGCAACGCTTTAATAACAGCAGTATAAAGTTTATAGGACGACCGATGCTGAATCCGCACACGCAATCATTCAGATCCCAGCTGCATATTGTACCTCTCTTCTGACATTTAGCAGGGAATAATAATCATCACTGGCGAGCTCATCATCGTCTAAGGGAGACGCCATGTTCACACCCGGTCATCTCTTCTTTGTGCCACTTATGTCGCTCCAAGTCTCCTCTTCGCGCTCTGTCGCCCCCTGGTGTTGGGATGAGCGACAACTCCGCGGCCGTTTCCTAAATGCTGACACATTGCGACGCGGTCCTGTGCATATTTAAGTTTGAATTCATTAATTGCAGTTGATGTGCTTATGAGGAATAATGCGTAGGAAAGAATTATGAAGTAACCCGGCTTTTTTTTGCTTTTGTTTTGTTGTTGTTGTTTTTGCACTGCAGCCATCCGCGAATTTACTTTAAAGTTACTTTAGTGTTCATTCAACCTGATTTATTTTATTTCAGTTTTGCAAATGATACTATATAATGGCTAAATAACGTGCAGGGGAGAAATATTATGTATATACACCGAATGTTCTTTTTTATGTGAGAGAAAATGAATATTGCTCATTTTAGAGGAAACGTGTATGCCTTAATTCTAAAGGGATATTGCCTGCATCACATTCAGCTATAGAAGCAATTAAGGCAGGGGGTGAAGAAAATCACATTAGGTCTTTCATTAATTACTCTCCTCGCAATAACAACAAGCCGTTGACTGCACGAGGCGCAGCAGCAGGCAGCAGAGGAGCTGTTCTTTCAGCACCACCTCAAACTATACACTGCATTTCAACGCTGACGGCCAGCAGCCTGTTAAAGGCTGTCCTTGAGTGGAGTGCCGCAGTTGAAGCGATTAAGCACAGTGATCTGTAATTAGATTGCCTCTAGCCATTTAACGTATATTGTCAAGTATGTGTGATTGCGCCATAATGATAGCAGTTACAAGAAAATCCTCCGTGGCATGTAGCGGGTAGAGTTAAAAGTTAACTCTGGACCAGAAACAGCTGTTTACATGGACTCCACCGCCGGCAGCCTCCCTCATGGTGAAACAAGAGGTGGTATCCACATCTCCTGGAAATCAATGCGGTTTTCAGTATTGTGGTGAAATCATTTAGACAGGCCTACAGGGGAAAAAGTAGTCTGCAGGCTCCCCAATGTAAACGGACACATGATTGACAGTCTGCGCAGAGAACTGTCCAATATGTCTCAAATGCTTTATCATTTGTTTCTTTACAGGGCTGCATATTTGTCTTCAACTCAAACTCGGTGTCTTAAATACGGGAAAATGAAACTTAAAACAAAGTGCTCCATGATGGATGATTATGGAAAATTCTCTCTCTTTTTTCTTTTCTGAGGCTGAACCTCCAGTTATTAGTTGTACGAACCAGCTCGTGTCTCCAGTATCAGATTAGATAAGCAGACTTTGATTAAAAAACAATTAATGAAGAACATTAGACACTTAATTTCTTCTAATAACTGGTTTTGCGTCACTCGGAAATGACAGTGTAAAACAACTTGGGTGGGGTGGCTCAAAAGGGAAGCATTTAATATTCACAGTCTAATCAGTTTCTAAAAAAATAAATAAATAAAGAAGGAAAATTATGAAAGCAACCTGCCAGACATTAAAGTTTTCTTTCCCTTTTTATAATACTGTCTTTTAAAGACCAGCATTGCCTCTGAGCTGTAAAAATATATTAAATAAAAATATTTATATTTTAAAAAAACCCTAACAAAATACGGCTGGTGGTGCCAAGGTGAGGTGAGATGTGTTGTTTTTCATCCCGGAGCCTCTCTGTCAGTCACCGCCTCACAGCCAATGATAAGTTCGCCTCGGTCGGACCGACTCGCCGCTTGCTCCTCCGGTCCCTCCTCGTGCTGTCCTCGCCGTGCACGCGCGTGGTACCCACGGTCGTGAGGAGGAGGAGGATGTTGCGCGTGAAGGGGAAATGGCTGCCGAAAACAAGCCGGAAGGTAAGAGAAATATAATGGGATTAATTTACTAGTATGACCGCGGTGTGGGTTTTGGAAGAGCTGCAACTCCGTGCGGAAATGACACACGCGTGAAGCCGAGCGGAGAAATTTTCGGTAGAAAGCGGCTCCGCTATTTTCCTCCGAATAGGCTGCTAAAACGTGGAGACATCACCTAGCCAGCTAATATTAGCTTGCATTCTAGCCAAGCTACTATTCCCATCGTAGCCCACATTTAAAAGCACGCCACTGGGACGAATAGCGTGGCAAAAGTGCCGTGTTTACCGTTTATTGTGCTCGGGTTCCTTGTCAAATGACGAGCAATTCAAGTTGTTAACAACAAGGCTAAGTTAATGACAACATGTCATTGGCATCGACCAACTTCTTCCCTTATTACCCAGCTTTAAAAGCGGCTTGGTTGTGTTAGTTTATATGTCAATACGGCTCTGTTTTCAAGCCGCTTTTTGCAGCTTGTTTTGACGGCATTACAATAGGCTAATTATTAAGACATGTCTGATTTAAAATGTAGCCTGTAAGTCTTGTTTTTTATCTCTCTTTCTTTCTTTCTTTCTCCTCTTGGAGAGGGTCGTTTAGTCCCCCACCTCTTGAAGCGCGAGAAATTTCTTCGGCTTTCAGCGGATAGTGTTTATGAGCCAGAAGTGATGTATTGTTTTTAAACGAGCGAATATTAGCCTCCGTTTTCCAAATGCCAATTAATACTACTTGGCCTATATTTGGTCCGAAACACGGGCATCAAAGCGTTGTGATGCCTACTCCGCTCGCAATGCCCTATCGCACTTGAAATGCCATCACACCGGAGGAAGCAGGGAGGATGGAGAGTAGGATTTCCAGCAGCCTGCCTGCCCATTACACTACTTTACAGATAGGACAAAACGAAGACTTCCCTCCCCTCCTCAGCTGACTTCACACGGCTTGCTAACTTGAAATGAAATGCACTAGACTTAATTATTTTCCTTCTTAGTGGAATATTTTATTGCAACCCATATGCATAAGAGATTTGATCTCATTCAGACAGGCCCATGGATTTTTTGGGTGAGTAATTAAACAACGCCTGCATGAAAATAAAGATGTGATCCATGATTTTTAAACGGACCGGTTTTCCTGGCGCCTATTCACTGATAATGGTATTTGAAGCTGGCTGGAGCCAGTTACTTATTTACAATCTCAGTGTTTTTGATACAGATGAAATGTGTATATGTTAAAATATATATTTTCAACAATGATCTTAGAATTAAACGCCTGATTATTTACATGTTATAGTTTGTGTGTATTCATACGTTTTTGCTATTGTTACTTTAATTGATTTATTGATAATTATCTAACTTTTTTATTGAACAGAATACAGTGGTAGATAATTCAAATCATATGTTCTTGTTTTTTATATATATTTGCTGATTTATATAGAGCTTTAGGGTGCAGAAAAGAGTCTTTCTAGGTTTTTCTTTTTCTTTTCTTTTTTAAACTGGCTGCTTGAATTGAGAAAGACAACATTTTTTAATTTAAAAAAAAATGGTCCAGCTGTTTCTGAGCTGTTCTTTATGTTTTTTTTGCAGGGTTTAAAATTAAACAGGCATCTGTCAGTCTTTGGTGTCAGTAACCTCAAACACAAATTCTTTTTGATGTAGAATTATTGTAATGTTTCAAATTGTCTCGGTCCATGTGAGGAGAGATGATAAAACGCTGGGATTTTAGTTGTTTGGATGTCAGTGTGCCAACCACTAAAGCGAGTCCCACCAGGGGGTGGTATTGAGCTACAGAAGCGCACTTACATGAGGGATCAGTCTGCGGCTATGACAAAAAAAATGAAGACATCTGGTTTTGTGATAGTAATGACTTCACTATGGTGTATAGTCCTAATGAATTCATCTACATAGCTGAACTTAGCAAATAGACTGTAGCTGATAATCGCGATGTCTCCCCCAACACGAGGAGCTCTCACTGCAAACCTTGACTTGAAAGTCCCATTGCTGAGCCGGTCAAGTTATTTTCAGAGTTCCTATGAGGCCGGTCAGTGGAAAAAGGAGGAGGAAGGGGGGCATAAAGAGACAGAGAGTGCTTCATACCTTCATGTAAACGCTATATACTCTCATGCATACCTGGCCGTTAAAGCTTTTACATAAAGCTGTCGTGAATCATTCCACTTGAACCAAGTCTTTTTGGCTTTTCAGCAGGAATGTAAAACGTTTAAACGAACACAGCTTTTACAGTTTTTACATGACGTGTTCCTGAATGTCTGGCTGCCACTAAGAGAGCTCAACAGTGTTTCCTTAACCTTTTGTCCTTGTGGTATGCGGGCAGCGCCGATCGCTCTTAGCTGTTTGGCAGGTCTTATGATGGCCCATAACAACTGAGGGTTACATCTTGTGTTAAACCCAGGGGCCATGACCCAGCCTCACGTCGTGGTGTAATGTTTACATCCTGGGGTATTTCTCTCCAGCCTAACTGATCGTCTATCCCCTTGGGGTTATTTTTTTTCCCCCTTCACACTCATAAAAAGCTCTGTGTGTCCGTTACTTTAAGTACAAAGCCTGGAGGGCACTGAAAGGACATGCTTGATATGTCTCACACTGACACTGGTCTGGATAAAACTACAGCCAGTGGTCTTATGAATCCGCTAGAGCAGAAATTCCATATAGATATTTCAGTACTACAGCCAAATGTGAGAAATAAAACAAGGAGGTTTGTAAAGAAAAGAAAACACCATGTGAAAATGCAATCATGATATTAACCTCTGAATTGAAATCTTATGGTATTTTTCCCAGCCTACCAGAATCATGTAGCACACTTTGATTAATATAAAATCAGGTAATTGCAAATCCAATGATGAAGGGAGTGTTTACTCACACTTAAAGTTCATACAGGTGTGTTAACCTGCATAAACCCAAGACTAATCCAAACAGTCAATAAAGGTTGCTTTTTGAAATGTAGTAAATAAGGCCTGCGGTTTCTGCCTGTGTAGGAAGGGCTTTTTCTCATTTTTTTAACGCAGGCACAGTTTGAAAAGTTTCACGATCTTATCATTTCACTCAAAGTTCAGGGTGAAGCAGCAGGAAAACATCAAGTAAACACGCAGTCAGCCATTAACTTACAAAAGTGCTTGTGCAGCAATGGCATAAATATTTCTCTGCTGTTTTGTAAAGAAGGATGAATTTAACCTCCTCGTGATGCCAGACGACTTGCTCTGCCAGTTTTGTGTGGAATCAGGATATAGCTACATTTTTTCCCAGGCTTTTAATTGAATCAGTGAAGTATGGATGGGTGGGACCCACGTCCAGTCTGTGGTTGCTGAGACGTCTGCATGTAATAGACCTTTACCGACAGCTTTGCAGGGTCTCCACTGGTTGATTGTATTGATTCTTCCAGCTCACCAATGACACAATAAGAAGTGTTACTGACCCATATCAAAACAGGCCAGAGCTATACTAACCTATATCAAGGGGCATTTTCCTTGTAGAGAGAAAAAGATTGAGTTGATGGAAAGCTTCACTGTTTTAAACAACCAATAGACAAATTCAATATGTATTATTACCCTGATTATTGTTGGTGTTATTATTATTCCCATCACATTTTTCCCAACAGCTCTTGTGTGTTTTAAATGCATTTCAAAAAACTGTGTGTAGTTTCTGTTGATGTTGCTTGCATGGGGGAGTTTGCTTAGGTATCACAGGCTGGGAGAATGCTTCTTTTCCTCGATTTTCTCTACTTTTCTCTTTGCCTCCTGAAGGACTGAAGAAAGTTCGTAATCCGGATCGAATGTACAGATCAGCAGTGTGTTATGCTGGCCATGGTCCACCTAAGAATATCAGTGATGACACAGAGACGAACAGTAAGAGTCAGTTATTAATACTGCATTGCTGCTGCAAGAGGCCACTAGCTGGCCAATCTATTATTCATCCATCAATTCATTTATTTACTTCTTGATTTCATCCGTCCCCATGCCCCCTCCCTCTTTTATTCTTCTCCAACACAACACCACCTCCGGCTGTTCTGTTGATTGAAGTGTCTGCTTTACAGGATCACGCTGTCAATAGTTGAAGTGTTGTCGTTAACTAAGAGTGATTTCAGGTTGAGGCCAGGGGATCAGGACCTGAGCAGACCCTCAGAGAGAAAGCTTACGCTTTGATCCATCAATTATGACCCAGGACTTGCTTTTTCTTTGCTTTTCTTAAACCTGTATTTGATGGAGGGGTATCAAGTCAGGTTAACGGTATGTTGTAAAAATGCTGGAAAAATAAATAGTGTATGACCAAATATAAAAGAAATAGCATCCTATATATTTTTCCTTTATGGGTTAATATTCGTCTCTGTCTCCCTCTCATTTCATTTGCACTCGATCAGAACTCTAGATCAGACATCATAGAGGAGGTTTTTATGACTTGTAAAAGCCAGCTTCTGTAGGGATTGGTTCAGTGCGCTTACAAGTCTGTGCACAAGCGCTATTTTCTGTCATGACCAAAACAAGTCAATCAGAAATATAGGCCAAAGTGTTGACTTTATTTGTGGTGATTTTCCCTTCATTCCTCTTTAGAGAACATTGCCTGAATTTTAGCCTCTGTCTTTTTCCATTGAAAAAAACGGTCCCCTCTAAAGCAGATTGTTCCTCTGCAAAAAGGAGTGCCTTCATTGTTAATGAATACACCAGTCTCTTCACTGCTGGGAGACTCTGTTGATCTAGGCTAGAGACTGGGTAATTAAGTGTGCTCATGTATTGTCATTTCTAAATAGTAAGTCTGAAATCACCCCCAACCCCTTGTTAGACTCTTCACTCGATATGTGTCACTGGAAGAGCTTTGCTGCACCAGATCTTTTTGGTATTTTTAACAGAGAATGTTTTGAAAGATTTAATGCCAAGGGAGTGCCAGTGCAGATCTATGAAACAGTGATGCAGACTGTAACGGGAACATTTTTGATAGACTTTTGCGTTACCCTTTCATGTGTGACAACTGTGACTGACAATACGTTTTGCCAGTGTTGCTGTTTTCCCTCATGTTATTGCATGGTATTACAGTATCCTGTTCCCATGTCAGACACCCCGTTTAATGTGTTCAGCCTGGAGGGTTTTCTGCCTACCAGGACACTCTGTAGCAGAATACAAGAGCTCAAACAAGCAGGTAAACCATTGATCTGAGTAATCGTCTGAGTAATTGTGGGAGTAGTTATGATACAGAAAGAAGGGTTTTGTTTGTGTGCATGTGTAAGCTAGAGGGAAAAAACAGAAGGAGAACAAGAGCAAGAGAGAGGGAGTGAGAGTGAGAGAGAGACCTCACCTCTGCTCTCCTTGAGATGGGATTTTTATGGATGGGTGAGCGTGGTGAGGGCTGAGAACACATAAAGAGTCATTTTCAGTTTGTTGCAGGCAGTTAACCATGTGTACATGTTTGTTGAACTTTCAGTAATAGGCGCAGGCTTTTTTTTGAGCTGTTTGACTTTTTGACAGTCTTTGCTTATTATGCTACATTATAGTATACTATTAACTACACAGAGACAAAGTGTGTCCAGCATATGGCCATTGAGGTAATGTAAACAGTGTAAATGTAAATAGTGAAAGCTGCAATACTGCACATGTTGCATCTTGTAGCACAACGGCATAAGAAAATGTTCCCAGTGAGATTCAGTCCTATTCAGATCTCTCGCTGGCATGCAGATGCTTTCTCCCTTTCCCAGCGGGGAAAAAAAACCTTTAGCATTTTTTACAACAGCTGTTGTGTGCATTCCCGGTCAAACAACCATCCTTGATTCTTTCACTAGACGCCGTATAATGGTCTCTTTGCTTTAGGTTTATAGTACCATAGCTGTGCTATAGCGAAGTTCACCAGTTCACTTTTTTTGCTCGTGGGCAGTTTGTAATTTCACTAGATGTAAGAGTGTTATCGAACAGGCTATGGGCCAAATGATAAAGATAATTGGTTTCCCCGTCCTACACTAAAACATAGCTATTTTAAGTCTGCGTCTACATACTCCTCTCTGTGTTCCCATCAAGAGCCATCAGGCTGTGGGGAGACCAGCCCCTGGACGATAGGCATTATTGTCGTTATTGCCAGGGAAATTTGACACTACTTAAATTGTCCTGTGTTGTTTTAAAGCTCAGCTCAGGATGTCCCACAAGTGCTTGGCTATAGACTCTCGTCTAATCAAGTGTTTGGTTCACTACTGGACAAGAGCAACCACTTTTTCTTTTAGGTACAGCCTAATCAGTGATATAGATTAAAGGTCTGCATGAATTAAATAGTGTTTTTGTAATATTTGGAAACATTTCAAGCCCGTTAAGATTAGAGATTTCAAATCAGTTTAATTAGTGAATTTAGATTTTCTGTGTGGAAATAAAAGAGAAACTTGAGAAAATCGTTTTTGTTGTTGTGTGATATATTTAAAGCTGTATCAAGTTAATTAAAGATCAGCAGTCGATTAATTTTTTTTAGAAACAAGCCATTTTAGCTGTCAGAATTGTTAAATGAATGTGGAAATCACAGCGTTTGACCAAAAATAGTTTGTGCAAGGATTTGGGGGATTAGATGGATCACAGAAATGTGTACACATCTTTAGGCTACTGAAACCAATATCCCGTTACAGTAAATGCATTGGCCATAGACTCATGCAGGTTAAGCCCACTTTTTCTCTTTCCTCTTCATTTTTTTCACATCTCACAACTAGATTAATTGGTTTTAGTTTCCAGCGTGTTATCAGTTGACCATTTCCCCCTGGCTGCATAAGTTCATCTCTGCTTCACATTTGAACACACTTTGTCTGGATTTTCATCAAGCTAACATGTTCCCCGTTTCTACCGATGGTGTGAGCTGTAGGTCCACTCTGTCACCTTCTGTATGTCTGGTCATTATATCTACTGCATGAGACATACAACACATTATACATTTCTCTACGCATTTCATGAATTTTCTTACTGTCTGTGCATGCATTAACTGCATGTGTGCTCTAGTATTTGTCTGCATGCTACAGATAGAAAGCATATATATCTTATACTTTTCTTCCTTCCTGTCTATTTTAGCAGGCCTGTGCTTTTATGTTTTCATAGCCCATGGATATCTTACCTACAAACTGAAACATAATGCAGTTAATTTTTTATATTCCTTTAGAAGCAGTTGGAAAATTAGCTGCTTTAGGAAAAAAACATCACTGCTAGTTTCAAAAGATGCAACAAATGAAAGCACCACACATTAAATGGTGTTCAGGAAGTCTTGAGAAATGTCCCTTTACTTAATAAAAAGTCATAATAAATGCACGTATTTCTTCAAGGATGTTTAAGTGATCAAGATGTGACCATCATTGCAATTTTCATGTGGAAGTCTGCATCAAGGCAAAACCTCTTTGCATATGTTGTTTTTTGTTTTCAGTACAGCACTACTAATTTGTTTTTTGAATACAGCGCTTTGTAGTGGATAAAAAAGCACATTTTTGCCTCTGTTCGCTTGACATTTTGTCACCTCAGTTGATGAAATGTGTCTGAACTTATCTCATTTGCCTAACCACACTAATTTCTAAGCTAAAGTCTTTTTTCAATTTTTGGTCCAGCCCAGTGGATGGCTGTCAAACAACATAATGATAACAGACACTGCCATAGACCTAATTCAGTTTCAGAGCACTTCTTACTGCACAGAGACGAGGGCCAAATATTTATCCACAGGACTGTTTGTTCTTCTCTGATTCACCTCCCATGTGTTCTAGGTATAACTACAAAAGAACAGTTAGACTCCTCTTCACATCCATAAGCCATATTAGCCACTGAACTGTTGTGGAAAATGTTTGCATTCAAAGTTACTTTGGGTATGCACCACCAGCAGCGATTTGTTGAATGATCTATAGCCAAAACATTAGCTTGCTATTTCTCCACAATGTGGGCACAGATTAAAAAGAAAAACTGTCACTCCCAGTGCGCTCTGAGACAGAGACGGAAGAGAGAGGGTTTTGCGTTCAGGGCTCAGATATTGATTAAAGATTTGTTTTTGTCAGCCTTTCCAGTCTCATGACCCTCGCTCTCATCTCTAGGGTGGGGCTGGAGCAAGCTAGCATGACAGATACCCTTAAATTTGGCCCAAGTGTTTGCTTAGCAGCCAGGATCAGCGATAATCCAAACATCATCACAGAGAAATATATATATCTTTATACCCATTCGTCAAAGGGTGATGTAAATTATACAGCAGCATGCACAGACTGCCACTGTTCAGCTCATACATGGCCTGTGGTGGCAACATGAAAGCTGCAGACCTCTAGTCTCTATATTGAAAAGCATTCCTCTCCCCGTTTAGCCTTTTGTATGTGAGCTCACTCATCAAGACCTAGAATGTAATTGGCTCCAGTGTGCCAGCTCAGCTCAGCACATCCTCTCGTGTAACAAGCTCTGGTATCAGCCTGTCTTGCACTTTAGTGTTTTACAACCAAATAGTAGTTTTCTGTAGATCCTTCTCTTGGCTAATGTACAGGCAGTCATTAAGGCTGCTGTTTAAACTCCAAAATAAATATTAAACCTTACAGGGGTTCCATGGGAAAAGCAAAGAAGTAGAGTTGTTTATAGACTTTGATCAACTTCTGGTTAAGAAAAAAGAGCTACATTTACATTCTCAAAGCCAAATTTTAGTGGGTAAGTTCCTGTTTATCCACTGATCAAATCAGGCAATTTGATTAAGAAGAGCTTGTCTATATTCTCTAAACCTGCTAGGCCCCCTCAGGGCTGTTTTTGTATCACACACAAACTACAGGATATATACAAGATATCCATTCCACATTCCGCAATGGACAGATTTTTAATTAGTAAACAATACTTTGTAGGAACGCTCACAGTTTCTCCTTTGCATCAGTGAAAATGCCTGGTGGAAGAAAGACATACTGTAGCTGAAATATTGTAAGTTCTGATAAATAGCAGGTGACAGAACAAAAAGAGTTTAGAGTTATTAGAGTGCTGTAAAAGGAAACCTCAGTAATGAAGAGTTCACTTTTGTGTGTTTAAGAGCCTTGTAAGAAATGTTTTTTAAAAGACCCCATTCAAGTTAGACAAGGACTCCCAGATTAGAGAAGGCCAAAACTGAGCATCTGAGGAAGTGCCACATCTAAAAAAACATGGTTTATTTAACAGCAAAAAGCACAGAACGCTGTTTGAAACATGACAGTAGTTAACCTGTTCGTCAAAGAAATGCAGTCATTCAAAACCCAGAGACAATAGCCCTATATATAATCTGATGTTTTGGTACTGTAAGGTCTCTGGCGTTTTTGTACCTGGTGTTAATAATAGCCTCCATAGTAAATGCCTAGTTTCTCTCCAGTTTATATTAAAATGGAAGGAAAAAAAACATTATCGCCGGTCCACTGAATGAATGATGTTAATGTCAAATATTAAATAAAAGCAGCAGAATTTCTTTGTGTTTTCTGTCTGGCTTAATTTGGACATTATGAAGATTTAGTATTAAAGTTAATAAAGCTTAACCTATATCTTTTCTCATAGATCAGTTAGTACTACTGTTAAAGGTTTAGTTGCAAATCCTTTGCTGTCAATGAATAACTGAAATCCACGATCTGTAGACATAAACAGATACTTGGCAAATTCCCTGGAGATGCTCTGCCAGGTCTGTATTGCAGCCATACTAATTTCTTGCTTGTTTTGGGGACATTTTGCCTTCAGTCTGGTCTTCAGCAAGTGTAACACATGCTCACTTGGATTGAGGTCAGCTGACTGAATCGGCCAGTCAGAAACATTACGCTGACTGAAAAATAGTGAAAGTCAGCAGTTAAAGCCCACAGAGTGTGTCTCATTCAAATGCATTGTCCCGGGGAAACTGTTCTAAATGCACTGCATGTATGATATATTGATTTAAAATTAAATACAGAGGATTGAAAGTATACTTTTTTCAGTATAAAATTAAGATTTGTTAACACCAAAATAAAAATGGCGAAATGCTTTTAACATTCAGAATGTTTACATGTAGCACATTAGTAATCTAATCATTCTCCAGTTTGGTGGTAACCTGATTTCAGAGGCATCCTTGTAAGGTTAAGGGATTAGGAGAGATCCAGTTAACACCTTGTTAGTCTTGCAGGGTTTACATAGGTTGCTTTGACGCTTGGGGGGTTGTTAGCTGACAAATACAAGACTGGCATTTTCAAAGTAGAAAGCAGTTATGTTGCAGTTGTGTCACCCTTTTCATGTGCGCGGCATACTGAGCCGAGATGCTTTTTGCATAATTCAGTGGTCTCTGGCAAAGTTGTAGAACCAAAGGTGCTTTGCTCGAAAACACGTTGTGCAATGACCGGTGTGATTTTAAGGTTATGAAATGATTAAAACCAAGTGGGAGATTTTATTACATCTGTCAAGGTCCTCAATGCTGTTCTCATCCAAAATATTTCAGCCTGCTGGCAGGTTGAGCAGACATATCCTCTTACAGTAGATTTCTATCACAACTCTCTCGGTGAGGAAATCCTCGACATACTTGAGCCTGGTGTTGATGGTGTCATACGAGGGTGTGCCAGAGGGGAGCATTAACTCCCGAATAATCTGAGGAGAGACGGACTCTTCGTATGTACGGATGTGAGCTTTAAACAGCAAATCTTTTAGGAAGGGCGATGGTTAAGACTTTCTACTGACCTGTGAGGTATCAGAGTGTGGATTTAATGTGTTTTTTTTAAATCTGTTTCTTGCTCACATTTGAAGTTGTTGCTCCGAGAACGAGTATCCACATAAAACAGCTTCTTTTCATCTTTTGTCTCTGCCTCTGATCATTCACTTGCAGCATGTTATCTAGTTTTGACAGTGAAACTACTCTGGTGGTACCTAGGAGCAGATGCTGTGTGCGATTCTTAATTGGGTGAAAAAAATCATTACAGATACCTGTGAAGCTCACATAAAACAGGGTCTACATGAGGCTACATGTAAAATAATAGGTACAGACGGATATAGCGGATACCACAGATATGCTTGCATTCCTTTGGGAGCGATGACGTTCCACCTTATGGATTATGGTATTCTTGGGATCCATCTCTATGGATCAGCTGAGTTGAATTTTCTCTTTGGATGTTTCTGGGCAGTTGCACTGCACTCTTTCAGAGATATACAGCAAGCAGGCTGCAGACACTTTTGGTATAGTCTCATAATGAAGTGCACTACTGGATTATTTGTATTGGCTTTATAGTGGTGTTTTGCTTTGGTTGAACTTTTTCTCTATTTGTCTGATATCAGCTACCCCAGGGATCCATAGTCAGCACTCATATTCAGGCTTTTTTTTCCGGTCTCCCCCTTTACTTGCCCATTACGCCTAACCTACAGTTATATAAATGTGAAAGAATGCAGCTCAGTCTGTGATGTTTGCTTCTTGTTCTTCTATATTTTCAGACTATATTGCATTACGGATAAATGCTGTATTTTGCATTACATTTAGTGAATGTATTTACATTTAATTTGAACTCATAAGCACTGAATAACAGATTTATTTGCACATGCTGGGACATTACCTGGATTAAACAGCTCAACATCCAAGATTTACAGTGTAACAGACTTTAAATCCATTAGAAAAAAAGAGAGAAGAAGCTTAAAGTCTATATGAATAGAGGACAGGAATAATGCAAACTTTACTGGCAGCTACAGATACTAGACACTTCTTATTTTGCCCTTTCTTGATTGTAGACTATTCTCTCAGCCTTATACAAATCCCCATCCACACAAATGAACTGTTCCCTTTTCCCACATAGACTGTTCTGATTTTGTTCCATCTAATTGTATATTATTGTTACTGATACAAATGGATACACTGACAATTTCTCCTGTTTTTGTTTAAACTTGTTATCACTTGTAATATCCGTGCTTAGAATATTCTTATTTTTATGTAATTTACAATTTCCAACATATAGCTGTTTATATTAGATTTCTTTATGATATTGTTAATTTAATCTGTTTTGTTTTTTTCGCTCCCTAAGCAAATATAATTTGTCCACGCTTAAGTTATCTGCATATTTAAGCAAGAAAACAGCGATGGAATGAAATGAACATTTGAATGCATCCATGCAAAAGGGTCTACTGTTTCCTAATTCTTGTGAACTGATTGTGAAAAGTAAATTGAACAACATACATTATGATGTAAGCATTGGGCCTGGTAATTGTAATTATTTCCCTGAGTAATATACCACATTATTTGTGCAGCACACAGATTCCCAAATCCCCACACACTATGAAATCACTCAAGGGTGTTTATTGTGTTTAAATAATGAATAGATACAGCCTTTACAAGTTGACACTGAAAAATTTCTGGTGAGCTCCCCCGATAGAATGCATTTCACAGTAAAATAATTTAGTCGACCACAAAATAAAATGTATGCAATACTCTATCCTTAGATTAATTTCCTAATTCAGTTGGGGATAGTTGTTTTACTGTCAGCGTTTTGCTGCTGAGAGACTTGCAGACTGATAAAGAGGGATATGAGCAAGTCAATAAGGTAGGCGAGCTTGTGCTAAATATTCTTTTTTATCATGCTCTTTTTGTAGATGAACATGGACATTTGAAAATATACCTGCCCAAGAAGCTGCTTGAATGTCTACCAAAATGCACGTCGCTGCCAAAGGAGAGACACCGGTGGAACACTAATGAGGTACGGACAGCATTGCTAATCATACCTCTTTCCACTAAATCCATCTCTCTTCAAAGATAGCCGTACATAAGACACTGTTCTCTCGGGCCCTTTTCAGACATATAAATCATATGAAATCTCTCTGAAATAACAACTGCTACCTGTGATGTTCACTTTTACACCAAAATACACTGAACAATGCTGGTATACGTTACATGCTTAAATATGACATATGAAGACAGTGAAAGTGTGATTTTTAAATGTACCTATTAGGGTTTATTTCTAGCTCTTGTGCTCCCACTTCACATTACACCTGTTTCAGCATGTATCATTACTTTGCAAGAATTTGTATTTGCATTAATAACTATATTTGAAATTTAAAGTCCATCTTCATCTTATATTGACACACAGTTTCCTGTGATATTTTTTTAGATGTACTATTGCCAACAAAGATAATTCACTGGTTTCTGTTGCAGCACGTCGTGCAGTGGATTTTCTTTTTATTTAACCTCACTTTTAAACTGAAACATGTCTCCGAGCCTGTAATTTGTGTTTACTAGAGATTTGGCAGCGCTCGTCGTGCATGAAAACCCTGTTTGTTAATGTCACTTGTAAGTTTTATTCACAAAACTTCACCCAGCGAGTTCAGCAAGCAGCAAACACGTAAATAGTGTTTTGCACTGGCAGAATGAAAGTGTTTCATGTTTGCATCACATTAGGATGACATACCACATTGTACTTTTTTCCCATATAAATGTTTTGCTTTTTAAGATGTTAGAGATGGCCTTTGTTTTCCTTATCCTTTACCAAGAGATCAGACAGTTTTTGGTCATCATTTATTTATGGTGCTAGACATTAAAAAAAATATCATTTATACAGGAATTTGAAGTCTCTCTGGAAAGTAATCAGTGTTTACCACAAGACTTTTTTTCCAGATCCAGACCCATGTAGACACATCCCAAATTAAAAAAATAAAGCATGCTAAAATGTTGAAAACAATAATAAATGTAATTTTCAGCAATCTTTATGATCCATTATCCACAGCATAATTGATTTGCTCTATGGCAGTATTTTAGAGCGCAGACCAACGTCTACACAAGTCCCTAGCAGGGACTTGTGTTGCTTCATTTGTCAGCCTGCTTTCTTTCTCAGGGGATACGTTGATGAATTTATCGCTTTCATTTTCACTATTGATACATGAAAAACTTTCTTCTTTACAGAGAATAACTGGTAGCAATTAGATTTAAATACACTCCATGACAAATCTTAAAACCAATATGCAAAAATCAACCATCCATGCTCTTGATTAACAAATTGTGACCACATAAATACAGTCATCTGCAATGATGAAAGTTAATTGACTGAAAAACAACCAGATGATAAGGTACCAGACAGGCCCGTTTCTTAGAAAAAGGATATTCAAAAAGACAATCTGTCAGTAACATACAATTAAATATTATTTCACAGTGACTTTGTGTAGTCAGTCTTTTCAGAAAACACTTATGAGGGTATTAAGATATCTTACGGCGCTGATTAATACAGTAAGACCAAAGCATCTATCCTTGTACTCATCACTTCCATACTCGTGACTTTTCTTACACCTCTCTTCCAGTCTTCATTAAGTTCTCTATCATATCTTTCTCAATAGCCCAGCTGTAGTTATAAAAAACGTACAATGTGTGTGTGTTTCTAATTGGCTGGTGTTGTAACTTGTTTGCCCTGTTTGACCTGCATTGTGCTGTAAGCATTCTAAATTAATTAACATGGCTTTGAAATTGATCTCAAAGTGTAAGTCTAAGCATTTGCTCATGAACGCTGTTGGCCACAATTGTTAGCATGTCTTGTCATTTATTACCAAATTAAATCATAACAGACATATTTGAGAGAAAAAGGACCATGTTGTGTTACTGGCCTGCATATTCCTCCGTGGATTCTTGGCAGGATGATAGAAAATTGTGGGGGGAAAAAAGAAATTAGCAAAAAAAGATGGTTCTCTTGGTGTTATGGTATGCATGCCAATAGTGTTTTCCAGGGCTGAAAAGAGCAAGGCAACCTTTCCTTAAATCAAGGACATTTCTTTATTGTGCAGACCATGCAAATCAGAGTGTTTGGGCCTCACTGGTGGCAGACAGGCAGGAAGGGAGGGATCAGAGAGGCTCTTGTCGGTGCAATTGTGTGACTCTTAGTGAAAGTGACACCTCATCAATTCTGTGCATATTTTTGGCACCGGCTCAGCATGCTTAATGCACTAATTTCCCACATTTTATGTTTAAGGAATATGAGCAGTTTGGTAGCTTGGCTTCTAATGTTCATTTGAGCCATTATTGTGCAACGTACCCCACAGTTATTTTTCTTTCATAGCGCTCTTTAGGCTGGAAAGTTTGGCCTCTTGTGGGAAAACTACAGCTATAGTGGGTTATAGCTATAGCCCACTATAGCTGTAGTTTAACATGGATGGATAACTTGGATGTGTATGCCATTTTTAAGCAAAAAACCTTCTTGTTCCTTGACTTTTAGGGTTCTTGTTTTATGCTATAATTACATGGATAAGTTTAGATAGTTGAAAATGGACAAAACAAGATATTTAAATTCATTTAAATGCACTAATAAATAAACATCCTAGTTTTGGGATTTTAGTCTGTTGTTAGGTGTTTATGAGTATATATTATAATTATAATATAATATATATAATGCTTAAATCAAGTTTTGTGGTATAATTTAAATGTTATTATTGTGAAACTATGGGTGTTCCCATGATATGGGATATGATATAATGCTGTAGGTGCTTTAGGTGTAAATGCTACAAATAGGTCATTTTGACCCATTGATGTTCGGTTCTTTGACAACATGGTGATGTTATAATATCTGCTATAGATAAGAACCTGCAGGGAACTTAGCTGCACCTGTGTGCCAATTTCAGTTGTTCAGCTCCTGATTGTTTCGAGTTTGCAAACAAACGATTAGAGATTTTTATGTAAGCTAATAAAATGTGTGCAAAGATTCATCTGTTTCCAGATTTTTAGGGTTTTTGTTGTTTTATCATAGAATTACATGGACAACTTTGGATTGTTTTGTCCACTGTCTAAATAATGAGATTAAAGAAATGTGGATTTTTTGTTCTGCTTTTATAACAACACAGAACATTAATTTGATATAAATCATGTAATTTGCTATTAAATCACATCAGCTGTAATTTGCATAACATAATTTATTTAGCATTTTGTAGTACATTAATCGTGTCTCTTATTTATGCACATCCAAACATCTGGTGAACCTCTGATTTTGATTTATTTCCATTCCTAACATGTCTTAATAACTACTTATAAGTTGCACCTAACATAAAAAGGAATTTTTATAAAGAAATTGGTTGCTTATCCTTCTTGCAGCCCACATCTCATTAGAGTCATATGTTTTGCTGTTGTTTAAGTCTAGGATTGTTCTGTTTCACTCTGTTTTAGAAGCTCACTTCACACATCTCTTTTTTTTTTTTTTTTGAAAGTGAATGAGGATACAACTTGCTGGTTGAAAACTTTAATCTGAAAAGAGAATGAGTCGGGGCTGTGGTGTTGCCAGTGAGGTGAAGTGAAGCTAATGTAGAACTATTCATTTCTATCATTCTCATGATTCCTTTGTGTATTTTCATGAGAAGAAGGTGTGCAGGAATTCATTTCAAGCATTTACTGGAAAATTAGATAAACCAATCGAATCAAAATTCAAGGCAGAGGATGGAAGTTTAGAAGGTTGAATGGTACCCTTGTCAGTAAATCACGAGTAGCGTGCAAGGTACAGATATGCTATCAGCCTTTAAATTATCAATGGGAAAGAAGTACCTGGCTGCTCAAGAGAAAAACATGTTTTTACTGAAAGAAATGGAAAAGGAGGTTGTGATTGAAGTAACACTTTCTTGTGTTGCAATAATCAGTGACATTTCTGTGATTTCTCATCTGTCAAAAATGATTCAAGATCTTAGCACACTTTATAGTGAGCAAGTTGCAAAAGAAAACAGAAAGACTCCCAATGAGTCTATACTTACTTTATTTGAGCAACTGCTTTTTGAGGCTCTCGGGTTAGACAGAGGAGCGAATCTTCATAGAATTCATCTCAGGTCTACAGCCAGCTGCTATTGTCTGGTTTGCTGCTCTGGCACAATGACCCCTATTTTGCTAGACATTTCTGTTGAGATTAGAATCTTTTTAAAGAAGGACATCTTCCACAGGAAGGGCTTTAGGCTTATATCCTTTTCAAGATCAAACAGAGTGAGCCTGATGTTTGGTTATGCCGGCATGGAGGTTTCAGTACTTGAGTTGTGTTGGAGAATTGCTATTTTACCAGGGCTATTTCCCAGATGGACTTTTTGGGGGTTTTTTTAGGTTCACTTTAGACTTCTGAATCAGGCTGTATATCATTATAGGATTCAAAGCAAGTGTCCATTGGGGAGCTACCAGTAAAAGAAAGGAGCTGATTTTATTTAGGATTGACTTTTCTGCTATACTGTTGGACTTTTTGGTCTAAATGGCAACATTTATGATGTGCTATTGGAGTCTTAAAGACAAGAGTGAGTAATATTTTCTACACCAAAACACGTTGGATTAGATCTCTCAGTGTTAGCCTCCTTGGAGAGATTCTGACTTTTAATAAGTAGTTCAAGTGTGACATTATGAAGCATTGATAAACAGAATAAATTTGACAATTGTAGAGAGAGTGACTATATTCCTTGTCACTCCACGTTGAAAAGACGAGGCAGAGGAGTACGGCATGAAGACTTGGTTGAGGGAGGACACTGGGCCTAAGCTGGTGTGACACCCTTAGCCTTTAATGAACGGCACAACGCTCTGAGTACTATGAGCTTCCTTTCAGCTTAGAGGGGACTGCTTCTGAACTGGTGCTGAACCAAAACAGACAAGAGAGCATCAGCTCAGGCCTCCACCGGCCTGCTACACATTTAATGCCCCTGTCGTCAGGAATAATCCTCTCTGCCTCACGCCGCTGCCAGCAGCAACGCAGCGTGGTGCCTACATGCAATATGCCACCGCTCAGGACAGAGCAGGAGAACCAGTAGAAACACTTAGTGGACTCACCGGGCAGCGGGCGTAGCAAGCAGGGAAACAGTGATCACAAACCACAATAAATGAAATTAACTGCGATATCAGATACACTGTCAGTAACACTATAAGATAGGTACAATAATGACAAGCACAATTGGATGCAGTGTGGTGTAATCACTCACTCCTTATCTCCGACTAAAACATAATTTCTGTTAACCCACTCCCTGCCACTGTGATATCTTGGAACCTGCTGTTTTGGTTTTACACAACAATGCCCTTGCTTGAATACAATTACAGAGGGGAAATGAATCACTCTTTATGAATTCATTTGTTCTTTGAGAACTGTAATGATTCTTTTTCAGTGCTTTTTAAAAATATTTTCATTTAAAATATGAAAGGATAGCACAGCGATAGCTCTAAATCTCACAGATGCATTATTGTTATCTTTTCCAGCGAAAGGGTCATTTTAGCTTTTAAAACCCTCCATAATTTCATGCTTGTTTCCCTAGTCGGTTGGAAATAAATACCACAACCACCCAGCTTTGTGGCTTTCTCACTCCAACGTTATGCCCTAAAACGAAATTAATTTCAGGAAGTTTAGTTTGTGTGGGCTGGTGTCAGGTTCATGACCAAAACAAAAGTTTTGGCTTCACTTGCTGTGCTATGTGCAGGCGTGTCAACTTTTTGCAGTTTTTGCGTGCATTTATTGTTCAGTCTTACCACACTCACATCAACAAATGGTCAAAAAAAATGAATGTTGCTCATGCATTTTTATTAATGTAAGTCCTTTGGGCCACCTTCTTCTCTGACTGTGCTGTGTTCCAGCATGCAGCAGGGTTTCCTCCAGGAAATTGGTTAGCGCAGGTGGTAAGTGCTGTCCCCATCTAATCGCACCCGTAGGTGATGCAAGTCCAGCTGGTCAATAAAAACTTTAAACTAAGCAGCAAAGTGCTGTGCAGATTATTTATTACAAAGGAAATGTATGGTGCTGAGCTGAATCAAACAGCTCTTGAAGCGACTTGTTCTGTTATTAGTGTAGTTACTAGATGACAGCTGAAAACATTGTTTGCTTGATTTCCCTGCGTTTTTAATAAGAATGATTTAACGTTTTGTAAGAATAGATCAGTTTCTCCTGACATTAGTGAAGGCACTCTTTATTTTAGATGATATGAGATGCTTGATTTAACAAAAACACTACAGGGAAAAACACCATGTGTCTAACATTGTTTTGTAGACATATTAAGCAGACAGACCTGAAGTTATAACTACTGTTTTCAATACTAGCTCAGCCAAACAAAACAAAATAAATTGAGATTTTACTACAAGCCTCAGATTTGAACTTAAAAAAACATGTTAAAAGGCTTGAGCATCCCTTTCAGAATATCCCAGCCTCTTTGAACGCTGTGTGAATGAAAGCTTTCTGTTATGAAATAGACTTATTTGTATTAGAGTGATCTGGTTAAGAGTTATTTCATTCTTCATTCCTGGTTCTGATACATTTCAACCATTACACAGACCTGACCTCGGCCGTCAGTGTTTTCTATGGCCGCTCACCTAATAGAACACAAGGTTACGCTTGATTAAATGTTTATTTTTATTTGAGCTCCTTGCCATGCAAGGCTTTCTCTGTGGAGAGTAATTAAAATGACTCCCACCAATTGCAAATGTTTACAGAAATGTTCATTAGCTTCTCTGGGGCAATCAGTGAAAATTAAAGGTCATGCTTTTCCATCTATCTGTTTGTTTGTTGTTGCCTTTCTTATCTTTGATTCTACTTTCTGGGTTAGATCCAATGTTATGTTTTGTTTTTTTTTCCCAGTGAGAGGTACCGATAACATGTCAGCGTGTCTAGGTGAGAATCTTTTTAAAGTAAGGTTCAAGTTTTATTTATATCAGCTCGTCATTGAACTACTCAGTTGAGGTTTAGATGGCCAAATGCCTCTGCAGTTTATTCCGGCTGCTCGGGGAGCACATTTATTTAGCCACTGTGCTGCAGTGTGTCAACTTTTCACTTTTCTTTTCAAAGGGTTTTTAATGGGAACACCCAGGATAATTTATGTCTGTGTGTGGCGTGGAATGATCCTATACTTTCATCTGCTGTAGTTTCCACTCAATTACAGTTTACTAAATAATATATTTTGCTGTGCTTTTTTCATCACATTTGGCTTGCGAAAGTAGACGACAGGAAGATAAGGAACTGGTGGAGTTTCTTTGGATGGCTGACTTCATAGTAACTTCCTGTGAGCTTGATAGCTTTACTGATTGCTAGTGTTGTAGCGTACTGTGAAGTGTCAATTGCGAGGCCACGATGTAGTGAGGCTGTTGTAATAGGAACCCACCAGTCAGGTCATCCAGGGGGTCCTGTATGCTACAGGAACCCTTTGCTTTTTCCTCTGGATGTGCACATCAAGGCAGGGGTCCTCAGTATCCTCTGAAGACAGGGGTATCCACTCAAAATTGCATGACCTCTATTGTAGCAGATACAGGTCACTCCACCTCCTGTGGGAAGCCTCTAAATTGAACCCAGCTTGTGTCTTCGATTTCTTTCTATTTCTCTCTTCCTCTGGTTTCCCTCCTTTACTCTTATCTTCTGTCTCTTTCCCTTTTCCCTCATGTGTTCACTGAGCTGCAAAGCTATTCAGGCATAGACAGAAAGATTTCTACCTTTCTCTCCGAATTGCTTGGTCAGGATTTTTCTGTGCAGAACCGTTTTGTAATGGAGTTTAACTTTATTTACTAGATAAAGGAAAATGAGTTCTGCATTTGATGTGCACATCTATGCTTCAATAAACTGTTATATTGTTCTATATACAGTAGATGTTCACCTACCTACCTGGCAGCCATGACTGGAATTGCATTGTATTATTATATTCAATATCATGATATTTTCTGTAATCTAAACATTTATTCTTGGAACTTTTTGAGTGTATGTTTTTGTTACTGAATCTGAATAATAAGCATAACTGAATAATACATTTTTCCACTGTGGCCGCAGGGTTATTGAACATGTCTATGCTCATCAGCAGATAAGGAGGTTGCCCATACTGTGAATGATTGGGAAGGTGATTCAGTGGAGTCTAAAAAGTTTTATTTACATAGACTGTAGGCAAGTATCTTGTCTTTTCTTTAGAATTTAGAAGCTGTAACCAATTAAAGGAACAATGTTTCGTTACATTTCTCAGATATATATTCAGAAAAAAGATATTGTATGAAAACAACATAATTTCCCTGATTTCAAATATCTCCAGCACCAATTAACTGATATGAAATTAACAACAAGCAGCTGCTTGCTATTTAAATTGGGGAGAAATAACAGGGATTTGGCCAAAATGGAAACAAAAAGAAAACCTAGACTCAAGTGGAGCTTGAAGAAAACGCTGCTGCTCACAAAGCGAGTACATCAGAGAAAACAAGTAATGAAAGGGACATTTGGTAACACATTGACAAGAGTAGATAAATAAGATGTATGGAAGGAGACGGCAAACAAAATTAATGCCAGCTTTACTCTTACCATTGGTACTCTGTGGAATACAAAAAATGTGGTTTAACATCCTTTGAGAAGTGTGTCAGGAGATTGCTGCATACAAGAAGGCCGCTGCTGCTAGTGTCCGCTATGAAATGACTGTGTTTTGAATAATGCATAGTGCTTCAGATAAAGTATTGTTCATGACCAGTGCAATATTGTTCAGTGTGTGTACTTGATGCTTTGGGACCACCGCCTGAACAATTAAGTACAATACATGCTGACATTAGAGTCTAAGAAAACAAGACCAAGACACGGTTTGATCTTTTTTGTATCGCAGGTTATAGAGAATAAGGTTTTCTACTTCAGCCTCAGACTATAAGACAATAACAATATGAGCAACTGAACAATAGACCAAACAACTCTTTTTTTCTGGACTTTGGCCGCTTTTTCATTCATTCATTTGTTTCATTTTTAGTCCAGTCCTCGTACCTAACCATGACAATAAGGTGGCAGTGGTGGTACATTTAAATAAGATACAACTGAAAACTGTACTTACCCAGACTGGCTGACTGGTTATTCAAGTAAAAGCTTCTCCACGAATTCATGCTCTCATAAAAACTAATGAGAGACATGCATATGTTTTCACATTCATTTCAGAATAATAGATGATTTTCACTCCCCTACTGTCTCTTTTCAAGTCGTATTTTTTTCTGTACTTACAAGCAACCTGATTAGTCAAACATCTCTTTACACATAGTGCTGCCAGAGCAGAAAGAAGCAGCTTTGCTCCAAAAGAGGCTCTTACTGTGATTAAAGTGGCACCTATAATTCTAGCATGTGTATGTAAACACTGACATCACACATTTAAGTTTGCTGAGATGTGTAAATCTACTCTGTATCAAACACACATTGTGCTCCCCGTGTGGATTGCTAGATCTACCATATGTTCTAACTGTGCATACTGTAAGTACAAGTGCGGATGATCATTCAAGTAAAGTTTGCTTTATTTAAACTAGGCCACACTTAGAATACTTTCTGTTTTGACACCACACAACCTAGTTTTTCTAGAGCTTTTAACATTTGATGTATAGTTCTGTGCAAAAGTCTTAAATCATCACTCATTTCTTTGTATTTCTTCCAAGAAGCAGCACTTTGTTGTAATTTTTCAAGTAGTCTTGAGCAATCTTTTGAAGTTGTTTTCTTTGGACATTGGCTGCTTTTTCATCCATTCATTTGTTTCATTTTCAGTCCAGTCCTCAAACCTAACCATTTCCAGAAGAATCCTTTAAAAAAAATTAACACTTAACACTGACGTATGAATTATTCAAGCATAAAAATGGCACCATACTAAAGGAATGAGCCAGTGTTGTGTCTACACAGGCAAGCTGAATTTGTTGAATTAAAAAAAAGCCCATGCAAGCACAGTTTGGCAGGCATAAAATAGTATTTTTGCCCCAATAAGGTGATTCCCAAAGAGCTATTAGCTGAAAACTTGACATGTCTTGGCATAGTGTATACTGTATTCTTAAAAAAAAAACTGAGAAAGCTTACACTTCAGTTGATATACTGTTCGCTCGTCAGAAATGGTCTCAGTGGAAGGGTTTCTGTCAAGAAGCCTTTCTTAAGGAAGGGAAACTAGGAGAAAAGGCTGAGGTGTCAAATTACACAAGAACTGGCCTTAAAATCAGTGGTAGAAGGTCATATCATATTGTTGCCAGGTGTACTGAAGAGGCTAGGAGAGAGGTCCGACAGTGAGTGTCTATAGCCGTCTGTAAAACATGGTGGAGGCTCTGTCATGGTTTGTGTCTGTACTTCCAACAGCAGTGTAATCTTGTGAGAATTGATGGGATTGGGAGTGCAGAAAAGTCAGATTTCGAACCATAATACAATACCATCTGATTGGCAACAGCTTAATTTTTCAGCATGACAATGGTCCCAAACACACTCTTGAAACCGTACCAGGGTAGAAAAGCACACAGTGGAATATATCAGTCATGGCTTTGCCTCCCCCCAACAGCAGTGTGAGATCATCTTGACAGAGAATGGAACAAAAGGCAGTCAACATCCAAAGAAGAGCTTTCAATATTCTTCAAGAAGCCTGGAGAACTATTCCTTAAGACTACTTGAAGAGAATAAAACTTGCCTCACAGAGTTCAGGCTCTGTTAAAGATTAAAGGTGGTCCTATCAAGTACTGACTTTCAAGTTAGTTAGAAATGTACAACCACTATTTTTGCCTCACTTACTTCCTTTTATATTTACATGTTTTAATAAATTTTCACACCTATTTCCCATTTTCCTAGTTCAGACACCTCATTTTATCACAAACTATAGGAGCCAATTGTTAAAATGCAGACTTAACCAGACGTTGTTTTATAACTCAGTCATGCTTTGATAGAGCATCAATCTACTGAAACATCGTCTGCAAAAACAATTCAAATCAAATATTATTCAAATTAATGGTAGTTATGCATAATATTATTATTGAACTGAACCAGACTTTCTGAGTGTGTTTGCTATACAACTCCATAAATTCATGAGCAAGTTCTTGAGATGACCTCTCACCAGTTCTGCAAAAGTTTTTCAAGGCTTAATTATATAATTAATATAGCTAATTACTAAACTTATCTAGATACTATATTTATTTCAGTTTTATAATATTCTTGGTATTTTATACATCTTTTATTGTGACAGCACTGTTTATACATTTTAAGCTCACCAGAATCTCTCTGATGGAGCACATTCGTCTGAACAAACACTAACTCCTTGTGGAAATCTCCAGTAAAATTGTGCCTTTGCTGGGCTGAGGTTTAGTTGAGCTCGCATTTGGAAGGCTTGCCCTTTCAGTTATATTTTTGTTGTCCATTTTTAGATGTTCTAAGTTGTTTCGTAACGCTTCATGTAGCGCAGTATTTGTTCAGCTCTATTGCTTGTCCCATTTTGTATTTCACCAAGGTTAAACAACAGTGCTGGCCGGCAGAAGCACACCATGTATCTTTTTATTTTCGTTGAGAGAGTGAACGCAGAGAGAGAGGCTACTTCAGCTATTCCTCAGAGGAAAGAGGATCTTTTTTTAGAGTATCAAAGGAGCACATCATTTCCACACAACAAAATGTAACATGTTCAGATGGAACTGAGGTCGGAAGATACTTCATCTGGCACCGGAACGAGGAGGCTGCCCTGACTCAGAGTGTATGTTTCACAGACGTTCTCCAGGAAATCCCTTTGATTGTTCTTTGGACTCAGTAGGAGGCCGGGCGTTTGGGTAATCAGTAGAAGGCCACATGGGTTCTTCCGATTCATGGCATCCTTCCGGCTTACCCTGCTCACTTTTTGGTCCATCTCTTTCTATCTCCGTCTCTCTCTTGCTGTCTCTCTTGTTGTGTGTTGGTCTTTGATCTCTAAAGGTCCTTGAGAATAAGGAGCCAGCAACAACAGCAGGATGGGATTCTCTGTGGGCCGGTTTGGATCCAAGCCCATCATGCCCTTTTCTATCTGATGGACAGCTCCAGGCATGACTATGCCTCTATACCCTACTACAATAGTCCTTCATCTGATTAAACCCTTGCTCATTGTCAAAGGAGAACTAGAACTAGGGCTATCATTAACTTTGTTTGTAAGCAGCAGGGACGACTTTAAAATGTAAGCATGTATAAATCATTATATGTCTTAATAATTATTATTTTTTGCTTAAACAGAAGGGGTGTTACGCTGATGCTTGCAGTTCTGAAGAAACCTGTTTAATGGCACTAGACATTGTCTATCTAAATTTTTATTTTTAGATCTCCTATTGCATGTGAGGCATTTATAGAATTAACAGACAAGAAATCTGAGCATTTGGCAGGCTGACATGACTGTGAATAGACAGCTGCTATTTGCTCCTGTCTAAAATCTGGCTATTTCATCCAAAGGCCATGTTGACTAACTTTGCAAATGTTTATGAGTCCAGTCTCAGATCTTAAAATGAGAGTGCTGTCAAATCACATTTATCCTATTTTAAATGAATATACTGGACTGAACAACATATTGATATTTTATGGCACAATTCTCTTATACTAAAGTGAAATAAAAAATAAACAAATTTAATACAAATAGTCATCAAGCATGTCTGCAGACCTGAAAATACAATAAATAACTGTTTTCTGAGTCTTGGGAGTATAAGGCTCTACTTTATTTTCATTGCTACTGTTGAAATATATCTTACTTTGTATCATTATTCCTACACAGGTCACCCTGACCTTTTGGATTATATATTTGTATTTCAGTGACTCACAATAGTAAAGGTTATTCCCTATAAGTTCATTGTTTTTTTCTTATCAAAGCTGCCCATTCAGGCACCTTGTAGAATCCTGGTCCAGTAGGATTCAGACGTTTTTCGTTGGAAGTCCTTGAGCCCTTTTGTTCCTCTGGGCAGTATGTGAAGTCCCTTTTCTCTTTGAGATGTTTACACATCAATAAAACTGTCTGAATTTGAAAAATAAAGCTGACAAGGACATAATGATCTGTCCCACAGGTCCCAGATCCAGGACTGAGCAAGTTCTCAGAAACCTTTTTAGCACAAATAAAGTTGCAGAATAAGGAAACTCTCAGTGGGTTTTTGTGATAGATCATTTATTCTCTTTTTTTCCAATGGTCCATTTTGTAAAGTCATACGTAGGACACAAGTGAAAGAATCAACTTTGTGTGCTTGCTCTGTGTGTGTGTGTGTGTATGTGTGTATATATATACATATAAAGCAGTTTTCCAGTGAAGAATGAATTAAACTAAACTTTGAGGAAAGTGCACACTGAAGTGATGAGTGACAGCAAAGTGAGGTGTTTATTTTATTTTATTATCTATCTTTTGATTGAATTCAATTCTCCTGCATTGTTCTATATTCTGTGAATGAGCTGTATTTGAAAAATATATCTGTCAGAGAAAGCTTATGGAATTGCAGCAGAGGAGTTGATTGTGAGCTTCTCTGTCACAGGCTCTGTGGTGAAACGTTGCAGTATATGGTTTCCGCTGCTACTGGTGCTACAAAGAGCGGAAGGGGAACAACTTTAAACTGATCAGATACACCTTCCATTTAATGTAAAAGTCTTAATTAAAAACCTGTATAAATAATGATTTTTACCTAAAATATTTCCAGTGCTGTACTTGAAGCTACGCAGCATATTTAATCCCTCATATGTCAGAACTTATAAAGCACTGAACCTGAAACTTACTTGAATGAATGTACCTTACAGATAGCCAATGTGGCTAACACAGCACTCTTATTCTTGCTTAGCTGTGGCTTTTACGTACTTTGACCAGTGACAGAAGTGGGAGCTGTCTTTTTCATCTTTTCATTTTACAACACTGAATGTCTTGGCTTAATATTTAGATATCGAGGTCAGACTAGTTGTAGCTTTTTTATGATGATGTATACAGGGTCGTTGTTTGACTCTACCATACTGGTTAGTGTTGATTGTTTTGGTGAAAGACAGCAGCGTTTGCTTTCCAGCTTGAGCCTAAAAGGTTGAGGTGTCAACACAGTGTATAGCTAGAGTCCATAATAACCTGTCCCCCTCCCCTATCCTTGCTTCCACTCCCCTAGCCTGTCCTTTAGCAGAACCTTGAGGCACCATTGAAATTCTGCACTGCCTTTTGAAATCTCTGTTGATGAGGCAACATAGACCCACAGTGGCTCTACTGTTCTCCCACTGCAGGGTATTTTTCAAAGTCATGTTTATATACTATAACTAGAAAGGAGAGAAAGTGCTTTGATGGTATGTAACAATGAAAATGCTTAGAAATCTCCCCTGGACTGGAGGCATGGACGCTTCCGTTGGGCTGTGCTTCCCGCATGACATGTGCACTTTCTCAATAGGGCATGCTGGCAACTGTATTTCATGCAGTGACTCTTGGGTCATATTATGTGTATCCAATTGTGCGTGGCACACTGAAAAAATGTTAATTGCAAATTCAGAATGCTACAGTGAGCTAATATATGTCTGAGCAGTCCTGTCTTGTACGTAGTATATAATTATATGTAATGGCAGAATGATGTAGCTTCTCAGTCTTGGAGGAATTCCATTGTCTGAGTTTTGAAAAACATATATTTTACTTTTTTAAATTTTATTTACTAGCAGTATTTTTGTGAGATGTATTTTTCCCACTAAGTGATTTTCTTGAATCTGGGAGAGAATTTTTTTTCTCTTCTGCTTGACTGAGGAGTGATTTATGTTTATATTTGTTTTCTTGTGAAATTTCAAGTGCTTTATACATATCTCAGATTCTGTCAGATGAAAAAGGAATCTTCAAATGCAAATCTGATTGTGTCTTAAGTCTGCACTTTGCTGCTTTGCAGCTTATCTTTGAGAGATGATTGTACTTTACTATAAAGTCAGCTGCATACACATCTTCATTAAATGCGGGTTGATAAACCATGAATTCCTTCAACCACAGTTTTTTCACATTTATTCTTCTTTGCCCGCAAAATACAACAAAAACACCCAAAAGTAATCCCGAGTATTTATCAACCAAAAACAGTGTTATCACATGACTCTGATGTCTGATGGTGTCTCTGTGTCTCTGGCGACCTTTAAAAAGACAATCTACTGTATTGAGTTTCCAAGTATCGTGTATAGTATGTGTAATTGATCATTAGAGGATGAGATATGTTCCAGTAAGACATCCCACAATGTGTTTGTGTGTGGGTTTGTGTGCATCCATCTGTGTGTGTTAAACTGTGCCTCTATTGCCATTCATGTAGTGTTGGGGTTAGGTCAATATTATATTAGCACCGCCATTGCATTTTCCACAGCCCCATGAATAATGTAAAAGTTAGATATCCCTTCATACAAATACAGCCCATTATCGCTCTGTATCCTTGGTAGACGTAAGACGTTTCATAGTTTCTTCCTACAGATTTGATTAACCTTATTGCGTGGCATCAGCATATGGTGGCCTAAAGTTGAGATAGACCCCTTTCAGTGGAGAAAGAGACCTTACTGTGACCTTGTTGGAAACAATCAATGGCCTTTATCTCCCCCAATGCATAATAAATCCTACCAAAGGGATGGTCCACACATCCCTGTAATGTATTGACCTACACCACCAACATTTATCAACCAGACTTGCTGGCTAAATAATTTAGCTTTTGAGCTTAGACTGTACTTAGTGGTGCCTAGAACAAGTTTGGCCTGCCAAGTTAGATTGATGTTTTCCACATAAAGTAAATAAATGGAGGAATGGAACTTTATTAATCCTATCAAGCAGAGAAACTGCAGTCCAACTTTTCATATCTTCTTGCTACACAGAAAATACAAAAACAGCATTCACAGGCAGGACCTGTTTTATTGAAAAGTTCAAACTGCAAGGTCAGCACCTGGGCATGTTTGTGATTCCACTAGCTCACCTCACGGACACTACCGCTAATAAAACACCTACGCAGTTAGTGTTTGGAAAAGTCAAACTACTTTGTGCCCAGAATGTAACCTTTCATCTTCTTCTGATTAGCCATTTTATCTCAAACTTCTTTCCTTTGAAAAACACAATATATTCCAGTCTACTCGAAGACAAACGAAACCTGACCCATGGCAGTATGTCTTTTATTAATTTTCTACACTGTACAATAATGTCGTGTTTACACAGTTTTTAACTGTCACATCAGGCCCTCAGGTCATACATCCTTGAATCAACATAACAGCTTAGCAGAGTAAACCTGCTTTCTTTTAGAGCATAAACTACCGCTCAAGGCAGGAAAACACCCCAAATCTCTTTTTTCTTGAATACACCCTCATGTTCTCTTTTAGTGCTTGGCAATTTTTTAGAAATATTGAATAGTTTTTGTTAAAATTAGTAAAGCTGGTGATGCAGGCATTTATTTGTCAAATCTTTCTGAATTATCATTAGACGTACAAGGGCATCGCGTTCTTAAAAAAACAATAAAACAAAGCTTTGAATTCTGAGTCGTTAGAGGAGAAGAGAAAATTCATATTCATATTTTTCAGTGTTATTTCTTTGCTTCTTTTCCCAAAATCCCCACTTTTCTGCTTTGCTCATGCTCCACTCCCTCCCCTTGAATATTTGCACTCTGTATTAATAAGAAATTGATGTTGCCGATGACTTTTAGTAAAGCAACCCCAGACTACCATACTCAGCATGAATACTAAACAAGAGAAAGGGACATGTTGAACCTTGATCCAAAACCTGCCTTTAACCAAATCATATTTCCCAAGATGAAAGAGGGAATTGTTCTGATAGGCTGATCAAAGCAGTGAATTTCAGTGTACTATAAAGGAACACCTGGAAACCTAATGAAGAATTCTGTTAGAGTAGTGAGGGCACTAGGCAATACATAATGCATTTGTACATAATGTTTATGTAAACATCTGCTTGGGGGTGTTCTTAACTTATTTGTTTGATTTATTTCATTTGCCCTGCTGCAGATGTGCCGATCCTAATGGCCAAGTCCAGAGACACGAAGACTTATTTCAACCAGTGCTTGGTAGAGTAAGCGTACTGCACTGGTTTGAATGTGGCTGTATTAGTGATGGTTGAGGGTGTTCAGGTGGACCCAGATTTCTTTCCATCCTCCTCTTTTTGAGATTGTTGGATTATTAAATACAGAATAGAACCCCCCCCCCCCCCCCCCCCCCCCCCCCCCAGAAAAAAAAATCTGTTTAAATGTTGCTGGAAACACGAAAAGGAGAAACAGTCAAATGGTCAATGGTCACACTGAGATAGAGTAATTAGATACTGGGGCTTTGCTTTGTGGGGAATGTTTTGCTGTCATTGTTTGGGTATCCATGTTCCCTTAGAGGGAAGGGTCTCTTCAAATCAATACAAAGTACTTCCAGCATGTTTATCCTATAATGAAAACTTTCTTTTCTGATGGGAGCGGTCTCTTCCAGGATAACAGTGTGTGTTGTAGCCATGGACATTGTTAAACCAATTTGAGCACCTGTGGGAGATTTCTGCTCAACAAAATCTTAAAGAAGTTAATCAAATATCAATTAAATTAAATACTAGAATCAAAGACAAAAGAGAAGATCTAATGGTACATGGTGCTCACTTTATGTTGGTTTTTATCAAGGTTTAAAAGAATAAAATATTTGAATTTGAGTATTTGATTTTTGTCATACAGTGATGCGAGCAATACTGTTAGGAAAACATAATTTTCACAGGACTCTTTTGTGGAAATTCATACCAAAGTCAGACAATGCAACGTTCAGAGACGCAGTGAACTGCATCTCAGACTCTACAGCCCTCAGTGGGCATGTTAAATGTTAAAGTTCATGACAGTACAATTAGAAAAGGACTGAAAAAAGTGTGGCTTGTTTGGAAGGATTGCAAAAAGAAAAAAGAACTGGACAGTGTGGCTTAGCTTGCAAAGCCGCATCTAAAAAACATAAAAATTCTAGACCAACGTCCTTAAGACAGACAGGACCAAAATAGAGATGTTTGGTCAGCACTACGTTTGGTGAAAATGCAAAAACACCTCATACCAAATGTCACGGTGGTGGAGAGGTGATGATTTGAGTTTGCTTTGCAACCACTGGACCAGGGCACAAGAAAATTATCCCAAGCACCCCAGCAAATGTGCAACATAATGACTGAAAAAGAAAAGAATCAAGGGGTTTCAATGGCCCTGTCAAAGCCCAGAACTCATGCTGTGATTGGCATGCTGCGTGGGACCTTAAGAGAGCCGTGCATAAACAAATACCTACAAACCTCAATGAACTGAAACGGGGTTGTAAAGAATAGATGGCCAAAATTCTGCTGCAATGATGTGAGAGACTGATAAAGTCAAACGGAAACAGTTACTTCAAGTTATTGCTGCTAAAAGTAATTCTACAATCTATTGAATCATGGGGTGTACTTAGTGTTTTACAGCATTGCACGGAGTCCTGTGAAAACTTTCCTTTTCACATGACTGTACATTTGATCTGTATGCTAGTTTAAAGACACACACAACCACTTAGAAAAGTCCAACTCCATTGTAATGTGTGGGCAACTCATACAGTTGTACATTCATTTGTGAAATATCTTTATTTAAAATGAAAGGAGGCCCAAACAAAATATATGCATATACATAGTAATTTACGCACTACTTCTTTCAGTGTTTCTCAAGATTGCATCACTATGTATAAGCCAATAATTCCAGCTATGCTGATGTAAGCTTTAGATATGACACTGTGGCGAAAGCTAATGTCTGTATTAGATTGAGAAGAAAACAAAACAAAACAAAAAACAGTGACATTTTCAGACAGATAGTCTTGGTGGTGTGCAATAAGGCATCAAAGAAGGAATGTATATTGTCACTGCATAATGAACTGCATTGGGCTTCTTCTTCCAAACCTGTTAGCTCGACATGCTATCTTCTGCCAGTGTGCTGACATGATGGCTTTTCCAGTGAGTGAGCAGGACTGCCAATAGTGTCTGGGCTGGAATGGGCTCATGGTGTAGAAACGAGAGTGAGGCTCTGTGCTGCTCTATAAATACCCCTGTCAGGCTAATATCAAATCAGCCCCGCTCACGAAAGGGCTGGCGTGAGTGTTCGGGGTGTTTTTCAAACACGTCTTCAGAGGTCCGCAGGGTCTTGAAAGGTCAGTGTCACGCTCAATAGCACATTCGTATGAGTAGGTTTGTGCAATGATGTTCATTGTGATGGGTGTCGGAGATAAAAATAAAATAAAATTGTCATTAGAATTAATTATCCGTGGGGTTATGGGACAAAGCTGTGAAACTGCGGCTCCCAACCGCTTGTGTCGTTTTTTTAGTATTTAGTATTTATTTTTTTATTGTCATTGTCAAGAACAATGAAATTGCGTTTGGGGCTTCCATACAACCCAAAAGAAAAGAAGAAAATAATAAATACCCCTTAAAACCCAAGTGTACATATTTAACCCAGTGTGACTCCAATGCAATAAGACAATCCTTAGCAATAATGTTCGTAGAAATTCAGACAAAGACCTGAGAAACATGACAAAATACAACAATGCAACCCATTCAATATTATTGTACTGTGAGATATGATATCAGATATGATAGTTATCTATTTAAGAAAGAGGGGGGGGGGGGGGGGGGCAGGAGGGGGAAGAGAATAAAGATATGATGCACCAATGCAGACCAGTTCATTGCTATTAAGAAGTTGGATATGGTTATTGTCCGTGAGAGGGGGGCAGAGAGTTCAGGAGCCTCACAGCCTGTGGATACAGGCTGTTGGCCAGTCTGGATGTTCTGGCCTGTATAGACCTGTACCTTCTCCCTGAGGGCAGCAGATGGAAAAGGTGGCACGCAGGGTGATGTTGGTCCCGCAGGATACTGTGCACCCTCCTCAGACAGCGAGTGGGGAAGATATTACTGATCTCTGGCAGACTTGTTCCAATAATTCTGCCAGCTTCTTTCACCACCCGCTGGAGTGCTTGCTGATCGGCCTTGGTGCAGCTGGGGAACCACACTAGAAATCCATACGTCAGAACGCTGCTGATGGCACAGTTGTAGAAGTTCAACATCAGAGATCTGGGAATGTGTGCGCTCCGCAGTCTCCTCAGGTAGTAGAGGCGCTGTTGGGCCTTCCGTACAACTGAGGTGATATGGTTGCCCCAGGACAGGTCCTCGGTCACAGTTACCCCCAAGAATTTAAAACTGCTCACCCTCTCCACCGCCTCACTGCCAATGAAGAGAGGCAGATGGTTGTTATGACCCCTCTTCCGGAAATCTACAATGATCTCCTTGGTCTTTTTGGTGTTTAAGACCAAGTTATTGTCGTGGCACCATGACTCTAGTTGTTGCACCTCTGTCCTATAGTTTGTCTCATCATTGTTGGATATAAGTCCGAGCACTGTAGTGTCATCTGCAAACTTAACAATGAGATTGGACGCGCAGGAGGAAATACAGTCATGGGTGAAGAGAGTGTATAGCAGAGGGCTCAGAACACACCCCTGAGGGGCACCGGTGTTGACCACAAGGGTGGAAGAGGTGTTCTTACCCACTCTGACACTCTGTCTACGGTTAGTGAGGAAGTCCACAATCCAGTTGCACAGAGAGGAGTTAAGTCCCAGTTGGTGGAGTTTGGGACGGAGTTTGTATGGCCGGATGGTATTAAAAGCCGAGCTGTAGTCTACAAAGAGGAGCCGTGCATAGGTGTTCCTGTGTTCCAAGTGCTTCAGTAATGTGTGCAGCACTGTGGCGATCGCATCCTCGGTTGACCGGTTCTCCCTGTATGCAAACTGGTGCGAGTCCAGGGATGGTGGAAAAGCAGCTCTGATGTGTTTAATGACCAGTCTCTCCAGGCATTTGGCGGGAATGGGGGTGAGTGCCACAGGTCTGAAATCGTTCAGACATGTGACATTTGACTGTTTTGGGATGGGAACGATGGTTGCTGCTTTGAAACAGGATGGTACCAGTGAACAGGACAACGAGGTGTTATATATAGAGGTGAAGACGTCCGCCAGGTCCGCAGCACAGTCTTTTAGCACCCGGCCCAGCACTCCATCCGGCCCGGCCGCCTTCCTGGTGTTAATGCTCCGGAACACACGCCTCAGCTCATGAGTGCTCAGGACCGGAGCAGGGTCGGTTGAGGGGAGAGGGGACAGGACAGGGTCGGTGTTCTCCCTGTCAAAACGGGCATAAAAGAGATTTAGATCCTCAGCCAGAGTAGAACTGTCGGCTGAGGGTGATGGTGTTCTTCTTTTGTAGTCCGTGATAGCCCTGATGCCCTCCCAGACCTGCCTTGGGTTTGTGTTGTTCTCAAACCTGGCCTCGATACGCCTCCTGTGCTGCTGCTTGGCAGTCTTGATGCCTCTTCTCAGGTTGGCCCTGGCAGCACTGTATGCCTCCTGGTCCCCGGATTTGAAAGCGTTGTTCCTTGTTCGAATAAGTTGTTGAACTCCGTGTGTCATCCAGGGTGGATTATTAGGGAACACACGGAATCGTTTCCAAGTTGTTACATTGTCCACATAGAAACAGATGTAGTCCAAGACAGTGGAGGTATAACTGTCCAATGCGACACGATTGTCAGTGTCCTGCACCTTGAATACATCCCAGTCTGTGCAGTGGAAACAGTCCTGAAGCATCGGAATAGCGTCCTGCGGCCATGTTCTCACGGTTTTGGTTGTAATCCCAGTGCTCTTGATCTTTTGTGTGTATATTGGGTGTAGCAGAAGGGAGAGATGGTCTGACAGACCCAGGTGGGGATAAGCCTGGGCTCTGTACGCATTCGCCATGTTGGTGTACACCTGGTCCAACGTTCTATCTCCTCTGGTAGCACACTTCACATTACGGTGGAAATTGTGAAGTACAGATTTCAGGTCCGCGTGGTTAAAATCCCCAGCCGCAGCCGTTGCCAGATGAACGACTGATTTAGACATTCACCGTACATGTGCTCTTAACATACACTGCTTTCCAAACACTGCCAAAAATGTCTTATTTGATGCCCAACACGTCCACAAATTCTAATTCGATTTAGAGCACACGCAGACTGCTCTTTTTTGTTATTTTACTTGAATTATAGCTTTAAGCCAAGCTGCTCATTTTTCAGTCTTGCAAATTAAATGACAAAATGTCTTCTTTGTCTGTTCCCTCCAGAATGCCACTTTTCTCTACTGATGCCACTATTGACAGGGCATTGCATGTGTGTCTTACACAACTGTTACGAAGCACAAATCAGAATTGATCTTTCTTTTTTTTATTATTGTGGTTAAGGTTTGGTTAGATTTCAGCATAAAAGTGACTTGGTTAATTTTAGGAAAAGATTATGGCTTGGGTTAATATAAATAATGTATAAAGAAACCACCACTACTGACATTTTGTTGTCCCACACACACTCACTCAGCCTTCTCTCTCTTTGGGCTTTGTGGTATTTTAACACACCACATTACTTTCTTCTTTGCTCCTAATGGACCAGAATCCTAATTCAGCTTGTTGCCAGATTTTAATCATGTGTCATTTGTGGTGTACGGTGGCTCCACAGTGTTGGTGTTTACATATTGACTTAACAAGCAAAAATTCCCTGGTTTGATTCCAGAAGGAGACACTGCTTTAGTGACCCCTTGTGAATAAGGGAGCAGCTGAAAGTAGCTGCTTCTTCTCCTTTTCATTTTCATGGTACATATGGGGAACTATCCTCAGCACTGCTCTTAATCAGTCCTGTTTGTTAGCCTCATTACGTTCTGATTTGTTTCTAAGTTGTTTTCCAAAAAATGGGTCTCTCGTGGCTCTAGTGTTGGGGAACCCCTGATTTAAAAGGCAAACACACCTGCCTGACGCCACTGCCACAGCTGCTGGTGCCAGTGATGAAGAAGTTTCCAGGGAACGGATGATAATCCTGACACTACATCCTCCTAAGTCAGTGAGGCATGCAGTATAGATATGGATGTGTCGCTGGCAGATTGGGAGGTAGATTTCCCATCTACACCTCCTGTGGTGGCTGGTGCCTCTGGGGAGCTGCTATGTAAATAATGAATGCCTGTGGGTGTGAAACATGCACAGATAACCTTCAAGACAGGCGCGGATCAGTGCCTTCACATTAGCTGATAGGATTAAGGTTAAAATCTACAGAAACCTCTCCATAAGAAAACACAAATCTAGCTCACCGAATAGCAGGTTACATCAGTACGTTGTGTTCAGTGATAAGGAAAGGTGGAGGTAATCATGGGGGACTGGTAATAGTTCAGCAATCTGATGATGGAAATGACAGAGCGCCACAAGTCTGCCTCTCTCCACCTAAAAAAGATTTAGCAGTCTGACAAGTTCTAGAATATTTTTTGAGTTAAATTCAAGCTCAACTTGTTTAACAAAATGCAAAATTCATGAGTCGATGGTTGACAAGTCACTAGTGTATTTACACGACTGCTGAACTTCTCATATAAAATAAATACACAAACTTTAAGTCGACATGCAGTGCACTTCCTTTGTCTTGTCATAAGTTACCGGTCCCAGTGTTCAAATAGATGCTCTGTTAAGAGATGAACATATGTTCCATAAGAAAGGGAAATACTAAAGGAACAAAACCATTCCCTCTGTTGTCCCATCTGTCTGCAGAAGGACATTGTGCACCCAACAGCGGCCTGTTAACTTCTCTTTCTCACAAGTCAGCTCTTGCTGAGCAGCCAAAGATGTCCCACAATTCCCTCATCTCCATGCTCCCAAATTGCTTCAGGTATAGTGACAATTAGAGGCTTGAGGGACAAACCCTTTAACAATGTCTGGTGCGTATTCCTGAGAAGAAAACCCACAATGGATGAAACTCATGTCAAAATGAGGAAGCCTTGTTTGGCAGTGATGCACACGTATTATGAAAACTAATTTTGTTAGCTGGGGATGGAGAATTTGAACATGTGTCCTTGTTTCTTATTATTTTGCTGTGTAGAAGAACTGTACCTGCTGGAAGAACTCATTAAACCAGAGTAATTAGCATCCACAGCTGTAACACAATGACGCCTATTTATCAAAGATATTGGTACCTGCGTGCTTCATAATGTGTTTTTGTTGGTCTGCCTGTACTTTCCGTCTGTCCCTCTGTTTATTTGACCATCAGTACAACTCTACTTTTAACAACGCAACATATTTTCTTGCATGTTCAGCTGGCATTGCCTGAAGGTCAAGGATGGATGATGTCCATCTGTCTTTGATTCTTTCCCCCTCCAGTGAAACGTTTATGGTCATAGTTGGAATGAGGAAATAGAGGGTGAGTGAAAGAAAGACTGCAGCAGCGATGAAGGGTTTGGGCATCATTGTTAAGCTGTGCTCCAGGCTGGTCTTGAAGGATGGTTAAACCTGAAGTCCAAACCCAGCATGGAGAGAGGGTTGGAAGCTAATCCCTCATCCTCAGGCAGGTGTATCACAAAGGCTAAACATATACATAGAAAGACCGACCAGGGGAGAAAGTTGGGATAATTGAAGTCCGCTAAGAAATGAGCATTTGGACCCTAAGGGGGAGTCAGCTCTGCTTTGTGGTATTACTTCTTAATGTTATCAAGGTAAAAGAGATGGGGGATTCATTCCCAACCTTTTTAACATTGTTTATTGCTACCCTATTTGGGAATTTAAGGGCGTATTGGGGTGGGAGTCCTTACAGCACTAGTGGGTGAACTGTATTTCCTCCATGTTTACATTTTTCTAAAGCTGCTTCAGGCAGAAATGTGGCTACTGGTACGACTTGTTTGCCATCAGTTGCAGTAAAACTGAATCTTAAGATGAAATGAAAAGTTTCCACGAATCCATGTGTTCTGATAAAAAAGACACGTTAACAATTCGAGCCTTCACTGACCCAAAGAGAGGGAGGATGGGTGATTATTTCTGTTACACGAGCCCTAATCATTCATGACACTACCTTGTCTCTACAAGGTGTCTTTGTCTTTGACTGTCCTGATTCCCCTCAGCAGCAAAACAGCCAAAGTCAAATTGAATCCAGAAAGGAGGATTTTAAACGGAAAGATAAGGGGGCAGATATGCCTTAATCATCATTTGCTCTTGATTAGAAAATCAATGGCCTTTGATGCCAGAGTGCATGTCTGCCTTTGGAGTTAAGAGTGTGACAATGACAATGTGGACTGGAAAATTGGCCTTTTAAACAGCTACTATCTCTTTGTTGTTTGGAGCCCCATTCTTTAATGCAGTGAAAAGTCTCCTCTATCACATAATGTCTGCCTGTCAAAGAAATTACTTTTTATTTCGCTCCTGTGTGAAACTTTGTTAAGAAATCCTTTCGAAGCTTAGAAAGCACAGGGAATTTCTTAGTTTGTAGAGCTGACTTTCACAGTATTTCCTTGATTTATGTAACAGATGAGAAATAAAGTTGTCACTCAATTCTCTGTGGCAGTTTTGAGATATGCCAAAGAGAGAAAATCTTTGATGCCTTCCCGGTTTACCTGTCAGAAAGGTTTAAAGGCACTGTGTCCCAAGTTATAGTATTGCTAGGCGGTTGCAGTCAAAAAGCCTTTGCACCTATGAACTGCATAACGGTTTTTGCTCTGTGTTGATATAAAACAGAAATATACAGTACCTAAAGCATTAACTTACTATTGCTGTATTTTTCAATACGCCTTCTGGCATTTAAAGTGGTGAATCTTTGCCTTCGTACCTTCATAGCACCTCGAAAATGAATATTTGTAACTCTAAAACAGCTGGTAAAGAAGTTGAGCAAACCGTCTATCCCATGAATAGAATATTATCTGTATCGTATCTCAGCCTACAGTGAATTTTATGTATATTTCATGCCTTATTTAACTACAACAGTCGTGTTTTCACCTCTTATTAATATGCTGTGAAGGATTTTTTTTAAACTCCTCTTACCAGGTATCTTTCATTCCCTTGTCCTCTCTAGTCTTTGCCTTTGTGCCATGCTGTTGTACTTGCTGTGTTTTTACCAGCTCTGCATATCGATCCTGCTTTATCACCAGCCGCTCCCTTTGCAATAAGCCTGCAGGAATATGGATGAGGTCTGGTTGGCAGGGGATGCACAGCTGATTAATATGCTCTGCGTGAGGATATGATGAAAATTCACATTTATATGTCTATATGAACACTGTGATGTCTGTGCAAGGAAGGTCTGTGGTGGTGTACGACGTATGTTAGAGCTTTGCTTCAATCCCAATTCCTACATGTGGATGCTTAGGAAAAACCCCTTGCCATTATATTTAGCTTTTTAATGTACAGGGCTAATATAGTGAGTGGGCTTTATTTTTTATTACCAAAACCATGGCTGTCAAATGGCTGCTGGCATTGGTGCTAAACAAAACACCTTATGACAACAAAAGTAACCTGTGAGTGAATATGAGGTTAAAGAAAGTGCAAAAACAAAACTCTCTCTTATGATTTACGCCACAGCCATCCGTGCTGCTTCCTAATGACTTTGTTGCACTTTCACATCTTCGCTCGTGGCACCCTGAAGTAGCCGGTGTGTCACAACCAGCAGTTTTTACATAAAGTGTCAACGATATGACGACATGAGTATGGGTATTTCTGAGAAATCTCGAAATACTAGATGCATTATCTTATAGTTTGCCCCTGACGATCATGTACACCGTGCACTAGTGTACACAATATATTGATTGCAGTTCAAACAGAGAGCTGACAGCTTCTAATCGGTGTAAAGGTATTAGCCTTTGCTATCTGTAAATGGAAATGTCAGTATTCAGCCCCTGATCGGTTCTTCCCAGACCTAAGGTAATCTCTGGAAGATGTACAAACCAAGATGTATGACAGCAGTTTACTAAAAAGTAAACTGCTGTCAATTTAAAATGTGGATGCCATACAATTTAGACTTGAAAGACATGAAAAAAAGTGAGAATTGTTAATAAATAAATAATGAACTAATAAATATATTAATAAGATACACTGCAAAAAATCCCAAATCTGATTTTCTAATAGTTGCAGTTAAGCTTTGTTTAAGCAAATTTGCAGAGTTTAGTTAGTTGTTGCTTTTTCTTTTTCAATTTGACGTCAGTTTAACAGCTTGTGTTTATTGTAATGAGTGCCTTAGTCAGTCACTGTGGGAAGAGTGCAGTAAAGGTGTTTGGTAAAATTAAAAGTCATTAAGTATTTGTAACCAAAGCTAGAACAGCAATTACTTAATCTCTAACAGTTTGAAGCATTTATAGGTGTATTCTCGATTTTTATGCTGCAGTAGTGACTTCTGCTATCTTACTAAGTGTTGCAATCTCGGGGAGATAAACAGAGTAAAGTTTAAAGTGTGAAATTCCCTCTTTCTTTGTTGTTGGCAATACTTCATGAATATTATTGAGGGAGGCATGTTGCCATCTGCATCCTCTCCAGGCCATAATTGGGTGTAAGGCGCAGCACTGTGACAACGCTGCAAAGGGAATTGATCATTCACCATGCAGTTAAGAAAATAAGACAATCTACCTGTAACTGGGATAAAAGTACATTTGAGTTTAGTAAGCAAAAATGCCCAATATTTTCTTGCGCTATTTTTTTAACGTATAGATGGATTTTCTGCATGTGATATCAACAAGAGCAAAAATTTAAGATGTCACCTTGAAATTTTGAGTTGTACTCTTTACCCTGATTTGCTTAATTTTATACACCCATTTCCTCTTAATAACAATTTCAAGCTAAAAAGAAAGAATCTCAAGCCAAACAGTAATGTGCTCTCATCATAGCTGTATTTAAAAAAAAAAAAAAAGATAGGCGGGAGAACATGGATAAAGCTGATATTTGTCAGAGCAGTGCAGGTAACTGCTTTTGCAGTTTTGCCCTTGACTTGCTTCAGTTGGTTTTGCACTGAATAAAAGCCTCATTTTAAGAGAATTACGTAGCCATAACAACCATCTCAGGTACAGCGTATTGTGTCAGGCACAGTTGTTGAAAGTGAAGTAGAGGCTTATTCTCCCTGGGGAATGGCCGCATCAATCAGACAGTAGTGATATGTCTTTCATTTTTACCTTTAATAGGCCTGTTTCCTGTTATGCCTTCCTGATCAGATTAGTGATTGAACACATAAGAAGAGTGGATCACCTCCAAGTAAGCCACTCAAGTACCTCCAGTGATGAAAGTTACCTTAAAGCCTGCTCTACCGTAAAAGAACAGGTTTTAACAGAATGTGACTTTTACAGAAGTGACTTTATTTGACACAGAAGTGACTTTCATTTTTAATGTTTTAATTTTGGGCTTTATTCCCTTGTTTTAGTCATTGTATTCCCTGAGTCCAAAAAGTTTTAGAGTAAACATGTTAACATATTAAGCATGCATTGGTTATACTTAATATGCATATATATATATATTCTTTATTTGTGATAAAGTTATTCATGTAGATACATTTTTTCCTTAGTCTGTCTTCATTTACTTTTTGTTTTTCAAGAGGATACGTTGTAGCGCTCTACTCTTATCCATCCAGCACTCTGTGCTCACAGCATGGCTACGTGTTCCACTGAAGCAACCCTGCTGTGTGACGGTAATGATTGCAGGTGTGTATGGAAACCACTTGTTAGCTTAACAAGATGCAAGTTACAGACAAACAAACATTATGTTTTTATTCTGAGTGAGGAGTCTGTCACACCCTCCCAGAGTGTGATTGTTCAAATCCCACCTGCACTGACGTTTCACCTCAGTGACACGTTGCCATTCAGACGTTGCCTCGTACACATACGTAATTCCATATGGGCCAGTGTTTGTTTTGTTTTTGATATCTGATTTCGGGTTTGACTTTTTCCAATTTATGGTGCATATTGCATTATTCAGTGTAAAATATTTTCCTTGAAATGGCTAGGAAACACAAATATTAGGTATATACAGTGCTCACAGAATTTAGCACTGGCCCCCTGGTAGATAGATAGATAGCTAGGTTGCACTTTAACTGGGTTGTGTTTAAACAAGAATTCCTGCATTAAGGCCACCATCTCGGATTCCACAGCTGAATATAAATAGCGGATGCATTATGTGCTCTGTGTGTTTCTGAGCCCTTCTTGGCACTACTGTTTAATATGAGTACTTCTGTGACCAGAGATAAGGCCGTTATGGCCATGACAAGGCCTTGTCTTGCTCTGCCATGATGCTTCTATTGCTCCTAGTGGCGGTTTGCTCCCAGGGCCAAAAACAATATGCTGTAAATTGAGCTACGGACTCTTCAGGTTGATGTGCTGCCTGCAAACGTGATGTGATTGGGTATCGATTCACACCACAACGCTAAAATTGCCTGCCTCATGGCCCCAGACACCAATAGTGACAGCTTCAGTACAGGACAGGAAGAATGCCATGGCATGGGTCTGTGTCTGGGTGAAGATACCTTCTCTCTGCTCTCTGATCCACGCCCTCTTCTCCTCCCTCAAGAGGAAAGGATTAGAGATTAAAAGGACAGAGCTCCCCTACTGTGTTGCATGAACATATCACAGCTAGATATACGGCAATTTAACATGCCTCAGAAGCAATTTTTGTTGGCATTTTGCAATCCCTTTATATAAAAGAAAAAAAACATGTAAACATCTTCCTTTCATTAAAATGCCAGTGATATTTGCACATGAGCAGTTTTTTAATCTGTTCAAGTTTTAACATTTGCAACGCTGAACAAAGATGGGGTAGTTTTCTGCTGGCTTTTCATTCCAAAGTAGTGACACAGCACTGTCAATCTGCATTCAGCATGATTAAAACATGCCTCGGATCCTGTTGGAAGATGAATAATGCAAGAGAAATTGCTTGTGTAATGAATAAATGGCAAATAATCCTACTACAATTAACTCTTCTACATACAGTATGCAAACCAGTCATGCTCCATCTACTAGGACAAGGTGTCCAGCTAAGGAAAATCCACAGTAGCCTTGTACACTTGAATAAATATTGTTGAAGGTTTAGATGAGTTGAACATGTCTATGCTGTCAGCTTTAATGGAGGCATTGCAGTTTCAGTTTTTTGAGGTACTGACGATGAATTGGAAACTAGAGTCCAAATATTTGAATTATTTGAATGTATTTTTTGGTTGCTGTTTTCACTGCAGTTCACTAAACAGTTATCCAGCAGTTATCCTAATGTACTTACAGAAGAGACATTATAGGTGGGTGGCGTGCATCCCCTTATAATAACATTTCTGGACTAAACCTTGGCAATCACTGGGATCTTTTTTTCATGGACTGTCTCTCCTTAGTTGGCAGTTAGCATTAAGAGATTCATGTGGTAGATTTCTTAAATCACAGGGATACTCATTTTGTTTATATCTTTGCATGTATTATAATGAAATCTGATATCACCTACAAACTGTCAAAGCAAGAAAATGCTTAAGGATGAAACCCTGTGAAAAAGCTGCAGAGGACACAACAGCTTCAACCAGCTGCAAACTGTTTAGATAGACTCACTTATGATAATATCTACACTGAACACAGTCATTAAACTCCTGGATTGAATTGGAATTGCTTCTTTTCCAAATGAGACTTTATCTCAGCGGAGTTTAAAAAAAAAATGCTGAAAATCCAGTATTTTGTGTCATCCTTTGCACAAACACTAAATATTACAAATTTAAAAAATGAGAAGAGTATCACTTTAATTATTTAAGATATTGAATTTGTAAACATATTGCACTGTAAATGCTTTTAAATTTCAGTTGTGCAATGCAAAACACTGAGTCTCTCCACCTACACCCTACTCCTTTGGTATAGTAGGTGTTGATGTCAAAAGCTGAGGCAGTTTTCTTTACACACAGCAGAACAAAGCGTGATTTAGGGAAGTGGGAGGGCAGCTGTGGTTGATATATGTGTGTTTGGCTTCATAGGTGAGAAGGATGATGAATGGATGAAGTCCACAGCCACCATAATGGTACCCTTGTGTACCATGGCAGAGGGAAAAGAGGAAGGGTGTACTTGAGAGAATAAAAGTCAGCCTCTTTCAATCAGGACTACCTAAAAGTAAAATTCTTGACAATATATCCTTGTTGTGCTTTCATGATAAGCCTTATGCTTGGGGATGGGGGAGTAGGAGTATGAGAACTTAGGGGTGGAGGGTGTCGGGGGGGGCATCAAATAAGGTGTAAGTAAGGGATTTTTCTATTGAAGAACTGAAGGAATAAAAATCTGTTTACCTGGCCACAGCTGCCTTAAATAAAGTAGGCTGCCTTGGGTGAAAGTCACTAAGGAGTTTGGTTATATTCCACAACAAGATACTGTTAATGGAGGAGCCTTTGAAACACAGAAACATGGGTATTCAAAAATGTTATTATCTCGCACATATTTCCACCAGTGACATGCACACAGTCCTCTATGGGTATACTGTCTTCCTACAGCCATTTTCATATTAAAAAGAAACATTACCCTGTGGTTGAGTATGACAGAATATACGTATGTGAGTGTATCGTGGCATTTGTGTGTGTGTGTGTGTGTATGTTTTCCAGCCTCTTTGTCTGTCTGTGTGTTTGCAGTTGTCCTGTCAGGTCATTTGTTGCTGGAGCTATTAATTCCCCCCAGTCCTCTGCCCCTGTTGTGCACTCATTTGCTGATATACTTGGTCTGTCATTAGTCTATATGCCTACTCTGCATGTTGGAGAGAAATATTGACATTGTCAAAGCACCGCTCATTGCTTCTGAACATAAGCCGTGCTTTTACATATCAGGTGTCAAACATAAAGGGTAAATTCATCAACACATTCACTTCAGTGATGTGGCAATTGTACTCCCCTTGGACACTGATTGGGAGAAGAGGCACTTAGAGGGAGAGAACGGAATGAGCAGCAAGAGACTGGAGCTGACCCAGCCATTTTGATGCATATGTTGCACAGAAATATTGACCAGCTCTTTAGTCTGTGACTCCCTCAGGACTAGGTAATTGTCTGTCTGTGTTTCTATTGTTTAAACTAACGGCATTTTGGCAGTCTTCCTCCTCAAATCAAGATGGAAACCTTTGCAGAACAATGATGTAAGACAATGTGCACGCACTGATCATTGGAGGGAGCTTCAAAAATAATTGTATTTTGTTGTCATACAATCTAAAAACCTATACTATAGTGCTATTAAATATCAAATTTATCTTAACATCCTGCAACCTAAACAAACCTAAACATTTTATTGCTTTCAGATGTATTTAGAAATAGAACGTTTTTGGATTCCTCATAAAAAAAAGTAAAATTGAAGCAGATGCTGAATACATTTTTATAATCATCATGATGCATTGTTCCCCCTGTGATGTATTATCACAAAATATTGTGTATTATCACAAGCAATTAGTTTTAAATGAGATATTCTTTTTCTTCTTGCTAAATATGATTCTGTCTTCATCAGCCTTTTTTTGTTCTTTATAGGAAGAAAACATCTCTCTCTACTTATTTCTGTAAGACTATACATTGTGTGACATGTAAACAATTGTTCTGCTAATGATGCAGTGTTAATGTTAATTATTGACTATTTTATTTATATAAATAGCACGCTGACAACATCCTAAACCAAGCAAAGATCACCAAGCGAGTGGATGAACATTTACATATAGACATTGGAAAAACAGTTAACAAAATTACTGCCCACTTGGCAGAGTAACACAAGAACTGACTACAAAATGAAAGCAGAATGTGTTGTGAACAATAAAACAAAAGGCTGGACTCATAACATGCGAGTTTTTACTCACAGATGTAAATTTTCACATCAACTAATGAAAAATAGAGGGATAAAAAAATAAGTCACCCTTTTATTTTTCATTACCAATTACCAAGGGCAGGTCTTTTACTAAAAATTCATCTATGCAAAAATGCCAAATAAATCTTTTTGTTTGTGTTGGGTTTTAATGTATATGCATGCCGTGGGCTTGGATGGGACTCGTGTTTTTCTTTTCTTTCTATATTGGTATTAAAACCTGTTCTGAAAGCAGACATTTTCAATTTGTAGATGCAAAATATTGCAACGCTGATCTTTTGATGACTTGCATCTAATTTGGAATTAGCATATCCCAGTGAAGTGTACTGTAATTTGTCTTTGATGATTGGTTCGTCTGTAATAGATGGGGGATTGCCTGAGCTCCCTACTGCCCTGTATCTCTCTCTCACCTTCCCTCTGCTGGAGAGGCACACAGAATCTTTGAAATGTGATTTGACCATCAGAGCAGTGAGAAAGCACTAATATTTTACTGACCTGAAATGAAAGGGATTAGGTGCAAAAACCTTTTGCAAAAGGCTATCTCGATTTACAGGTGATGTTTTGTTTGTTTCTTTTTTTTCATCTTTTAAAAAGAAGAGACTTGGATATAATCAAAAGATGTGTTCTAAAGCATAAAGCTTTGGGCTTTGAAGCTTTTCAAATGTTTTGCTGGGGGAGGCGAGGCGCTGGAACAGCATGTCTGCATTCAGAGTATCCATGAATCCCTGTCATCAGCTTCCTTCCATCTCCCTTTTCCTCACTTTTGCAAAATCTGGCTTTCACCACAGAGCAGATACAAATACTAGATAATGAACGACTAGATGGCAGGGACTTTGGAAATGGGACTGTTTCAATTTCACAGCCAAGAGCAACATAGATTGCTTTTGTTTTATTGTGGGTATACGTGGCAAAAGAACTTTGCAATTATTTGCACAATTAGTTGTAATTATGGTATAAGCATTTATCTTGTGCACCCAAGAAATTCCAGTGTGTATTCTGCAGGGTAGGATAGGAAGAATTAGTATAGATTCTTTTCTCCAGAAACTGCTGGTTGTTTGGTTGACGGCAATTAGCAGCTAATACCTGTGGGATCTCCTGTCTGCTAAAACCTGTGCTGTTTTCTGTTCCACAATGATCAGACAATTACTTATGGGCTGAGAACACTTGCAGGACTACGGTTTACACTAGGCATTGTCACAGTGGTAGACTACACTGTACAGCAGTTATTGTTGTTTTCTGGTTGAGTGTTCCCCTGCCTTCCTGACACACAGATTATGATGAGGTTACATTTGCTCTGCATGCTTTATCTTAGGTAGTGGAACTAATCACACACAGATGCAAACGCTTCCGAAGTGTCTCCCCAGCCCTTGGGCTTTCTTTCCTGTATTTCATTGCACTGCCGAAAGATCTCAAAAGACATTTATTTGTGAGTTTGTGCATGGTCTTCCTGAAGTGCTAGACACTAATAAAACCTAGTTTTGTTTTGAAAGGTATTTTCGTTCTTGTTTCAGTGCTGATACGCTGCCTCGGGGCTTAATGTGTACGGAGTGTTGTCTTACATCTAATGTTGTTTGGTTTTCATGCTCTGGCTCGGTTGAGGACCTGGAAACATGTTTCTCTTTTGTAGAACCATTTATATTGTGCCTTTTTGCCTACTAAGGGTGACATCTGTTCCCTTGAATGCTCCTTTAGATTTTGTTATTTGAGATTAAGTTTTAATTAAGAAAATGAGTCATCGGCCAGTTGCAGTAAAGATGAGATGATGTTTTAGTGGGTGTTGTATTGGACTCCAGTCTAAAATTGGCAGTTTTTGTTGCTGGCATTTTTCTGTGCGTGGACAATATCTTTCTTTCGCAATGTCAGGATCTGCATTGTTTTTGTTTCCTCTAATGAATTACAAAGGCTACATGTTAAAATGCTCTGCTGCTGACCCCATGGTAGTGCGGGGATCACGTAAACAGCATCGAGAGAGGAAAAGTGTAGAAATACTTTTAGAGACTGAAGATTTTGTTCAAGCACAACATGTTGAAAAACCCCAGAGTCGCATATTTGAATAATATTTGAAAGAATAAGTTTTATTTGGTCTATTTTCTATCCACTTCACACAAACAATATCAAATAAATAAATGTGAACCATTTTATGCATAACAAAATGTGCAGACTTAAATAGATGAATAGTCTCTGCTTCCACTGCACAGTCATTTGTGTAGTTTTTCTTTATTTGGCAAAGAGTAATGCCTTTGTTGTCTTCAGTGTGCGGGAGCCTCACAGACTGTTTTCTAAGCCGGTATAGAAATCTTTCTCTGTTTTTTTTTGTTTTTTTTTTGGGTTGAGCAAAAAATCAAACACACTCTTTGTCTTACTAGTGTCTACACTGTGGTAGAATTTGCTTTGTGTGTTACCGTAGGAGATGGGGCAGCCGTGAAAGCATGAAACATAGAGCATGAGTGATGCTGGCGGTGCACTGGCGCTTTGCTTAGTCTACCTAATTTTGCTGAGAGGTTTTGAAACAAGCAAACCTTTAATTTACGGTCTCGACACGGTTATAGGATGATAAAAAGATGCCTTCAATTGTTTTAAAGGGCTGGAATAAGTGTGTCTGCGATTCACTAAACTCTGAAATTGCCCTCCACCACTTAAGGAAACTGAGCACTTCTGGTTTGTACATTGCTGTGAATCAGTGCTTACTACAGCATTGTGTCACATTAATATTTGAGTGCTACATATTGTCAAATAGATGTAGGGCTTAAACAGCACTTACAGTGAAGTGTACTTACTTCAACTCCTTGTTTATTTCTTCCAGAGACATCCATGCAGACGCCATAATGGTTTCCGTGTTTAAATTGAACTTGACCTCTGACCCCTGACCTCCTGCATAAGCTTGGTAATCATTTCACTTTTTTTTTGGTGCATTATGATTGATTTTAACCTTTTGCCATTATGTATCATGAACATTGCCATTATTTCTCACGGACTTGTTTTGTTCAACTTGCTTCTGTCTACTTGCCTTATTTTGCTTCCATCTGGTTAACTGTTATAATTGTTTCAATTTGTAAAATTATAACTGTTCCGTTAGCCTGATTTATTTGTGTCCCATTTATTTTACACTTGTCTCTCTCTGTAGTTTGTTATTTCCACTGTCCTTGAGCCATTAGTGTGGGACAAATAAATTGTCAGTTGTGTTTGCTAATATCTTTAATTTCTTTCTTATATTCTGTCATTTCATTTCATCATCTTTATATGATGAACCATCCAACCATGTTTTCATTGATTTCTTTAATCTATTACCAAGGATTACAACTCCCTATTTCACACATTGTGTACCGCAGTAAGTCTCTGTCAGTATCTCTCTCTTCCCTCCTCTTTTTCTCATATGTGTGTGGGTGGAGGCAATGTTTGAAAGTGACAACGCAAGGAAACTAAAGACAAAAAGGAGGAAATACGGCACAGCAGCGTATTGCAGTATCACATCCCTTGTGTGCATTATGCTATTATTTCCTGAAATATCAACCGAACACCCACCAGTCAGACAATATGCACGGAATTGCATCGTTGTTTTTTGCCAGACGAAATCCAAAAACTTAGTGCTGGTAGACGGCAAGCATTCAGCGACAGCGATAGGCCAGTGGGCTGATGGTGTGGCAGGGCCTGGCCCAGACGTAAGGAGAGCTGGCAGCAGGAGGGAGAAGAGAGTCACAAGGTTGCAACCCAGAGCAGTAGACTTGCTTGTCTCAGCAGAGTAAACATCACCCCTCGTCTGCACACAGTAATGACTAACAGAGGGGGACGTGCACAGAAATACTATCAGGACTACTGCCTTGTCCTGCTAGACCCCACACATGCCATTCCTATCATCTCCCAGCCTTTGCATTCTGAAAACAAGCAGAGTGCTACAAGTATTATTAAAGGTGCTGCATGTCTTTTTACCTTTGCTCTTGTTTGGTTAAGGAAACATGGTCATGCTCTATGAGCCGCCCATCTTACCCACAGGAAAGACAGATAGTAGAGAGTTTTGATGTAGTACTCTGGGTTGAGACAGTTGCATATATGTCGTACTGACCAGCGTGCACACTGATTTATCAGACTCCAATCAGGAGCAGTCAAACACAGCATAACAACAGGAAATTATGACTGATTGGGAGCATCTTGAGATCTGACCCCAAGTTGTTTGACTGATTTTCTTTTAATTGGTTGTCGTCTCCCACTTGACACCATCAAAGCTTCGCGCTGGAGGTGAGGCAAACGGAGTGGTTCTATAATAATACAGCAAGTATGATAAGACGCACTGCCTTAGAAACATTTTAAAATTTGATTGCAATCACAAACTAGTCACCAGATTATTGTCCTGATGCTAATGAAGAAATGACAAGATACTGTATGATTGCACCAGTGTTTCAGCTGAAACAGGTATCTGCCAATGTTTTTCACATTTCCCATACATTTATACCTTAGTCATCTAAATTGTGAGGATCTCTGAAATAACAATAAACTCTTCAAATGTCAGCAGTTAATTTATGGACTTTGTTGTGTGGTTATATTTTTTAATTGCCACACCTCTTTTAGTGGTGTGGTGCAGATTTTCTATATCGGAGCCATCTGCTGTCCTAATGTTTTTACTGTTTGCTACTTTCACTTTCAAGCTTTAACTTTACTGTGCCCAAAGGGAAATTTGTCTCAAAATGCACAGAGTCTCAAGCATACGATACATAAAACATAAAACAGGAAAACACAAAACATATGACATCAATATGTAGACCATATGCTAAAATTGTCTCCCTTTCATTATTAAAAGTAGTTGGCCGGTCAAAAGGAAGAAACCAGCATTTAAAGAGCAAACGCTCTTTAAAGTACAAGGCTGTGAGCTGATCAAATTCAGTATTGTTACCAGTAAGTGTGAGCTAAAATTTGAACCTCCAACTCTAGGAGCATCCATCTAACGTGCTTCCAATTAAGAGCTTTCTTTGCACTCCTGCACATAGTGGAATATATAAACACAGACAAATTTCACTTGGGTTGCATTTTATTTATCCAGCACATTTTTACTGCAGAAACATTTGTTATATCCTGCTTAACAAAAGCAAGCTGTACTTTTTTTTGTAGTAATGGCACACTCGCTCGCGTAGCGGGGCATTTGTTTAGGAGATACATTTTGAGAGCTTTAGAATGTATCTTATTGCAATCGAAAGCCATAAAAAGTCCATTTGAAAGTTGTTTACAACTCAAAGGTTTATCAAAGCACAATCCTCTATGACAATTAAGGTGTGTTTCAAGCCATTCGTGCGGGATGGTTTTTATCATCCAGCTGCATGAAGGGTAGTGACTGGAAAAGGTTGAGGACATAGTTGTAATACAAAGGAGGGGCACAGCTCTGAAATTTGCATGGTGAGGAGAAGCTGATGCTGCCTGAGACTCAGTGAAGACAAGTGTTTGCTATGCCTAGTGATGTGCGAGACAGAGCTAGTGGAAGATTATTGTTAGCATACTGAGAAAAGATCATGAATTCCAATGATTCCCCAAAGCGCAGGCAGACAATTTACTGAGACTGTGCTTTTACCCCCTCCATCTATGTATGTCACTACAGAGTGCCGTCACCACAGATGATTTTAGGTTGAGGGGAGCTGATGGTGTCCCCCTGTGCACTGATTCAACATCTGATAATGAGGAGGAAATGCTATTGCAGTTAAAAACACAAGTAATGTTTGAGGAAGGAAATAAGAGACGGCAAAGCCTTGCTCACCATGCAACACGATGAAGAAAAGTAAAATACAGATGACGGTGAAAAATTCATCCTTTAGAGCCTGTTTAATATGTGTTAAGGCATAGCATGTGAGACCTCTTAGCTCCAGTAATTTCACTACATCAAAGGCATTCCTCCTCCCCAAGCTCGTGTAGTCCTAAGAAGGGCTCATCATATCCAATCACACATTCACCCAAGGATCTTGCGAAGAATACCTCCAACCCTGTAATTTTGATCATCAAAACCGGACTACATGTTAGTCAACACCAAAACCGAGTGTTGCGCTGTGACGTCGATTGCAGCTGGTAGTCCTTGTCCCTCGTTGACCTGTTTTGTTAACTCTACTGCTGTATTTCACTGCCTGATTAGATGTCACTCAATTAAAAGCACATTTCTGCAGGGAGAGCAGGCTCTCTAGTTGCCATGGATGCTGTTGGAAAGGTAGCAGAACTGCGTAATGTGTGTCCCAGAGCACCATAATGAAATATCCACTCTCTTAAAGCAGAAATACACAGACAAACCAAACTTTCACACCCAATCAATGAAAGTTGTGTGGCAGGCTTTTTTTATGTTGAAAAATTAAAAAGGATGTGCCTAGTAAGTCACAGAGGACTCACCCATTTTATAGTCAGCTATGAGGAGCACGAGGATTAATAGACCTCTTCTAATATGCCTCGCATTGGTGGTCCCTGAACACCCTGATCAGGTAAGGCCCAGCGAAGCAAAGATCATTTATAAGTGGTTCATTATTTTACCTTCAGATTCCTCTGTCTGGCATTGATTTAATAAACACTGATGTATCTCCTTGTAGAAGAGAAGTGCCATTTTTCATTTCCCAGATTTGCTATCTTTGTTATCGCAGTTATCTGTTGAGCGCTGGCATTTCAGCGGTAACACGCTCCCAATCTCAGCTGTGTGCGGGAAGTGGGAAATAGTGCAATTCTTCTAGGGCAGATATTCCTTTTAATGTTTACTGAAAGACTCTTTAAAAGAAAATATTGTCTTTTATCACTTCAACTCTGTGCCTGCACGTCCAGACTTGGCTTTGTAAATGAACAGTTTGTTTAATGAAGTTCCACTAAAGTGCTCTGATTATCTGTGAAAGGATTCAACGTGTGACATCAACAGTGAGGTACAATAATTAATGATCTATCAATGTGTTCTGATGATTAATGTATTTGTTTTTGCAGTTTGATGGACCCAAACTGTGTGAAATAGACAATGAGCTCCGCCATTGTGTATTCCCTGTGGTGGATGGAGGAAACAGCACTGAGGCACACTATAAAAAGCACAGAGAAGTGATGAAAGGGAAGGGAAATGCAGCCTCTTTATTATTAAGGTTAACTGTCAGTAAAGGCTCACACTCCTACCCTATCGTTTTTGTAACTGAGAAGCTTGTTGAGCTTGTTGTATTTTTTTTTTCTGCTCAAAGGATTCTCCTCTGAAGTGTTAAAAGCAGTTTGTGGTCAGATTAGGTGTGTATGGCTCGCACATCAAATCAGGATGAAAATGAAATGGAATGATCAATTTGCCCTGCATTAATCCCTCCTCTCCAGCTGCATCCTATTGATTTTCTTGTTCAGCTTCCCTGATAACAAGAATCATTTAAAGGTCACATTTTGATGTCTGTCAAAAAGAAAACATTCTTAATGCATTGTGAGTGGCCTTTGAGGCTTATGTTTGTCAGAAAGCACAGGCTGAATCTTGGCACCTCAGACAGATTATAGAGAAAACACAGCTAAATGGGCTAAGTTGCACTGGTTAAAGGTTTGTGAATGCGATACCCCTTATAAGTCAACTATGAAAGTTTTACGATCATTCTTAGACGCAATCCTCTTCTTTAAAAGCAGCGTAATAATTATGATGTACTAAAATTATTCCCATCCACGTATACATTTATAATTCATCAGAGGATTGCAGACGGTGCAAAACTCACTGGTGATGCATTGCTTAAAATAGCTTGCTGGATGCTGTCCTGATGGACATAGGAAACAGTAGTAATGAGAGGCCTATGTTGAGCTGTGTGTTTACTTTACCTTACTTTTATCTTAGGTAGCATAGATAGGTTGATGTTGGTTCTAGTCTTGTTTTCTTTCTGTTTTGAAAATCAGTGTTAACCCCCGGTGCAAGATGGTACACATTCACTACTGTATGATACAATAACTGTTCAGAGACAGGCACCCCTCCTGATTTTCACAAACATCCAGTGCTGACCTTTACTTGCTCAAGCTCCAGGATATAGAGCCATGCATCATGGACCCCTGCCTCGGGCACTTAGGATTCTGGGAGGGGGATGTCTTCAGGGAGAGTTTGATCAAACGGAAAGCATGCGCAGTTATCAAAGCAGCTGCACTTTTTGTTTGTACAGTCTTATATAAATGCTAGCAACTGCAGTCAGTTAATTTACACGAAATAAAACTGCAGCAAAAAATGTTTTAAAATATTTTACTCCTACCCAAATAAAATGTTATGTTTTATTCTCTGTTATAAAAATTAAATCGTATTCCTGTAATTTCTCAGGGGTGGCCACAAGCCTTGTACAAATTTTGATTACCATAAGCATGGGCGCAATTCTGGTGCAATGGAAAAGAAAAAGAGGATTAAGCTGAAATAATCCATTAATACGAAACATATTAGCAGGTTGTAGAGGGGTATTTTCAGCAGGTGCGGTCGGCGCGGGCTTCAGTAATGGCTAATCACATCAACTTTTCTCACCTTCATTAAAACCAGCAGACAGTTTAATGGGCGGGGAGGAACGTCTAGACTGGCTTCTCTGAAGAGAAGCAGGCTTTCTCTGGAGGCACCGGCTCTCTACTTCAAAATACAAACATGAATGTAAAAGAACCAAAAATAACTTCTTTTCATCAGTTTACAGGAAAATTTTAACTGTTGCAAATGAGTTACTGTTATTATAGTGGATGATAATTTTGTGTACAAGTGCTTTGTTTAGTGGCACAGTAGGTTTTGTATGTTCTATTAGATGGTGTGCTCAGGAGACTTTAAAACATTGACTCTGGGCTGCATGTAACATTTATTTTTATTAATTCAACAAAAGAAAATCAGAGAATTGACAATTTGGATTAAACTGATAATTGTCTGGTAAAGTCAACAGAAACACTTTGGTTTCAAATGATTTAAATCGAGAAACGTGACCGCGGCGCACACTGCACAGGCTGCAGCAGCCGGAAGGATTGGCATTTATATCCAAACAAAACAACTAACAATCAATTAACAAAACAGTGAGCAATTAATCTTCTTTTCTAATTAATTGATGCACACTGTTTGAGCCTGCCTTGCGACAGACAGGCGACCTGTCCAGGGTTTATCCCTCCTCTTGTCCTATGACAGTTGCAATATGCTCCACACCCACCCACCCAACCCCACCCTGACTTGCAGAAGTGGAGGAAAATGGATGGATGGAATGAAAATATGAACAAACTCAGTGTCCATGAATTGCATCTTTACAATAATAAAAACGGCATTTTATTGAGCTTTTACATTTCTACTGGATAAAATAAATAATATTCAAAGCAAAGCAAAGCAGAATGAACATGAAACGGCAGAGGTGATATGATGTGAATATTTGTTCCCTCTAAAGCCTCTAAAATTGATGTTAGCGCTCAAGCAGTTGTGATGGTATGAAAAAGAAAAAAGTTTATTCTGTGCCAAAAAAAATCTTTTAGTTTCCTCACAGTTTAAGGAACGCGTGCCACGTGTGTAGTTGTGTGTTGTACCTCTGAGCCCATGCTGATTTTTGTATCCTACAGGGGCCCCAAATAGAGGTTGAGGAGAGCTGACTGGGTTTAGGAGAAGAGGAGCAGAGAGCCCTTCCACTCAACGCCTGGGTCAATATAAAACCTCATTACTGGGGTGTCATAGAAAATTTGTGCACTTTCTGCTCCATCTAGCAGCAATTTTGCTGGATAAGCACTGCTCTCGTTTGGCCCGTTTTAAGCATTTTCACTAAAAAAAGGCTTGCAAACAGGAAGCCATCGCTTCCCCACAGGGGCCCTGGCAGTCCATATCCCCCAGTGCTGCCTGTGCTCTTATATATATGTGGTGTTTTTATATATGTGTGTGTGTGTGTGTGTGTGCGCGCCCGCTCCTATATGCATACATTATATAGACAGTCATCTTTCCCTACCGATACAGTGTAGTATGGTGGCAGTGCAGGTACAGAGCGTGAAGGGTATGGATTCCACATTTCCATCTTAAGTTGTTTTGTTAGTTTGTTGTTAGTTGGACCTAAATCTGTTGTTGAGACAGCATTGTGCTTTTTCCCTTACTCTAAAGCTTGATGTTTTCCTGCTTTTTTCCTGTCGTGTGTTATGGGAACCATACATTTTAACCACTTTGTCTCTCATCTCCTCCCTGGTGTGAAAAAGAACATATCAAAGGAAAAATTACAGTTTCTTTTATTTCCACGGAGAAGCCGATGGGGTCAAGGAAAGGTATTCATATGTTGTGTGAATGTTTATTTTCTCATCTGTGCAAAATTGAATTTCATGAAAGCAAACAGAATGACACGTTTATAAATATGGATGCCTGAATTCGAGACAAGCCTCTCAGCCAGTGCCACACTGGCCCCATTGCTTTATGGTGGGACATTGTAATTTCTGAAAGTGGAGAGGAAAAAAAGAATGAATCAAAGGAAAATGATAAAGAATAGAAGTACCATTTGGCCATCCCTAAAGTGTTGTTCCTTTTTCTATTCTTTTTTTCCGTTTGTATACGAGCAGAGACAGTGTCTGGACAAAATGCACACAACAAAGATCCTGAATAAAACATGATCTGATAAAAGCCAAACATGCAGAAAATACTGGAAAGGTCAGAAAGAACCAAGGCCGTAATTATGGCAGGAGTATTTGCCTGGAATGCACTAATTAAACCACAGAAAAATCTCCAGTCTCGACCTCCCCCCCTCACCCTACAGCTCCACAGTAGGCCCACATATTAATCATTTGGAGGGGGGTTGTTGGTGCTGCTGTACTAACGTAGTGTACTTTAAAACAAACACAAATACAATACACAGACACTCTCATAACAGACCTATTATACTTGAGACCAAACAAGAAGTAGGGCAAGAGGAAGATCTAGATTGGTTCACGGAGTGTAAAGCTGGACTGAGCTGAAGGTTGAGTAGCTTCCTGCTGAAATAAGGACTGGTACCAATCAGCGTCTCTAATTGAAGTAGGGTGGGAGGCCTTTTTTAACACTGGGGACTCTTGGCTCAGAGTAAAGGAAACAAAGATAATGGAGGTGGGCTGTGTTGTTGCGAGTATCTTAGGCAGCACCACACAGGTTAAAGCTAAGACTGGATCATGTTGTTTCCCACCTGCAGAGTTCCCTGTTAGTGCATGTGTGTGTACATCTGTGTGTGTGTGCAGGACTGACTGCATCATGCTGTTCACCTCCAGTGGCGTGTCTGTAGGTGTCTTTCTCGTTAATGCCGGATGACTGGTGATAATCCAAGTGTTACCCCCTCTACTTTTGAGTTTACAATAGGTTACCACATACTGCCTGTGGGGAGAAGGGGGGGGGAGCAAACAACTGTTTGAGTATCTTAAAAATTATCGAATATCAAACCACAATACACAGGTTTTATTTTAACGCTTTGCTCATCACGTAGAAAGAATATGAATTTTGTTATTGTATTCATTCGTGTGACAGAGCTCTAGTTGCGCAGAAACACCACACGCTCGCCTATCTCTCTCTCAGCTGCTCCTTACAGTCTTGTATGGGGGAAAATGTTTAACAGGCCCCTGTGATCCAGATGGCTAACTGTACACGACCTCCAGCACTGAATGATAAATGGCAAAAAAGCGCATTTCATCCATTGCCCAGCTTACCTCTCGACTGCACACTGATATTCCTGCCGAAAGTGTGGCGAAAAGCACAGTTGGATGTATGGATGTGGGCTGCACAGGAGAGGGTTTGATATAGAATAATTCCATTTCTACAGCTATTCTGCTGACAGAAGCTACTTCAACTTTTGTGTTCCCAGGTAAGGGGTTCAAGTCGAAACTACCAGCTGATCAAACAAAATGCTGTCGAGGAAGATTAGAGCCTTCTGTAATATTCTGATTGTGAGCTTATGGGAAGCTTTGGCTACATTTTGTCCTTCTACTGGAGAAGAAGACTTGCCAACTGTAAGGGTCTGTTTTCTGGTTGTTCTGAGGAACAGGTGTGTTCCCTCAACACATCAGTGCGATAAGCATTGTTCAAGGAATTTCTAATGTTAATTGTGTGTTATACCACACCCTGTGGGGTGCTCTATAAAAGCAAGCCATCCAGTGAATTAGATTGTACGTATTACAACACAGCCTGAATGCAGTATCTGAGGATTGCGCTGTGTTTTTTGTTGTGTTCTGTTGTGTTGGGCTCTCCAGTTGCCTGTTCTGGGAGTGGAGACCTGGGGCTCACTGAGCCACATAACGGCCCCTGTCAGAGGAGGCCTGCTGGCTGGCTGGAGTAGCCATAGAGAGTATGTGGCCTTCACAGTTAATCATAACGCCAACTCACTCTTGCCTGATTGTACTGGCGGCTCCAGGGATCTGCCATAATTGGATCCTTGTAAGTGGGATGGAGGAGCTAAACAACCAGATTGCTGTTTGTTTATACCTTTTCATATATTAGTAACGTGCCGAGACTTCTCAAGCAGTCTGGGACTTGTCTCGCTGCTTGCCGCTCTAATTAGTAATTCATTCTTAACATATGCCTCAATTGTGGCCCTATCCAGCTATTTGTGATTAACTCCACTTTAATTAGAGTTGCTCATGCAGACTTTGGCTCTGCGTGGATGTGTAGTGGGCACTTAAAAACCACCAGCATGGGTTCATGTGGCAAAAAAGGTGCTGTTGATGGGTAGGCAGCGTTGTTAGAGCTAGAAATTTAAAATAGCATATGGTGCCAACGCCTGGGGGGAAAAAAGGTGGGGAAATAGTGTGGGGATAGTAGAGACATGTATCGTAAAGAACACAGAAACAAGAAACAAACAAATAAATCAATCAAGTGAATGAAAGGTGAAATACATAAATATCTTTACATTGTTGCCACCGGCAAGCTTTCCAAAGCAATGTATTATAGCTATTGTTGAAGGCTGTGAAGGTGGCAGGTAGCGGAGTGTGATACAACTGGGATTATGCTTGATTTCAATGCATGAAAATACAAACATGGTATGAAATTGTCACTTCCAGGCCACTGGCTCTGTCTTGAATTGCATGATTTATTAACTTATACATTACACATACCAGTTCTTAAATATCAAAGCTTGATATGAATCTGTGATGGATTTTATTGTGCGCTGCGATCCCTCGACAGGCTGGAAAGACACACACTGAATTTCATCTAACGGTTTCTCACCTCTCTAATACTTGTCACCGCCCACTGGTTTAACAGCCTAACTTAATTAACTAGGATTACATATTTCTTTTATCAGTTTCTTTGCAGTAATTAAGTGACACATTTGTCAGACAGCCCCTAAGTCACCTTGGGGAGCGTGTGTGTAATGAGCGTATATGTACATTTTCGTGATATCTCAAATGGCAAACACGCAAGCTGCCCTACTGATATTATATAAGTTTGCAAAAATAAATCAAAAAACGGTTAACACATTGGAACACTTCAATACCAAAAGCCAGTAATTAAAAGGCGACAGCTTTGCAGATTAACTGCGGAATTGGGTTTGTGGGGAAACTCATGCAGCGAAGGGGGCATTTAGTCACATGGCCCCGAGTTCCCCCACAGATAAAGCTCATTTTCTCTAGCAGTGGGGTAGAAAGAGTGGAGAACACAGCCCATTTGGTTTTGGCCTCACATGGGGCCCACAGGGGTAGCCAGCATTTTATTTAAGGTCACCAGGAATAAATGGAATTCAGACTGTGTCTGGCAGGTTGCAGTGGACAGGGCCCAGACTGGGGCCTTCCACCTCTGCTGCCCCCAGGCGCCCTCTCCATCTCTTCTCGCAGGAGAGCGCAGTCCTTTTCCTGCCTTCCATTTCACTGTCTGTAGCCCCAGCTAAATACCTCACAACTCTCCTACTTCTAATACCAGCACTGTGTCAGAGGGTAATAGCATGTTAAAATCCCCCTCAGGTTGTTCAAAAGGGCGAATGCAGAAAAAAGGATCCCAGTAGAAAAGCTCTTAATTCCATTTAGCTCAATAATGAGAAACAAAGAGAAGGGGAGGCATGGGGAGGGCCTGCATTGTTGGGCCTGCAGTGTGTAACACATGAAACACAGACACCCCATGGTAGACCACATGAGATGATCCTCTGTGGGGCGACACTATACTAGAGCCACTCTGTAATAAAACTCACAATACACTGTCAGGGGAATGAGTGGCCATCACAGTTTAAGGGCTTTTCTCTCAGGTGGAGGCAACAAAAAGCTGCAGAGATGGATCTGGCTGCCAGTCAAGCTTTGTATCAGTGACTGTGCTTTTGAGGAAATATGAGAGGCTGGACTGCTGTCCCATCACAGCATGATTCAGAGTGAGAGGGATTGGAGCTCATGCTGAAGCCAAGCTGCTCTGCAGAGCTGTGACTATTTGAGTGGGCCATGTGTTGTGCTGAGATGGGGGAGGGCCCTGCTTGCTCTACCTTCAGACCGAGGCATACTGTACAAGTGCTAAACAGGGACTAACAGCGTTTTCCATATCTGTCAAGTGCTCTGCCTAATCACTTCTCACCATTTCCAACTTGTTATCTCCTAATATCTTATAAATGTCTGAAATGTGTGAAAAGAAAAAGCTTAGTATGCATTTCAGGAGCATATGGACTATAATTGGTATACAGTGTGTAGCGAATCCCTTGCAAGCTGTTTCAGTGCATTAAAAAATCGCAGCTAAACACAGAAGAATAATCTCTTTTTAATAACTGGTTATTTGTGAATTATATTAGTATTTATTATTATTATTTCCATTATAATATCATTAAAAACTCACACAGAATGATTTCTAAGGTGGTTCATTTTTACTTTTGTTAACTTGGCTTATGATGAAAAGATAAGTAAGTAAAGTTTTTGAACCTGTACTGTATACACGTTAATGCCGCTACCTAATTGTCACTTTCTGTGTGAAGTTTTTTTCCAGCTGCTTTTTTCCTGTTTGCACAATGGGTTTTAAAAGAAACAGTGACTTCATCCCTCTATCCAGTCATCTTCTATTGCTTATATTGGTCTGAGTCATGGGGGCAGCATTCTCTGGAGAGATGTCCAGAACTCGCTCTCCCCAGTCACCAGCTCCGCCGGGGGACAACGAGGCATTCCCAAGTCAGCCAAGAGATATAACCTCTCCAGCCTGTCCTGCCTCTGCCTCAGGACCTCTTCCCAGTGTGACATGTCCGAAATACCTCACCTAGGAGGCGTCCAAGAGGCATCCTAATTAGGTGCCCAAGCCACCTCAATTGGCTCCTTTTAGTGGCTGTACTCAGAGACCCTCCCGAATGGCCAAACTCCTTTTTCAGTTTTCTCCGTGAATTAACACTCCTCTATGAATTGCCACCTTATGGTTTGTGGAGAACTTTGCTTCTCCCTGTGATTTCAGGAGCTATGGTCAATTTGATCCTGGTAGAGTCTCCCGAGACAAATTGGTTCTTGGTGAGGGACCAGACACAGAGTGATGGAAAAAAAGAACAGGGGGTCGGTTTGGCGAGCCCTGCCCTGGAGCCAGGCCTAGGGAGGGGCTCGAGGGAGTCTGCCTGGTGGCTACACCTTAGGCCATGTCTGAAGAAGCAATCTAGGCCCAAACCCCCGTATAGGGTCCAGGATTATGTGACTGAGGCATCTATTGTAGGTGCAGGTCCTATTGGTCAAATCCTACAGCTACTGAAACTAGCTATTGGGAGAAAAAGTAAATCAATAAAGAATTACACCAACATTTTGATTATTAGTATAGATCATAAATAAATGTAGAAAATGGAAAGGCTTTTTTTATGTAAGAAAAAACAACTTCTGGTTTGCATTTTGAATATCATCCATTAATCTTTGACATGACGATTTTAAATTTTTGACCCTTCTTTCTTTCAAAATTCCTTCAAATACACAATGTTTGAGATTTTGCATGCATTACTTTTTTCAAATTCCTGCAAAAAAAGGGGCAGAGATTTGAAATGAGATTCAAAACTGGGCTTTGACAAGGCCATTCCACCACCCCCCCCTCTCCTTTTTGAGTCATTCCTTGGTGAATTTGCAAGTATGAATGTGATCATGATCCGTTGAAAGATCCACTTTCATATCAGCTTCAAATTTTAGACAGATGGCCTAATATTATCTTCAAGCACACTTTGATATGATGCTGATTCATAGTAGAATCAATGACTGCAAGCTGCTCGGTCCCTGAGGCAGAGAAGCAGCCCCAGACCATAACATTCCTATTACGGGGCTTCACAGCTGCTGTGAGGTTCTTCTCCTAAAAGGCTTTCTTTGCTCGTTTCTAAACATGTCCACTGTTACTGTGGTCAAATAACTCTAGTTTTGATTTATCTGGCCAGAGCACATTATTCCAAAAGCCCTGATCTTTGCCTTTGTGTTCACTGTCAAACTGTGTTTTTGTTCTAATGTTCTTTTTGGACCAAAAAACCCAAACGTTTTTCCTAGCAGTCCTCCCTTGCAGGTCAAATTTGTCAAATCTCTTTCTGATTATAGATAAATGCACTTTGACACCAAACGTTGCAACAGCTTGGGGTGTTTAGACTTATTTTTTCTGGATGAATTTGATGGTGCATCATGTCCAGTAACAGTAATAGGTACTTTTCCTTTCAGTGGCATGATTTGTTTAAAATCATTGCATATTTGAAATTCTTTCCCTTTTTATCCATATCCACATTTTTTTGGGAGGAGGGGGTGGCTTTAAAGAATCCTTTAGAACTTGCTATTATAGCACCAGATTGTTCAAGAAGACAGGAGCTGGGTTTAAATGAACCAGGTTTCACCTGTGACTTCTCAAAGGGTTTACAGTCATTGTTTGAACTGATTTAAAAGTTTTGGATTTGAAGGTGTGTTACATTTAGGGGTAGTTGTTACAAGCACTTATCTGTTTATTTATTAATGCTATCAAATATACTGTACAAGTGTTTATATGTAAACTCTGTTTCTAAGATGAAATGTTTCTTTTTTTAAAAGATATGCCCAAAAAGACAATTTGAACTAGTCTTTTAATGTGATTATGAGGAAAAACTATTATAGACTAATAAGGAGGTTCCTCTTATGTTCCTCTAAAAAATACTTAAATCAGCCATAAATATCGCATTTCCATCTGTGACCTGACAGCTGCTTTATTTGTGATATTATTCTCTTTTATAATTAAATATATAGCAGTTAAACTTGTAGTCGATCCTCTGGCATTTAGAGGATCTGACTAAATCTTACAAACATATTTATCTCTCACTCCTATTCGCCGCTGCTTATTTCATCTTTGTTGTTACGGTTTCTCCCACTTCAACTCTGGCAAACAATGGCAATGTTACCTCAGTCACATTTTGAAAATGCAAAATAGAGATATTTAGCTGGTGCTGATAGGCATAATTACCATTTTGTGAACTTGGTTGGCAAGTGCTTGAATTTAATAGATGTTAATTGTACGTGGAAAATTCCCTTACTCCAGCTTTAAACCTGTTGCGTTTTCAGCAAAGATGTGTCAATTTGCCAGGTCATAGAGGACCTATAATTAATGACACAATACAACTGCCTTGACTCCCATGTTGTGTCGTCCTATGTTTGGTAGATTTTTGTAAATAAAGCTAAGAGTCTAACAGTGTTCATCCAAAAAGGATGTGAACACCCACAAAGTGTGAGAATATAGTCAACGCTTCATTTGAATGGCAAAACAATGAAAAACCTGCCATGCACTAATGCTCATGGGCAAATGCATTTGTACAGCAGTGGCCTGGAAATGATCCATAGTATTGAAATGTCTTTTGAGAAAGTCCAATATAAGGGAGATGCAGTATTGTTGTCTATTGCTGTACCTAATCTTAGTACATGAAAGTATTTTAAAAATAATATTTTTTTTCATGTACTATTCAAGTAAAGTATATGATAATTACTGAGAGCCTTTATGCTCCGTCATGGGTCATATTTACAGCTTTTGTACATCAAAGGTGATGAGTACTGTACAATACCCAAAAGGTCTTAGCACAGCCTTTGATACTGGTGGTGTATGGTTCAGAGCGAAAAAAGTATGCTTAAGGATATAACTAATTACTTTTTATTCATGTCTTTTTTTTTTAGACTTATTATTTTTTGATGAATCAATTAAACATTTAGTCCACTTTTAACCCATTTCCCAAACTGGAGGGCATAGAGTGTCTCCAGGGAGGTATGGCTGACCAAAGAATGTTGAATTGACTTAAACGAACGTGATGCATGTGATAGAATAAAGTGTTCTAGTGCTGCCACCAGTGCCTTGGTAATAACCTTTCTCTCTTTCTTTTTTAAAATGTCAATATAACGTTACATTTTTCATCTCTCGGGATGAAAAATAAGTCCAGTTTTCAGGGAATGGAGGCAAGAACAACTACTGAAGGGAGGAATTAATTAAAAGTTTTGCTAATCACTGTTTTACTTTAAGAAATGTCATTTAAGACAAAAAATAATACCTATCTCAGACTTCAACATCCTATCAAATGTTCATAACCTAAAGCTGTTCTGTATGTAACGATAAGAAAAGAAATTCCTTGTTTAAGAGAAGCTGCACCCAGAAAATGTTAGGCATTTTTCACCCACTGCTGTAGAAAGCTTTAAAATGTGTATTTTAACATTAAAGGTTAGTAAGATGTTCGCTGTTGCTAATCTGTATATCGACCAATTGATTACTATAATAATTCTTTCAGCACTATTGTGTATACATTGGTACCTATACCTATCTAACCCACACCACAATGCAAAATATTCAGCCTCATTTTTTTCCAAACATATGCATGGAAATTAGGTAGGAATGTGATTATGCAGATTGGGAGAAGAGCCATGGGTACCAAATGTCAGATGTCAGGTATGCATTTTCAGACCCTTGTGGGATGGAGATGATTATCATGGTAATTATTCAGCATTTGAACAATCCGTTTTCTGTGCGAAACACTGGGAAGCACATCTGCCCAGGGACCTGATGTTGGTGTTTGTCTGCTACCATAAACAAGAGTGTGTTAGTCAAAGATATAGGAGGAGACAGGAAGGCGAAGCGGGGTAAAGTGATGAAGAGAGTGCGGTGTCTGCAATTCAACTGAGCTAAACTTGGTTGAGGGTAAAAGAGTTGCTGTTCCTTGTGCCCAATTCCCTCCCCTTTCTCTTAGCTCCTATCCTCAGCTCCTTTTAGCATTAAAGAGATTGGGCTGGAAGTGGAGCAGATATCAGTCATCTTTATCTCCCAGCTGGGGGAGGGCTGGCTTGGACCCAGGTTTTCCTCTCTTTATGGTTTCTTCCCCTCTTTTTGTTTTCCCACCACGTCCTGTGCATCATTTTATACACTGTATATTCTGAGGCCAGTCTTGTGGTTTAATATGCATGATAAATTTTACTCCTGTGTTCATACCCATTATCCGTTGGACTGAACACCCCGTTCCCAGACTCTGCCGTGCTGACAGGGAAATGTCATGCTATAGATGGCCTCCCCCATCCCGCTAGTCATTAACCCTGTGACTGGAAAGTGACCCCCAACACCTACACACCAACAGACACACACACGCAAACTACTTCAGGGCTTTGTTGTCGCTCTTTGATGTCCCTGTCAGTTCCTATGTACTCTGCTGAGCACACGGACATAGCTCAGTTCCCTTATGGCTTCCTACTCACACAACACACGCCATACAATGCGCTTGTACTCTGAACAGACATCCATTAACTGCCAAAGGCATTGGTTAATATAATAGATAATAGACTTTACCTTGTTTTGTAAAGTGATCTGTCATGCAGTATTTAACCTCACAAAGTTTTGTGCTCGAGAAGCTTAGGAAGAGATACATTTAATGGCTGTACTAAGACACAGCTGCGTAATATTTTCTGCTGATGTAATAGTGCAAGATTCAAATTGCATACACGTTCATCCTTCCTTGTTGAGGCCACTTGACTTGTTCTAATGATTAGGGGCAGCTTTGGCTTGAAAACTCAGTGTTCCATATCTGTGGCACTATAACCTTGACCTTCAGGTCTCCAGTACAAGGCAGACACAGAAGGAGGAGGCGGAGATGAAGAGGATACAAGGAACAGACAGCTTAAAAGGGGGTTGAGTGAGTGCACGGAGACAGGCCGGACACCTATTGGCTCCAGATGCATTTTGTGCTAAGTACTAGCTGAAAGATACAGAAATTTCCACCATGAATTGTTAACTAGGGTCGACCCAGGACAAGTCAAGCATGTAAACAGTCCAACTGGCCTTCTAACAAGCTTGACTCTTAATTTACATTCTTCCCCATTTTCTCTGGCTTCCATTATACATGAAATGCCTTATGAAAAAGTTATAAATGCATGAATGCATCCGGGAAATGGCAAACAGATTAATGACTGACAATCTTGTATATAGTGTATTTAGGAAGGCTGCTGAACTATACTGCTAGTGGCGCTATTTTATCTGTAGTTTGCTGTGAGGACTGTAGAACTTTATTATGCTGTACTGTTAATATTGGCAGCGACAACAGTGCAACATAGAGATGAAACTGCGTCTTGAAGAGACAGCTGTCATTGGGCAAGAGACGGGTGCACCCTGGTTGCCAGTCGATAGCAGGGCTAAAACAACTTCTTGCCTTGTTTGTGATTTTACTGAATATATATTTGAATGCGTTATTGGAAAATCCAGTGTCATCTACCCAAATGATTGTTGGGCTTTTATTGGACAGTTATTGGAGAGTTTTAAAATAAAAGACACCACAGTTCAGTATTTTGTTACACTTATCTTTTGTCTTTTAGTTAGCTAAACACGCCTAAAGGCTATGTAGTGTACTGATTTGCACATTAGTTTGCCAAGTGAAATGTTGCTGGTTTGATTCCAGCCAAGGATACAAATTCGTTTTGGAGTTTTGCATCAGAAAGGGCATCTGGAGTAAAACTCTGCCAAATCAAATGTGGAGGTACCCGCTGTGGCAACCCTGCCGAAAGTAGCTTTCTTTAGTTGGCTAAATGCTAAATATGCCTAAAACATTTTAGCACGGTTCTATATCGTTTCAGTTAGAAGGTCCTATATGTTCCTTCAGCTTTTTAAATAAATATTTAAATAAATAAATAAAAATGTATTTTAAATACATCTATGGACTACCGTATTGGGCCACACCTCTTAATCGTTGAATTCAGGTGTTTTCAGTCCCATTGCTACAGGTGTATTAACTAGCCATTTGGTCTGAAGTCTTCTCTGACCCTCAGGTGTTGTTTACTGAAGTCTGCAAGTTTGGATTTAGGATGGTAAATGTTGAGCTAGTAGCCCGATAGTGCCTATAGTTTTAAGTATTTTCTGTTTTGCTGACTGTGCATGAGGAGAATGAAAGAAACTTTCTAATGTATTAACTTCAAGGGGCTTTGCATCAAATCTTTTTGTGACAGCAACATTTCATTCCAGCTGCTTCCCTCTGCTTTATCTAATTTCTTTTGTTTTGGTGTAAATAAGGAATTTTTGTGAAAATTAAATTACCGGGGCCACTGGAGATTCTGCAAACACAGATGTATCGAGTGTGCATCTCCCTCTCCCACAGTCTCAAAAGTGGATAGCCAGTGAAGTTTTTAATTTATTCAATCAAAACTTTGCTACTTTTGTTAATCATGCAGAGTGGGCTGGAAGGCCCAGATCAGCGCATACGGGCACATCCTGAAATACACAAGCCTTATTTATTGAGGTTTGTGTTTTTGTATTCTGGAGTTGTGTAATGCATTCAAATAAGGGTGCAACAAGCCAAAGTCACAGTAAGTTGCTGAGGGAGTATGTCAAGCATTGTGGCAATGTTTTTATTCCTGTCTCCTTCCCTCTTCACTGCTCACCCTGCCATCAATAGATCTCATTCAGCTGAGGCTTTTCTTTCAGCCTGTGTTGGATTGTGGCAACAACTGCCTCTTGACGGAGGAGAAAGGATGGCTTGTCAAGGTCAGAACTGTGCGCTAATTAGCGTTCACCACTGAACTGCTGGGTTGACTCCCGCGCCCTTCACCCCTGAGGCCTCGTGGCATTATGTGTCTGTATGAGTGTTGTGTTTTCTATCATGTTTCCCCTTCCCTTTCTCATCCATTGTAAAGGCTGGACATCTGAGACTCCCTATACAGCATATACGTACTCTGTCATGCCCCTCATTGACTCAGATGGGGCAGTCATATAACAGACAGAGGGAAAAGAGAGGCAGATGAGGGGGTGAGTTGGAGGGTGGTACTGAGCATTAGCATCCCACTGGGCTTTGTGTGCTTGTTATAGCCTGAGATCACACAGACAGGAGAGGGCAAACGAGAGAAGGTGAGCAAGAGAGCTAGAGAACGTTTTCACAATTGCCGTAGCAGGCAATGAGAATCCAGATGATACCAACACAAACAGGAGGGATTGCTGAATAATGATGGCAACAGAGAATGCAGTGGCCAAAGTTCAGCCGTATCTTAAGGGATAATTTTAGGCCCTTCACATGGGAACAGCAATTTCCTCCAGCTCTGTGCCTAAGCAATACTACTGTGAAATCATTAGACTAATTCATCATCCTTGACTTCTTCATGTTTTCTGGTACACTATTGGGGGGGAAATGGTTGTTCTAATTGCAAGCCTTAGAAAGCAAATGTATGCTCCGAGTCCTCCTCATTGCTTCTTCCCCACTCTACTCAGAACAGTTTCAGAATTAGTCGTGAGCAGCTGTTACTGAATAATACACTGTCTTTGACAGCCACGGGATTCAATCTGATTGTCAAATGATCAGAATGTTTGTATTGCACAGTAACTTTAAATATTTTCCTCCATACCCCTCTTATTGAGATCTTACTGCATAGCGTATGTAGCCCTACAACACATTAAAATGAGTGATTTGCACTACATAACATTTGGCTAAAGATATTGATCCCATTTTGCATAAACATTATGCTTGGTTGGAAGATTTTTGCTTTATCATATTTTGTTGCTTATTTTAATCCCTCCTACGTAGGTATTGTTGTTTTTAAATGTGGCTGATATGTATTCCATCTATGTAACGCTTTGCTAAGCATAGTGAAGGAGATATGTTAACAAGTTTGCTCTCTAAGCAGCATCCATATGGATGCCTCTGCCCTGCTCCAGTCACTGTAGTGGTAACTCACAGGCCGATGAAACACATGCATGGCGCTCGCCTCCATTAATTTTTGTTTATTATGTATTTATGCTCTAAGCCCGAGATTTGCTGTGATCAAATGCATCTGTTTCGGCATGGATCAGTGGATAACTTTGGCACACCACCATCTCCATCACATCCTGCTTTCCATCTACACCTCTCCTCTGTTTCTGCTTTGCAAGCTCTCTCTCGTTTCCCCTTTTCCTCCACGCTCTCTCATCTTTCCCATTTCTCTTCCTACATTTCTTTTCTTTTTAGCCCCTAAAGTATTTGAGCCTGCATACCATGCAAAGCACTACTGTTTCTCTGAAAATAAGATCAGTTCACTTAATGGTCAAAGGGCATTTTCAGCTTTATTAACCAAATCCAGAGACTTAAATAAGCAGGTCTTGCAAGGGACAAAGTGCATTCTTCTCTCTTACTATTTCACATACTACTTGTGAGAAGAGCCCTTATTTATATCTAGAAATTCCCTCTCCTTTGAACTCAAATTAACTCACTGGCTGTATATGCTATGCAAACACAGAGGCTCAAAGATAAGGGCTAATTGTTAAAATTGTCATTATAACTATTTGTTAGGATATATATTTTAAAAAAAAAACATGCACATGAAAACCCCCCAATATGATAAAATATATTCAGGGAGCAATGTGTGAATATTATTTCTAAAGAATAACTTAATAGTTTTTTTTCCTTGGGATACTAATGTTTGTATCTTTGTAAAATTCTAGTGAAACTGGGGGAAAACTGTAGCATTTATTTCATTTTAAAATCTTCTTCTTCTTCTGTTAACTAACTACTACATTAGTTACAAGGAAATATGTCCTGAGCATTTGCTGTCTACCGAATGGATTTGAGATTCAGTCTAGCATGAAAATCCCATCAGCTTCTTAGCTTGATGTAAGAGAGACATTTCTAACTCATTATGTCCTAATGCCATCTCTTTAATACTCTCAGTGCATTCTAGTAAAAGAAAGGTTTGTCCTCTCAGCACTTCTTCCATGAAAAACTACCTGTAAGTGTCTATGAACAGTTTTAGGTATTTTTTGTAGGACTCTGTAAACACATAATCCAGGCAGAATGACTGTTGAGTACAATAGTGAGTTATAGTGTCATATAATATGGTATACATGTATTGAGACACAGTGTTGTATAGAAAAGTTTGGAAAACGTGAAAAGAATTAAAAAAAAATCAAACATATATCAATCGTTTTACTCAATGATACATTTAATTCATAAATTTAAAGTAACGAATCCACATTCACTTGCTGGGCTTTAATTGATTCTTTCAGAGTGGAAAAGGGCGAGAATTGTCATTAGAACCTGTCATGTGATGAAATGCCAAACTTTGATATATTCTTTGACTCTCAACTGAGTGAGGATTTAAAAAAGGACCTAACTGCCTACAAAGAATAAGGAAATATCAAAAGAAATATCAAAGCATATCCAGTGTGCAATTCTAGTGTTTGAAATGTCATTAAAAATAGAAGTTGTTGTGGAAATCAAGATAAAATGTGGAAGGTCGCTCAAGAATCCGCTCTTACCTGTTACTTCTGCCAAAATTGATGTGATTCAGTGCTATATGCATTGTGTTTCAGTTCAGTTTGGCCCTTCAAATAATTTAGACAGCACGGTCCTCTGAGAAAAACCATTGCACAGCCCTGGTCGACATAGAAGAATCATCACCTCATCACAGAAGTAAATTGCTGTGAACAGATGAAGTCAAGATTGAGCTCTCTGGCCACAATCACCAGAGGTATATTTGGAGGAGAAAAGTAGCAGCAACACCTTGTCAACTATTGGGGTTATGTTGCTGCCAGCGGCACAGGAAACACGACAGAAGACATGTAAAATACCGGATGAAAAGGCGTGCGGTCAGGCAAGAAACTGAAACTGAAAAGAGCTTTTACAAGAGGTCAGCGATCCTTAAAAGCATGCCTTAAAATCCACCATGAACTGCTTTTAAAAAGCTAAACCTTTTTAAAAGGCCCTCACAGTCCCCTGGCTTGATCTTAAATATGCCATGAGCGCTACACTGCCTTAAAAATATCAGAACTTGAAAGTGAGCTGCAAATAAGAGTTTGTGAAAATTACAAAATCAATAACAGAAAGACTAGACACAAATCTGCACAGAAAAATAATTTGTAAAATGTGATATCTTGGTGTGTGCGTTTCTTTTCTTCAGAAATCATAAAAGAATGTTGCTACTGTTTGTTGTGTGTAATCATTTTATTTGGAAGATGTTCTTCTGCTTGTATAAATTAGCGTAAATCTTAACTGTAGGAACACACAATACAGATACAACATCTTAGTTTAAGAAGGAAAGATAAAGTTTGTCTCTGCTTAGGGAAGCAGCTACTTAACCAAACTCTTTTAGTACAGTCAGCGATTGTGTGGTGCTTGAGCTCCACATGTCTTTTTAATCTCTTTGTTAGGTGAGGATGAAACTCCGATCACTTCTGCCCCGCTCATTATTTCAAACAGTTGCTTAAAGGTCTTTTTAGGTTCAGATAATGTGTTTTCTGTAAAGCATACTCAAGTAAGCTTGTCACATTATTAGCAAGGAATTAACTTGTTTTTCACAGAGAGTGTAAACGGTCAAACCTCTTAGTAAACAGAGGAACATTTGTATTTTTCCGCTAATATGTAAAGCTTTTAAAGAAAGTTAAGCTATGTGAAAGTTGAGTTTTAATCAAAAAGACGTACTTCTGTTCAGCCACTATCCTATGCTCCTCAGCTTTCCATAATCATCTGTCTTGAGGCTCCAGTATATGGCATGCATTTGTTTTATTCCGCTAGCGTATGACATCATTAATTGACTTAGGATACTGAATAGAATGGCTGAAAAATTGAACCCCAGTAGAAGACATTTGTTTTGAATTGATGATGAGAGCCTGGCCTGCTGTTTAAACAGCTTCGCAGGCTTTGGGCAGGTGGAGGAAGAAAGCTCTTATCCGTCTTCATCGTAATATCAAGGTCATGGATGGGTAGCTGAGCTAATCTCCTTCTTCTCATATCTCTTACGGAGCGAAAGAGCTGGCAGGCCTGCCGTGTATTAAGCCCTCTCCAGCCCAAGACAGAATACGATGTTCCACACAGGGAAATGTGATAAACTACATTGAAACGAAATTCAGGAATGCGGAGGTCCCAGCATTCGTAAGTGATATACTGTACACATCTACACCCAGACAGCTGCTAAATCTATGCATATTCAAATTCTGTGCCAAACTATATAATCTTCGGCATCTGCTTCATTATGCATGGAAGACACCATTTTGAGCGTATATTTCCACCCAAACATCATAGCTGTGTAAGTGTACATGACTGTTAAATATTGTGCCAGCTCTATTCGGGGTCTTGATCAAAGCACAAAGCTTGTACGTGTGAGCCTAATAATGATAGACTCGTGTTGACAGATGAGATGGGCTAAAGGCTCTGAAGACTGTATCTGAAAGAGAATTGGCTCCTCCTCTCCCACAAATAGATTTGCCCTGCACAATGTTTTATCCCCATTGTTCATTAGACTTCAGAAGGAATAATTAACAAGGCTTTAAAACACAGCTTTTATGGATCACCTGCTGTCCCCCCAATATCATTTTTGTGATTGCGCAGCAGAATACAGCAAGAGGCATTGATGCTAGCGTCTGGCACCCAAATGCCTTGCAGGATCAGTAACTCTCCAATTAAAGCAATATCTCTCAGTCTTGTGCCTGGCGCAGGAGCACTGAACTCGCCACGGGATTCGCCCATAGACAACCACCAAACTTTTTGATTACGAGACCGTGGCCTCGAGATAAGAATGAACTGGCTAAATGCAGTAATGCAACATGCAGATACATGGTGTTTTATGAAGCTGAACTGTATTGTATAATGGTACAGCAAGAACATGGCAGACTAATGGGCGACAAGGACATTGTTCATTTAAAAGTAAGAAAGGGGAAACCGGAATATTCTTTCATTTTAAAGTTTGAGATTAGGGCTAAGAATATTACCCCTTATCACAGAGTGAAGCTGCAGAGAGCATTGTCTCCTTTCAGCAGCACCCCGTTTTACATGAATCACCGTGCCTTCTCAAAATGCACAAATATATTTGTCATGTCTGGGGCCGCCAAATCATCAGGTAAATATTATCATCCAACAAGCAAACAAACAGTCTTTTGTGTGGTAGATAAAGGTGAGGCGTGCGGCGAGGTTAATGGGACCGGCCTATTAGCATTGTCACTCAGTCTGCCAGGTCTGACAGTGTAGCTCAGTCTGAGGGCCTCTCCTCCCCACGTCCACCTGCTTATCACCCAGATAAATTAACTCCGGCAGACTGGAGAGGCAGGTGGAGCGAAGGGGTGGGGGTACAGATCCTCACCTATCACAAGACAGGAACACCAGGCACAGATCGGCGCTCTGTTGACTCTAGTTAATAGCGTGGGGTCCGCGGTGTGTGTCAGATTTTTAGGGGTCCATGAGATTGACGTGTGGGGCAGCAGAGTAAACACTTGATAATTAAACACAACCGCATGTTTGTCAGAGGTGATGACAATGCCCACCGACACCCCCTCGTCCTCACTCGATCCTCCCAACTTTGTACGAAGCAACAGTTCTGTTCAGCTCAGCAGGAGTTCCTCAGACCTTAATGATAAAATGATAAATATGCCATTTGTCATTGCCTTCCAAAGGATCGGCATGAAATGTTTATTTGATGCTTGTCATTGCCCAGTGTTTCACAACTCCCTCTCCTATGGTTAAGATTTGGTTAGATTTTAGCAGATGCAGTTGTTTGACTATGGTAAAAAACTATGTAATAATGGACACGATTTAAAAAGAAAACTGACAGACGCAGTCAAGATTTTTGTCTGTTGTTATAAAATATATGTATATAAACTCCAGTAGTTGAATAGAGACCAACTTTATCATCACACCACACCTGTGGCCTTCATCAGGTTGATCTGACAATAACACTGTTCTTCCCGCCTTAGACATCGCTGGAATTTTAATCTCTCGTAACCTTCTCTGTGCAACTTAGAAGTACACGAAATTGTGCCTGAAATCCTTTTTCTGGCTTTTTAAGAATGACAGACTATGAGAGACAACAGTAATCATTTTTCATAGTCATTTTTCACAGCACCCAGAGGTTACATGTCAGGAAAACCTACACATGGCCTTTTTTAATTAAGTTAGACATTGTATGAAATGTGCTGGTTGAGTTGAGTTGCTAGTTTTCTTGCTAAGAATGAAAAGAGTGAATTGATACCAATACAAAGTCTGTACTGTTGATATGGAGCTGTTAGCAGCACCTTTTACATACTTCAAAAGTCAGGATGCGTAGATGTTTTCATGGAAAAACAAAAGACAGAAGATTATAAATATGTGATGAAATCTGTGGATTTGTGTTGCAATAAATGACCGCTGCTCTATCTGGAAACTTTTCACACCCCACAGGGCAGGATGGAGACGTGTTTTTTTGTGGAGTCTTTGCTGGAAACATGGATTGTTAATTCAAGACTTCAGAGAGACTTTAAGAAGAAACTGTGTCAATTGGAAAGCATACAGTTGGCTTTATTGGGCCTGGTTTGCCTTGTGGGTGCTCTCTGTTTAATTGAACACTCATTAGAGAGTACACTGTTATACCCTCACAGTTTATAGTGACATTCCCCCCAAATGTAACGTAATTAGGTTTAGGCAAATGGTGGGCTGAATGGATCGAGATCTGTGCTATAACTGTATCCAGTTTATTCTCTCACTGGCTGGTCATAAAAGAAATAATTTTGGGTAAAGTGTGTGACACTGGCTGGCACCCAGAGCATATGACTGGAACAGGAAGATTACAGGCACGGCTAAAAAGGATCAGTAATTGAATTCCAGAGATCCTGACGCACATTACACCAGACCAAGAGACAAGAGAAAGCTTTTTTGCTCGATGAGGGAAGCTGGAGGGTAGAGAGAGGTGAGTCCTCTCAATACACAGCCCCTCCCCCTGTTAGTGCCACTCAGCAATGCTGGAGCCATTGCTGTGTTAACAGTTTCTGTTCTCACGGGACAGGAGAGCCCTAACTGTCGCCCACCTCCAGTTGGCTGAGAATGGTGAAAACCACTCCACTGTGTCTACTTTATATTGGTGGTTAGACGACGCAGCTCTGCCAAGGATTGTCTTTTCTGCTGCTGAACATTTAATGCAACCAAACTATCCATGAAAGACAAGCCAAAGGCCTTTATTAAACTGCCTGCAAATCTGCAAGAAGGAAAATCCATCACAGTGTCCAAGGGTAACAAATTGTTAAGTAATAGCTGGAAAATATTAGAATATCAGCATGTGCATCAACGTTTTGCTGCACAGAAAATTGCAAGCTTGTTATTGAGTGTTGAAATAGTTTGAAACGTAAGACATGCTGCTGTATAGCAAGAAAACATTCCTACTGAGCCCTGCATTGCAACACATTTGCAACAAAAGCCAGACAGTTAATTTCTCGCGTTTTCTTGGTTTTCTTTGTAGTCAAAAGTTTCCCAGACTTCATGAAAGACCTGGCAGTTTAAATATTTTGCATGTGTAGACACAATGCAATTATTGATTGTTGAAAGACCAGTGAATGCTTTAGTACAACAGCAACAACAATTTTAGAAAAAACTTGAGTTTTTAATTGTCTTACTAATTGAAATCAAATTGAAGAGCTGTTACATTAACTAGCGTATTGAATAGTTTTCCATCACATCTGTATTAATTTTTCTGTTTTGTTTACACCACCAAAATAACACCACAATGATTTAGTTCAAATTGAACAGCGGTATGCATAAATAAGACTCCTGTAGACATCAAACATGCTTCAAGTCACACTCGTGACAAATCCTCCAAATGTAGGTATCACGGGAAAGAAATTTCACAGGTGTCTAACATCTCTCTGAATAAAAGAAGCCACAAACCCTTCTGCAATTTCGAGTTCTTGTGTAGTAATTGGAGCAAAGTGGGGGGAAGGGGAAAATCAGGAGGAGAGGTTTAAAATAGGTATAACAATTGTGGAAAAAAGAAGGAGATTGAATCTGTTAATAGAGGGTGTTGCTGAATCTCACTTGGTACCCTGGGTCTCATTAGGCCTCAACTGATGCTGCCGCAGCCCTGTTAACTGGCCGAAGCCAAAGAAATCACGTAAAGAGCAAACTGTGCTGCTTTTTCCTTTGATAGACCAAGACAAAAAAAAAACAACTAATACCAGTGCAGACAAATGGAAACAGATAAACAGGCAGAAAATGTGATAATTTGGTGGTAAATGGTGCTATCAAACCACTGACCTAGTAATTTACAAGCTCGCAACAGCCCAGCCACCTTCCGTCTTGCAGCATAACTAAAGATGACTGGTGCTGAGGAAAAAAAGTTCCTCTGCCCTTCTTCTAAAGTTTTCTAAGAGTGAGGAAGCTCATAGTGTGGATATTGAGGTGGGTGAGTGTGGTGCAGGTTGTGGGGTGCTTGAACTCTCTGTGGTGCAGGCAGTAACAGTCTTTACATTCAAGAGGGAGAAGATCAAAGAGTGCAAGTTTAAAGGGAGGAGGGGCAGTTTTAGAGTCTCTCCTCTGTTTGGGAGGCATCCAGGTATCTGTGGTGTGTATTGATGTGGAGCACCTTCGCGAGACACACTTTCCCATCCTTATTTCCTCTTGTCCTGTTGAAGCTAAACGGGCTGTGCTTCAAAAACACTGCTTTATCAAACACACCACTTAAATTGTCTCTCCCTTTTTTCTGTGCAGCCTCTCTTTTCTTCTGATAAATATTATGTGTCTTTCTGGCTGAAGCACTGCAGAGGAGCCTTCAGAGAGTGACTGGTTAAAAGTAATCCCAGAGAGAGGTTGAAAAAAGAAAAGATGCTGGTTAGCATTTCTTCAGAGATGCGGCACAGAATCATGAACAGAAGTCAGATGCTATTTCAGCATGCATTGTGTGCTTTTCCCACAGTGTTTCTTTGTCTGACCCACAGGGTCTAATAAGAGATGAAGTTCTTTCAAGCTGCTCTACAAATGACTTTGCTTTGCTGTTCCACCTGTGTCCTCCTCTGGCCTGCAAAATAATCAAATCAAGAAGTGGTTTGTCATTCAGATCAACAGAATGTGTGAAGCATAGAGAGGCCTGCCTGTGAAAAGGGGAGAGCTCCCTCTAGAAAATACATTGTGTTTTCAAAAGCTTGTACAATGTTTACTCCAGCTGAACAGCTACATGCTCGCTAGAATATGACACTGATGTTTAACTGTGCATATTATTTTATTAGCTATCCCTCTCCATATTTATTGTTTTGTCGCTATAATTATTGCACATGTCTTGCAAATGCATGGCCTTTCATGAGACCCTATTAAAAACCTGCAGTCACAGGGATTAGTGTCTGCATTCTACACAGATTGGCACAACGTCAAAATAAAGAAACCGAACTAGAGCAGGGGTAAATAGGGTCTGGCAGAGATTATAACAGTGGATATAATAATGCCGGTTTCCACTCTAATTGTGACACCAAGCCAAAGCTTTGCAATTGCCGTGCAACGAGCTGTACTCTAAGTCCACACAGCAGCGGTGGGATCAGAAATCCTCAACAACTTTAAGCTATAGTATCAGATTATGTCACTATTAATTAGGCGCTGTATGAGAACAATCCTGTACCGTGTCCTCTCCTCCCCACATGTAGCCAAGCAGGCAAGTAAACTTAGATCAATAATTACACGAGGACTGTCCTAGCTCCTCCACGGTTCTGTCACCAAATTTCACACTAATTGGCCACACCAGTGGAGAAACCCAGAAACAGATTTTTATTGAGTCAGGGTATGACCGAGCATAGTCTGGAGGGACACCTGCATTACCTAAAGTGGGTACCTCAGAAACCGAAGCTATCAATACAGATGCAGCTATAATGTTCATTTTAAATAAGGCTTGTCTGTGCATTAGGCATGCAAGCAAAAAAAGCATTGATCTGTTCATGCATAAATGCACTGCACAGTCTAGTATAATCATGTGATATATTCCCAACCAGCCAAGCATATATTTTCCAAGTCAACCTTAGCCATATGGCAGCATGCATGTGTAAGTTTCGTCTGTGTTTATTCGTATGTCCTCATTTGCCTCCTGATGCTGGCCGCTGTTATCCTGCCTATTGATTGACAAGAGTAAGAAGCCCAGGAGTACTCCAGTTTCATCTTTGTAACATCCTTTCCTTAATTCTCCTCTGCGGGTTTAATACCGAACACACAGGTCCCTCTTGACAAAAGCCTGATCGAGTGAAATGTTGAGCTACCGAAACAAAAGAGGTGAGAAACAACAACTCCTGGAAACAAAGGAGCAGTGAGACAGAGACTGAAAGGCTCTTGGCTTTCAACTGTCACAGATTGACTTGAGATTGCCATCCCAGCCCTTCCTGATCCTTGTATTAAATGACATGATGAGGGAGAGTTAGAAGGAGTAGTGTTTATATTTTCTTATGGTTGGAGAGTTCTTTTCAGTATGTCCTTGTGCTTGTAAAGAGAGATATTTTATGGGTGCAAAACCATCCTAGAAACTCCAAGATTCTCACAGTAGTCTGTCTTTGATTCACTGAGTGGCAGATAGTGGCTGTTTAAATATGGTTCGGGGGGGGGGTTCGGGGGTCTGGCTAGGCACAGACAGACAGCCATCACATAAAAGTTTGCTTTCTATGCCTGACAGGTTTGGGTTTTCTTTAGTGTGTTTTTCAAGCAGGTCTTATCCAGGTAAATGAAAAGATCAAAAGCAGGGTCTCGAGCTAGCAGCACTTCCATCTGTGATGTAAGGCCTTCAGTTCTTAGATCTCGGGCACTTCTTTTGCCTCCATCCCTGTGCCATATCTCTGATGGAATTTTAATGATAACACTGAATTGTTATCTTGAATGCACTATCACTACCTCCCAAACATTTCATACCCACACACAAACCCACCCACAAATCCCTGAGACCTGAATGAATGTATCCCTCCTGAGAAGTTTCCATTTGGCGAGCTATCTCTTTTGACATACTCTGCAAACACTGCATTTCTGTTTGCCTGCTAGGTTTTGATTAGTGGCAGCACTGATGCCTTTAATATTGAAAAAAAAAACAACAACTCTGGATGTACTGAGTGTTGATGAAGTGTCTTTTTTTAAGATTGGGTGAAGTGCTGTAAAAACCACCGTCTTCTCCCTGAGGGGACACACCCACTCAGCTAGGGTGAGAAAGAGAGTGCTAGTGTGATGATCGGAGAAGCAGACATCTCTGGTGTTGAAATTGAATGTGGTCCCAAGTTTGTTGTGGAAAAGCTAAAGTGACAGAATAGTAGATAATAGGTTTGCTGTAACGTCACGCCTGAGTGTATGGCCACACTTGGGCATTTCTGGAACAGTCCAGTTTCTGACGTCCTCGTGACAGGCCTCATCCTATTTCTTTTCCCGTTACACGGCTGTGCGGCGAGAGCCCATTTTACTTCCACACTTTTTGCATGCTCCGTGGATTGCTCTGTTGCCTATTACTTTGAATGCTGAGCTATCAAAAATGTCTGATTTGTTATTGATAAAGTAATGTTAAAATGGCCATAAAAATGAAACAAAGCCCATTTGTGTGTTTGCCCAGTAGGAAATAGTGCCGGCCTACTTTATTCTCTGCTTATTATTCTCTAGCTGCTTTGTTTTATTATTGTAAAGCCCATGTAATCCTCTGCACTTAAAAAGATAAGTGAACTGTGAAAATAAAAGAATTATTTAGGAACTATTATATCATAATTCTATGTTGTTTGCCTCAGTGTTTTAGTGTGCAGCAAAACAAAGGGTGGAAAAGTTTTCTGTTTTTATTTCCCCTTCGAGCCCAAATTTCTGGCCTCATCATCACTTCACCCATCTCTTTAGTGTTCCTCTATCCCCTTCACTTTCTCTCTTTCTCTTTTTTTTCTCTGAAAGTGACCTTGACGATATTCCTCCTGTGTTTGTTCAGACACAGAACTCTCTTTTTTTTCCCCTCCTTTTTTGTCTCCCTTCCCTTCCTCTGTTTTCATTAGCGGGCTCGGTCTGCCTGCCTAGGGACAGCCCTGTGCTGTGCTCACGTTACAGGCCTATTGACTTCGGAAGAGAGAGAAAATACTGTGGACATGATTCATCATCCATGAACCTCATGATACCAGTTTTATCTGTAACTTATTTTCAATAGAGCAGCACAGATAAACCACACTGCACTTTTATCACCCTCACTTTAGGCATGTCAGTAATCAGATACACAGACAAGACTAATTAACATTTTGAGATACTGCCATGTAACACAAGCACTGCTCAAAAATAACAAAGAGTTGATACAAAGTGTGTGAGCCTAAGATTGACTGAAGACTCTTAGCTGTTCACTGCATTTTGCAATCGTATTTGCACGCTACCTACTACCTGAAATACTGATTGGGCAATTATTTTCAAGGTGGTAATCAATATTCTTTTTCAGAGTTGAAAAATTGCCACAACTGACGCGATGATAGAATAATGGGGGGGAAAAAATGTGCAAATTAATTTCTTTTTCATTCATTATGCATGCTGAATTCTCATACTGATGACAAAGCTTTTGAATGAAAACTGAGGTGGGTGTTCAGTCCTTGTTAACTTCCACGGACCAATCTGGCACCATATTGGGGATTAACCTTCGATAACATTTGTAGTATAGTATAGGCATTTTGCATCGGGTTGTTGCATCCAGTAGTTATGTATCTGCATATTCTTATGAGCTCTGAAACAATGAAGAAGGTATTGGCAGGAAGTAATAGCCCGCAGAGGTGGATGGGTGTTTTATCACACTTGTATCCCTGTAATTAACCAGGACTGCCCTGCAATTCACTGTCTGTTCTCCTATCGCTCCTTCTTCTTTTATTCCTGTCTCCTAATAGAAGAATGGGTTGGGGGTTGTCTCTGCTCATATCTGCAGCTGTAAAATTCAAGCTTTGAACTCTGCCATTGTGGCATTATGGTAATCAAAAATGGAATATATTTTGAGGAACTGTTTAATGCACAAGCACACTGTGCTCTATATACACACAGTTTTTGACCCCATGTTTCTGGAAGGAGTTGGAGATAAATTTTGTGGTGTGCTTATCAGTCCACATTTCAGTGATGATGCACCTGATAGGTTGGCAGCCATGCAGCAATCAGTTAAATGACAGACAGACAGGCTCAGTGCACAGCTGCACAGTGCAGTCTAAGCCAATTGTGTGACAATCAGAGGCTGCTATTTTAGGTTTCCCTCCCCCTACAGAGAACAGATTTCAGTGAATCAGTTGGCCCTCAGGCATCATAATTATGCAAAAGGCTGAGCAGAGAAAAGTTGTTTGTTCCACTATTGTTTTGACTTTCTTTCTTATCGCTTAATCATCTGAGGAAAGTGGCTGTGGTAATATATAGAGAGGTGCGCGCTTTTGTTGACTATAAACATTAGGCCTGAAAGCTATCTGAAAGTTAGATTAGAAATACATGTATATTTACTGAATCTAGAGGCATGCAAATGACTCAAATTTGGCATTTCAAATCAATTTTTTTAGGGCTGCTATTTTGAAAAATAGAAACATTGGAAAACATGATGTGGATCTTGCACATGCAGATTTAATATGTCAGATCTTCAAGATAAGAATTGATGGCCAGATTTAGACAGAAACGACTTTTTAAGGTATAAGACTGGAGCAGTGGTGCTCAAATGTTGCTCATACGCAGGCATCACTTTGAAGGGCAGGTTGGCTTGAGGTCTGCCCATTTGAAAGGGACCTGTGAGAGGAAAGGGCACAGGCTGCCACTCGTTTTACTGGTTCTCCCCCGTGGTGAAAAACAGTGCTGAAACAATTACAGGGCACTGTGAGGTCTTTTCCCGTAGTCTGAAAATGTTATACACACATAAACACCCAGGCTCGCATGGTGAAGCCAAACTTATTAAAACTAATTAACTTGAATTAACATTTAAAAAACTTCTCGGTGCCCTTTAGAGATTTAGGTTGACTGCTGTAAGTAACATAAATCCATCCAGACCTCCAGGACGTGTGAGTTAAGCCTCTGGTCAGTCTATCAATGCAAAGTGAGAAAAGCTGTTTCACTCCCTGGGCTGCACTCCCCCTTCAGCTGCACAGAGCACTACAAGTGCTCTTCGCACCCATGAAGGTGGAAGACTTATGTGTTAATCCTGAAGCCCCCACCTAAGCCCCTGTAATAAAGCACGCTCTCAATCAGGACCTGTCCCCTCCCTCCAGGCAAGGCAGCTTAGGCCTCTGCAATCACTAGCTGGTGAGCCACAGGAAAGCTAATGAGCCCCTTGTCTAGACGCCCAGCACCTGCATTCGTAGCTGTTCTAATGGGAGCGCTCTGGGATGTAGACAGACTGCAGGTGGAGATGATGGAGGTCTGCAAAAGGCCAGCAGCAAGCCCCCACCAGGGGGATCATCTGGTGACCATGCCATTTGCTTTTCTGAATACATAGTAGTCAAACAGACTGCTGCCACGGCCCCGATGGACATCTTGAACTCACGGCTTACTTGAAGCTGAGCACTCACTCAACGGAGAGGCTTCTGGACTTCTGTGTAAAATAATTAATGAACTCTAATTCCATGCAAAGGTCCAGTTGTTGTTCAGTTTGTGCTTTCTACATAAAACATGCTCTGTGAACAGTTTCCTGCTCCCTGTGGATAACTATTGCACAAGATGCAGAATTGCTTTTTTAATGTGTTAAAGTGCACAGTTCGGAAGTCCTGTTTAAAAATTAGGCATCTGCTGACAATTTGGGAATGTGCCTGTGGGTGGATTCACGTGCTACCTTGGCTTTTTCATCCATTAAATTTGGAGGAAAGGATATTTATTAGAGGTTCACTCTCTTTTTGTTCTTTTAGTGTGTTTGTGATACTTATTGTTACTTTAGTAAAGAAAGAAAGTATTGTAAATAATCATGATTTGTTAAATTCCAAAATCTTTAGTTTTCACACTCTATTTTACATGATTCCAAACCCCAGCTCTGCATATTATTAACTAACCGTTTTTTGGGGTTTTTTTGCCACAAGTAAAATATGTCAACACATGAACACTGATTGAGGGACCAACTAACAGATCTGAGCTGGTGTCCTAGATGTTTTCAGAATCCTGTTCAGGAGAGTAGAACACTTGTGTAAGTGTTTGTTATTCAGGTTTAATTATGTCCACGGGGCCTGGGAGTGTAGGCCAATCTACGCGGCGCCTCTTTAGCCTGAGCCACAGTGGACTGGCTTGATGTCTTCCTCTTCTTTCCTGCACTGAATGAGCAATTAAAGGTCATATCAATTAGAGCATGTTGTGGTCTCCAGACTCATTTTGAAACAGCTTGCTCCTGTTGCGCTGTCAAGAAGGAATAAGTTTACAAATGTTCAGCTTGGCCTTCTTTGCTTAAATGTTATTTTTTTTAATATATTTTGAATAAATCTCTGCTCCAACATTTATAAGTTATAAGTTGCCTGGCTTGGGCCTCGTTCCCCATGAAGCATAAGATGTATGCTGTACAGTGTATAACGCATTCATTTATCAGTTAATTTAACCTAAAGCAAAGCAGTGTGGAACTATGAGAAAACTACACTTCAATCATTCACTGGTCAGATATATTACAGTCGCTGGTGTCACAAGCAGAACAAAAATCTATTTAGTCTAAATATGGAGGGTCTATATTTTCATCTCCCTCATATTGGTTTGGAAACAATCATTCACATGGTGCCAAATGAGTGACAAAAAATTGTTTTCATTGATGATCCATGAATTCTAATGAAGAAGCATGCACAAAGAGACATATTGCAAAAGGTGATACGTGCCGTTGCCATAGCGAAGCCCCACACACCCACCCCTCTTCCCCTTTGTGTACTCCAAGATTAAATGTGTTTGTTTGCAAGTGGAACTACTGACGGAGGTTCCTCGGCAGTCTAGCAGTGAGGCTATGGTTGTGGTTGGGTGGGGGAGATTCCTGAAGTATGATTAGATGAATTTTAATTCATTCATTTATTCATGAAATTCAATGGGTCTCCTGTCTTGCGAGAACAAGAAAACCAAATGCCCTTGCTAGTTTCATCATCACTCTTTCTATTATATGTAAAGAAGAAATAAATTGTTTCCATCTCACACAAATAAGAAAAAGGACGAACCAAAGAAAGCAATACCAGCGCAGAGTACAAACATGATCATTGTGAGACAAGTTGTTTTGCATCAGTAGCCTACATTAATGGTGTGACACAGTTTTTAGTTTGTTTTTGTTGATAGCAGGATGTTTGTGTTGATGACAGGTGGTGTTCCGTCTGCAGACCCATTTCACACAGAATGTAAAAATCTCAACTGCTGTAATGCGAACGTTGTCATAGATTGCAACTAACTGCAGAGGGTCTCGAGGATAAGTGGTATTCTGGCGGGAGCACGGTATGAATAAAACAAGCGATGCCATGAAATATACTTTATAGGAACTTTTTTTTCCCTTAATGCCGATGACTAAAGTCATTTGGAACGGCAGCTCATCGGGGGCTTTCTTGGTGATTATCATAACCAGACCAATGTTAGAAAGGGACCAGAACCTTCCACCGACCATCACCCACAGACCGAGTGAAGCATATTTGCGGAACATGTTTAGCAGCCACATACATCGCTATTATAAGGAGACATTTTAGGAATGTTTGGCACTTTCTAAAATTATTTTATTTTGGATTAAATATAATTTTATGTTGCATAGTTTTTCAGTCCCTAGCTCAAGAAGTGCTGGGCTGCCCTTCTGATTTATACACTATAAGAGTGTAGTTGTGGGAAGTGCATGCATATATCAATATGTGTCAGCAGTCTCATACAGTAAAGTGGGTGTCTTGATCCAGCCTGCCTCACTGTGGTTTCCAATCCTTAGGCAGGTAAAACCAAGGTCAGCACAGTGATGATGGGCAATGCTATAAGATATTTTACGTAAAGAATATAAAAACATGTAAAACTACAACTGAAGTTGAATTCCTGAAATCCGTCACCTGTTGTTCTCTCCTGATCTAATTTTGCAACAAATGGCAAGTTGCAAAAGTCTGTTGTGCAGGGGAACTCTGTCTCACTCATCTCCACATCAAACAGCTACACAAGCAACAGCTAAAAAAGGAAAACCACAAAACAATAGAGTTGCTTCAAAGAACGAAGTTTCATAAGCATTCTCCATTCAAAACGCTTCTTTTTTAAATCCCTTTGGAAATAGTCAATTTATGTCTTGTGTATAATCTTATTCATGCATGGGGCTTAATGCCTCCTCAAGAACACATAAATCTCGCAAACTAATGGTTTTCTCTCTTTTTTATGTCTTTGGATCCTCTTGGGCTGTCACTGTCGTCACCAGGTAAAAAAAAAACAACTTTTTTTCTCCCCTACTTTGATATATGTTGTGTTATACAAAGATTATAAAATACGGCGAGCACATGTAATGGTCAGATTATTTTCCTGTCAAACTCCCGTTTACATCCCTTGACCAATCATATTTGATGTTTGGCACTGAGTGCCGGAGTGCCGATGGGGTCCCCTGCTGTCTAAACAAGCCCCCACCTACTGACTGTGCAGCCCTTTCCTGAGCGCTGTAGTGGAGAGAAAAGGGCAAGAGAGCAGCGTTCAGGCGAAACAATAGCACCGCGAGGAGATGTCAGGCCCTGGGAGCTGTGAGGTGGATGATGATATGAGCCCACTGGTGTTGTTGTTTCTCACTCTGCTGAATGCTAACACATGGACCCCTGTGGCTGGGCGTCGACCCACTGTGTGGTCAGGACCCTGGCGGTAGTGGTGGGAAGGGGTGCGTGGGATGTAATGAGCCCAGTCTGGACTGCTGGGCTGTGGTCTGTTGGAGCTGTTTTTATGTGTGTGTGTGTGTGTGTGTGTGTGTGTGTGTGTGTGTGTGTAAGCTTGCATGTATTCTTTAGTATGCCACCATTGATGCAGAGTGCCCTCCTCCTGTGTTCCCTCTTGTTGGATATCAAAGGCCTGTTGTAGTGTGACTCCACTCATCTGCAGTTGCCTGCTGCTTGCCTTTGACACTGTCCATAAAATTTAAGGCTTGATTTCACTGTCACCGTTTCACTCAAAAATTGTGAATTGACATTTTGCCAACTCATTTTTACGCCCAAGTCGCCACAGACTGACACCCGGTCAAGACCTGTGGACATCACATTGTAGCACGCTAGGTAACCGTTCCTAATGACTTTCCTGCATATAGTCATTAGAAGTCCCTTAGCGTCTTGAATAGATGCCGTGACACCATAGGCAAAAGTAATATGCCAAGGAATAGTCTCACAATCTTGTTGCAGATGGGGACATTTTGCCTTTTATCTTTTATTAAGGCTGTGTAAGGCTCTATTTTAACTAAAAACCATGATTTTATGACAGGAAGTGATGCCTGGCCAAGCGTCAATGTGTAACCAGCTGGGAGTCTGAAATTGCCCATGGTCAAACAATTTAGTTTTCCTTGTTTTTAATTCAAGAAAACTATAGGAGGACAGAAAGCTATAGAAATGACCTGTCTTGTAATGGGATCAGACCAGCTACAATGCCCATCAACATAATAACTTTACAACCCATGAGTATTAAGCAGTCATTACTACATTAATTCCTTTTTTTTACATCATTGCTCAGCACCACAAGGTTCAGATAGCACCAAAATTTCAAATACACCCTTGTAAAGTTTTGTGTCTGCATTAACATACGGACCTATAAACACTTACCAAAATGAGCACTACAGTAAGGATTTCAAACAGTTTTCCTTGTTTTAGTGGAACACTAAAGGGGAGCATATTTTAAGAAAATCAGGGTATAAAAGCAAGGATCTTCAATGATCTTAAATAAATGACCTATGTGTTGATTTAAGATATCCAATCTTGACATAATATTTGAATAAATTCAGTCTGAATATCAATATCACATTGCATCGTGAGTAAAGGAGATTTAGATTATGGTAATTGCGTCTCAAAGTTTGTTTTACGGAGATGAGTAATAGCAGTGATATAATGTCGAGGTGGGTCGCCATCGTGTCTTCGCAGTGTACATTCGGCAGCCCGTTTTTTTTCGTCTGTTTCATTCTTTTTTAAGTGTGCCTGGAGGACAGCCTGCTGGCAGGCAGGGATGCAGAGAGGTTTTCTCTAGCAGTACATGAGTGAGGGAGACAGATGGAGCATGCCAGACAGTGGTTTGTGGATTTATCCAGATTTATGATGGGAGGAAGTGAGGCTGGATGTGAACAGGGAGAGTCGGGGAGGAAAGGAGGCGACGGGAGGCAGGAGGGCCAGCTTTCGGTTTCATTCTGAAACATTGGAAGCCCCTGGATGGCGGGGGAGGGTCCCAGCACAGTGGTGTTGTTGTTTGAATTGATTGTGTTTTATTTCAGCGCGTTGCTCTGTGTATTACTGCTTTGTCGTCTACAGAGGAAGGCGTCCTTGCCTTCACATTGAACTCCATTACATCCCTCCCAGGACACAGAGCTGTCTTTCAGATTGCTTGATTGGCATCTGCTGAGATTTCGCTAACACAAAGGCATCTTGTTTTATTTCCCACCAATTTGGTTTCGCTGGTCTCGCCACTAATATTAACAATACAAGATTGTTAACGCTTCCTCCCTTTGTCATGTCATTTAAATCGCTGAAAATCATGAGTAACATCAAAACAATTGCCAGAATTTGATAGACATCAGTGCCTGTCAAGATAGCAGCGTAATAAAATAGAGGAAAACGGGTGTAGTCACAAAGAAGAAAACTGCTGTATGAATTGATCAAGAGATAAAAGATGATGATAACTTATCATAGCAGATGTTTGTTTTCATGGGAAATATCACTTTGATAATTTACTTTTTTATTCCACGTACCATTGATGTTTACAAAGCTTCAAGGTTGTTAACTCCTCCTCAGGGGAGAGGAAAAAATAACAACCATTCTGGGATACAGGATTAAAAAATAGAGATGTTTTTCCTTTTTCAAAACACTGAAAAAGTTGAGCACATTCTTTTTAAAGGAACTCTGTTATGCTATGCTCTCGCAACATTTCACAGGTTAATAAAGGAGTCTATTATGAGGGAGGGGGCTGGGGGGCTGGGGACTGAAATCCAATTTAAAGAATATTGAGGGGGATAAAAAAGCAAAATCATGTTTCTTGCCCCAAAAAGTTTGCCCAATTTTTCAGTGTTGTAGCTGCAGTTCTGAAGCGAAAAGATGACACATAACTGTGGCGTGTACATACGGGATTTTTATCCACGTTCACAAACAGCTTCTGTTCTCTTGAGTGGACCAGTGGGTTTCTGACGAATGATACCTTTCATCCTTGATCCATTGGTTGAGAATACATGGGGTTTGTTGGATCGGTAAGAATAAATCAATTTTCAAACAGCTAAAAAACATTGGGCAAGGCTCTCTCTGTAAGCCTGCCATTATTCCACTTCCCTGCATCCTCTGCTGTCTAGGATAACCCTTTTCAGGCTGGTATCCCTGCTTTTAGCCAATCGAGGGGAGGCTTCTGTTTGAGTCAACCAAGGTATAATGGAGCGTCTCCCTGTAGAGGAGTCATGTACCAATGGTTTTCATTCATTTCATTTGTAAACGTCAGGAGGGAATGGCCCTCTCAGAAAGCCCTGAGCAAGAAAGCGCTTGAGAGCGAGTGAGGAAAACAAGAGCAGAGAATAATAAAGGAAGATACGTCCAGAGAACAACTGAGGATGAGAGGAAAACAGTGATAACAAAGAACAGAGAATAGCTAAGTAACAACAGTTTGCATTAATTTTTTATTTGAGCTTTTACAACACAGCAGTGATTGCAGGACTTTCGGCTTTCTCTAGCACACACAGAGTGACCTCATCTGAGTTCAAAAGGGGGCTACGACTGCCCAAAGGGCACGTTGAGGGGCAGTTTTAACAACTCATTTTGTAGGCAAGGCCTAACCAGTAATGCTCAAAGCTACTGCACAGTAGTTGGATGAAGGTCAAAGTCAAGGATATGATTCGGGAACTAAGTGTATGTGTCAGTGACTGTCCCCTGGAAACAGCCTGAGCTGTCATGGATCATATAGATAGGGAGGAGGCTGCACTCTGTATTATCTTACAGTAGAGTGACCCCGAAGTGAATTTTGGGATAGGTCGTGACGCAGACCAGTGGGATTTGGCAGTATCTAGGATGCTTTACTTTGCCAACGTCTTGATTAATATACTGACTTCCATCTTACAGTCGCTGTATGGTCCAAACCATCAGGGACGGCATAAGCAGCACACCGATGAAAGAGAGAAAACAAATCACCTCATTCTTTATTATAACGTGTGCGCCCCAGAGTATAGCTGCTAAAGAAATTAACCAGCAAATAAATAAATGACACTCATCAGTGCCTGAACAGGGGAAAAAATGAAGGTGCAAATGTGAGGAGCAGATAGTTCCTCATTAAGTTTACATCAAAAGATTTATGCAGTGTAGTCCCCCCTCTTCTTTTTCTTTTTTTTTTTCACACTTGACTCATCTCTTTTGATTCCATTTGTGCAATGCAATTATGACAATCACAGTCTGGAGGATTGGCAAACAAGAGACCTTGTGAGAACTGTGAATGGAAAAACAAAGAAGCTTGATGAGAGAAAGGGAATCTTAATTACAAATCTGCATTAGGATGGTTGGATCCTAGTAGCCTTAGGCAGGAATGTCAAAAAAAATGTGATAAAACAAGGCCTGTTTGAAACTTCTACTGCCATCCATTCTTGTTACGTGAGCAAAAAGTTTTTATAGGTCCTGCTTGTATCGTCACAGTTCTATCTCTGTGAGAAAACAGCTTGTGCTCTGGAGCGGCACACTGCTTGATGAGCAGTGCTGCTGGTGAGAGGAGCTTTATTGTCAAAGCCCCCTCTGTCACAGCACCTCCCTGTGGCCTCTGCCTGCACCAACAGCCTGGCAGCCTGAGCATAGTGAGGATGGTTCCCTGGGTAAGGATTATTCTATCAAAGTTATACTTCACACGGTTCTTCATGCCGTTACTCTTAATTTCCCTCTTTCATAGACAAAGAGGCTCAAACAGAATTTCTCTCTCTCTGTCGCTCGCTCTCCCCCTCTTTTCATTCCACTTCCTTCTCCCTCGTTCACCCACTCCTCTACCCTCACAGGCAGATTGACTTTCTTCATCTTGCCTCCTTCATAACACCGGCCATTTTCAATTCTCCTCGTTCTCCTTCAAAAGAGCCCCCCTCTGTCTTTTCCCCACACTTGTCCCTCCCCAACCTCTCCCCACCCCACGCCTGTCTCTCTGGGGAGTTTGGAAGGGAGAAGGGGGCAGTCATAAAAGATAAAGATGAAAGCGAACAGAGAGAAACAAACAGGCAAACAAATAAGACCCCTAAGTAAAGTAGCTTTTTCCATCTCAGTCGCGGCGGGAAAGACGCTGATAGGGAAACTCTGCTGACATGGGAGGGAATCAAAGCTTATTACGGGAGGGGGGATAGTGGTGGTGTGTGCATATGAGCGTGCGCATGAGTCCTTAGTAGACCCATTAAAGGACTAACCACCTAGATGTGGAGTGGATGAGTCACTACCATAACACCTTGGTAAGAAGAAAAACGTGCATTTCCATATTGTTTACCCGTCGTAAGTAAGGGTGTTAAAAGACTAATGTGTGTTAGGTGAACCCTAAGATTTGTGCTTCTGTGATCTATTTTCACATGTTTTATGATCTGTCTCAGCCTTCTTGCTAACCCATTAGTGTATGATGGTGTCTAGTAGTGTGTGCATGTTGCTGAAGTCAGAAGGACTCTGTAGGATCTAATGAGGCTAGGCTCCCAGCCATCTCAGCAGCCCAGCCTTACTTACTGGAGAGGGCTGGGTGAACACAGGGCCAGGGCAGGGAGGTAATTAGGCAGGGAGTGGTGGTCAATGACGGGCTGCCCTGCACCCCGGGCCTCCAACCTCCAGCTGCTTTGTGCGTTGTGTGGACCACACAAAAGGGCTGATGAGGAGGCACGTTGACCTTCAGGCCTGGCACACACTTCCAAGTGTGTGTACAAAAAAACCTGCTGAGCCATTGGAGTTTCAGCTTCCCTGTACACTTCCCGTACACGTCTTTTTGCAGCAGTATGTATTGTGGGCAATTCTCCTAAACTTTTAAAATCTTTCAACCCCAAAGCTCCTTGTGGAGAATTCGTGGACTGAGGAGTGAATACAAATGAGGCATCACCAATTCGCCTCAGCTGCTGGTGAAGTTTTTCCCGAATCCTTCTCGTGCTGCTTTTTTGTTCCCGTTTTAAACTTTCATCCGCCCAATCTATCCTCTGCATTTGCTACACAACAGACTATGTTAGCAAATGGCTATGTCAACTTTGCGTCCCAGTGTGTGAAGTCCAATGCTGCACAGATACAGAGTAATCTTCGCGTGGAGAAGCAGAAGATGTATTACACTGCTGTTTGTATTGTTGTTGCCTAAAAGTAAATTCTCATGCACAATTGCGGAATGAATCATTTGATCTTTAGCATCAAATAAGTCGTTGTTGGCTGTGGCTGTGACATTGGAAAATTTATTTCCTCTTCGGTTATAAAGCTGGCCATGGGCGGACAAGCATCTCTCTTAGATGGGCCACATAAAGGCACAAGACCCAATAAAAGGAATGTCACAGGAAGTGCACTGAATGTCATTAATAATAAATCACAATTGTCTGAAACTGACCCAGCACCAAGTATGGACGTAGTGGAAAACCTCGAAGTAGAGGGAGAGCACCTCTATTTATGTCAATCACAGTCTTGAATCTGGCCTTTTATTACTACAAGAAGCAATTAACCTTTCAGAAAACAGTGTCACTCAAGCACAGACAAAAGAGCATTTTGGAGATGTTCAACAAATCCTGAGACAAATGACTTTGATAAGGTTGACATTAATGGTCAACCTGCAAAAATAAGAGTACAATTCACTTCCCTTTTACATTGTTCTTCAAATATCCTCTCAATCTTCACAATTGAGTCAGTCATGGTGGATCCTTCTTTTTTTATATACACCTTTTGTTTACAAGGTTGGCAATCTTAATTAGTTGAATAGTTATGACTGTATGTTTTCAGTTACAAATGACTAAATAATGTGATAGGTAATAATTTTGGATGCTTGGGAGGTGTTCAGTGAGGCATGAACTCGGCACAGTACCAATAAAGCAGCAAATGGTATTGTAGCTCAGCAGGAACTCCGCTCTTACCTCTATTTTTAAGTTGGCACAATAAGCATAACTGCCTCTGATCCAGGCAGTCTTTGAAGGGGAGAAAGATTTGAAGTACACGTGCATATGTATAAACACAAATCACATGCAAATACACAGCCATAAAAAGATACAATATAGATACTCATTTTCTAAAAGAACCAAACAAATACTTTTTTCCCTCTTCTTCTTTTTCTTTTTTTTTTTTTACTGAACAGCTGGACCCAGATGAAATTGGGTTTATTACACAGCTCATGTAAATAGATTTAAAACTATGCTGGGTGGAGCAGCAGGAGGGACAGCTCATAGAAGCAGGCAGCGAGCGTATTTTCGTTGAAGTGAATGTTTGCTGGCGAGGTCAGTGTGGAGGAATGTTTTTGGTTCTATGTGTCTTAATTGGAAGGCTTCCGGACCCCGGGGTTAGCACACCTGCTCATCTATCTGTGGCTGCAGTGGGAGTCTCCTTTATAAAAATTCAAAATGAGCCTAGAGGGTATTCAGGAAGTGTGTGTGTGCATGTGTGTGTGTGTGTGTGTGTGTGGGGGGGGGGGGGGGGGGGGGGGGGGGGGGGGGGGGGTGTGCATAGGCAAATGTTCCAAACATTCAAAGCAGCAAAGCAATTTGGATGCGACTGTTGTGTTTGGCTGGGGATCAAAAGATAAGAAAAGGTCCTGCACGCTGTTTGATGCTGAACTAGATGAAATCCAACATTTTTTTGTTAAAAGACACCATTTAAATCCCACAAGTACTTTCTTCAAGTCTGTAAACCAAAATGTTTGCTTCTTTAAATACCACAGGTCATTCGATTTGTACGCAGCAACAGATCAACGACTGAAATGATTGAAAAGACGATTTTTAATGCCTCTGAGTTTTTGAACAGGATACATTTAAAAATCAAAATCAAATGTATGCCTTTAGTGATAACTCGAGTAAAATAGATCAATCTAAAAAAGGGTGACTATTGAAACAGATAAAGTAAGGGCTAAAACTTATTGGTTGTGTTTTTGCTGCCTTCAATGTGCTGCTTTTGTGGTCGGTTGTAAAAGTATATGTCCAAAATATGAAGATCATTTTCAGGGTGAATGATTTTATTAAAAATATCCTAGTTATTGTTAACATATATTATTCTTAATCATATTGAAATCAATCACTTTTCTGTTTGAGCCAGTGCAGGTTTCCTTCCACAATCCCGAGACATCCACGTTTGGTTAATTGGTGATTCTAAATATGGATGTGTGAATGTGAGCATGAATGGTTGCCTCTCTCGCTCTCTCTGTTTATACTGTGACAGACTGGCAACCTGATCAGGGTGTACCGAGCCCCAAATGACAGCTGAAACAGGCTCCAGCCCCCCCACAAACTTTGTGAATGACTTAAGAATGTAGGTACATTCATAAACATAGTATGGCCTTTGAGTAGTGCTTAATTTTGCAGAATTTCATACAATACCACCAATACAATACAATATAAAAAATCAGTTCACTTTTTATATATTGTATGTGGTCTATGAGAACATTATAATTATCACTCATAAAATAATTTCAAACCTCTTAAAAAGTTTTAACTTGGAGCCAGTGATGCAGAATGAGAGAAAACTCTAACTGTACTGTGAAAAACGGATTTATTGGCTGTAATGCAGATTTAATAGCAAATCTTAACATGTGATTCTTAGTTAATGTATCTAAAAATTGTCTTTTCATAGGATACAAGAGACAAAACACAGGATCAATTTAACAGAGTTGTGGTTTATTATATTGTAATTGGTATTTATCTTTGCTATATCAGCTATTCATGGTTACAAATGAAGTGACCTTAGCTTTTTATTTCTTTTTTTATTTCTTTTTTTTCAAAAATGCACCTTCCCCTCAAGGCTGTTAGATTGTAGGCCATCTTCTAAATGTTAATCTCCTGCAGATGGTTTTAAAATGAACTGTCGAGTTTTTTGCTTTCAATTCTGACCCTGACTTTGGAAATCCTGGGTAGATTTATTGTTTTTGCCCGTGTTTTCTGTAGTGCTGTAGTGCAGGACCAACATGCTCTGATGCGATAGCTGTTGCCTGCAGGTTTATGGATGTTTTGGCCCTGCAGTCACCACTCCCTTAAAGAGGCTCTACTCTGAGAGATTAAGACTGCCAAACCTCCACCTCTGCCTTTCCTTTTAGAGTAATTACGCAATTCTGCCTCTCTGAGCGAAGAAGGAAAAAAGGCACTCAGATTCATTGAATGCTAATTCAAGCAGGAAATTCAAAGAAGATCTACATATTTTTTTTCACAATATACGTACAAGGACAGGGTAAAATTCAATAATAGCTAAATATTCTCAAGCAAAATATTGTTTAGATCTCACAAGGGCTTCTCCCCAACAAAACAAACCACTGCAAATAGGGTAGGTCTTTGAGGTCGGAGGAGACAACATGTCACGAGGCCTAGTTTTATTCCATTCTATTTATAATGGATGAGAAAGAGAGAGAGAAAAAAGCGCTGCACGGTCTGGCTGAGCCCTGGCAAATATTTTGGCATCTGGATGCTTAATATTTTATGAGATAAGTTGATGGAGTCTAGGTAGATGATGGACACCATGCAGAGTGCCACTGGTATTTATGTCTGGTAGTTATATATATCCTGATTTACTCCATGTTCTATGGCATGAGCTTGTCATAAGACAGTTCTCTACTCCTTTTTGAGATGCATAGAGGGGCAGAGAAAGCTAGTGGGCTGACTGAGGCAATTAGGTCTATTATTAGTACGACAGTGGAAGGATTGATGCGCACAATAGTCAGTGTGTAAGCAGAAAGCCTGGCTACGTGAAGGAAATTCTAATGGTGAGAATTTCCTAGATTATATGGGCCTTCATTAACATTTTCACACATGGCTGCCTAACAAATGAGAAAAGAGCCCTGGCGTACCAGCAGATTTATCACGTGCGCACAACAGCCCAGCTAGTTCCTTCTTCCTCTATACAGTGTAGACCAGACTCTGTAATGCTCTCACAGCAACATTAGCCGTGGGCACTTTGGGTTTTCTTAGCTTTTGAATAATTGGGGTGCAGGATCATGATATTGTCCCATGCTACATAAAACATAAAGGTACACAGGCCATTATTTCTATGGTAGGAGCTTCAGATAAACCGGCATTGTTCCTCACTGACAGGTTGCCCTGTCAGTGATGTCTGTCAGATTTTCCCAAATGAGGGAAGCAGGGACTTCACAACATTCTGGACTTATTCCTGTATATTCTCTTACTCCCTTAATTTGGCATGAATTGTCCCTGTTATGAACTGATACACAGGCAGGCCTCTTGCCTGCAGGGCAGGCCCACTTGAATTAACTGTGTTGCACACTTTACATTCTCTGCTCCCTGACATCTTGAGAAATGTTCCCTGGGATTTTTTTTCCCACAGAGAAGTTCATTAGAATGACAAATAGCATCCTGCCATAAAGTGGAAAACATCAACACGGCACAACAGAAACTGCGATCTGAGGAAAGTGACATGCAGGGAGGGAAATGAATTAGACTCCATTTGATTCTATGTGATATCAGTAGCCACGGCTTTGCCAGCCCATCGTTTCAAAGATTCTGCTGAATCACTCCTGTTTTCTGTAGTCGTTCTGCTTTTTCCATAGATTGGAGTTGCAGCGCTTTGTGCTTCTTCAACTTGGAAAGCCTGTGGGGCCTTTTCCATTAGCTTAGATCTAACATATTTGATTTAAGTTGATCATCTGGATAATATTGAGAGTTTCTCTTTGAAGAGTTGAGCCCAGCTCTCTAAGAGTGGTTTAATCTCCTCAATCTTGCCGTAGATGCCATGTCAGCAGCAGCTCGGGTTGGAGGTTGAGCAAAAAGGTCAAAGCTGTTGTCTCCACTCAGCTTGTATTGAGGATCGTTGTATGAACAACCTGTTGCTATGAAAAAGCCAGCAGCTTAGAGGGCTCTTCTACACTTCATCCTCTTCGTGGTTGCCCTGGCCCTCTGCCAGCGCAGCCCATCGTTTCAATAATGAACGTTTTAAAGAACAGCTTAGGCAAGTGCAAACCTACCTTATGTCCTTAAGACAAAAGGAGATATTGCCATGGACAGGGGGGCTAGAAATCAATTTCCCATTTGCCGCTTTAATTTCAGCAAGATGGGCGGAGAGATTAGGGCCGAAGGCACCTGTAAACCCACTCTCTGATGAGCTTTACCTGGGCCTGCTGCACTGCATGCCCTTACCCCCTGGCTAATTAAAGTTCTCAAATTGATCCACAAACAGCATGATACAGATCTGTCCTTAACCACCCTCTGCAACATGTCTCGTTGCGAAAAGTGTCCCATGACGGAAGCACAGTTTTGGTCGTTTCCTGACATCTTTGCTACTCTCCATTAGATTGCCCATTTGCCATAATAATGAACTTTATTCTTAAGACTGGACTAACTTAATTACACTTAAGCTTAAGTACAGGATTTTTTAGAATTTTATTGTCTGTCCACAACACACAACAAACACAATTTCTGCTATAGCTCCATGTAACATATGTTGTAGACATTTAAACATGGTTGTATGCAGAGATGCTTTTCATATCACCTCTCCTGTTCCTCCATCCCTCTCTGCAGAATGAGGGCCCTGTGAGAGCTATGCTGAGGTAGCACTACTATCACACTACTATAGACCTCTACACATTGTTGGGCAATGTATGAATCTGGCACAGCCCTGTCCCCTATTTGTTTGATTTAGAACTACAGGAATTGAGCACAGTTCAAAGAGCAGCATTTTCTGCTGTTTTTCATCGTCTTACTTTACAAAAGTTATCACGGACTTTAGTTGGTCTAGTTTCCTAGCTAGTGAAATTACATAATGGCCCATCTTAGTAGTCATGTGCTGAGTTATTTTTAGAAACCTGCATGTTGCCCTTCCCTCTTGTACAATGGTTGCCGGCTCCATTGTGGTGAATTTTTAACAAGAGCCTTTTCCTAAGCCCCTCGGAGGAGTTAATTAAAGTGATAGAGGCTAGAGCTGATGAGCCACACCACCCTGACCTTGAGGCTCTGGTTTCTCCACCTCTCCACAATTATACCTGCATAATCAGGATACACTTGTGCACACACACTCTCATGTATGTACGCACACATAGACATAATTGAGTCAGCCCAGAGGACCCCTACTCTTAATCCTGCCAGTCCCAGAGCTATGTGAATCACCGTGGAAAAGCAACAGTTTTACCATGTAAAGACAATATCACAAGGGGCAGTTACACTATTTTGTAAAGACAATTTTTTGTATTTTCCAGCAGTGTCCAGTATTTGTATGCATGTGTTCAGATTTTCTGTTCTCTCCATGTCTGGCTTTTCTTCTTTCTACCTCTCGCTCACCTTTTCCCCGACTTTACTCAGCCTTTCTCTGTGTCTGACTGTCTACGGCAGACAGTATGGCCTCTGTGCAAAACAGGAGACGACTCGGTATTTGGTGATGGGGTGCATGCAAATGATCCCTCTGTCAAGGCTGCTTATTCTAATATGACAGCGTAGTGAGTTATCTGGTCCGCTCTATATTGGCAACCAGATCTGCAGCTGCCAACTAGAGGGTAGAGGAGCTCAAATGTTTGTGTGTGTGTGTGTTTGTGTGTGCGCGTGTGTGCCATCAAGCCAGACAGTCCGAGACAGGGAATAGATGAAGACATGCAAGAGAGAGAAGCCAGCCAAGACAGGCATCATATAAGCAGAGGATAGGAAGATGACTATGAGCGAGAGACAGAGTGTCTTCCCAGCCCTGTCCCCTCCCCACCCGTCCTACTCCTCCAGTGTTAGTGCTGTTTAGTAGAGCTGTCTCTTTCAAGAACGCCATTGAGACATGAATAAAGAGAAAATGAGGAAAAAAATGTTTTGGCGAGAATGGGGTGTCACAGCAGATAAGCATCACGAGCTGCTCCATATTTATTATGTGCAACAATTTGACTTACCAGAGAATTTAGATTAATAACATTGGGCCCCGGGAAGTAATTTCCTTTTTGCGAAAGTGATTTACATGGCGCATCGCTAAGAGAACAGCTCTCGCAGGCCTTTTTGTTGTGTCAGCTAAAAATAATGACATTTAAAGTACCAACCAAGGTTAATAGGCTTCCTCTATGGTTATGAACTTTTTGTGCCTGGCCCTCCCTTTGTTCTCCCTATGAATCAACCCACTGCTTTTATAGTTACAACATTCACACTCACAGTAAACCACCCATCTCCTCTTTTCCATCACCTCCCTTGGACACTGTTCTGCCCCTACAGCGATCCCCTTTTCAAAATGGATGTTCCTCTAAATCGTAAGGGAGTTATTTTTAGTGTACAGTTACGGCTTAGCTTTGCAACAGACACTGGAAAGACTTTTGGACCATTACCTGCGATATTGGTGTAATCACTGTGCCGTGGTCCAGTTGAGCAAATGATTACTCATTTTCTGGGAAGAAAACTGCTAAACTAAATATTTCTACAAGCAGGTGCCAAAATGGTTTATTTAAATAACACCTTTTCTTGGTAAAACACAACTTTTACAGAGGTTTGGTGCAGTTATTAGATGTGGGTATATGTAAGCTCTTCTTTGCCTTTTCAAGGTTTGCTATCTCTCTGGCCATTTCTGACTCAAAGCCTCAAAGAAGCGTATGTAGTATGCTGTACAGATGGAAGCTCTGGAAATGTACTATGTGTAGTGGATGCAACTCCTACATCACTTTAGGCTGTATTCGTGGTTGGATTGGGGTAGTGGGCGGTCAGGTGCTGGGGGCTGCTAAACCTCTCTATCTCCGGTGGTAAAGCTGTTGCTTGGGCAAGACCTGCCCACTCCTGTACTCTCCCATATTTTGTATAGATCTATTTTTGATGTCAGGTCCCTCCCCATGTTGGGCAGGTGTTTTTAATGAGGTGCGCCCAACATCCTAGGCAGTCTGCAGGAGGGTAGAGTTATTGATAAATCATTAACGTTGGTAGAGGAGGTGTGGAGGAGTTGCAGCTTGCTCTCCTCTGGAGAGCTGTCTTACTCCTGAATATTTCATCGACACACAGATGTGCTGCTGTCTGTGTAACTGCTCATGACTCCTCAGCTCTGTGCGATTACATAGCATTGGATAGTAATCCCCTCTCCTCATCCACTAGATAAATCAAAAGCCAGTTTGATAAAGGAATTTCTGCCCACATCTTGTCCCAGCAGCCACCTCTGCTTACCTCAGAACCCCTCCCACACTTTGCTATAGTGTATGTGAAGAAGGGCAGCTGCCTACAACACATGCCCCACGATAGGGAGGAAAAACCAAACAAGTCTGTGTCTCATAACAGAAAGAGGTGTATTGCAAGTTTTACCCAGCTGTGGCTATGCAGTACTTCTAATGCTGCAATTCCATTAAACTTATCTCCAGTGGGGGAGACAGAGAAATGACTGCTGAGTCAGACCAGAAGGGGCCAGGGATTACTTATTCCCCATGTCATCTGTACAGAAGCGTGTAGTTCATATGCTGTCCTTATCCCCTGCTTCCCTCTCACAAGTGCTTACTCTCCTGTGATGCCATCCTCAGTACACCCATTTGTCTCGACTGTGTAACACTGCCACCTCCTGTCTGGGAGCTCTGGGGTGCCAGCAGGCATGGCCAAAGCACCCGCAGCTTACATCCAATGTGGGCGGAGGAAAAGAGAAAATAGAAGGAGGGGTAGAACTGATAGAAAAGGAACGAGAAGGATAGGATGGAAACAGAGCAATAAGGGAGAGAAAGAGAGAAGAAGAGATCCCAGAGCTCACCCAGCCCTGATCAAAGAGCCGTCTCCCTAATCCTCCAGATTCAGCAGTCAGCCAGTTTCTGAGCATTTCCAGTTGCCGACAGAAAGTAAAGGAAAAACACTTGCGGCTAAAGTGCCCTGGAGTGATGCTATTTTTAATTTTTCAAAAAGGCAAAAAGTGGGACCCCCTACTGGGGGTATGCGCAACGACCAGGCAAAATTAGAAGAACAAAGTACATGAAAGCAGCAAAAAAGGTATTCTTATAAAGACCAAACTGTCTCAGTGTACAACTGTAGGTTTAAAGCAGCAGTTACTAAGTGTATTTAAAAGCAATATGGGCATGGTTTTGTGTTGCCAAAACTTGGTGTAAAGATATACTGTTATGGGTGGTTATACAGCTCTGAAAAGTGTCACTACTACCCTGTAACATAATACACACACAAACTGAAGCTTAAAAATTATATACACCCTGGATTTTTGCAGTCTACATATTCCTATACTAAAACACAAAGCTAAACATAAAGACCTTCCAAAAGTATGATATACTTAGGGACAGGTGTGCCTAATGAACTGCAACTAAGTGCTTTTGATTATGTGTAAATCATATATCCAGTGGAAATGTATTTCCTATGACCCCTTTACCTACAAATAATCTGTTCTGGTGCGTCAGCCTTCCAAAGACTATAAATGAGAATCTCCAAGGCTGTAACACTGTATTCAGTAGAATTATAATGGCAAAGAGTTAATGGAAAAAAGACGAGAACTGGATGAATGCATTCTCGGATGGAGATGGAAAAAAAAGTGAGACTGGGTGGAAGGAAATAATGAATGAACCAAGGAAAGGGGCAAGGAAAAGAACGAGGAATGGGCTGAACAGGAGGCTGTAAATCAAGAGAGGGACTCGGGATGGAGGGAGAGGTGAGGTCAGTCAGATGGAGAAAGAGGGAGGAGATTTGGCCAGCAGCAGTAGAGGAGGAAGGGATAAAAATGCGTGGTGAGGTAATGGCAGTGATGAATAGCCCACGGCTGATCAGTAGAAGCCAGGTTTATGTTTGAAGATTAGATTTTAATACAGCGCTTTGGCTTCACTCTGGTTGCAAAATAATCACAGGGGATAAAAGCAAATGAGGAATTATTTCATACAACACAAACAAATGATTTCAGACAGGTGATTGTGTTAGTTTGCCCCTGATGAGAAGAGCCTTCAGACCCTCACTGTGTTTAGGTTACAGGAAATAATTTGAGAGCAAGTTAGTTTGACATCTAAAAAATAAGGGGCCACTGAAGTCCCATGAAGTAATTTTATTTTTTAATCTTGCGTTTATAACTTGTTCTCACAGGGAGGAAACTTTTTTACATACGATAAATCATTGCTTTCCTCCCCACGCTCCCCAACCAGTTGAAGCAGGTGGCTGGGACTTCTTGCTAAATGGGAGTTTTTCCTTCTCACTGTCACCAAGTGCTTGATCGTTGGGGTTTTCCCTCTCTTTAGCTTAAAGACCTTACAGAGAGCCTTGAGGCAACAGTTTTTGAACTGAACTGAATTGCACAATAACTAAAGATTCTACCTTATGGGACTTTAAAGACTCTGTACAATTATGTCAAGTACCTCATAGCTGTAAACCTATAAAAACCTAATCGTTATTTCGCATCCCATCCATGTTCAAAGTGGAGAACTCAAATTAAATGGATCATTTTAATAAGTTAACAGTAACATGAACAGCAGATTGACAGCCATTTCAAGAATTGTGTTGTTTGTGTTTATTGGATTTGTTATGTCTTAATGTTTCAGTTTGGTTGCTTAGGAATAGACATGGCCATTAATGGGCTTGTTACCATGGCTGAAAGCAACTGATACAGAAGCTGCTGCATGTGTAGACATGAGACTAGACTGCAATTATGTGAATGAGATGTTCATGAATGGATTTCACTTGCGTGCTCAGGACTGAATTGCCATTGTCTATCATTTTCCTTGTGTCTAGCTAGATTTGCTGAGGTGCCCAAAATGTAAATGCATGCAGATATTCGTATCAGAGGCCTGATAAGATGTGTAACGTGATTCTTAGTTACTGCATGTAAGCCTGTCTTGTATATGCATGCGCGTGCCTGTGTGTGTCTGATTGTGAATGCATGTGTCTGTGTGTAATCCTGACCATTAGCGGTGAAGATTCAGCTCGTCGTCTTACCAGCCATCCCGGTGGCCAGTGGGGGGACTAAAATAGTACCCTGTCTGTTGCCAAGGTTACAACATTGACAACATGATGTGGCCATTCATTCTCAATACTGTATCTCGCTGGCCTTCTGTGAGAAAGTGGCTGCTAATCTTAGCCCTCAATCTACCCGCCTGTCAATGTGAAGAGAGCAGCAGCCGAGGTATGGGATGAAGGGAGTTGGGTCAGCACCGTCGCCTCACATTGCGTTCCACTCATCAGCGGCCCCCCTCCGCCATGCACCGCCACCACGCAGCTTCTCTCCAGGCGGTGCGTGTTCCCTCAGCTTGCAGATAAAAGCCATTGGTCTCCCTCTCCTGCCAGTGTGTGATGGGTGAAAATCAGAGCTGTTTCTATGCAGACCCATGTGTCACTTTTCCTCATTGCAGGTACACTGTGGCTTGAGGAGGAAAGAAGGGTTGAATGGCAACCAGATGGTAGTCACAATAAAACTCTAATTGAAAGATATGTTATCGTGACTACTTCAAGCTGAGGAAAGTGGTATCAAAGAGACATTCGTGCTAAGGAAAAAAAAGAGAGAAGAAAGGGAACCTCTTTTAATTAAAAAACAGTGCTCAAAGGGGCGACCAAAAGTTGAAACTGGAGGCATGTTTGGCATGAATAAGTTGGCCCTCTCCTTTGTGTGGTGACACTGACAAATAGAGCTCCGTGTGTGAAAAGGAGACTTATCTTTGATGGGTAATGGATTCAAAGTCATGGAGATGAACGTGCTCTTTGAGGTTCAGAAGGCTTTAGTTGAAGACATATTATCTCACTCCGACAAATGGAAGTGGCACTGTCGCATGGCGCCATCCCCGCGACTTGATTCGTCAAACGGCGAGTGTGATGTCTCTCTAGGCACAGCTGTACTGCAGTTGGTTCTGAGGTATTGTTATTGTGATAGCAGTTTATTTGTACATGCTGGTCATCCGAACTTGTGTTCTTTATGGTCAAGTTGTGTAATAGCCTGTGTAGCACACCTACGAGTCCCAGGCAGACAGAGAATTGATTTTTGTTGTATACACATTTCTAAGGCAAACTTACAATACAGTGAGTATGCTGCTGATGTTGTTCCAAGTCAACAGTTGCCCTAGCTGAGGACACCTGCAGGCTACTAGTGGCCAGATGCATGGATATTTAACCGGTTCTTTGTGCTGAACCTTTGTGTTTTTATGACAGACACAGTTTTCAAGATGTGCACAAACCCATTTCTGCTCAATTGCTCCCAGCGGCGGCTCCAAATAGATTTAGCAATGATACTGCGAGAGGGGAGACGGGGAGATGGCGTGAGAGAGGAGAGAGAGACATAGAGAACAATAAGAAAGCAGGAAGGGAGAGTGAAAAAGAAAAGGGGAAAAAAAAAGTCTGAAAATGAGCTAGAATGGGATTTTTGCAGTTCAGTTAAGAAAGGCTTTGAATGTATTTGAATCACAGACTTGATCTGCCAGCAGCCTATTTTTATTAGCTGCTTGACAGTGCAGCATAGTGTTGGGATTACAACCAGTGCCTGTGTTATTCAGGGTTCCTCACAGCTAAATTTGTATTTGAGCATTCCTAGCACGTCTAGGCACCCTCCTAGAACACTTTAATGCCTCTCTAGAATCTTTTTTTTGTTGTTGTTTATTTTCAAACTGCATAATTTTAGTGTCATGGGTCACATATTAGGAAACAAACATGGCGGCAATTAGAAATGCTTATCTTGTTCTGTTTCTTCTCCTCGATTTAAAAGAGTCATTCCTCATCCTAATATCTTGAGAGAATGGAGCAAAAATTCAAATGAGTTCTTTTATTACCGGCAATTTTAAAGCTAGGATTTGACATTGTTCAAACTCTTAATTGAAAAGAAATGTATCACATCCTCTTGAGTGGTGTACATCATATCCTTCCTCCATCCCCTGTGCGCTAGTTTATGTTATCTGTGGCTAATTTATGCCACACTTAATTTGGCCTTGATTGTAAATGTCCGGGGTGAGATGAGAGGCTTGTCGCTATTGTGCCTGTGCCTGAGCCGTACATGGTCTCGCAGGATTAGATGATTTTAAATTTCAACTGCGGTTTTTAAATGAGCATCTCTCTCATCAGATGAAAACCTCTTTATCATTGTGACAGTTTTTCCCATCTGCCTCTTCTCCCTCTGAGTAGAATCAGAGACAAGGATTTTAGTGTTTACACCCAGAGTGAAACATAAAATATTTTACAGGAAGGCAGAGATGTGTCCGCTCTGCCATTATTGTTGACAGCAGTTGCTTTGAGCAGTTTTTTTAAGCATTCCTTATTGCTGGCATTTGGTGAACAAATGCAGTGGATTTGTTGTAATTAAACCAGGGCTTGGCTTGGACTTGGAGAAAGATGCAGTAAAGACAACAGTTTATTTAGAATAAACCCCCCAGCTCCTGGGAGCTTCACAGGGGAACCTCCACACTCTAAATCTAGTTGCACGAACATATGAGGGGATAAAGTGGCTCTATTAAATTTGTTGACTCCTAAGATCCTCTCTGAAGCTGCAGCGTATTGCATTTGTTGGCGCTTCCATCCCTGCTAGGCTTCTCCACAGCTTCTGGGATTGAATCAGACAGTGCCCAGATCCTCACCATTGCATGAGATGAACACTATTGAATTGCTTGGCTTGTAGATCCACAATTCTAACTTCTTTAGACTATATTGAATTTACCATCCTGTGCAATCAATAATACTAAGTTTTGCAGGCAGTATTGAACTCTATCCTCACACATCTACTTGGTGGTTGGTTTCTCCCCGATTGCTCTGGAATCTGCAGGCTGTCACGTACAGAAGAACTGATTCAGAGTTGGCTTTTTAAAACAAGCTTCATAAAGCCATAGGAACATTGCAGATTTAGCCACTCAGTAAAACAAAAGGAGTGTGCACCTGCTTAACTTGTAGTTCAAAAAATAAAAGTAGTCACATTCTGGCTTTAGCAAGAACGAGGGTAGGATGATATTTATCAAGGTTTGTTGCAGTGCAGATATCGAGAACAAATGTACTTTTTTCCTATATGTAAAATAACTTAATTACTTTGATAATCCAAAATGGCTTCCGGTGTCAAAAAAGACACTTTCTGGAACATTATTCTGTCCTCTGAAAGTCTGTCCATGATAGCAGTAGGCCTAGAGGGCAACAACAGCATAGCTGTGCAATGCTGTGGCATTCAGTGCATTGCGATTCACCATTGCCCCCTTGGGTAATGAAAGGCCTAATAAATGAATCCATCAGAGTGTCTGTGTGTTGCTCTCTGTGTGTATCTGGGATGCAGTCAGGCCCAGACGTGCCCAGTCTCCGGGCACACAGAGGAAAGGGATGCCATTGCTGGCAGAACTGATGAATGGGTGGCATGCCGCACCATGACAAAGACGAATGTGACAGCCCCCATCTCCCAAAAGGGAGGCGGTACTCAACTACCAAGGGGAGATCATGTGATGCTGACCACCTCCCTTTCCTAGTTACATTCCCTACTGGCTGTGCCCAAGGTGGGGGAAGAACCAGAGTAAGGAAGAATATCAAACTAAATCCTACCAAATGACTTCTTCCCTTATGTTCTTCTTATCAAGCATGGTGTACAAAAGTAATCATAAAGTCAAAAGATGTGGGCCACGATACAGTGTATTCATTACTTTCTGTCAAGTAAATGATGGAAATAACAAACGCTTCTTTAAACTATAAGTGCAGCATTTAATCATGACTCTCGACAAAACAACAGGCTTAAACAAACACAAGGGAATTCATCAATAAATCTTCCTCGACCAGAATTGATGCCACAATCTGTGCGAGATAGTAAACAATGGAAGGCCCGAAGCTCTATTTGGTTTTCAGCATTATTAGAGGTGGGAGGAAATTAAAGACTGCAGATCAATATCAATATTTGTTTTATATTACTCAGGTGTCCTTTGATTGCCTGCATGAGTGAGCGACTTGGAGTCTGATTTTGGTGTCTCTATCCGATAACTACTACGGTCTATTAGGCGGATCACTTATACTTAAAATGAAGAGGTTCTCGTACTTGTCCAAGTGCTTTTCAGTAATCACTTCTGTTAGAGGGCAGCTTATTATCATCAGATCTCAATGTGGGAAAAGGGTTATTGTAAAGAAAAATCTTCAGTGTTAATTGTAATTGCAAGTCAGTTTAAGATGCCATAATAGTCTAGTGTCCTACACAAGCATATGCATATATCTACCTAAATATATGGAGAGAGAATTATCCAAACAAAAGTGTTGCACTTTAATTGAGGAAAACCTCCTTGACCTCACTTCCAAACTCCTTAATAGATAGAGTCATTTTCCTTGTGGCAAGGAAGGGATGTGGGGGTCGGTTAACTATCCCCCTAAGATGGACCTTTGGTAAGAGAGAGAGAAGCAGTAAGTCAATGGGAAACTGAGATGATTAAGAGGCTTTCACTGTTAACAGAAGAGCAAGGATTGGTTTCTATTGCACCCTCCTCTTTTCATGGCCTGGTCTAGTGGACAGGCTGGTGCTACACGCTGAACAGAGCCAAGACTTGCCTATTAATAGACTATTGAGTGCTATTGATCCTTGGCTCGTGTGACACACAAGCTACAATGAGCCATAGATCCCAGTAAAGAGCCGTGCCTTTCTTTTCACTTTACCACAATTGCATATGATTATAGGAGTCTGAAGATCAGTCAGAGAGGCCTATCTCTCTGTAACGACGACCAGAAGTGTGATGGTACCCTTGCTAAAAGCCGACTGCAATTTGGAAACTTTTGTCACAAATACAAAAGCTCTTGAACAAAATGGCCACAATCGAGACCCGGCTTTGCCTAGAGTGAATGCTGCCTCTCCATAATTTAATGGATATTTTGTGTGTGTGTGTGTGTTTTGGGGTTGTTGTTTTTTTTGTATAAACCACTCAAACATGGGATATGTTTCACAAAGTGAAGATGCTTTCTCTTTGCATTCAAGGTGAGAACAACTCCAAAAAGCTGCTATACAATTACGGATAAATTAGAGGGATAATGATGAGGGGGAATGGTGGTTATATCAATAACCCCTCTAATGGTCAATTCCAGAATGCTGTCTGCTGTGTGCTAGATTTAGTGTAATGGATAAGGTGCCTGTTTAGCAGAGGCTTACTTGTCGCCAAACGAGGGAACAAACCTCAAATAGCCAAATTAAAAACTGAATAATAGATGAGCGATGCCAGGATGAGAGAGAGAAGAGGAGACAGCTGTAATTTCTACTCCTGAAAAAAAGAGAAGCCTTGGCATGCAATTGTTGATAATTTATAAGGGCACCGAAGAGAAATAGAGACAACAGGAGATATACAAAGTGATGTAAGAATCACCTTTACTGAAAGGCACTTAACAGTTGTTATAACACGTGGAAACACTGGAAAATCTTCCAAACATTGTAAATACTGTTTTGATTAACATTGATTGCCACTTTGTGTGAAAGACGGCCTCTTTTCGTGGGTTTTATCATTTTTTGCAGGAGCAGCAGTCTTGAATTGATGCAAACTTTTATTCTTTGTTGAAAAAACAAGGAGCGAGTTTGTTTTGGCAAAGATTTGTGCCAAATTGTTGAGTGAATGATTAACAAAAATGTGCAAATTGTTTGCTGTTCACAGGGTATCATTTTCAATCTGCATATGAAAGGCAAGAGCCTTTGAGTGCAAGAACTGTTCAATACTCTCATTCGCTTCCCAGAACACTGTGCCTGAGTGAAATTTTGACCTCTGTTCAAAGGCACTCCCAGTACCTGTGGAGTGGGCTGAAAATGCAAGAGGGATGCCACAAATTGTACCAACTATGAGTAATGCATACAAAAAATTGTTTCCAGTATAAGAAAATGTTGCACCTAGTACAAGTAGTATACAGTAGCATTAAAAAAGAAGGGATTGTGCACTGCTACATAGTTGCCATCAAGACCTTTAATATCAGGAACTGGATTTATGTAACTCATGTTCCAGGTGTGTTTCACCTTGCTGGTTTTCCAATAGTCACGATTTTTTCTGTGCACCTGCAAGGAGGAAGAAAGCAGGATTTCCCTGCTTGCCGACTGGTGATGCAAGCTGATATGAGTGGGGGCTTTATGATCACAGAATAGCCTCTGTGGTGAAGAGGTGAAACTATTACTGCACCATTGAGTGCAGGTCATTTGCCACCGCCACCTGGCCCTCTGATCACTCCTTGGAAAGGGCTATTCACAGTTTTCTGTGACATGTGACTGCTCAGAGACCCTGGAGGGCAAAACGCTGTTCCAATAGGCCGGCTGGCCAACACTGGACACTCCAAAGAACAGACACAGGCCTGTCAATTTTCCATCTGTTTGAGGCTGGGAATACTTAGATCATCTTTCAAGAAAAGAAAAGAAAAGAAAAGCTGGAAGTTCTGGGCAGTTGTGATCCACATACAGCCCTACGTATAATATTCCAATCACTAAAAATAGCATTCCTGCTACAGATCCCCTTAAGGCACCTACAGGACTGTAAGATTTTAGCAATCATAAGTTTATTGCAACCCACACTGGATCTAATAAACTTGTCTACAATATCAAGTTTGATATACATTGCACAATGACAAAACCTTATAAATCACTGGCTAGAACACATGGCTTCAATTCCACCGCTATGTGTTTCAGTGCTGGGTCCCACTGGAGCGGTCATAATAACAGCTGAAGGATGCGTTCAAACAAACAAGACGTCTGCTGCCACAACTAGATTTTCTCCTTTGTTGAAATCTCAAATATTTATTTTGCATACTTTATCTCCATCTTTGCATTTGTCTGTGGGTTTTGATCACTGTGTCATTTCATGCATTTGTTAATAGACTTAGGACAGTCCAGTAGTCATATACTGAAATTGTGATTCCAATATTATTTGGTCTTTATATATTAATCATTGTTTATATTCTATGGCCAAAAATCACGCAATATATACATGTAGGAAAGATGAAGTCGAAATTGTTGTTTTTTCATTAACAAGGCCATTAAATTTGCCACAAAACTTTTGCTGCTCACTGTTGTGTAACAATTTGCAGTGATATTTTCCTTTAAAATGAAGCCAGTGTGGTAGTCCTAAAAAAACCAAAATTTGTTAAGTGACAACTTAAGCCTGGATCCAAAGGAGTCATTCCCTGTAGACTCCCATGTTAAAATGACTAGTTTTACATCAGAAATAATGAAGTTCATAGCCTAATACAAACACACAGTCCTAAGATTCAGGGCTTCAGAACAAACCAATGGGGGATGTCAAGCTGACTACATCAGTCTTTTCTGTACAGTGTATGGTGGAAATGTGTGAAATGCTCTGGAGAAGGAACAGTCAGTACAGTTTTGGGCTGCATTTGTCTTGCAGGGTTTACAGATATGTGTTTGCATTCACTTTAGCTGTGAACAATACAAGTAAAAATAACCACTGCCACAACTAGAAATAACTTGTGAGCACTGGAAAAAGCTGACTGGCCATTCATTTAAAGATGTGATGTGATGAAAACAATAAATACAAGATGGACTAGTCACATCCCCTGATTCTCAGATTTTTCAGAAAATATTTTGTAAAATTAAACGTTAAAATAATTTTAAAAAACCTTCTCATGTCGGTGATTATCCTCAAAACTCTGAATATTTTCCAAGTCAAATCCTTGTCATATATTCAGACTTTTTTTAAAAGTAGGAGGTCATGTTTTACAACAGGAATTTAAGGTTTCTATCCCAGACCTAGACCTTCTGTTTGAGAGCCCTGCCTTCATGTAACTTCCCCTCTCAAGTTAGAGGAAGTATTTCAGATTCTATGTGCTGATGGTAGAAAGCTGGCTACCGCTACAAAGGAGTATAAAATCCGAAATACCTTCAACTGATGATTGGATTCGTGAGTTTTGACACTGCACAGTGAAGCACCATGTTTTTTTTAAGGGAAACGTCAAACTTGCACTCGCCTGTACAAATATTCCATAACTCTTTCACAAGTTGCACGTTGTAAACCACAGAACAAAGAAAGGAGTGTGTAATGTATGATTCAAGGATGGTAATGTTGTTTTCAGACCCATGTAAAATTTATTTGAATTGGTTTATATAGTACATCGATCCATGTTCTTGTTTTTATACTTTTATGTTCTGTACATGTTTACATCGTGTCATGTTTAAATGGGACGCTATCTCATCAAAGTTTCAGTGCTGTTTGAAGAGCTTGAGAGGAAAGGTTTGTAATGGAGAGGCACTGAGATGGGATCTCAGCAGCATGTTGGTGAAGAAGGCCTGCTGGCTTGCCAGCTCATACACACAGATGGACGGTGTGTCAAGGGAATCTCACACACACTGATCAGAGGCTCCCCTCCCGTCCCGCAATGGGAGGAAATGGGACTGAACGAGAGGAGGAAGAGCAAGAAAAGGAGTTAATCACCGCACTAATGCTGCACTTCATCATCGTTTCCTGAGCCCGCCTGCTCACCCTCACTGCCAGCGCTTGACTGTCTACACAGCGCCCCCTGGTTTTACTTTTAACTATGGCAGTGTTTAATCCCTCAGTTTGCTCATCACTTAGAGTGAGTGGAGCTCAAGTAGGATAGCATGTTTATGGAAGAGACACGCAAAGCACCAAATGAAAGTTGTTGATCCTTGAAGGTGATTCAAGTGGATGCCGATAGGGAGAGGATTTGGACAGACCTTGGCTGTTGTGCAACTGATATTTATGCAGGGCAGAATACTTTTCGTGCTTTTCCATGCATGCATTTGACACTGGTCCTTTGAGAAAGAATATTTATTTTTGAAAAGGCCCACATGTGGTGTGCTGACCCTGTGCTATGCATGAGCCTGCGTGACAAGTATGTGTGCACAAGTACAGACATATATTTTTAGAAGTGCACTTGTCTTAGTGTGTGTTTAAGTGCATGTAATATGCATGCTGTGCCCAGAGATGAATCTGAGGCCGACAGTGAAGGTGAGTAAGTTTAAGCAGGCTGCTCCTTTGGGTTTTTGTTCCATTGACAGTTACAAACAGGATCTTAGGAAGTGCTGCTGCGCATGCCCGACTACAGGGTTGGCCACTAAAACATACGGCCAAGTGCAACGTGCATAACTCATAGTCTTGCTGCCACATCCGTCCCACTGCCCCAGCAGGCACTCTCAGACTATATCAACCACCACAGCCTCTTAAACCCATTTAAGTCTGCTGGATAAAACACTGTAAGTCGCCATTCATGCCCAAGGTAATGCACAAATCCTGTCTTTGTCTTTGACAAATGCAACTACTTACATATACCTCAGTTGAGATCTTTGCGAAATTCGTGTGCTGTATAGCTAACGCTACCAATCTGTCTTTTATTTTGCTTTAAAAGCCAAAATGTTTGCTGTTATTTTCACAGTTTGTGATAAAATAGCCTCCAAAGAAAAACAACTGTCATAATCCTCTATTACTTTCAGTTATTCCAAAACAAAGTTTCGTCTTATGTTTACTTGGCTTTTCGGCACATCAGCTTACCTGACTGGTTCTAATCTACTACATTGCATATGTGCAGAAGGGTAAGAGTCTGCTTTTCTAAATTTTAAAGCTAACATGCCATACAAGTGACAGTATAAAGGAACAAAGACTGTCTTTTAAGATCTGTCCATACAGTAGGCGTTAGCACGGCTGCAGCGTGGTATGTTGTGACGGCGTTGTGCGTGTGTGTGTGTGACTGTGAGTGATAGAGTGACAGCCACATGACAGGACTGAGCTGTGATCACAGCTCTGTTGAGGAGACACCGTTGGCAGTGCTTGGCTGGATGCCTGTCAGTTTGTCTATCTGTCTGCTTTCTGGTCATACCGTAGGTACACATACACAATGACACACTTTAACATACCTGGATTTAGGCTTAATGGGCTCCTGTCTTTCATACCCACATTTCCACACAAACACAGTCAACAGACTCGTGGTGAAGATGCCACGGTGCAATGATTTCAGCTGTGGTTCCACATCACCTCCTGCTGATGGTGGTAATTAATTGATGAATGAGGTCAGATCGGAGATATCCAGGCACATCTCTATTCGGTTACAACCCCATCTCATCCCTGAGCTCACCTCTCTGCCACCCCCAAGTTGTTTTCTTAATGCGCAGTGCACCACATTCCCTCTGTGCTCATCTGCATAAGACCTTGGGATGAATGTTAACGATGTTTAATTAGACAAGACGTGGGATGGATGAGTGGATGGAGGCAGTGAGGCCAGGGTGGTGCTGCCCCCCGTTGGGGGGAGAGAACACATAAAACTCGCATAGAAACCGGTAAGCATGTACACACACATGCACTTGATGAACAATAAATGACCATTAAAAGGCCAAAAGCTACAGCTGAACATGACCTTACATGCGATTGGTGCATTCTAAGTTGTGCTACGAGCTCCCCATTCCATATTTCACTAACATCAAGGACATAGACCCCTCGTTGTTTAATGCAATATAAATGAAGCATTTCTAAATGCAGTATATTTCGAGGATATTATGTCGTGGGTAGTAACTGCCATTTATAGTAAATCTAATTAACCAAACTTTTATTTCTCACAGGGTTTCTGTTTGGAGTCAACTCTTTACTTGTAAAATGAATTAGCCCAACATTCAGTATTTCTGGAAATTTCTTCCTGAATTCCCTGACTCTGTTTGGAGACTTTCTAAAGTAATGTATAATTACTTAAACAGAGGGTTAATTGATAGAGTAGTGATACCATACAAAATGTTATTAGCTTTACCTTTTTGGGACTAATTAAACTCCAGCTTATTAAAATTTCTGGTCCACAATTGCTTGACTGAACATTGGGATCAATGCTAGGTGAGAGCACTGCGATCCATGCCTGAGGCCAGGAGGCTGGCTTCTCATGCTTATCTAAGACACTGAGAAAACGTTCCTGTCCCAGCTCGCTCTGTATAAACATTTCCACTACACTGATCTGTGAAAGAACATCAGGAAGCAGCTTACTGTAGGGTAATCCAGTAAATGATCGGCGTGTCATTTCGACTGTACAGCCATTGCCGAGATAAGGGGATGCAGATGTTTTCTCGCTAGCTGTTCCCCGATGAGGTGTCATTATCCAAGCTTGGTCTCAGACCTGCTGTTTTCAGCCCATCTCCTCAACTGGGTGACTGACTGTGGACTGGATGCAAAGGCACACTCACACGTGCACTTTGTGTCTATTGCTCTCTGCTGTCTCCTCCAGGCTTGTGCTTATCTTGTGGTCACGGCCAGACAGAGACACCTGCGAATGCTGTGGATTAGCATGCTGCCTGGGGTAAAGCATTTAATGTGTGCCCCAAGGATCTTGGGCTGAAGGCAGGCTGACTTGTGAGGCTGACGCAAACTCAACGGAGGCATCTTAGGGTCTAGGCTAGGATCGATGACTTCTCAAAGCTGCGACATAAAGCATTTGATGAAACGGCCATTTGAGAGACACGAGTAAACACGCTTTGATTACAACAGAGAAAAGGGGAAATTGTGTTTGTTCTCTTAAAAGTCGGGCTTAAACAACAACAAGACTGCTTGTTCTCCTTTGTGTTGGAGATGCCATGTTAAATCTCCACTCTTAATTAATTTGGAGAGCGCAGAGAGGGAGCGTTTGTCACCCCTGCTCTTGCCTGTTAGTGCTATTTGTCTCTGGGTGACCTTTGATTTCACACTGCATTGGTTTTCTCCTGTTATGGACAAGATGCGGTTTTTGCTGACAACAGAGGAAACCTTATCTTTTAAATAAGTAATTCCTCAACTGCTCAGTGAGTCCACCAGCAGCAAAATATTGGGATTGCGGAAAAGGCGAGCACAGAAGCTCACTGGGGAAAAGATCTCCTCTCTGTGTATGCTGTATATATACCTTTGCCTTAGTCATTAAAAATTCCACAACAACAAAGTGTTTGCAAAAGGCTTTCTACACAATAGTATATAGGTTTCTGTGTGAGAGTGTATGAACAGCCTTTGGCTTGGCATCTGCTCTGTATGCGAGAGGGGCAGGTTTATCGTTGTATTGTTGAGGGGTTTAGGCAGTGACACAATAGCCCCAGCCAGGCCTTCTTGGCACCAGCTGTGGCCCAAAGCTTTAGGCTTTTGGGAAGAGAACATTGATTGGGGTGATGGTTGGAGTGACTGAGAGGTGGGACGGATGAGGGAATTGCAAGGGGATGGATGTGTTGGCACTTGGCTCTGTGGGTTCTGGCTGGGTGCTGGAGCAGTCTCCAGTAACATTGATGCATGGCCATGAATTATATTATGCCTTGGCAGCTGCTTACTCCCAGATTCATCTCAGCAGTCATTGGGTTATTTATTTATTTGTTTCCACAATTTGTCAAAGAATTCCCATGCAAGAGAAAAAAACTACCTAACAAGATTTAAAAACGAGGCAGATTTAGAGTATTTAATGAATAGGTACTTTTTCAGATACACACATTATGACAGTAATGTAAGTTTAGGCGTGGTACCAAAATTCTGAAAGAATACCTAGTTTCTAACTTGATGCCATAGATTTTTTAAAAAGTGCAGCGACGTACATGACAGTTTTCTCAGAACCTCTCATGAACATCTGCTTGGAAACCTGCCTGGATAACACCTCATTCAGTAGCTGCCTGCACACTGTTTGAGATAGAAGTGATGCTTTCGGCCCTTTGTGTGACTCTGACATGGCTGTTCGGACACCTTTGTTCTGTGAGGAGAGGCCCATTCACAGTGTGCCCAGGGAACAAATTGAATCTGGTTGACAATTAATAGCCAAGCGGCATGTTTAATTAAGAGCACGTAGCCAGCAAGAGACATGAGGGAGATAAACAGAGGAGAGCTGCACAGAGCCAGACTGGGCTCACAAAGGAGCAGGCCATTGGAGCGGCTGGTTGATCGATTCCCTACCGTCTGCGAAGGCAGCCTTCACAAAGAGCATTCTGTGCCTCCCTTCTCAACGGGCTGAACTTTTAGAGGGGAGAGATGTGAGACTGATAATGCACACGAGGCAGATGGGAGTATGCAGATAGAGGCGAAAAAGTTGAGGAAAAGTTTGCTTGGTGAAAACATCTACAAGTGAAAATCTATACAACTGCACAGACCCACTTCAGCATTTGATAGCTTCACTTTGGGTAAAATCACCTTGAACATGATTATTACTGGTGTTGAGTAGTCTCTGGCTGTGTCTCATGTGGATGGATAGTGTTACATACATGTCTGGCGCTGGAGTCTGCTGTTAGGAGACGAAACATTCATGCCAGCAAGCTGGTTTGACTTCAGGCATCTGTGACCTTCACAGTCCTACATTCCCGTTATTGTAACGTGAACACAAAGCGGCAGAGAGCCAGGAGAGAGAGAGTGGGGGAGAGAGAGGGGAAGAACACTTGACAGCTTGTCTGATAGGCCAAACAATACCGGCTATGGCCAGGCGATGCTTTGGACAGATAGCTACACACACGCGCGCGCACTCGCACCCACTTCAATTAAAGGGAGCCCTCCTCTAGAACTAACAATCACATCATTGTCAGTGAGATGTCAGGAGCTGAGAGGAGATAAAATGATAGCAGTTCACGTGAGGATTTGACTGGTGCTATATGTGCACTTGCCTTTGCATTCGGTGTTCTTATACGTGTTTTTTTCGCCTGGATGTGTGCGTGCTGAGAAGCGAACAGAGAGATGACAAGAACAGAAAAGGAAGTTGCAGGAATGTAACTGCTTCGTGAAAGAATTAAATGTGTGTATGTGCTTGCGTGCCGTGCCGACGGTGTACACCAAGTAGCAAAAGAAGATAAAGGCATGGGTCTGACAGACAAAGGGTGATCCTTCCATGCTGATTAGTAGTTGGGTGGGGGGAGTTTCTTCTGGCTAATTGGCCTGAGCTGGAGATCTGACCGTTCGCCTTGGTAAAATTTCCAAACTGTCTTGTCTTCGTGTCTTTTCTCATTGTCTCAAAAGCAGAACATGTCACTTTCCGTGGACGGACGTGACAATTGGGCTCAGTCTTGTAGTCTTTTTCTTTTCAAAGCATTCACAGCAGTCAGATTAAACACATCACATTTTGCCCTTTTACAACATCTTTTGCTTCATTCTCTCCTCCATCTCTTTCTCCTTCTTGTCCTTCACCTCTTCTCTTCCTGCTTGTAACATCGTGAGCAAGCTTGACTTTATTGTCACATGTTGTCCTCGTATCAGAACGTTCTGCATTCAGTCCATTTCACTATGTAGTTGAACAAAGATTTTTACTTTTAACAAAGCTTCTCAGCACAGCAAACGGCTACTTTAAACAAATGTGCACCACACGCTCAAAGGCAAACATGGAAGATGCTGCCAAAGGAAAACTGCAGTTCTGGAGGAAGACCTGTAGGTGGTTCTGGGAGGCATCAAGGATTGAAAGTTAAAATTGGTTTCATGCAAGGGTGCACCAGTCATTTGGCTGCACTGAATAGTAGAATTCAGAGGATAATGTGGGCATTAATTGATTTTGGAGCTGAAATAAATAGGCTCTCAGGATCACATGAGACAGAATTCTGCTCATTTGTGCCTTTGAGGAAGACGTGAGAATCTCTCAGCCGCTTTCTGCTCGTCTTTCTGGTCCTACAGTTACCCTAAAATGAAAGCTGACATCATTTGATTGATATGAAGTAAATGGGAACCTTCTAGATTCCTCTCTCACTTCTTTTATGCATGATTCCATTGCTTCTTGACTTTTGTAGGGGAGGGGGGGGGGGGGGGGGGAATAATTTATGATATTTAAGGATATAATGCTCAGATTCTTACAATGTTTCCACCGGGAGAACTCACACCTCAATTATATTTAGATGACATTTAATGCCCTCTCGGTGGATTTTCACTAGAATATCTTTCTCTCCCAAAGCATAGAAATGCAACAAATGTAACATTTATGTCTGCTCGCGATCAAATCGTGAAATTATATTAGAAATCACACAGACCTGCTGGCTGTTGGCTCACACGGCACTTCCAATATCTGCTGTCTACCAAAGCTGGAGCATCTGTCAAATGGGGGGGAACAAGAATAAGAAAGAGAGAAGACACAGAGAGAACCCTCTTGTCTAGTAAGTTTGACTGCTCCTGCAGTTTTTTTGTTTTTTTTTTACTTTTGTTGGCAAGAAGTTGGGTTTTGAGGAGGAGGATAAAAGTTCGCCAACAGAATGGGGTAACAGCCTGGAGTCTCTGCAGTGGGGCTGGGGTAAGGTCAGCATCACGGAGACTACGCCACTCTCCGTTCTCCTTGGTTGGGCTGTCAGCGGGAGGGAACAGACATCCTGCTGCATAGCTGATGAAGAGGACATGCAGCGCGGACGCCAGAGGTCAGACAGCCATGGGGTGTCAGGAAGTGAACCTGGCCACTTCCCGCCGCGCCCTGAAGCGAACCACCACAATGCATCTGCGTTTTTACCCTGTTTACCAAGGTAGCGCTCCACATTTCCACCAAGCCTCAAACATATCTTAGAGTCTTGCCAGAAGTTAGAGCCTGCAGGGAAAGAGGGGGAGCAATAGATAAAAGAAGAAAGAGGTATAATAGAATTATTACACAAGACACATCTCTCAAGGGTACAGCAGTAGGTGGTCCCATATGGGCTTTACATCAGCAGGCACACACATCCATAGCAACAGCCACTGGGTCACAACGCACACAAATTGTGGCTGGCAAAGATGGATGTATTTCATCTCAGTCAACTTTATATCCAGTTCACTTTTTGTCAGACACCACATGCTGCAAATCCATTCCCATGCCAGCTATTTTTTTTTACTCTTCTAGGTTTGTCTTGTGCTTAGCTGTACACCAGTGTCTCTGCTTTCCTCCTTCATTTGTCTTTTGTGGTGATGTAGCCTCCTGTGGGAGGCGGTGGCTGACCATTGTAGTCCTTCAAGGCCAAATAATTACATCCTCTCAATGAACATCCAAGACAGCAGCTCTAGCACCAAAGCCAAAACAATCCTGCCTTCTGCCAGCTCCTTCTTGGTCCTGGTCTTCTTCTTTCTGTTACACTTTCCCTTCATCTTATAGCTGCTCGGATGCACAGTATTGAGAATAGCTGCTTGACTGTGGAATGAATATAATCATAATTGTTTGGGTTGATATAAAGATCATTTATCACAATCACTCATCAACTTTAAAATCATAATATATCTGTTAAATTAAAAGTTTTTTATGGGTTCATTCCCTTCAGCTCTAATAACAGTCAGCTGCAGAGGTAAACAATGAGAGGCCCAGGTGGCAACTGACTTGCGGGCATCAGAAGACTTGGAGTGAAGCCACTGAGGGAGACTTATAGGGCTGAGCCTCCTCTGGTTCGACTGGCAATACCTTGTTACGACTTTTACTTCCTTCTTATTGATCTTGAACAGCTTGTCTAATAGATGCAGGTTAAATAAAGGTTCTCTACCTACCTTGGTTGGAGGTGCATTAAACGATTAAAATTGGGACTTTTAGGGATAGCACGTGACTAAAATGTAGTAATATTAAAGAATCCTTATTTTTTGTCTTGTCAAAGTCTTTCATAGTGCCTCAAATAACGTAGTGAACTGAGCTAGTTAGTATATTTATATTTAGGTAGTATAGCTTTTTTCTTTGCTTTCTTTGAATTCTGGTTAAGTGTTGCTGGTTCTGTGTTTACTGTAATTGCCTTTTGCAAAATTACTCCTTACTTCTGAAAACTTTTGTGGTACCGATCAGCCTTGATTGCAAACACCTGTTCGGTCTTTGCAATATACAGATACTGACATATTAAAGGAAAAGGGAAACATTAAGCCACCTCATCACCTTACATACACACACACACACATTTCCCCTGAGGAAAGACTCGTCTTTCTCCGCTGTTGTCACTTATGCTCAGTCTTGTTCTTGTGCATAACTACAATATAGTGTACAAAAGTGATATAGTAAACAAAAAAGAGAGTGCTGGCAGAGCAGCTGCTGTAGGTAACATTGATTGTGGGAGCAGGGAGGCGTTGAGGAGTGAGTCTCCCCAGGAGAATGCCTCCTATTTCAGAACAGTCTTATGACCAGCATGCCGAGCAGAAATGTGAAGAGAGGCATTGACCAACTACTGGAAAACATCTAAGCTATCCAGGATCAATGTCAAATTGATTCCAGAACTATGTATAATGTAGGCCAGTGGACAGCTTGTCTCGCTCTTTCCACCTCCTGTATGGCTGCGCTTCAGGAGCTGAGATGGTACATAGCAAGCTAGATGGACAAACAGAACAAAATCGCCTGAGGTGTGTTTTAAACACATTGCAAGCCCTTTTGTGGTAAAGGTGTTCATGTGTGCTAAGCAGCTATTCCTCACAGAAATGTGTTGTGCCATGGTCATGCACCTTTTGCCTTAAATCAGTCCGTTACATCAGTTGCCAAAGTTTCAGGATAGTTTGAGGTTGTGGGTACAGCCACTGCAGAACAACTAATTTGCTCGTCACAGTGGATTAACAGAGTGGACACAGTGTGACTTCCACCCTTCCCTTTCAGAAGGGAAGCCCCATGCAGGTTCTAATGAGCAGTATGCTGGAGAGGGGATTTTTTAAACCTAACACAGTACTCATAGGACAGCCTCACCCCTCTTCAACAGATGCCAAGTGCAGCTGTCAACAGCGTCATACCCTATTGTTGTTTTTGCTTTCTGAACTTTCTCATCTCGCTCTCTCGTACTGACCATTTGTCTTGATAGCAGATCAACTGCATCCTATTATGAGACATGCTCAGAAAATCTTAAAGGCAGCTGGAGGTTAAAGTTGGCTCAGATGGATTCACTCTACCTTACCACTTTTCCTCTCTTAAAAGAGAAATGTGGCTGTATGAGATTACATGGATACAGCGTGTAATACGTTATTGTCAGTGCATTAAGAATTCATGAATTATAAATTTAAAAAAACAAACTCAAAATGATTCAGCTAAGGTACGTTTGCTTGCAGAATTGAACCAAATCACACTTATTAAATCACCGATATACCTTTAATGCATTTAAACTTCAAACTTTTTACTCTGTCCTTTTTAGTCAGTTTCTACTATCTACATTTTCAGTAACTCTACTAGCTGCTTTCTCTTTTCTGTTATCTAGTGCTCATCTCTGTCTGTCTGTAACTAATTGCATTTTTTAAATTTATTTTCATTTTTTTGGGTCTAAACTTGTGATAGCTGGTACTTTGGCAAACTCCTTCCACCCTCCCCAAACACCAGCCAGTGCATTTGTGCCTGGACAGGTTGGTTTCCTGGGCTGCCCTGGAGGAAATATCAGATGACCTGGCACTCCACAGTAAAACCCAGGTCATCAGGGAGGGCTCCTCTAACCATATCCCTCCCATGGCCCCCCCTTTCATTCACTTCCTGCTTTCAAGTGTAGTGCAAGGTCAAAGCTTTGAGGATGCATTCCCCAGACTTCACCATGAGGCAGGCTGGAGGCGCTGTGCTCTGCTCTCTAACCAGACTTTTCTCCGTCTATTCTTTCACATCCTCTTGCTCTCACATATTTATTTCATTGGCTCGGGCTTTTACTGCAATCAATACTGTTGCTAAAGTTAGTTTTTCTAATACAGCTATTCATTAAGTGCATTTTCATTAGTGTCAGTAGAGAACCAATGTAACTGGAATAATGGATAAACATATGCTGTAATTGTTGAATCCTATTTTTGGGGTGATGAAGTCTGGTTTTAAATAACAGAGCTCACCCAAAAGAAAAATAAGTCATTACTCTGTTTTTACATAATGCCTAGTAAATTGTGGGTTTTAAAAACTAAGACTCAATTCTCAGACAATGATGTAACTAAGGGTATTTTAATGCAGGAGTTGCACAGAATAAAATGCACTTAGAGTTTTGTCCTCCCAGCTTTGTATTGTTCCCAGCCCTCAATTTTTCTCTCGGCACAAATGCTCTGTGGATGCGGAAACAAGAGCGAAGCATTATGAATGGTGTTTAGAGACAGGTGTCTGATCTGTCCTGAGATAATGCCAAAAGACTCCTATCTCCCCTTCTAATGGAACAGCGACAGTTGTTTCAAGTAATCAGGCCTGTCATCCAAATGTTGAAGCGCTGGTCCTCTCAACACCTCTCTTTTCTTTCCATAAATCAAAGTTGGTGGCAATGCAGGAAATCAGAGGATACAGCAAAAACAATCTGGCAACGAGTTCTTCCAGAATAGGGAATCCTCTCTGAATATCTCCATCAAACACAGGGGTCATCTTTGTCTGACTTTTGTGGAAATAAGAAAGGGCAAGGGTGAAATCCATCTAATCAGCTCTACAAACAGTTCCCATAAGATTATCACTGCATCTAATTTTAACATCATATTCAAATAAGGGATGAGCCAAATAGTGAATACTTTTTTTCTGAGAGTTTACTGCTCCCGCTCCCCTTTCTTGGTCCAAAGAAGTGAAATGGGATGAATATGTTAGTGTCATCTCCAATTTCAAATAGGTAGACATTTCAAAAGATGATTCTCTCTGGAGAAAATGTTATACCTCTAGAGTGAAAAATATCATTTGAAAAGCAAGACAGTAAAAGCCAGTCATCTCAAAATGAAAATTTTCTCATGGTGGCTTTCCTTTTCACCTCAACGGTAATGGGAAAGAAAAAAAAGGACAGGGGGTGAGGTAGGAGAGGGTGGGTGGATGCTATAAGAAGAGAGAAATAAAGGGGAGACACACTGATGAGTACAGGAGTGACACCGCTTGAGGAGCATGTTAATAACGTGTCAGGCACAGACAGGTAACCAGTAATCAGGCCTTGTGACTGTAACAGGGTAGACAGAAACACACGCACACATAAACACCCTCCTCTCCATCTCCATCAGCCCTGAAACTGTTAGACTGCTCGGTCATGTTCTGGGGCAGCCCCCTCTGTAAGCTTTTACAGAGACAAAAGAAACAAATGAGATGGCTGGGTTACAACAAACAGCTCCGGGTTGTTCTTTCCCCTTGAAAATGAAAGACCCTCTTTTTTGCAAGTACAGTGTCAATTAGAGGTGGTTTTGCTCCTGCTCACTCTCCAGTTCTTAGCTTTTGCTGATTGGCATTTATTTAGAAAAAAAGGTTGCCTTAATTCAGGATATGGCGAATACAGGAGTACAGTACAGTATATTTTAACGACACCAGGAGGTAAAACGACAGCAAAGATCATGTCAGTAGGGAGGGTGAGGCATAAACCTCATGCAAGTACAAACAACCTTGCACGAGGTGGATTCTGACCTAAGCGGGAGAGTGTGGATGGAGCTGTGTGTACAGAGAGCCTCCTCTGAATATTTCCCTAGTGAGAGAGCGTAGGCCAGAGGCAGTAAGGTCAGCAGATAGAGTCCAGAGCCAATTGACAGCTGCTGGTTTGACTTTGATACACCATCAGTGCTCAGCACAGCGCTTGCCCATTTCCCCCTCCACCCCTCTTGCACTAACCCGCAAGTGTGTTTGCTCAACCTGAACGCATGCTAGCCTCTCATTATGCCGCCCATGCAAACTTTGTCTCCTTGCAGCTGTTTAATGGCTGCACGTCTGTTTTTGTTTGTTTCCTCACCATAAGATTATTGCACCTTTATGGCTGGTCGGGGGGTTGGAATAATCCCTGGCATCTGTTCAGACAGGGAGGGGTGAGAAAGAGCCAGAGGAAGGGCCATGCTTCTTTCTTTCTTGTTTGTTTAAATTTTTCTAAATATGGGACCATGTGGCCCTCTATTTCATCCTCTGCGACTGAGACTGGAGCTGTGGTTGGATTTTAAAGGCAAGAATGATGGAAAGGGCTTCGTGCTAACAGGCACAAAGGTCACTGAAGGAGCTTCTTGTTGCCGTTTATAACTCCCAGAATGAACACAAAATAACATCACAGGCACGTTAGTCCAGTTTAATGGATGCAGAACAGTAATGCCTTTTGATACCTGGTTAGTTTGTGTTTTTTCTTTGAATATTGTAATTGTTGTTGTTGGCTCAGCACACATTCTCTATGTGTTTTGGTGTCTATATAACAAGATTATTTGCTCATTAAATCAACAAGGTTGTTACTGTCTGCTCTTATACTTTCAATGCTGTTTTATTTTTCTGTTGCATAGCAAAAGTTGCCTGAGCTCCTTTAGAAAAGCCTCATCTCCTTTCTGTTATTTTATTAAGTCAAGATGCCATCTTGTCATGGCTTCTGTGCCTCCGGTCATTATGGCAGGAGAACAAGAACTTAATCAACAGGGCATTATCTCCCAGTGTGCACCTGGAGGCAACACTGCCAGTCATGCTACCATCGCTTTTTTGTTGGTAACCCTGACAGCCTGGAAACCCCTCACACCACACACCCTGCAGCATCCCCATGGGCTATCGCCAGTGTCTGTGCCAGGTCACACTTGTGACACGGCCTTGAAGGCCCAGTTGGTGCCTTCTTGCAGTGGTGCATATTTTAGAATTTTTATGAATTTGAAGAGAAAATGATGGAAGAAATGAAGAAATGGTCCTGGTTTATGTGCTTGCTTTATGCTGCCACACACTGGATGTGTCATATTTTTCCAGTTTGCACTTTTGAAACAGCTGCTGCTTTTGTTGACATTATTGCCCCGTGTGGGCAGGTGAAGTAACAGCATTTAGTCCCAAAGGAAGCTATTTTCAAACCCTATCCTCACAAACCAAAGAAGACAATATCTTAGAAACACATTTACTCTTAAAGGTTTGTTGACACTCCAACATGAGGTGAGACACGCATCCTTATAAACTGAAAAGACAGTGTTTTTGTGGAAGATGGCAGCAGCTCTGTCCTTGTGTCTAGCTCTCTCTAGTCTGACAAATGTTCTTGCTGAAGAGTGAATTACTGGCTGTCGCTGGTAATCATTAGGTTGTCTACCAGCATCCAAAGTGCTTTTTATTTCTGCCCATTAGTTTGGTGAGAAAATGGCCGGGTATGGTCCAGTGTGTTCTCCCTTACACTCAGACTGATGCAGTAGGCAGGGCAAGCATGGGAAACATGAAAGTGTTTGAAGTATCTCTATTTATGCCAGTGGCAGTTTGGGCTTTTTTTTAAAAAGCATGGTGTCTATAGCATCTCTGTACACAACTGACTCCAAAGGATCTACTGCCTTTTCTGAAGAAGCAATACACACACATGTCAATATTGTGAGACTGGCGTGTAATTATCATTCAAAGGTTAAAGAGTGGATTGATCCATAGAGAAGTGTCAAGGGCAGATCAAAGGGATTTGGGGGAGGATCGGACCAAAAATGTTAAAAGCTGCTCACTCTCAAACACAGAGACGTCAATCTTTCAGAAAGCACCTTGATGTCCTCTGAGGAGAACCTGATCAAAGCTTTTGTAACAAAGATAGTCTCAGAAGATGATCTGACCTCAGTTGCATTCCACTTCTGTCTTTCATTTTACTTTTAGCAGTCTGCATTTACCTGGCTGAACTCCCCAGCACTGCCCCGGTTTCCGTCTTTCCTGTGTTTGCACTGCTGGTTAAACTGTCTGAATATCAATGAAGCAGTCTCACCGATGTATAACAAACACAAGAGCAGAGTGATTAAAGATGACATATCTAAGCCTCACTCACTTCCTTCTCCTCTCGTCTCTTTTTCACAGGAGATCGCAGCTTACTTGATAACATTTGAAAAGCATGAAGAATGGCTAACGACATCCCCTAAAACAAGGTAAGACCATTACACTCACTGCCCTCTTTAAAACATAGGGTTTTTAAGATTTATAGTCCTGCAAGTATTACACTCTGTGAGTCAAAATTTACATTTTTGTTTTTTCCTTTTTTTTTCTTTCCAAGGCAATTTCCCTTATGCGCGGCTCAAAATTACCTTCAAGTTTACTGTAGGATGTTTAATATTACAGGGTGCTGATGGCTGTTCAGAAAAGTTTACAGTTTGCAGATAAATTATAGAATATTAATAATGACTAATAACTGCCTTTTAGCACTCCAATTAACACAACATGCACTGCTGCAGCATCTGCTGTGAATGTTATGTTAATGTGCCTCTATCTGTCTGCACATTCGCCACTCCACTGTCTAGGTCAGATGTTACACCCCCATGTTGAACAAAATGCCAAGAGCTAGTGCTATATTTGAAATAGAATCGTTTTTCCAGCATGGGACCTAATTTATTTTATTAATATATGCAGATACATATAGTGCCAATTTGCATGTCCTCCTCAGTTTTTCAGCAAATTTCAGCAAAAGCAGTTTAATGTCAGAGAATGTGTCTGTGGCAGCACTGGCTGTGATGCCATTATTTAACATACATGGTATAATGACTGTTAATGAATGCAGCTGTGATAGCAACCTTTTACATTTAACAGCATTAGATACATTTCAGTTTGAGTGTATTTGGATAATCTTTTTCGTATTATACAGCTTTAGAGTTGGCATCTTTGGCCTCTGTTGGACTATCAAACAGAAGTGTCGCACTGTAAGACCACAAAATCTTTTCTTAGCTCCAGCATATACAGCCTATTTAAACATGATCCCTTTTGCTTAAGTTTACATGTTCATGCATTTAGAATAAGCTAATCAATGTTAAATCTTTCTTTATCTTCTTTTTTTCTTTGAGTTTGAATTGCTGTGTTGGCATTATTAGCAAACCTCATCCGTGCGTAAGTGGACTCTGGGCTTACTGGCACAGAACCGATTGCTCGCATACCCTCCTCTCTTCCACTGCCTCGGAGGGACATTGATAATAGTCCTGCATTAAAACACTACCAATTAAAATATGTTCTCTGGTTTAATTCTAGGCCAAAAGAGCATCAGGCACACCCTTTTTTTTAAATCAAGAATCCTTCCTTCTTCCCAAGCCACTTCTGTCTAATTTACCAAAATGAATTCAAAATCACACTTTTTTCTTTCGTGTGACCTGTGTAGTTGGCTTTACAGTCACCTTTATTTCCTCTTCAATGTATACGCATTCTTTTATCTTGCTCTAGTACCTTAAGTGACCTTAAGGAATAAAAAAGGGATCGTAATCAAAAAAAGGCCACGTTTTGGGGTCCTGGAGAGCTACAAATGTCACAGTACTGGCATCATAGTGCACAAGACAGGCTAAAAATGACTCTTGTGTGAGATGTGAGAGACTTGTGATCCAGTGACTTTCTATACAAATGGTCCTCAGGATAGTGATGGCCACAGTCTGTCACCACTTGCTGTATGTGATGCAGTGGTCTTAGTGTGCTCAGGGATTTCAGCCCCATGTCATCTCGTAGCACAGGTGCTGATATCTCAGATATGTCATCAGGGAGCAGTTCCTAGTGTACATCTACAGATCACCTGACAACACAATAACACATCTCATGTTTTAGAGTACCTGTCTTTTCAGCACAAGATGTGTGTGTTTACTCTGTATGTGTGTTTGCCAACAGGAGAGTCAGCGAGAAAGCTTGTGAAGTGTTTGTATTTTTCCAGATGTCAGTGGAAGAGTAGGGTGTAGTGATGGATGTCGGGGCCAGGAAAGGTTGGCGAGAGTCAAAGGATGAGGCGTATATGTGTGATTGATGGTAGCTGATTGATGGCTAGGCTCTACATGAAAATTTTCTGTTCAAGGTCACGGGTGAAAGGTCATGCTTGGAACACCTGTGCTTAAGTGATGCCTTATCATTTGTCATCACAAATCTTCAGGTGCGTTTCGGCGGGTGTATATGCATCTGATTGTGGGTGCACCGTGTGCATGCCTGTGTGTGGGTTGACCCCTGTGGGGAATAGGCTAAGTAGGCTAATTCTCCCCCAGCCAGGGCTTTTACTCCAGGTTAGTGGGGCATGATGGGAGGCAAAGATGAGCAGCAGGGTCATGCACAGAGAAGCACAGCGCTACATGGCTGCACCGCATGCATGCAACAGCTCTGACACATGCAGGTCATAAAGATGGGAGTGGGCCACAGTCAGAGCTCAAGGAGCTGACACCAGCTGTTTGACCAAGGTGTCACGCGATGCTGTACATGCCTTGAATAGAGATGGCATCCTGTCAACACGAGGAAGATAAAACGAAGTGGACCTGTTTCATACATGCATAGACGTATCTCTGGGTTCATGCTGATGCGCATACAGTAGCAGTACAGCCAGTGTTATCTTTTGCTTGGGTCTGTTTCTGTTTGTTTATCGTTTCAAAATCTGAAGCATGCCAGGGGAGAATGGTGGAATGCTGAGTGATTGATGTGCTTAGCTCTAGTAATACACATTCCCTTTCAGATAGGAAGTGCAACAGTGCTTAAAATCAATACCAGTGTTCTCCCACTGACTGCTTGAACAGCACTACAGCTAATTCAGGCCGCACCTGTCAGAGCTGGGGAAATCTTTCCCTACTCGGGCCTTACACTTTAATTTACACCCACAGCCTCGCTGGCTTCCATTTCCATTAAAGGGAGAGCCTGGCATTATGGCTTTAATGAAGGCCACGGCCAGGCTGTGATTTAAGATGGCCGTTACCCCGCACCTTCACTCCACAGGAGGGAACACACTTAAAGGGACAATTAGGATTTTCCTCTACTGCATCCTTCCGGAGAGCCATACTCATTCTTTCCTTTTGGCTTTTTAAAGATGTGACCATACTGCTTCAGTTGATGGGATCTGAAGGTGCCTGTGGGAGAAAGGTAGAAACAGAAGGAAGGGAAAAGAATTGCGGTTCCAAATCTAGACAATAACATTTGATGTGACCTCATCATGGGCATAACATTGCGCTCCTGTTGAGAACAGGCATTCATTATCCATCATAAATGACACAAATATCTCCTTAAGGGGCTGTTTAGAGGTGTTTGAATGCTGACAGATGGAGTAACTATTGACTAGATGGTGTCACAGATTGGTCAGCCCAAAGAGCTAATGGACACCTGTGTGTAGTACAGAGAGAGCTCGTTATCGTGAGCGTCCCCTGAACATCACATGGTTTCATGTTGAAGCAGTTGCACATTAGTGCTTCTTGTCTTCACTGTTTGTTTTATTGAACTGGTTAAAAGCAATCCGTTGCAAAACACAGCACAGAGACCCCGCTTTTACACCTGCTAGTCTACTGTATGCAGCGATACAGTAGACTAGCTGTAGCTGTTAGAAAGTTGAAGTGGTGGGTTGTGTCAGCTATTTGCTTTGACTTTTGCACTAGTTTGGAGCGCATACATTTACACATGTGCTTACATGACCACAGAACACACTCCTTCTCTCTTACTCACGCACACACACATACACGAACGCACACACACGCACCCACACATTGTATATTGAAACTATCAAACAATAAGCACCAGTCCTTGGAGGGCCCTGCATTGACACTGAACCTAGCCGCCCCCACGTCCCAGCGCAATAGCCCTCTCTCCTCCCACATCCACAGCAACAGAAACAGCAGCAGCAGCACTCCAAAATGAAACCAAGTCCCTTTAGACAGCTTCCAAAGACAATGCTTTTATTAAAACCTACAGTAGTGGTGCCACCCCAGAGGCGCGGGTACACCAACAACAGAGTAGAGAAGAACTGAGAGGCAGCCTGAGATCTGCTAATGACTGTTTGTTTGCGATTGTGTATGGTGTTTGCTATTGTGTAGGGTGCCTATGAATGTGAATTTCTGTCTGTGACAGTGGGAAAGACATAGATAGAGGGGATTGTGTTTAATGCTTATGCGTGAATTTACTCATGTGTATGCACACGATATGTGCATACACGTAAAGTTGAGAGTTCATGACTGTGCAATTATGCAGGTGTTTATGAGTATATGGAGCTACCATGTGTACATAATTACAGCTGAAACTGTGTGTGTTTTGAATAAAAACCACGCTAGTCCTGTATACCATGTGTGTGTCAATTTTGGAAGAGACTTGGTATCTGGGTGAGTCTGTCATTGTGAATAAAACCTCCATAGCCCTATGTGTAAGCTGTGTTTCTGTCATCAAGTTTGGCAAATGGTGTGAGGAAGTGCTGGACCTTCAGTGACTGTGTGCGTGTGTATAAGTGTTGGGGGGAGATGTGTAGGATGTGCCTGAGAAGGGCGTCTGATAGTATTTGGTCCTAATGCTTTGTGGCACTCGTTGGCTGGCAGAGTTTCAGAGGAGAGTGGAAAAGGACAGGAGCAGCAGGAGCAAGAGAGAGAGAAAGAGAAAGGAAGAGGGTGAGGAGACAGCTCAAAGAGCGATACATAAAGAAACAAAGGCATAGAAGATGAGGGGGTATTTCATTAGCTAACACTGAAATTAAGACTCTAAGACTGCGATATCGTCCTAAATCAAGCTGGGGCTATTAAAAAAAGCCCGCATGACATGTAACTGGAGAAAATGTTTAGCGAGCCACTGTAGTGGGACCACCCTCTTCTTTTTATCTGCATTTTCCGCTTCTCTTATGTTATTTTCATCCCAAATCATCATGGGAAAAACCGAGCTGTTTGCATAGTGACACTTGGTTGTCCCATTGTGTCGGGACAACACACTGGGTCATTGTACCCCACTGCTTCCACCCAGTCAACAGCACTGACAAGGACAGGCCTTGCAGACTGGGTGAAATAAGGCCCACCTGGGAAAGCTGGGAGGACAGGAGTCAGGTGAACCTTGATAGCATAACGTAAGAGTGAATGAAAGTGAGAAAATGAAAAATGGTCATTGAAGGAAGAGTGAATATGATTGAGCGAGAGCAGTTTAGAAAATGGAAACATGTCGATAAGAGAAGCGAACAGACGAGATGGAGATGGGAGGAATAGTGATGGATGTGGTGAGGAGAAAGAGGGGGGGGGGGCATACGCAAACAGACGAAAGAGCAGGGGAAAGATGGAATGGAGGGGGATTAAGCTGACATTGGACGAGAGAGAGAAAAAAAGAGAAAAATAGAGTGGGTAAACAGCAGATAGAGATGGAGGGAGGTGAGCAATGGAATCAACTGACAGATAGAGAAAAGTCCTGTGGTTTTGGGGCATGGGAGGGAGAATGCAAACGGTCAATAGATTACAGCTAGTGTTGTGCCAAGTGCCAGGGCCTCAGACTCCAAGCCAACTTAATAGCGCCTCTTGTTGTCTGTCCTTTAAAGTAATGCCCAAGCCAAACCCAGGGAAGCAGCCTGAGCCCGAGGCTAGTGGAAATGGACAGGGGACTAGATATATGTTAGTTTGCATCCCAGCTGCTGTTTATTACCCTGGCCAGCTTGCTCACTAGAGACCATTCAAAAGAACATAGAACATCATCTAGTTTTATTGCCTTTATTCCCCCTACATGCAACAGGGCTGCTGCTGCTGAAGGCCAGGAAGGGCATGATCTGTCTTTGAAATTAATCCTTTTTATTATGTGCCACTTTCTGTATGGTAATAGACATTAAAGATTAGTACATTAAAGTTTAGGACTGTGGTAGAGGGCTCCAAGTTAGTCTATACAAGTTGAGGATTATTGTGTAGTACAGCTAGACAAAAGCAGTATGAAAAATAAGCATGCCTAGCCTTGTTTGTTATGCCAATATGAGAAAGAGGTGGAGAGGAGGAAGGAGTGCAGCCAGTAGCTGGCCACAGGAGAGAAGGGATAAATAAATAGAGGAGGAAGTTGATGTCAAGCAGGTGTTCAAGGAGAAAGTGTCAGCCAAGCGGGCCGAGATGGGGAGAAGTGCTGCCTCTGCAGCCTGATAATAAAGACTTAATTCAATTAGCGCTTCTGCACCGGTGAGCAGCGTGCAGGCTGGCTGTCGTGGAGCAGGCCATAGACACAGCTGAGCTCGCCCTCAGCCACCCAGACACATAGATGTCCAGCCCTACACCGACCCAGCACTTTGCTGTGCTCTCTCTCCCCCTGGGTCTCTCTCTCTCGCTCACATACACACAAAGAAGACCCAACATTATTCACACCTGAGTCACTGAGAAGTCCAGTGACTAAACCCTGCATACACATCTCTCCTACACAGACCCTGTAACTCACAACACATACACACATAGTCTTCTTCACCCTCATCCCTCCCCATAAAGCAAACTCCCTTCAGCTCCTCTCCCTTTTCTGCCTTCATACTCTCCTTTGAACCCCCCTTTGCTCTCCACCTTCTTTTGTACTTTTTGCTTTCACGTTGTCACACTGCAGCGTTGGTGCCGAATCGCCGTGTGTTGGCCAGTACGGTGAGGATTGTGACTGCAAGTCCCTATTTTCAGCCCATCATACCCTGGTGCCCAGTTGGGTGCTGTCCTGTAGGCATATGGTGTAGCGGAGAGCAGATCCTGGGCCTTTCGAAAACCCTTGGGGGTATTTTAAACAGCTTTCCATCCCACGCACCTCTCTATGCCATTCCCTAGAATCTGGTCTGCCACTCTCTGCTTTGGGTGCGGTCTGTGAAAGTCTGTTCATGACTTGTCACTTTATGATCCTATTGGTGTACAGTAGTAGCACCACCGAGCAGAACGCAGTCATGTCTTAAAAGCTCCCACACATACAGAAAGGTGGAGGATGGGGAAAGGAAGTGGCAGAGGACTGTGAAGAGGAGGAGGTGGAGGAGGAGGAAAAGAAAGGACAGGACACACTGCTTCGATGATACTTTTCGCTGTTATGTAAAGAGAAGGAGAAAATAGGTCCTGGGCCGTTGCCAGAGAGCATGGTGAATCACCAGCAAAGAACAGGCACGACATGAGTGTGCATAAACACACGCGCGCACACACACTGGCACACATTCTGTCCCATTTCTTCACCCCAACTGAGCTTTGCAGTACAGGAAGTACAGCAGATGATGAGTTGCCTTTTGGCACCATTAAAATGTGTAAAAACGTCAAATGGCAGGACTGACCCTTTGCACCTTCTCCTCTTTTTGCAACCACGAAAGAGCAGTAACCTGACTTGCTGTGTGCCTTACACATCAAGGCCACTAATACACAGCGCATTCAGGTTCATAGCTCCTTTATTTACTTAAACTTTGACCTTCACCGACCAGGCTGACCTCCACAGTTTGCTTTCATCCCTTTTTTGCTTGACTATTGATTTTTATTCCTTCATTTATTTATTTGATGTCAGTTGTTACCTAACCATGCAGAAAGCTGTTCCCCGGTGCACATGCCTCACTCACCATGAAATACTCAGGTTGTTCTTACCTGTCTTAGTCTGACTGAGACACTGTTGATTCTAATGAAACATCATTACATTTGTAGTAGGTGGACATTCCTGCCCGCTTCGTCAGTCAGTACTTTATTCAAGGCAAGACCCTTACTTCTTTAACTACTTCATAAAAGACGAGACAGAGTGTCGGGGATGGAATGTACTGGATAACCATGTATTAATTTTGCATTAGTGAATTAATCAATTCGAATATAAGTCAATTGATAAATTATTCAAATCTTCTTGTCATGCACATTTGAGAGGAGTGGGCAGAAGGAAAGGTGAGAACCATTTCAGATTGGATTAATTAATATTCATGACATTTTTAAAATGAAGTAAGAAAAATAGCCATCAATTCAGTTAAACAGTCATATAATTAGGAGTGTTTGATAGAGACAATTCCCACTATGATACAATTCCCTACAATAAAAAGCAAAGGGTTTGATTTGTCTTGTCTCCCTCATCTTATCATAATTTCTACAACCTTTCAAATCTTGCCGTCTTTTTAAACTGCAGCTTGACTGATAGAACTCAGAGAGAGATAAATAAATGAGAAGATGATGAATCTTTCTTATGCACATCATAAGCAAAAATAATTAACAAGCCAGTGCAAAATTCCCGCCCTCCACCTGCAATCCACGGCTGGCTTGCTGAGAAGTCAGGTATTTGTTTGCTGTATTTTTAATTTTTCATCGTTCCTTGGTGTAGTCAATCATCGTCATTTTTTCTGTTTCCTAGAGGTTAGTGCTGCGCTCTGGAGAGTTATGGAGACAGGTCAGCCAAGATTTAAAGCAGTCCCACGCCTGACCCAAAGGAAAGCACTGCTGGATACATTAGCATGATAGCGATATGATTATGTCGGAACGGACATGAAGGGTTTCAATTATTTACAGGTGATGTGCCCGTTGAATTGGCAATGAAGTGGCTCGTAAATTATCCCCTCTGTCTAATCAAGCCTCCAGCGGAATAATGGAGCAAGTACTGATGTGGAAGAAGCTCTTTCCCGTTTCCTTTCTCTCTTCAGTATTTTGGGTGTGGATTGGCTACTTTCACAGTGGGATGATAACAGTCTCCAGATGACATTGGTTGAAAGGCAAGAAATGTGCCAGCAAGCGCAGGTTTAAAACACCTCCATTTCATCACTGCTCAGTGCTTTACTGCGCTTTATGTCACCAGACAATGATACAGTGACAGCCAAGCATCAAATGTGCAGCACCAGCACCTAATGTGCACCTTGGTTTTGTGCCTGAAAGAGAGAGTATGAGAGACAGACATATAGACACACTGAAGACAGACAGGTAGAAAACCAGACAGGAAAATAGAGTGATGCTGTAATGGTTGGCATGGCTCTGCTCCAATGCAGACCTCCAAACAGAGCAACACTGTTCAGACAAAACACAGCCAGCCACCAGTCACTGGCTCATTTCTAGCATCTTCTTCAGAGGCCCGTGGCATCGAGTTCTGTTCAGCTGAATGATGGTGTATTTGATTAAAAGATATTCAATATGAGTTTATTACTCAGTTTTATGTGTCCCCAGTGAATGTGTTTGATTTCTTGTGTATCCTGCTGATATGCCGACACGCTGCGATTGATGCAACCTACAAGCTCTAACCACAATGTTAATCTCACAGAGGTTCTCAACTGTATTGAGTAATAATAAACCTATTTTAAGGAAACAAAGACAGGGATTTGCCTTCCCCACCCACCACCATCGCAATCCATAATCACCTTAGGCGGTTTACAGTATAAGAAGAAGAGTGAGAAAAAGTAGAAACGAAAGGAGGATGGAGAGGCAAAGGGGAAGTGAGATAAAAGCGAAATGTAATGGTGAGAGAGTACCACCTACCGTTCTGGTGTCTTCTGGCAGAAGACTCATTTTGAAGGGAAGATCGGGTGGTCTGTTCACAGCTAGAGCCATAGCTGTGTTTTCCCCCTCTGTCCCTCAAGAAGTGAATAAGGGGTGACTGCACCCACAATTTGGCAATGAGAGGATTAGTGGCAAGTAGGAAAGTGGTTGGGGGCTGTTTTTTGTTTGTGTGTGCGCTTACTATTCCCTGCGATGCATTGTGGCAGTGGATCTGGATCTTTTTCAATCCCATGTTCTCAAAAATAGAAACATCACAAACAACATAACAAGCCAATGTGCAAGAGGAGAAGAGGGCAAAATAAGAAGCCCACTGTGTGCTGTGCTCCTGTATGTGTTCACAGTTTTATCCCAGCCTTTCTCAGACTTTCCCTGTCACCACATAACACATCCTTGGAGTCTGTCTATTCTCTGTTCCCTTTTTAATGCCTTTACAGACGGCAAATCCCCAGCAACCTCCAAAATGTCTGAACATCCCCATCTTTGCTTCTATTTCGATCGCATTTCATTTTCCTACGAACAAACACAAAGCTCACAGGGGGAGACAAAGCATTAGGGTTATTATGGGTTTAAAGCACTTAAAAGCTTCTGGCCATCCTGACACTAGGCAATGCAAGGGTCCAGAGGAGCAGGGAAACATTACGCTACAATTTTTAAAGAGAATCGAGTCCCTGATGTGTTTTCTGAAGTGTTTAGAAGGGAGCCTATGCAGGTTTATACTTTGTATGCACACGTAATAAATTTCATGCTTGCATGCAATGATTTTCCTACCTCTAGAAGCTGTATGCCATGCACGTGGAACTTGTCAGTGTTGCTTGTGGCCGACAGTATTAGCTCATTGCTGTGCAACAGTCAGATTCTGTATCACAGTATCTTAGGCTGACTCTTTAGAGCTCTCTCCCCTAGGTCACACATGGAATTTAAGAGCTTTTCTGAGGCAAAGAGGTGTGACTCGCCCTGAGACTCCCCTCTTGCTCTTTCTCTGCATCTGCGTCTCCCTTCTCTCTCTCTCTTACTTATTTCTCCACACTTTATTTCCCCCTGCTTTGCTGCTCCACTCAAGAGTCATGGGGCGCACACTCAGTGGTAAACCAGTTTCATTTAGTATGTTTTCACATTTTTATCCAATCATAGCATGCTCAGAGGTTTCAAAAGCCGCATGACACTTTTATTGGGGCCTAATTAAGGATCTGTGATTTAATCCATGTAATTTAATAGAGATCAGTCATGGGTATGAGGCTCTGGCTTTGTGAAAAGGAAAGCTGATACATTGCAACCCCATGCATTCTGCTACAGCGCATTAGGGTTAAAGGGCTTTTCATTAGGGCTATTATTAATGCGTGGTATGTATACGCCACCTGTTGGACAATGAGGGTGCAAAGGTCTTCGTCCTTTACACACACCCTGTGGCTTCTCTGACAGTTGTAGCTACAGAGCACAGCCTCTCGGGTAGTTTTACCGCTACCAGTAGATCAGTCTGTACTCGAAGCCATCGGTAATTGCCTCTTAGCTTTCTCGTTGTTCACATTCACATTCTTTCTGCAAACACAAAAGTGGATGAAGCATTTTCACTTGTTACTTTTGTTTTTCAGAGGTGTGTCTACATCACGGAATGCTTGGGGCTGACTGCCTTGTTATAATTGTTCAAACTACGTGTATAGTCAACACTTGAGACTATGATAAACTTTATCTTAGATTGTTATAATATCAGTTGCTCTCATAGAAGGACTGAAATGCAATGCCGAGAAGTGCTTTCTAAGCCTTGCAGGGAGTGGCTTGAAAAAAAGTAAGAGAGACAACTGCCTGGCATTGTTCTGTCCTTTTCAGTAGCCCTTCACAGCACTCAAGCAGCCAGTTTTGTGACACAGTGTTGAGAGGGGAGAAAGCAGAAGAGCTAAGAACGGCCCGGGTTGGCTGGGGTGAGGGATTGCATGCTGGGAGGTGTCTAGACGGTCTGGGATAAGAGGCTAGACAGAGGGAGGAGAGGAGAATGGCAGAGTAGTCTGGGCCAGAGGGAGGCCATGTCGAGGGCATGGCTGGATGGGTGCCTTATCTAAAATCAGGTCTAGTCACCGTGGACCTCAGCTTCTGGACATTAACAGCACTGACAGTTGACAGGGAGAGCAGCCACTTCCTGGCCCAACACACCATCACTCACTTGTGCTTCAGTCAGAGACGTCTCTCTCTGTTTCCACCCCGATCTGCCATTTGACTCTATGTTGTGATCCATGTAGAAAGCAGCCCAACGGCTGAACCAGCTGAACATTTCTTTCTGCTGAATTTATAGTGTGTACATTTAAATGTATCTGCAAGATCTCGCATTGTTTTATAAAACAAACGTCTGGCAGTCAGCCTAGATATTCTCTGGGTCTTGAAGAGTTCCAATCTGGCTCTGTCATGATGAAGTCACAAATTTATGGGATCTCTCGACGCTTATATGAACCAAGTTGTCTAGTTGATCCTTGGTAAATGAGGAAAAGAATTCGATGACTAACGTTTCCTATGTGTAGGACTTGGTCTCATCTCTACCACTCATTATGCCTGAGCCCTACGACAGTTTGGAGGACGTTGGAGGCATTGCCACGTTGGCCATATGCTTTCCACGGCTCCTATCTGTCAGAATGTCAGGACATGGCGGGGGTGCGCTTTTCTGCACCAACAGAGGAGTGGAGCGCAACACTACAGGAGGCCCTCATTACCAACACACCCCACCAAAAGAGACTCAGGGATGGGCGAGAAGACATACTGAGCGATGTGTTTAGAACCAGAGGGTGAGCCATTTAAAAAGCACTCAACCCAAGCAACTGCCCCTCCCTCTCAGCAGCTCCATTATCACAGCAGAAAATGTGACACAGGATTTTTTTTTTAAGTAGATGCTTCAACAGATTAACAAAGTAATTAAGGCAAACAAATTGATTCGCTCAACATTTTAATTGAACTTTTGCCTTTGTGTCTCCATCTGGCCAATCCCCTCTTACCCACAGCCAAACACCTCACATGTTTATCTGAACTGCCATTAGGGAACCTATATTGTGCCCCTCACCTCTTGGGTAACAAATGATGCGGAAGCTATGGTTTTCACAACTTATTTTACACATTATAGTGTTTGCACTATCCTTGACATGCAGCATGTTTACTTTCTAGGTTGCATATATGTCATTTGGCTTTTAGTAAGGCTTTATGTCCCTCACCATTCCCAGCCCTCCATCACCACCGAGCCATTAAATTTATATTGGGATCCTGCTTTCAGATGGTCAAGGTAAAAATCAAACTTTAGGCATGGGAATCTGTAATCTATATATCTTGAGTTAGGGTGCATTAGTGGTCTGGTTGCTTCTCAAGCAGGCAGTTGAAACGCTCAGTGGAGGAAGGATCCATTAGAAATCAGGCAAACTTTAAGGGACACTTTCTTTAAGACTTTTCAAGGGAGACATTATTCAAAAAGTTATCTCTGCAGGGGTAAAGCCACTTCTCAGTTGACTAATAACTATCAAAGCAACTCATCTAAATCTCTACTTTATTTTCCAAAATGTTTCGGTATGGTTTTACGTAGAATTGCTCTAGCCTTTGAATAGGTTTATTTCCGATACGTATTCATGTAGAAAATTTCAGTTTAAGTTAAATGAAATGCCATATTCCACACAGCCAAGACGACTGGATGGTCACAAATATCTCAATATGAGTATACTTTGCATTCAGCAACAGTGTTGTGTTATAATAGATCATTAGCAACCACAAGTAGACATAAATCTGTCCTACTCGTGCTATTTAGAAATGGAAACTTGGTGCCTGATACAAACAAACTGCTCATCTGTATAAAGGCATTCAGGCAAGGATTTTGTGTCACAATGGTGTGACTGGTGTCTGACTGCATACTGGATAATGCAGTTTAGCATGCACCCTGCTCTTTTAGAGATGACCACAAGTTTAGGAGGTATTAGGTCCAGATAGAGAGGGTGGAGCTCATTGCAGCGCTACACAATGTCCCCTAATTAAATTGCTCAGTCCCATGTACTGTGGAAGCTAGCGGCTCGGCAGATGTAGCGCCATGTTAAACTTTATGTTGCTTGAAAATGGCTTCCGCTCCAAGTGCATTTGAGACAGAGATGGTTTGACTGTAAAATGATGTGTTTTATGGCACCGTTATCATGGCGATATTCCTTAAAGATGCAGCGCTGCACACTGTGGCATTCTCTGTCTGCAGGAAGGAGCAAATTGATATGAACAGATCAACAGAGCTATGCCCTTCTGGACGTCCTTGGCACCATACTTGGCCCTAAAATTGATTTCTCTCCATATCTCCTATGCCAAAAAACTCTCATTCAGAGATTTTATACTCCCACTGCTGACACATTTTGTTCAGGTTTGGAGAGGATGTACTGTTGGAATGTCATTCATTTCCTCCCACATTTTTTTTCCACACTTTTGAAGTAACCTAATAGTCTCACAGTGTATTTGATAGTGGTATTCATCAGTTTTCTGTATGTGTATGTTCATGTTCATGCATGTGTGAGAACTCTCAGTATAAATTGCCAGGAGCAAAGAGATTGCTTTTGATTTAATGGCTATTGTGCTTGACTTTGTGTGTGTTCCACTGTAGTAGTGTGTCCTTCCTTTGCCTCTGTTGTAGCAGGTAAACTCTCTCTGCCCAACATTATTTACACATACACGTCGAAGTGGCACACACACACACACACACACACACACACACACACACACACACACACACACACACGCACACACAGGCACGGACAAATACACATACTGCCTTGGCTATGCTCCATTAAGTGGCCAGTGTCTTAAACAGGATGCTGACGTAAATGCCGGGGTTGGGAATATAGGACAGATTGTGTATACGTGTGTGTGTTTGAGTGTGCGTGCGTCTATGTTTGTGTGTCTCTGGTCTCAGTTTTATTCTCAGTGTCCTTATTGTCTCTCCCAGTGGACCCCCTCCACACACACCCTCTTCTCTGTGTTTGTGGCCTGCTGAATTCTATTGATCAGGCTGTGAAAGCTTGAATGGCTAAAGAGGAGAACAGAGAGAGGCAGAGTAAATGGTATTTTGGAGCCCATGTGTGTTCTTCAAATGATGTGTGTATATGGTTATAGATTTAATTGGTGAGCCAATTAAAAGAAAAGATACAACAAATATTCCAGAGTAGCAGAGATATTTGTTTTCTTTATTATCATTTGTGATTTACTACTAGTGTTGCTATGGACACTTGGACTTGTGTAAACTGCCTCTACGGATTGCTCTTTTTACTGAAGAACTGAATGGAGATTTCTAACCAGACCAAATGGCATTAAGACCTATTTCATAAACTTTCCAGTCAACTAACAGGTTCTAACACAGGCATGCACTGCATGAACACAAAAAGCTTAAATAACTGCAGGTGAAACTGCAGGAGAAAGGTCACCTGTCGTTGTTGTTACAGATGGCCAACTACAGTTGAATTTTACAGTTTGAGCAACTTTGCTGTTCTGTTTGCTTTTTAAAGGTTGAAAAACGGAAAAGCAGAAGTGTAAATGCAAGTGGCTGGCATGTTCATGCAGTGGGAAGTGTGAATGGAGCTTTCCTACCGCAGAGACAAACTGCTACTGTTCAGACCCTCCCTCAGGAGGTCGACTTCTAGCTTCTCGTATCACAACACAATAGAAAAATTTGTACTATCAGCATGGTTTATTGGTTTATTGGTTGTTGTTGCTGAGAGGCTGAAATTCCTCAGACAGATCCAGTGAACTGCTTTAATCTGAAGTCTCAGACCATCAGAATATTTGTTCTTTTAAATAAAATAGTCAAACAAAAGATAGTTATAGGCATGAATTAATGCTAAATTGTGTTACGCTGTCTTGGTGTGCTATGATGATTGAATAAGACCAGATTTATTTCTGTTACTGAATTTGGTAGCCTGTTCTTAATTTGCGGATGCTTCTGCTGGCATTATTTCCAGCAATTCCCCTGTTAGGGGGCAAGGTCAATGCTAATCAGTGCTTATATAATGTATTTGCATGATCATATGGGCTTTCCATCTTAATGACACTAACGGAAAATGCTATCTAATACTTCGCTTCGAATATCCAATCAATGCACAAATGGCATCCTCTGTAGTAATTAAGAAAGCCTTGACACATGGCTAATGTTGTTATCACGCTGTTTAAACCACTGGGTGACCATTTGTGTCTTGTTGATAGGGACATTGACATCCTGGAAGGCACTGTTCCCATCAAGAAAGAAATGCATTATGGGACAATCGCTAAAGATTCATTAATTAATAGCATAGATTTTGTCTAGATGAAAAACTAGCTGAGAAATGCTGGAATCTAAATCATGGCAAAAAAATGTACCCCAGACTCAGAGACCGTTTGTGTGCTTGTCATGTAATACACACGCCATGTAACGAGCAGCGATGACCATAATCTGTCTCAGTCTTGACTCTCGTGTTTGTTATGTGTAACACAGATGTCTTCTTCTCACTTTTTTAAATTAAAAAAAAAAAAGCCACACTTTCTTTTTTTCGTCTCCCTTCTACCCTAAGGTCCAACAAATGGTGAATGAGGTGCAAAACAAAGAGTTCTTTGAAGAACAAAGTGAACCTGCCACATACAACGACTGCCTGGAGACAAATCCTATCCCCTAGATTGCATGCTTTCAAGACAGGAGAGAGAAAAGCATCCCTAACAACAAAATGATATAAATTACCACTGTTATGGTCTATACGGTTCAATTTAATGTGCTTGTAATGATAAATTATTTTGGTTATGAATCTAAAGTGGACCTGAGTGCAGTCGGAGCAGCAGGACTGTTAGAACAATTGCAGCTGTCTCCCAGGGCTGTGGCCATTAGTCAATAAATTAGAAAGTAATTAGTTTCTGCTTCTGTGGCTCTATTTGAAGCGCTTCACACAGGTGTAATGAAAATTTATTGGAGCTGTTGATCCGGAGGAGAAAAGAAAAGTAGGGGATTTGTAGCGTGTGATTGTAATGTAGGATTTCCATCTGCTTTTCTTATTTTTTGCTTGCAGTGTGACTGGTAAGGTTAGCCTCGATGACCAGTACAGTAACATTTTGTCAACTTGACAATAGGCTAGCAACTATAAAAACTTTTTAGAATATTTTGAGTTTGAGATTTTAAATTAGTCACATTTTGGTTAAAAAACAACAACAAAAAACTGCCCTTCTGCTTAACATAGCAAAGTAAAAGACATTTGTTCTTTGCTGGAATCTAACAATGTGTACTATGCTCACACAAGCCTATGAGGAAGACAGCTATATCACTGGGATATCTGTTTCATTTTAATTCTCTGTGCTTTCTGGCCAGCGGGCGTCTCATCACCCTTTGTTGTTCGCACAGCACTTTCATTTTTTCCAGTGTCATCTGACGCACTGCCTCTGTCCTCTTACTCGCTCATAAAAAGAGGGAGAAAGTCAGGCTTCAGCCATCAGGTTTACCCTAATTGAACAGCTTCACATTTCTCTTTCATGCCATTGTGTGTGGATCAAGGCAGTCGCATGAAGCTTTTTGTTGGCAGACAACATCAAGGCTATTTGTTTTGTCTGGTCAACAGGAGAGGGAGAACAGAAATTGGAAAACATTCGCACAAGTGCGATGTCAATGAATGGCATTAAAGACAGTGGGAGGGAGCTGCCGCGGCAGCATATGGGTAAAAAGAAGAATTAGAGGTGAAAGAGAGATGAGGCAGAGAGAGGAGGTAGTGACGAGCTGAAGAAACAGGCGTGAAGTTTTGAAGGCAGCAAAGAGAGAGAGAGAGAGAGAGACAGAATGAAAAAGAACAGAGAGGACAAGGAGTGGAACAGAGACAGGATGGACGGATGGATAAGGACAATCAGGCAGATTGGTCCCAGCCCAGGCTATGGCCAATTAGAATAAAATTAGCTGGACCTTGGCAAAAGCTAGGGCGCACAGTAGGGCATGGAGGGAAGGGAGGGGAAGTGGGGGAGGGGCAAAGGGGGAGAATATCCCGGTGATTAAAACCAAATGATTAGTGGTGTGCAAGGCAGAGGGCTCGAGAACCAGGGTCACCTGAGCCTGGAGGGAGAGAGAAGGTCTAATAGTAATGAGACCAACCTTCTCTCTCCTCGTCATCGCCCTCCTCCTCTCACCACCCCTTACCTTCTTTTTTTCTTGTTCACACTCCCATTTCTCTCCCGTAACCATTTTTAGTTCATCCTAAACTACTCTGGATTTACACATTCTACCGTTTTCTGTCTCCCAGTGTCCCTTCCCCTGTCTGCACCTCACAGTCTTCCTGTAGTAAACCCTGTTACTATCTATCACTGTCTCTTGCCTTTAGCCAAAGCATACACTAATGCAATTGTAGCAAGACGCAATTTAGCTTTCTGTGATAAGCAAAGATTTATGAGTAGTTTACCTTTTTTAATCACTATTGCAGATCTGCAGACATATGGTAATAGAAGAATTGAGCTACTACATAAACTCAACACAATAATGGCATTTATTAGAGATTATATATGTGCTGCTGCTTTAGTTTGAAACAACAGTTGGGCCCAAATGCAAAGCAGGAATCCTGTTTGTGTATTTTGGCTCACTATTCTGTTTTCGACTCTTTATAACAATAATTTTAGGAATCCCCAAAAATGTGACCATCAGTGTGTGAGACACCTCACATAAAAGGAGTAGCTGCAACGACTGGATGCTACTATTTTTTTACCCGTTAGAAAAGATAAATGGATTTTTACCACATGACTAAGACTTTAGTATAGACACCAAGCTTAAGACCAGTTTGGTGAGTGTTTTAAAGTGTAGTAAGCTTCAGGATCAGGTTTTTGTAAAACAGTCTTTATACTAAACAAAGTGGAGAAACTCTTGTCATGACAGTTAGAGGTTTAGAAATTATTACCATCATAATTATTATTATATCATTATAATAAGTCTTCTCTTGGAGGACTTTAGACAGCCTCTCATGTCTTTCTCAGTTTTTTCCCACTGAGGAAACCTTTGCAAGAGAAAACTCTAGAGAAGCAGCAGAGCACTTAATCAGCTTCTTATTGTGACATGTGCCATGGTAGAGATATCATTGTGTCTATTTCCAACAAAGCAGCCAAGGTAACATCAATACGCTATGAGTCAACAGGTAATCATGCAGAACGTGCAGCGAGGTCTGCAGATGAGATGAGAGAAATCCAGCTCCTAGATGCTGTTTTAAGCTCCAACTTGCCTTAATTACAAACCTACTTGCAACCTTCTCTAAATGGCATTTGCTTTACAGTGAGCATATTCTTATCTTGCAGAGACTTTTTGTCAAGAACAAAGAGCTAATGTTTCAGTTTAACTTAAGTATCATCTGCCCTCCTCACACCCTTCACTTTTTAAATCTTTTCCCTTTTTGTTCTTTCACAATCAATTTCTGTACTTTCTGTATCTTTCTCAGTCTCCGTTGTAGTAGATATCCCTCTGCAGAGAGGGCGAGTACAGTAGGTCTGTCAGCCCTGGAGGACTGAGAGAGATCAGAAGACATGTCAGAAGTCTGGTGGGTCTTTTCCACCTAGACCCCACTCAGGTATGTGGATAAAACCTAAAGAGAAAACGCAAATACAGCCCGAGGTCCACACCACAGGTCTGTAGCCAGGGGAGACAGGAATGCCCCCTGACTGCAGTCAGACAGACGTCCTTGAATAAAGAGCGATATCCACAGGGTGGATTGCCATGTAGAAAGAATGTAATTCTGTGTGTGTTCCACAGTACTATGCGAAGAAACATGGGTAGCTGTATGCACAGTGGGAGGGAGAGAGAGAGGTGATAAATAGACAGTGTGCTATATGTGACCATTGTTTGAGTTGCCAAAGTGCTTTGTTTTTGGCCAGTGATTATCTGTGCTACAGAACACTATGATGAGTTTTCAGTTTGAAGAAGATGGTAGAGGAGGAAAAGTGGGCAAATAAAGGTCTTTCCTGTTGGCTACGTGTGATGACTTAGCCAAGCCAGAAGACTTATAGCACAGTCTCACACATAAGGCCGGGGGACCTGGATCACTTTGAAACCAAAAAAGTAGAAGTAGAATAAAACAACTGGTGGCTGCGCCAGAGCCCCCAATGAATTGTACTGTATTACAGTGCCCCTGAATGGCCTCCGGTCGGAGGTGAGCAGTGGCAATTTTAGCTGGCTCCTGACAGTGGACAGAAGGCTTGGTGAACTGGACGACAGTGAGGGTCACAGGTTCCCCTGGGGAGGAGATATCCCAAAGGGGGTGGGCAGATGGGGTCTGGAATGAGAGTGTTCTCAGACAGGTGGATGGTTGTCACCCTTATTTTGCCACCGCCAGCAAGCAGGTGGCCTCTCCCTCCTCCTCTTCCACTCAAGGGTCACCTTGACATGGCACTGCTTCCCCATGGGTCCCATCCCTTCATATACACTCTATACACAGACACACACACACACACACACACACTTGTGCTCACACAGACACGCCAATGGTTCTCTGCTCCTCTCAGTCAACCCCAGCACCTGGGGACTGGGAGTGTAAACAGTCGCTCTCAAGGTTGAACCCAGGTGTTTCATTTCCATTAAGGCCCTCATCACATTCACAGCCTCCTCCCTCTGACTTTGGTCATAACACAGACGAAATAGTCATTAAATTTTAGATTACCTTCTCTTTGCCTTTGTAGATGTTGAGATGCACAGGGTCTATTTTAAATGTCTTTCTATGAAATAATTATATCCCAACTCTTTGCACTCGACGCCTTCAAAAGAGGATGTTCCATTGATGATTTTTGCCCTACATCATAGCTTTGCTCTTGCCGCAACTCTAAAACCCAATATAGCGTAATTAAACTAACACAGTGACATCAATAAAGACAGAAGTGCTCTGTAATTACAGTCTGTGCTAGGACATCATAAGCAGGCAGTGTCATCACCCTAACGAAGGAAATAAATCGATGGCAGACGGACAAAGCCCCGCTTTACAATCCCCTTCTCCTCTGACACACAAAGCCAACCATAAACACGAGTAAGGCAAGAGTTTAATGGCAATCTTAAAGTTGCGGAGGCCACTAGCTTGTCTTTACTGCTCCTGCCCTGCAATACAATGGGTGCCTTGACACTTTAACCATTCCCTTACTCTCCTTCATTAGCTGGGCTTCTCTCTGTTTCTCCTCTAAGCCTGCCTTTTCCCTTTCCCTCCTCTTCTCTGTGGTGTCTAGTCTCCTCATCCTCTGGAGACACATGAGTGGCAGGCCTTCCCCTTAATAACTGTGTATTCCAATTCTGACACAGTTGCACACAAACAGACACACAGATATAAATACACACAAACACGCGGAAAAAAAAAAGTTGCACGATTCAAGATTGGCATTCCCACGTTGCTGCTTCCTGCAGAGAACCATGTGGACAGCAAGGCTAAATGTCAGAGAAAGATAGTCCACACGCACACACACACACATACACGCAGGGTCGCTCCCACAATCCGTACAGACAAGACGCCGCACACCGATAGTGTTTGGAGTGTGAGGCTAAATGTCAAGGGATGATGTAAATTCTCATGATTGCTTCCAGAAGTAGTTTATCACAATGCCAACGATGGCAAGATCAGTGTCTCATTGTCCTCAAAGAGCAGGACAGTAGCACTCCAGCACAAGTAGTAGACAGTGTTTGTGTTTCTGCAATCAGTAGCACTTTACAGCTTGGTCATATCATGATTACTGAGTAGTGACAGTTTGATAACAGAGTTTTAAAGAAAATGATTAATACCCTGTAAATAATAAAGTAACCAGGAATTAGCAAAAGGGTATACCTGGCTAATATAGAAAGAAACTGATCTAACAGGGTGGTAAGGGGCCAGAAATAAAGACTGAACATCTAATCATGTCAAAAAACATTTAAACAAAGTGTTGAAGCATGCAAGTATAGCAGTATTTTTGAAACAACTACTACCTATAAAAATGATGCTAGTTAAAAATTGAGATTTGAATGTTTTGATATATCATGCCACAACCTTCAAAAACACATAAAAATCATATCAAAATCATCAGTCATATCATATCATATCATATCATATATGATATAAAGTGGCTTTCTTTATATTCCAAACATCTGCTTTTTGTTAAAAAGTAATACTGCTGTATTTGTTTAGTGATGTAAGTTTTTGTTATTTTGTTACTTGTTTCTCATTCTTTTTACTTTCTGTGTAATAACCATAAATCAGAGCTGCGTAATGCTAGCTGTTGCTTTCTGTTAATATTAGTATTTTATACTAACATTGCTTTCTTATTATTACTTTGGTAATTCCATGGGTTAACCGAACTATTACCTCTTTATTATCAGTCTATCGCTATAGTATTTCAGTTCTATTACCAAGCTGTAGTGTCAAGTGTTGCCCAGAAATCTATAATAATATTTCTTCTCAGCGTCTGTTCTCTGCATCAAGGTTTCCAGCTGAGATTAGTCTGGGCTATATCCAAGCGTGTTACATGCAAACACGAGGGAGTGTATGGACCCGACCCAAGACTCAAATCAGAAATAGGGATGCCTGCCATAGTTGAGTTTGTATAAAAATTCTTTAAACATCCAGAGTAGTCTCAGGGCGACAGTAGTGCATCTTCCTTAGCCTTCTTTCCCCCTACACATCATTTGTTAAAATGAACCAATGCTAAATATGCCATTTACAAGAAATACGAGTAACTAGTGAGTTGTAAAGTTGTGTATACCAGTAAATGTACGTATCACATCAATTAGTAAAACATATTTAATTCAGGAGTGTGTCTCCCTGTTGCCTTGCATTATATGCGGCACGCAGCCAGAAACAAACTCTAGTCATTCTGGGCTGTTGCCTGGACTCCCCACCCTAACTTGCTGCCTACTTGCTGAGGTGACTGATGAGCAGACTCACTGGTGTGTCAAATATGTGGGAAATAGTCAATCAGCTAGGCCGGTGTGACAAGCCTGTGTATTTCTGTGGTTTGGAAATGCTGTTTCAAAAAAGTGTGTGAAAGTCATGCTCGGTGACAGACTAAGGATAAACATTTTATGGTTTTGGAATAGGAGAGTTACGCCTCTTCCTTCTCTGGAAGGTATGGTTAGATGCAAATTTTATCTATAGTTAGTTGACCCCAACCTGTGGGGTATTTATTGCGCTCTTGTACTACTAGGGCAGCTGTGCTCGAGTGTATTTCTGTCTGTCTGTAAATCTGTGTGTGTGCATTGTGTAGCTGATTTTTTATTTTTTTTTTACATAAATGAGAAAAAGATGGGAAGAAAGGAAAAAGATTATGTTTTGGACTGGAAAATTTATGGAGGAGACACTGTTGATGTGATTTAGTGTGTGGGTGCTCCATGAGCCACTGAACATGGAAAATGAGAAGGCAGAGGTGGCCATGATTAGAGGTGTGCCTTGTTGACTACTTTATGAGTGTATTCAGATGTGTGTGTACATGTGCACATCGATGGCTTCAACTTAAAGTTGAGCGGCCAAAGGTAAACATAGCAGGACACGCACAGTCTATCATCTTCATTGTCTGGGTAATAACTGTCAGTGTTGGTGTGTATTACCAGGAGAAGCTAAGTTGACTTTTCTCGTGCTTTGCTCAGTCATGCTGTGTGTGTGTTTGTATTTATGTGATTATGTGTGAGGTCCTCACCCCAGCTGATGTATCTGAGTGATCTCAGACATGTGTTAGGGGCCAAGATGAAGGGTCATCATATATAAACACACCCAGGGAAATAGAGTGTGAGAGAGCGTTGGGGCTCGTGGGACCACGTGACTAACACTCTCACCCATGAAATCATATAGTACCCAACATGTTTCTTCTGTTTGCCTCCATTCAGTTACTGGAAAAACTGATTATTTGGTCTTTGAATAACATCAACAGAACATGTCAGAAATAAAATTGCAAAGAGTCCACAGGATAACAGTGGCAGTAGACAAGAATAAGAATCAAAACGCCAGGGTTCATTTATCCATCTCCTTAAGCCGCTTAGTTCAATCAGGGTTGCAGCGGCAAAGCAGAGGATCCCAGACATCTATGTTCCCCACAACTTCTTCAATCTCCTCCTCATTTTATGTTTTGGCTTGTCATCTATGATGATAGGTGTGGGAAGGGTACATGGAAAGCATATAGACTAACCAAGTACACAGATACGTGGCTTCAGGTTTTCTAGTCATGTATAAATTTTCACCAACCCATAGATAATTCTGTTCTGCATTTTCATTATTAGTTTTTCCTTAGTGTTACATTTTAGTTTCCTATTCAGTTTAGTTTGAGTTAGTATCCAGAGTGTATTTGCTTGTTTCAGTTCTTATTGTTTAAAAAAATATTTAGCTTCAGTTTAGTTTCTGTTAGTTTAAAGAGTTTTTTCATTGTTATTCAAGTGGCACTTTTAGTGGCAATTTTGCATTTTTTTACTGTCATTGGTAAAGAATAGTGCAAAATATTAGTTCATTAGGGCTTTTTTCAGAAGTTTATTTTTCATTTTTATTTCAGTTAACTAAAGTGTTTTTCATACATAGATTTTTAGTTTAGTTGTATTTAACCAACCAGAGCATTTTTGACACGGGAGAACCTGCTAAAAAACACGGTGCTCTGGAGAATATATTTATTAGAATATTATAATGTCTATTCAATTTGTATTCAAGTATATCTCTTTGTTTTGACTTTGAGAGAAGAATATGGTCAATCTGTTTAAGCCGGATCCTCTACTTGCACATTTTCATAGTCTGCAAAATGAATGTTGACACACTCTGAAATCCAGTGTGGATTTCTACGCTTCACAATCATTAGTGTTTAGTTATGCATTTCCATGAGGATTGTCTGCGTATTAGGCCATGCCTGGACAGCAGTCCAACTACAGCAGACCTGTTTACAGTGCTGGTTTGTTGTTCGTGATAGATATTTTAACAGCGTAGCATCCTTAGTATCAGTAGGAATCTAGATGCTAAGGATTATAGGCATCTCAAACTTTTTTTTTTTCTTTGTCAAAAAGCAGAATCGGCTACCAATTGTCCTACTTATGTCTATTTTTTTTTCTCTTACTTTGTTTAACCAACCAAGGTGCAGTACAATCACTGAGCACAAATGCTCTTTTTTTATGCTACACACAGTTGCACACATTCACAGTTGGAGGCTTCCCAATGCAACTGCAGTTTGATCTCATGGCCAGCTAAGCAGCTTTAATCTGTTTTGTACAAAGTTGGATCATACTGATTGTCCCACACACTGCTCTCCTGCAGCTGTGCAAAGGCTAGTCAAAGCTCAGTTTGATGATCAATACATTAGGTGATTGCAGAGCATTTGTTATATTTATGGGAAAAAAAATCAGTGAACATTACTTGTAATTGCCAACAACTAAACAAGAGCAACCAGCATGTATTATCTTTCAGTTTGGCTGTTGTGAGGAGAAATCATGTTGGAATTTTCATTCAGGTTGACATGCAGTACACTCTTACCACAGTTCTTTATGTTATGGCTCAAAGAATTTAATCACAGACGTTTGCTTTTTTTTAAAGTAAGTAGCTTATCTTTATGTTTTTAATCTTTTTGTGGACAACAGCTCTCCCTGCTTAGTTAAAAAGCACAACAGTTCCATTCAATATTCACTGAAGCTCTTAGTTTGACCACTGAATTTGCTGGGAATCATGACTCTGTATTTACCCATTTACACTTGTCATTTTCTGTTTTGTCTCATATAAAGATCAGACTCCCTTGATGCTTTGTATACTCAACATTCTGGCACAGTTTGTGTTTATGGAGGCGAATCACAGTGTGTCCGTGTTCGTGTGAAATCCCTATACCATACACAGGGATCAGAGAAGAAAGCCAGCGCCTTACTTCATGCTGGAATCCAATCCAAGTGTTTCTTTGAAGGGGGCTTGGTCTCAAATATGTTTAGTGTTACCTTGAGAACGTGAGCCCTGCAATGCAAGCAATGCCTGAAATTCGATTTGATCTGCATGGCCACCATCACTTGACCATGGCTGATGTCTGTCCTTCTCCCCCTCACTCTATCTGTGCCTGAGCCGCCGTTGAGCCCAGGGCTCCAATTAAACCCATGATGCCTGGCTCTGGTTGGTATGGTGACCAGACAGGGCAGAGAGAGAGCTGTGATTCCCAGGTGAAAGGTGGGATAGACTTTCTGATTCGCTCCAGCACCCAGATAGAGTTACAGCTCAATTTCAACCTCTCACCCTCATCGGTCTATCCTCATGACTAAAATAGGACCAAGGAATGGAAGGGAAAGGAAGAATAGCTTCTTCTTTTCCTACTCAGCTTTCCTGCCTGTCTCTCTTCCTTTACACACTCCTTTTTTTTATCACTCCCTCTTTTCAACCACCTCCAGCCCCCACCATAGCACTGTGCTGACGTTTTTTGTGACAGAAGGGACTCTGAGATGTGCTTTATAGCTTGGTCAGCTTGTAAAGCAGCACTTCTAAGTCTGTAGTTCTGTCTCACTTTAAAAAGTTGAGTTTTTTGACCTCCCTGGCGCTTTATCCTTCTTTTTTTTCCAGTCGCGCTTACTGCTTGTACTTTGTTCTTTTACCTTTTTTGTGGACAAGGCAGGATTTGTGAATTAATCATAAGTGGTTCAATAACTGGCCTTAGCTGTGTTCCGTCACTGAGGGATCAATAGGGGAAGTTCAGTGGCACTGACTGCTCTGGAGGAGAGACAAGGCCCTCACGTCCAGGTGATCCATTAGCCTGGTCTGGCATTAGGCAAGATGTAGAAGAGAGCCTGCTCTCAGCCCATCCTGTATCTGTAGAGGCCTCTAGAGAGACATACAGTAACCCTAATTTCAAGGTCTTCTTGTGATGCCCATATTATCTGAAAAAATATGAATACAATATCTATTTCACAGGTGTTTTATACTCACAATCAAAACGAATAACTTAATATATCTTCATAAAACTGCTGCCAATACGCACAGACTTAAGCTCTCAATGTTTTACAGTTTGTTCTGGGTTTGAATCTCTACCTTTTGCTTCTTCTTTTTTTCCCTTTCATGTTGTCGTTTATATTTTTCTGTTTAGGACAATCGCAGAAGTTTATATTGCTTGTTGAATGTGGCTTTAGGAGATTGACATGGAGAAATAAAAATCTTTGATCTTTCCCCCTAAATTGGGCTCTTAAAAATACATGACCACATCATTAAGTTGGTGTCTGAATCCCCCCTGCTTCTCATATAATAGAAAGGAAGATTGTTGTTACTAATAATAAAAACCTGACCTTTTCTTGCTGCAGTCTAGTTCGACTTAGATTTAATTGCATTAGTATTTTCCTACCAGGGGAGAACATAAGCTGCTAAAACAGCAACTTTACCCCATGACATAAAATAAGGCTGTACACAATTCCCTGCTGGCCATGCATTATTGAAAGTACAAAAGCATCCTCTTTACAAAGTGTCATAATAAGGCAGTGCTACAGGACTTAAGTTTACACTTGCACGATGCACACAGCATGTAGTTGTCAGCAGGAGCTGGGATGTAGAGAAACTTCATTCTGATGGCACCTTCATTTACAACGTACTGAGACACACCATGGATGATTTGTGAAGATTAGCGGAAAGCATGTGAGGTATGAATCATCGTCTCCGTAGTCGCTTTTTTCCAAGTAAGCATATGCATACAGTACTGACTAAAGACTGGAAATAGCATTCGCCACAAACATGATGTGGAAGCCTTTTGAGCATGCATTTGAAAATCATCAACAGTCCAACCCAGTTAAACACATTATATGCACTCTCTCTCTCACAGGTACACACAAACATGCAGTGACAGTGTGCATTTCAAGTGAATAAAAAATGTCTTCACAGCCAAAACCTTACAAGCACTGAAATTCAGATTCCGTGTCACCTAAGCTGTACATCAAAGCTGCACATTAGTCGCTAATGCTATGTGTGTATGTGTTGACACAGAGAATGGAGAGGTGTAACCAGTGTATGACATGGCTATTTGCAAATAACATCCAAACCTCATCCACTGGCAGCAGCTGAGAGCTTTAACTCTGAGCAGTGATGGCAGCCTCCCTGAAATGTGCATGAAACCAGCTTAGTGCTATCAGTAAAGCATCACCGCCAATCACCAGCCACCCTCTCATTCCGCCGGGCTGCTGTGGACCAGATAAGAGCCACGCCACCCTCCTCCCCTACTGCTTCCATCCGCTTTATGTTGTCCTCCAACAATTCACCCACCCTCCCACAGCAATTCACCCTTATCCTCTTTACAAGGTCTTATAGGGACAGAGACACTGATGTGCAGCTACAACAGTAATTTATATTCTTTGTAAATTGTCTGTGATTTTTTCATTGAGATAAGTGTGGGGGAAACATCTGTTTTGTGCTGGAAGGCAGTGGGCCGGAGCTTGAGTTCTGTGGCAATCACCAGCAGTATAGATAGAGAGGAAGAGGGGAGGCACACGATCTGTCTCCCTATCCTGAATTACAACTCCAGGGGCCTAGCTACCCTCTCATTATTACTGTTGTATTTAGCTGAACACTGGGTAAATAAACATTGAGCTCCATCTGTACAGCCTTGGAGATCAGTATCTGACGCCATGTTTGGAAAACTTAACTTCCATCATTTACTTCAGTCTAATTCGTGTCAGCCATTGTTTTATACTCTTAAATTAGTTTTTTTTATTAAAAATATTTAGAATAAAATTCAAATGTGTTTCAAAAAGTCTGCAGAGGTGAGAAAATAACACCCTAGGAAAAATAATAGATCATGAGATATGATTAAAAAGATGCATGACTTGTTCCAGCTGACTAACCCACCACACAGCCCTCATTGTCTTAATTATCAGAATGGTTGAGGGCTGGAGTCCTGAGCCGCTCAGGACTACAGCAGTAAGGCATTACAGTGACCAGGTGCTAAGGCCTCATTGGCAGTCAAAGAGGAACGCGACCTGCGGCATCTCGACATACGCACACTAGCGGGGGAGTTGGAGGGTTTCAGAGCAGTACAGACGATGAATCTCAATCATGAGGCCATGGCAGATTTACATTTAAAGTAGTTTTAGTGTACGCCCCACTTCCTGATGCATTCGTTGGCAGGTCTGAAAGGAGCAGCTTATCTGCGAGTCATCAATTGCACGTGATGCGTCCAGATAGGGGCTCCTGACGCCAGCACCTTTCTGTTCACACATCTAGCTCAAAGATCATGTGCTGTCTAATAGAGCACCATTGCTTGCCATGTAATTACATTACATGCGAAAAAACGCTGCAAAGTTTTGACAGCTCCAAGTGTGCGCATGTGCTCCCAATCGCATGCGTATGAACACGTGATTTATGTTTTAACTGTGATTGACAGAAACTGTAATGACAAGCATCAGTGTGTTATTGATGGTCTGTCACTCTTCGTGTTAATAATGTTATCCCCATATGGAGCAATGGGGTTACTGTGTGTTGTGCTTCTGTTCGAGTGCCCAGGGGCATATTTATCCCTCATATTTATTCTTAATAGGATTGGTTTTTGTGTAACACAAAATACAGGTGTGTATATGTGGATGTGTTTAGATGAGTAGTAGGTAGAAGTGTGGTTGTTGACACAGTGGGGTAAAGGCTATGATGGCTGAAGGCTCCGATGGGTAATTGAGAACAGCAGGTGTCGCCTCCCTCCTGAGCCACTTCAGGCCCCAACCAGCTCACCCTCCGATCTTCAAAGCCTCTCCAGCCCAGCTCTTCTCTCCTCTCCAATGTCAGTCGAGCTTGCTAGGGAGAAAAACAGCATGTATTGCAGCATGGTATTAATCAAACCTAGAGCATCACAGGGAATGTGGCAGAGTGGGCTACGCCAGTTCACCAAGACTGAGATATTTCATTCTTGTAAGCCTTTTGACAAAAATACATTCAGAAAGAAGCATAACCTTTACTATTATAACCTGGACTACCAATTTAGTATTCTTGTCTTACACTTGAGCACACCTGCTACAATTGAGTAGTTTTAAGTCCAGTAAAAAAGTAATAACTTATACCATGTATTATGAATAATGTATGGCCTACATGTTGTGTCTTTTTTCATTTTAATCCAAGGCGATTCACCAGAGCTGTGGAGAACAGAAGAATCTCTTGTTCTCACTCAGATTTCGCTTTTTGTGTGCATGTAGCTTTTCCCTTTCTGTTTCTGTTTGTGCCGACAGGCCTTTAGACAGTAAAGCTGAGAATGTGAGCAGTTTTTTTTCTTCCTTACCTGCCTTTGGGCCCAGGTTTCCCTGCTTTGGCTTTGTTACCCATGCTGATCACGTCACCAGCCTCATAAAACCTCCACCCTCCCCTGACTTTTTCAAATCAACAGATCTGATTGAGTGAATGCCATTACCTGGGTAAATGAGTGATTCCTAAAGGACTGGACAAGGCCTAACACCACCCTGAGGGTGAAGCTTATTATCGCTGCAAACTCCAAAGAAGAGAGAGGCAGCTGTGGAGCTTGTGTGCACTTTTTTTAGAAGCCTGTATTTCCATATTAATCTGCCACATTTAGGCATCTGAGACAGAGGGCCTCCTGTCACGCTTCTTTGATAACGGAGCAGTTAGCTTTTTCCCCTCATGTATAAATATGTGTAATTCTGATAAGATTAATTGAAGCGCCTAAGTATACAGTAGTAAAAGATGAGGGGGAGAGAGAGAGAGTGGGAGACAGCAGGAGGGAAAGGAGACACATTATGCCAAAGCATGCATTTTAGACTAGTTTTTGCCTAAGACCTACCCCAGAATGGGTGCCTAGCCTCTCTCTTCTGGGCCCTAAGTGCCTTGAATTGAAAATAGCATCTACCTAACAGTCCCTCAAAAATAGCTGAGCGAATAAGTTTTTGCGCCGAGCCGATAAATACGGCGTGGAGCCTCTGACACCGAAGCCTCACCCCAATTTCCAGTGCTCTGGAGGAGATCAGATAGCCCTGTGTCATTTGATTTTCTGCCTTATCTCATCCGCGCCCATCTTTTTGTCTCACGCAGAGCTACATTTTAAGAAGCACACACTCCTTGTATCTTTTGAAGGACAAAACCCAGAATGATATTGAAGCGAATAATAGCATCAAACTTTTAGAGGGCCATTCCTTGTTTGATTGCTACCAAAAACAGGAATGGCATCTCAGATGAGTGTCCTTCAAGTGATATTTGGTATGCAGATCTGCAGGAGTACATGATGAGATTACAGCAATCTGCAAAGTTCTTAGCTCCAGAGTGCCATTTATGATCGCATCTCAACGATGGGTGACGTTATGGATGCTGTAAACTACAAAAAAATTTATACTTTGTGTATATTGCATACAGCCATCGAGGAGTTCCACTTCTCAAGCTGACCAATAAACACGTCTGTTTAATAGTTGATTTCTGCAAAGCATGCAAAGTACCGAACAAGACAGGGGAGTGAGTAAGGAGAAGACAATAGGAGAGAAGGAGGTGTGGGAGGGTGTAGGTGAGGGATCCTGAGACAGATGAAACAAGAGGGAGAGAGTGAGCAGGGAGCGAGGGAGGAGACAAAGACATTCCCTGGTGAACAGCTTGAGTTGACTGACGGCGAGAAGAGCAGGCTTCAGCGAGGGAAAGGGAGGAGGAAAGGGAGGAAGGGAGATCAGGAAGGAGTGAGCACATCAGTGTGTGAGTGGCGTCTCTCATTAGAAGGTGCTGTCAGGGGCCACAGAGGGGGGACTGCAGGGACCCCAGTTCCCCTCTTCTCCTCCCTCTTTACTGGCCCCTGAGATCCAGCAAGGAAAAATGATTGATGAGTGATACCAAGATAAACACACGCCCTGGCCCCTAAAGGCAGCCCTGCAAAATGATGCACGCAGCTTTATAAATAAATCTTGTGGAAAAAAATTTAACAATAAACAACAAAACAATGCAAAACAACCATTGGTTTTTCTTATTTTGGTTATTGCTACAGAAGCCACAAATCAACCCGACTTTTCCCCCCCTTCGCTTTGATGAGAGTTTTTCCTCTTTTTTGTGTTTCTAGTTTTACATATCTGTGCCTGTGTGTGTTGTGTGTGTTTTATGTGTGGAGCAATGAGCAAAACACTAACAAGGTTCACCAGCTGACTGGATGGTTAAGCCCCCTTCAGTTACACTGCCTCCTCAGCAGCCTGGGCAGGCGGCTTTCCCACTCATTCACTGTGAGGCAACAAACACCGATGCAAACCTGTTCTCATTTGGGAGAGCTCCAAATCATAGCAGCTGTGTGTGATGTGTTTATACTTGTATTACTTATGTTGTGGGGACCTAACCACATTTACATTCACTTTGTGGGGACTGTCTCTGCTTCTGGGGATAAAATGCAAGTCCCCATACCACTAATCATTATAATTTCGACTGGACTCCTGGAAGACTTGGTTCAAGGTTGGGATAAGTTTAGGGTGAGGGGACGTTGCCAGGAAATGAATTTGAGTCAAAGCCATGTCCAGTGATGGAAACCCACCACTGCACTGTGGAGGTATGGACAAGTGTGTGGGAATCTGTGGAGAGTGAGCACTATGTATGGATTCATACTGATGATTCGTAACCACTGCACAATACACATAAATACTAATACATAACCATGTCTAACTGCTTCCTAATTGTTGAGAAAGTCATAAATGTTTTATGCTACACTTTCTGTTAATGTTTAACACTGAGCGGCAAATGCCTCTGTTACAAATCGAAATGGAAAGGCAGATTATCATCAAATAGTACATTATATCATTATGAGCCTACAGGCTGTGGTCTGGTGGAGGGAGAATGAATTATGAATGGAGTGTGAAGGAAGATCTCTTTCCCCTAGGGACTTCCAACACCACAACTCGTTTAAGTTGGATGAATGAGAGATAAGGAAGAAACCCACTCACCCCCCATGCTGCTTTCCTTACAAACTGGCCTTCATATAATTTACTCTGAGAGAAGGAGTGTCACTTTAACTCCTCACAGCACACACACTTCTCATTGGAAAAAATGTATGCTGAAGGGTGCTTTGTTCATTGTCAAACTGTGCATACCAATGCTGAAAAACACCATAAAGAAGTCTTGTCATCTAAGTCACTGGTGCATTTTCTGCCTGGCGTAGACTCATGTCAGGCTTCTTTGTACATCTCTAAAATGAGTCCCTGAGCTGTGCTGTAGCTTTGCCTAAAAATTCTTCTCATCTTATCTTATCTTTCTCTCTTTTGCTCTTCCTCTGTCTCTCCTGTCTCGACGGGTCCAGGCCGCAGAATGGGTCGATGATACTGTACAATAGGAAGAAGGTGAAGTACAGAAAGGATGGCTACTGCTGGAAGAAGAGGAAAGATGGGAAGACCACACGGGAGGATCACATGAAGTTGAAAGTGCAGGGAGTTGAGGTGAGTGGGCTGACAAGAGTTTGGATTTAGAGGGAGTAAATGGGAAGAGAGGTGGGATAGGGGTGGGAACGGGGGTGGCTACGGGGGTGGGTGTGGGGTGGGCGAGAGCCAGCCTTCATCCTGACACAGACAAACAGAGGTCTACAGTGAGCTCTCCCTTGGCTGTAATGGAGACAGCCACATGCTGCAGCCGGCTTGTGTCTCCAAGGAACTTTACCAAGAAACAATGCAGCACAACAATAGTTTTCCCTGGGAAGCCAGTCGAGTGGAACCGATTGTTTGTACCTTATTAAAGCTCTGGATGTTGCCTTTGCTCCAGAGAGCCTACATTAATCTTGCTGGCTCAAAGCAGTACTGTGAAACTAGTGTTCCCTCACCTCACTCCAAGTCACTACCCATACCAGCTGCTGCCATAAAAGCCCACTTGCGTCAGTGCTTGGCTCACCTAGCCTCTCAGTAGACTTAAGTTGGTGACAGTGTTGCTACCCTGGCTGATCTATTAGCAGTCATGTTAATGAGTCATGGCAAGACTCATCCAAAGACTCAAAGAAAGTTCCTCAGCATTTGATTATTGCTCAAGTTTTAGTTCTGGTCTCTTTCTCACATTGACCACAAGCAGTAATGCTAAAAGTACAGGAGTTGAGATCAATGATAAGGGTGGGAGATTCTGAGCTTTCTTATGTGAATGTGCTCTCATGCACACACAAACCCAAGCACACAATTTACACATACATACACCTAACCGCACACCTCAGGGAGTGGTGCTGTGCATCTGTGTCACACTGTGTGACAAAGACAAAGCTCGGGCATTCTCCCAACAGGGGCTCTACTCTGTGTTTCTACTCCTCTAGATATTTGTCACTCCAAGAAAATGGCCTCTTCCCTCGCTTAGCCAGCTCAGTGTCATCTCTGGTCCTACAGTGGTCTGATAACCCATTGAGACTACACACATCAGTCCTTTTGAAGCATTAAATATGATTCCAGTTTGCGGCAGTTTTGGCTGTAAAGAAGGTTTAGTAAGCTAAACCTGTATTACTCTTTTTCAATTAATGTGTGAGTTCAGGCTATGTTTAGGCACTATTTTGTGTCTGAGCTCTGACTTTATCAGTAGCCACTGCATATATAAACCAGTACAGAGAGGAACTCAGAAATCCTTCGTCCCTTTGTGGTTTCGTTTCTTAGGGGGAAAAAATGCACAGCAGCCAAGTGACATCTGTCAGAGTTATATGGTGATAGGAAGGCAAAGTGTGTGCACTTCCACTGGATATAAAAACTAAGTTGACTGTAGAATCCCAAACTCATAGAACACCTTTCATCATGCCTGTGTGGCACAATTCCTTACAGTCCAAAGACATGCAGGTTAACTGGTGATTGTAAATTGGCTGTAGGTGTGAATGTAAAAGTGAAGATTTGTCGCTCTGTATGTGGTACGCCGTGATGCACCTTTGACAGGTCTAGGGTTTAAGTCCCATCTCTTTCTCAATGATTACTAGGTGCAAATGATACTAAGCTCAAATAGTAGTTAAGAAAACTGAGGAATGGTGCATGAGAAAAGTGTAAACATGACCACTCTTATAAGTAAATCATAGTTCGAGACTTTAAATATAAAGCAACAATTGATATTAGTTGAAAGTGAGCTTATGTCTTACTCTTTCCTGATGTCTGCTATATCATCTGTACCCATATCAGCATCCACTGAGGCAGTGCCTCCTCAGAATACTGTATTATATTTTCTATTTTCCAGCATCTATCCTGCTCAGTGCTTCAGAAAAGCAGCTGTTTTTTCTTTGGAATAACTTCCTCAATTGGAATATCACTGTCACAGCTCAACTCACTACAATTCTGAACTACAAAAAAACAAAAAAAAATCCCAAAAGTTAAAACAGTTCTTCTTTATTAAATTCATTGCAGGCAGAATTAGTCAAACATATATGGCAAGAGGTAAAGTCAGCAGGCTTTCTAATAGAGTACACAGTTAACAACTGCTTCTCAACTGCTTAACATAGAATACATATAACTTGGTTTTAAGACCAAGAACAATGAAAAAGTTTATGGCATGTTGGATTCAGCAGTAACATTTCTGTCATTATCCAAATAATACACAGTGATGGCTAAACACTGACAGAGATGTCAAGCATAGTGAGTATTTGGCAATCACATAATAACTATCAGTCACTGGGAGAAAAAGTAAGTATCTGATCAGTTGGTCAGTTGGTGAGTGGCTGTGAGAGGTTACTGGCAATTGTTAGGAGAAAATGGGCGCAAAAAAGTGTACGGTACTGCACTGAAAACCCCCTTTTGATCGCTTTGGCCGCTAGCAGATTGCTGTGGTCACCCATAGTTTGAATGGAAGATGCTGACTTGTCTGCAAGTACGTGCCAACCACTTGTTTAATGGTAGTAAAACTGTGACGGCTTAATCACAAATCAAAAACACAGACCATTCCCCGTCCAAGTTCTGCCTTTTAAAAACCTGTTGGTTTCTGCAGTAAGGCGCAACTTTTATTTGGAAGCTGAATGTTCCCTGTTTCTAGTTTGAAATGCTCATTTCCAAGTTTCACTATTGCAAAGTCATTGGTTAACTGATATTTGCAAACAAATCAGCGTCTTCCTTGGAAACTACCAATGACCATGACAATCTGGTAGCACCGTCTTTGTGATTGATTTCTACAAGTGACAGCCGGCAACCTCCAGAAACCACTCATCAACTGGTCTGGGTTACACATTCTTCTCTATGGTGATGGGAGGTTGCCAGGATATCACTGACCAGTCTCTAGGCCTTTGTCACTGAGCCCAGTGTTTTTTGTTGTATTCTTCTACTCATTCACCTAACTGTACCTGTATCTTTTTTTTAATCCTACTGTTTAGTTCCAGCAAATCACGAGCCTTGCATAATAGTCCCAGCCTGCCACTGAGCTTTGATAGTCCACAAGCATGTAGCCCTAACAAGCACTTGGGCAATTACCAGAAATGCATCATGCATCAGAGAAGGGAAATTCTTTAGCAGACACTATTTAGCTTGTGTCCATCAGTCCAAAAAGACTGTCATGGGCTGAAAAATTATAGTACAGTTGCTGAATATTCAACAATATGAGATAAAGAACATACTGAACTGAAATCATTATGAGTCACATGCCATGGCCGATGGCTCTTGTTGGCACACTTGTCAGTTACTTGGAAAGTGTGTAACTCACCTTCTTGTGATTTTGTCTGCAAGGCCCTATGCCTTGTAACATGTCTAATTTACTAGAGCTAATTGCTGTATTAGCAGCAGAGGTGGCGAATACTATGAACGTGAGCTAGGTGCAGAGGGAAAGCAGAGGAAGAAAATGACTTAGGACTGCAAGGCCACATGAGAGCTTGTAGAAATTGGCCCATAACTGCTATTTCATATTGTGTATATAGAAATAAAGTGCGGGTTTCATCTGTGCTGACTTATGTTGCTTGGACTCTGCTGTGTCTTTCTCCATGTGCACGCCACCTCTTGCAGCCTTGAAAGACCTGGGTCATGTCCTTTAAACACCTCACACCTCAAGAATGGCAGATGAGAAAGGTGATCCATCACTGCTGTAACTACACTATGATGGATGTGATGTTTACTGTAAGCACATGCTTGACATAAACGACTTGACTTTTGCCCTCCGTTCAGTGAATGTAGGATGGGATAAAGAGCTAGCAATTTCTTCCCAGTACTTCAGAACAGAAGAGAATGATGTTTTTATGCATAATTCATATTACACATTCACAAGCCAGAACACAAAGAATTGGCATAATTTGAGCACATTCTCACTTGTTTTACAGGAGATTCTTTACACCGTTCACACTGTGCTGTAGATGCTCTGATTCTCTAGCCATGCAGTGCTTAATGGAGGTTCTGTGGTTATTACATGGGCCAAGTTTAGTGCACACTGAGGACAAATGTTGTGGGTGGGTCAGGCTAGTGATGTTCAGGAGCTCTGGCAAGGGAAAGGCTGTAAGCCTGGGAGCGAGGGGCCTTCTGGGGCCTGCGAGAAGCAGCCTAGCATGGCAGAAGTGGATGTCAGTGTGCTGCTGTCCTGTCTACTCCACAGTGCTTGCTCAGCAGCCTGTGGAAAAAGATTCCACTTGTTTCTGCTTTTTACTATTTTGTGAGCTTTTCTCTGTTTGTTTTATTTCTGTCTTTTAATTCATTCACAAGACATCTCATCATTCTCCTCTACTCCCACCTCTTTTTCTTCTTGCTAATCCCATCCCCTCACTACTGTCCAAGTCCACAGTCCAGACGGACAGAACCTTGAGTTGGGCGGTAATGCTCCCTGTTCCCTAAAATTGGAGCGCAGGGCATGTTGCGGCATTAGCGCTTAACAGGCCGTGAAATAGCAGCCTGCCTTCCTGACGTCTCCCCCATCACTCCAGGTGAGTTGGCCAGACGGCTGGATAAATGAGCAAGCAGCACCCACATCAACCAGCATGCATTTGGGGAACCTGAGGAGAAATGTCCATCAGTGATTATCTCACCACACCCGGTGCTTACCAAGCTCAAGTTATTCACCCAACATCCAAAAAGACCCTTTCAAGCACTTCCAGTGACTATCTATCAGTCCGAATCCTCTTTTGCAACAGGCCTTGATAAACTATGTTTAAAAAAGAAAAAAATATCTCATCTTTATATTCAGCATGTATGTCTCACATGTTCATAGCTCTCACGTCCTATGGCTTCCCCCTGTGAGATAGAACAGACCTTAAACGCTTTTATTTTGGGAAACTCCAGCTGATCTCTGTTCTGCTTCTTGTCAAGCTTCTACCCCAATGCTACCACCTTTTCGTTCTGATTAGCTGTTAATGTGCGCTCAGCCTCCATCACCTCCACTCCTCCACCCCTTCTATCCTATCTTCCCATTATTCCTAAGCTTTAATAAACTCCCTCAAATACAGATCGATTTTCTCTTAAGTGAAGGTGGCAGTGCCTCTGACTTATTTCATTACCACAGGCTAATTATACCGATTGAAATGAGCTTCTCTTCTTAAGGTGTGCTGTGCTGCTCTGTGCCCCCGTGCTCCTTACACTTTAATGCTGGTACAGTTCTCTACCAATTCCCAAAATCCCTTGCCTGCATCTCTTCCACCCCACCATGCCTTCATCTAACTCTCTCATCCTCCACCACCTAAATAATCAGCTGGTAGTCCTTAGGTCCCGTAACTTGTCATTTTATGTTGGATCCACCCTAATGTGTGATTTCAACTGTGCAACTGTGCAATGAAGGAAGGTAATGGAGCACGCTGGTGGCTCAATCGCCTCTGTTCATTGATAATAATGAAGACAAATGTCAAAACATTAGTTGCTAATGTTGTAATGGAGTGGATGCTACTGGATGAGCACTGGATGCTACACTGCATTGGCTTTCAAAATCACATGACCTTCAGTATTTAACTCCTGCTTGCAAGTATTCTTGCCCTTCCGTTTGTAGCAAATCAAACATATATTTAAATTTGTAGGACTGTAATATTCCCCCGAATCCAACTTTTAAAATCCAGTCTGTCTGTTCATTTTTTGCCCAGCTGGTTAAAACTAACATTTCACTATTTCATGGCCAAATGAGTGGGTAGAGTTGGTAAGTTATAGTGAAACTGGCTGCATATCTGTGAAATAGGGTTGCTGTGGGTGACTGTATGCGTTTTAGTAGCAGTAGTAACACTGATTTACAGATGCAGTAGCTGATATCACCAGATTGTGAGGCCAGATGTGAGAGGGCACTAAACAAAACCCCTTTTTCTGTGAGGAGGTGACACAATGCGTGCTTTCCCTCCTGTCCCTGCTCCAAGTCAACTGTGAAATTAAGATCACATTACTGATACAAGCAATGCCCAAAGCAAAAAAGTTTGTATTTTACATTTTTATTCTAACTTACAGTCTGTCTGCGAGACAACAGTCAGTTGCCTGCTCTGTAAAGGCACTAAATTGATTACTTTTCCCATCGTATTCGCTCTTCTCCTGTAGTCGACTTTGTTATTCACTCTTTTTTTTTCTCACTTGCCTGAGAGCACACTAGCTCTTCCCTTTTGAATTACCTGATTGTGGAGGAGTTAAAGGCAATCTATGAGCAATATTTTAAAGAACTGTTTCCATGGTTATAACCTTAGGCTCTCACATATAGTAAAACTGAGCGGCTACATGGGCATGTGAAAGCAGTTAAGTTACCGGTCTTCTCATTTCAGGCTCAGGTATAGGGTAAACCTAAGCTTATGAAGAGAGAATATAAAAAAGCTTCATGGCATATTAATGAACAAAGTCAAAATCAATCAATACAAATAAATTATTAAGGTCCTTAAATGTTGCCATGGACATTAGAGTGCTAGACCTAAAATCTAAAATAGAAAACTATTTTGTTGTTGTTTTTCTGGCACATTTAATTATCCTCTCTCTTCTCCATAAGGGCTCAACTGTGTTTGTTATGCTGTTATCAGCGACTGAATCAAAGCCTTCTGACAAGAACGTGTTACCCTTAAGCCTTAGGAACCTGCACTTTACTCATGATTTTCCTTCAAGCTCACCGTAATTAGTTTTTGTCCCTTTTATCAAACAGTTTCCAAATCACTCTGGAAACATTAAGCTCTGTATTTCATGCTGACCCAGCTATCATTGGACTATTGGACCATTTCGGTCCATCAGCCTATTTTGGGTTGGCTCAACATTAGAAAGGTTGTTGTATGGAGTGATGATATAAAGAGTGTAATATAAAGCTGTATATTATCAATACCTTCCTTAATTTAATTTACAACTGTTGCAAAATGTTGTGGTGTAGTCATGCTGAGGCATCTCCACAGGGGTCTTTTTCTGTGTTGTGTTGAGGAGGGAGGAACTCCCCTCACAAAACCAGACACAGACATATTTTAATTTGTTGTTGAACTTAAGGACATTGTCTCTTATTAGACTGAATTTGGCTACCCACAGTAGTTCCTCAAAGCCCTCCGAGGTCTCATGGAAAGGAAGAACTATCTGGCAGCTTCAATTCTTTCATTCTCCTGTGGTAAAAACAATTTGGAAAGAATAACATGTATAAAGATGACCTAAAGCAATATGACACAGCAAAATGAAAAAAACAACAACAAGATTTTGAACAGAAAAGAGAATGCTTAATAGTAGCAGAGCTGAATGTTAACAGGCAACATTTCTGTTTTCTACCTTTTCAGCGGCTCAGACTAGAATGCTCTTCAAAGACACACACTCAAGAGAAAATACTAAATCTTATAGTGAGTTGTGTTATGCTTTAAAGGTCAACTCTAGTCAGGGCCTCAGATCATTCCTGGCAATGATTTGCTTAAATCATAGGTGGGAGAAAAAGAAAAGCAGGCGGTACCAGCTTTTGCCTAGTTTATACACTTTTGTAACATTTTTGTGTAGAGGCAGGGACTCAACGATCGCCTTATTTATGTTTAAAGAGTAGTTTTATTATCTTGAAAACCTATTAAATGAACTATAATGTGTACTTTACTTTCTTCAGGATATGGAGGATAGGCACCAGAGCACACAAACTGTTTGGGGAACCAACTTTGACAGGGAAACATTTGGCTAAGTTCATTCGATTAAAAAATAAAAATAAATAAATAACATTTAAATGGGCAATACAAGACAAATTCATAAATAAATAAAATCCTAAATAAACCATGAATATATACTGGGCCACCTTTACAGACCATACCACAAATTTAAGGATAAATAGAGTATTTTAAACAACATAAACCAGTATGCTTAATTACAAGAGTGGGGTCACACTCTAAAGCTACAATATATGGATGAAAGCAGTGGGCCACTGAAAAATTACACCTAGTGCTCAGCCATGGTTATCCATGCCATGAAGCTCCCAGTAAACTGTTTTATGCTGAGACCAGTTATGTTAAGACCAGAGGAGGCTGCAGTTGATAGATTAAGAGTGAAGTTAAGAGTGATGGCATCTTTTGTAGACTGTGCACCACAGCACTGCATGACCCCACTGTAACTGTACACGATTTGCTGCTAATAATAACTATTCCAATTTTGTTGTATGCTTGTGTCAGTGTCAAAGTCTTGCTGGTCACATGATTGCTGCAGAAATGCTAAATTTTTGTTAACAGAATAATTAACTTGAGCTCTATCTGCTGTAACTAGGTGTTTAACTTTTTATTGCCAAACTGTATGACTTAATTTAGCATTTGTAATGCCGATGCTAAGGGTATGCCTTTACCTAAGCCACAAGTTTCCATTTTTACCCCTCTGTCTTCATCATGTTCCTTTAACTTTCTGTGTGTGTGTAACTTTTTTGCTCCATCTGCTTCTCTCTTTTGAAAAAGCCACTTAGGTCTCTGTTGTTATGACGCCATTATTACAGTGAAAACCAGCCCCTATGTCAAGAACAGCAGTTTTCCTCCGATCCCCTATGGCCTTGGCAGAACCGTGTCTGCTTTCCTCAACGTGGCTATTTTAATTTCTCTCAGATAGGGTTTGCAACACTGGAGTTAGTGTTTAGGACACTACTGGGGGCCAGCAAAGGTGTTAAGGAAGAGTCATCCAGTGAGTTTATCTTCTCTTAACTCAAAAAGCAAGTACAGCATCACAGTTTGTGCTTAATCTGCAAAAAATATTGAAATGTTAACAGTTAAACTGAGATGAATTTGCTAAACTCAAGCATCTCACTTGCTGGCTTCCTTTATCTTTCTTGTTGCTTGGCTATTTATTCTGCTGGCTTCTGCACATGGCCTATGTATTATTAACCAGCAAAACAGAGGTTTAAATGTAATTTGCTGCTGTGTTGCATTTAATAACTTCAAAATCAAAATGTACCAATGCTCCAACATTCACTCTTCAAAGGAGGTATAATGAGTGGAACTGCAAAGTTCAAAGAGAATACTTAAGTGTTTGTATAGAAATATACAGTGTGAGCAACTGTGCTTCCCTCAGAGTGATATTGAAAGGTTTGATATTTTACATGAAAGAGTGCTTAAATAGTAGTTTAACACAGGAAACAGGTTTAACCCTTTGCTTTGGGCAACGGAGGAACTATAATAGCAGATAAAAGTCTCTTCATTAGCGTTTTGTTCATTTGTGTTATCCATCTTTTTCTCTGCTTTCTATTATCTTTTCTGTTTGTGTGTGTTGCTCTGTGCATTCCTCTCTTTTTCTGTATGCTGACACATCAGCGTACCAATGCTGTTGTTTTTTTTTTAACAGTGATCTGATTAGATGTTAGCTTCATCATGCCATGCAGCGCGTGCATCTTTGTCTCCGCTCCGTCTTTGTTTCGTGTTGATTTTAAGGATGTCTCTTGTTTAGCTTTTTGTTGCTGTTTTGATAGTTTTTTGGATTAGCAGCAGACTTCTGAGAAATTTATTGCACATTTTAATGTGAAGAGAAAATGAGTCATTTGTTTAAGCCCAAGGGGTGCTAAGCTTGTTCTGCACAGTGTGCAGAACTCCCCTGTTCCTGTCACTACCGAATAAAGACGCATGCATGTAGAGCAATTCACCTACAGAATTCATTGCATTTACGTACATGTATAGCTTTATTATTAGGGCGTTAAATTTGTCTTACAATATGTATATATATATATGTTCCATAAATGTGAGGGAATTTCCACACTGAACACACACACATAAGCAAATTCGGTAAAACCCTCATTTCATAAATGGTGCCTGTTATTGCTAGAAAACGTTTAAAGACAGCAAAAAAAATCTCCTGTATGATAGATGAAAATGGGAGAGATAAAAATGAATCAAAAAGACTGTAGACTGTGGAAAATAAAAGACTGATGAAAAAGAGAGGAGGGAGCAAGAGAGGCTTAGAAGGTGGATGGATGGTAAGGGAGGAAGGAGGGTGGGGAGGGGAGAGGCCAGTGTTGAGCGGGGAGGAGAGAGAAAGCCGGAATGAACGATATATAGCCCCTGGCAAACAGAAAACAATTGTTACACTGCCTCCCATAACCCACTTCAACCTTAAACAGCAGATTTTTTTCACTCAATTAATTTCTACACATTGGAGCAGGAGCCTTGGCTGAAGCTAGGCTTTTATGTGCTTCTGCTGCTGCAAGGCCTTTGCACATCTCTGTCTCTCTCTCCCTCTGTCCCTTCTCTCTCTCCCGCTGTATCTCTAGGTTTTTTTTTTTGCTTTTTATTTTGCTTTTTTCATCAGAAAATGAACATTCTGAATTGGAACGGCCTTGAACACTTTGAGAAATGATATCTGAATATATTTTTATATATTTTTAAATTGCATATAGGACACAAAAAAATGGCAAAAACTTTTCTTTGAATCCCTGCTAGGACAAGAAATGACATTTAACCTAATCAATATCATAAAGCACAGCAATGCAGAGCTATGAAAACTCCTCTTCCTGCACCATGAAGTGCATGTAAAGCTTGATGGGAAGAAAGAACTTCAAAAGAGGCAGCTTTCAACATTGATTCCAATCATCTGTTAAGAAGAAATACAAAGAGATTCATACTGGAAGATGACAAGCTTCATACAGAGAGCTAATAAAGATAAAAACACAAATAATGAGAAGCAATAATAATTACACCCAGGCCATACCGGGTCATGGTGGCCCTATATGAATAGCAGGTTGACTTGCCTGAGGGCAGAAAGAGGGAGAGCAGGCAGAGACAGATGGACAGATAGATAGCGAAGGGCATGACTGAGCTGTGTCTGTGTGTGGTGAGTGAGGGCCAGTCGGAACAACATGAATCATGGCTCCAGTTGAGAGAGGAGGAGATCAGATCAATAACAGCCCAGAGGAGAGAGAAGAGCAAGAGAGAGAGCAAGAGGATGAAGGGTTGACACAGGAGGTGTTCATCACTGGACCACCCCGACTCCCAGCTTGCTCACCTTTCCTTTTTTTTTATATCTCAAACTATACAGTTAATGTATTGAGCAAGGCAAGGATTCATTTTCTGTGTGGCAAAAAAGTAGAGACACAGCCAGTGCGCTGATATTCTAGTATAGCAAAAAAAAAACAACCATATATGAACACAGGTTGTACAAAAGCATAAGGAGACTTGATTCACTAAAAAAATATACCACATCTTGACTATTTAAATGATTATTATCAGCCTTTTAATTGTTACCTTAAGTCTTATCATCTGAAGAGGTGGGGGTTTTTGACTTAGTACTAGAGGACAAGAGTCAGCAGTGGTCATTTCTCATCAAATGACCAGTATAGCTTGGGGAAATGCCTTTTTCTAATGTATGTCTCTGTGCCAAAGGGTAGTGGCCAGTGTTGGAGTGGCTGTCTGGATGTTTAAGCGTTCTAGCACATGAGTGTACGATGGCCAAGTCCCATTCTCCACCATTGTGGAACAGGCAAGCAATTTTTCTCATCCCTCCTTTTTTATATAATTTGGTCGATAAAGGTGAAGGACGTTTCATCGCTATTTCTCTCCCTCCCAACTCCCTCCTCCTCATACTCTCTGCTCTGTCTCAGAGTGAAATCCAGAGATAAAGCTGTGGCAGCGCTCCGTGTTTAATGGAGCTTAATCCCACAGATTTAAGATACGGAGCTGTGAGGCAATTCCCCCATGCCCATCTTCACTAACACAGAATGGTCATGTGACTATCTAATTCTGCCCTTTCAGACGCAGACAGACAGGTGGACAAAAAAGGACAAAAAAAAAAACATAAGTATAACTTAGCCAAGGACAGATGTGTTACTTTTATTTATCAAACATTTTTTGGGGGGAAAGGGTTGGACAGAATAGTCACTCACTCATTCGCTCACTCTTTCTTATTTGCTGTAAAACTAGACATTTTTCTGCCACTTTTTCTTCAACTGTCTCTTTGTAAAACGTGGCCATGTCTACTTTGGCTGGTCAGTCAACCTCCCTCTTGATGTGGGATTTATAAATTAATCTGCAACACAGAGAAAATCTGAGCCAAAGTGATGAGTTTGGGGAGCCATAACTGAAAGCTTAGTGTCCACAGACAGGACTCCGGCCACAGCATCACGTCAGCACACTTGGAGAAAGTTAAGTGGGGTTGGCTGGCTTGAGACTATTTGGAGAAGCCATGTGCAGGGAAGTATTATACCCACCAACAATCCTCCTTAAGTGATGAGCTGACACTAAGCAATTTAGTATTCACCCTGCCAGTGAAAATATCTTCAATCCAAGTGCATAAAGCTCCCATGACAGGAAATATGCCAAGCGCTCTTCTTCCATCTGACTCTTTTTTGTTTCAGAATAGCCACTGTATGGTTCAATTTACCCCAAGACATGCTTGTCAGGCCTGCTTGACATGAGCTCTGGTGTCAATGTGTAAAATAGTCCACATGGATGATTGCAGAGCAGCAGTGGTTGTTAGTGGCTGTGAGTAGAGTTTGAGAAAAAGGAAATGTGCATGTTGCCAAATATGACTGGTCTTTATATACACAGAGAAGTAGGCTCAAAGCAAAAAACAAGAAACCAAGCAGGCTTGGTTATTTATTCAGGTTTAACATAGATTTCAAAGAATCATAGATTTCCTTGTCTGCTCTTATTCCACCTTTGCTCTTCTTTCCTTTATTTTTTCACTCGATCCTTAACATCCTCGACATTGTTCTCCTGCCTTTTCCCGTCTCTTGCCCTCCTTTCTTTGTTGCCTCTCAGGTATAAGACATCTAATTGTCATGGGAGCAGAGGAAACAGTGGAGTGAAAAGCACAGAAACACTGTATAGTTATTGTCCAAAACAAAAAGCGGGCTTGAGCACTCAGAAAAGCCACATACACAGTGGCATCCGGGTGTCAGAGTAGTACGGCAGGCTGAGTGTTTCAAACTCTGTCTGTGGTTGTTTATGTACACGTGAGTGTATGTTTTTGGCAGGTGAGGGGGCACATCATCCTTTATAGCTGCACTCTCACTGGCACTGTCACTTCAAGGTCTCAATCGCTTGCCATTCTGGGTCCCAAACACTGCCAACGCAGTCGATCCACCTCTGCCAAGGTCCTCTTCATCCCTGTGCTACTGCTCTTCTCTCTCCTCCTTTGCATAATTACCCAGGTAATTGTGGAGTAATTGACTGCATCACCTGCTCCTAGGAAGCTCTGGCATTGTTTAATAAACAGCTGGAATATGCGCCACATGTTGTTGGAGAGAAAGGGGAAGAACATATTGGGGCAGAGGGGGACAGGAGGAGGACTGAAAAAAAAAAAGGAGTGGAGCTTAGTCCAAAAAGCAGACAGTGCTAATTTCCCAAACATAGAAATATAGATATAACATTTTCTCAGTCAAGGCTGAAGTTGCTATCAATGGAAAACATATAATTACCTATCGAAAGATGGGTGAGGAAGGCAGTAACGTGAGTGGGAGATGGATAGATTTATAGGCACGTGGAGGAGAAGAGGCAACAGAAAGTGAGAGAGAAAGTTTGAGGCATAAGAGAATAAGATTCGGGGGTGGAGGGGTGGGGGTTAAGCGAGCCTCTCAGGGCTAATGACATTAAGGAGGTTTGATGAATCGACACCCGCTGAGTGTTATTGACGTCCCCTGAGCCTGCCCAGGCAGAGCCAGCCTCCTAGGCCTGTTATTGGCTAGCGCTGCTCCTCAATTAGACTGCCTGATTAGATTCCCTCGGTTGTGCCCTCTCATGGGGTGAGCAGGGTGGCATGATGGATGTGATGGGCAGGATTATCAGAGGGGGGTGTCACCCGTGCCCCGCCTTGGGGGCACCAGACGATGGGTTTGACCAGTTGTCACAGGGGCATGTAGGCGGAGGGCACGGGGCGCGGTGCGAGTCTCTTATTGAGGCTGTCAATCATTGCCGCTTACAAGACAGAGGCTGTGTCTCTGCACACAGATGCGCAGGAGTAATTACTATTCCATCTCCCTTGGCATCTAGATATATGAGGCTGTTCGCAACCACTGACCTCATGTGGCAACCCTTCGCCATCTTTGAATAAGTTTGAAAATGCTCAGTTTTACATATCCTGTCCTTCATTCACTAATCCTTCAAAAAGGGACCCTAAATGTAGTCGTGCTTCGATGCCGCAGGCCCGGAGTATTAAATTAGTGTGCAATTCTTTTACCTAAATGAGTAAGTGCTGCTGTCTTCTGTGTTTCTGCATTAGTCCCTCATGTTAAAGACTTTGGCTAGGATATGTCCTTAACCCTATTTTCTCTATTTCCTGGTAGTGACAGTTTCATACATCCATTCATCAACATCTTGGCTCTTATGGTGCAAAAAATGGGGCAAGTCAGGTAAGTGTCCCAATTCAGCAGTTTTGAAAGGCAGTAACTAATGATATCTCAGGAACAGGGCTGCTGCTGTTTCCCTGAGAACTTTCCTTCCTGTTCCATTGTGTGTTTGTGTGGCTGGATAGCTAGCTAATGGCCTGTCTCTGATGAATTAGAGGGTCTGACACCCAGCAAACACACTCTCTCAAGGTCAGATTACCATATCTGGGGGGTTTAACAATTTAACACAGCCCCAAGTCAGACAAGTTGGCTCCAAAGGAAGAAATTGCTTTTAAAGCAGAGAAAACATACAGTGATATCTGCTACTGATGTCCCCAGCAGTGGCTGTGATGTCAAGTGTCCATTTATTCATCTCTCTCAGTTAAGGCACTCTTGCAGTTGTGCACTCAGCAATGTTATCCATTTTCTTTATTGAAAACTGCTATTCAACTCTCCAGCCTGTGTTAGAGTCCTCTAACACCCCACAAAGTGCTTAGTGAATGTGCTCTGCTGAAACATTTCCATATTTCTTCACAATTGCATCAAGCTGTTTTCAAATACAGGGACTATTATGTTCCATTATGGAGTCTAACATATTGTTTAATGCATTGTATTGATTTATCACTGATTGTGGTCAGTGTATCAGCCTAGTTGTCAGGTGGACACTTTCACACAGATGTACACTCCGGTCTGTGTGCGTTTGACAAATTACAATTTTTTTGCACTTCAATAAGTTCAGTTTGAAAGAAAGTAATTGATGCTACATTTAAGTGCCAAGAGTGAGCTTTTTCTTTAGGTAGATTAAAGTCAATATAAGAATAACTGTGTGGCTAGTGTAGCACTTTTTACAGCATTGTAACTACGTGCTTTTTTGGACAGCTGTATAACGTTTATTTATGCACAAAAGAGGTCAAAATACACTGAAATTAGAGAAGTTCAGTAATTCTACTGAGACTGTTGGAGGTCAGTCAATATGAAGAGTAAAGAGCTGTGTATTCAAGTGAGAATAATAGAGCTGAATAAAGCAAAAAATCTATATAAAGTTATATCAAAGGTAATTGGTATGACAAAATCCACACTTGAGTACACTTAAAAGCAGTTGCACAGTGGCTGGTAGACTGGATCATGAGTCTTGAATAGAATAATTTGAATAATATGCATGCAGAATACGTGAATAGTGATGTACACTTCCATGTTTCCTTTTTGACGGTCAAGAGAGGATCATAACCTCAGAGGATTTATTAAACATTGGGTAAAATTCAAAAACAAGAAGGTCAGGTTGCGTTTCAGACAAGTTCTGGAGTAAATTTCTAAAGAGTGATGAAAGAAAAAGTAACCTCTATCAAAATGATGAAGAAAGTGGGCAGAAAAAAGTACAAGCTCATGAACCGAAATATACTACCTCATCTGTTAAACATGGTGGAGGTTCTGTTATTGCTTGGGCATGGCTGCCAGTGAAACTAGCAGACTGGCATTTATTTATGATTTCACTGATGGCAGAGGATGAATGCTTACATTCTGTGTCTTCAGATTCAGTCAAATGCATCAGAATCGTTGGTTGGCATTTCATCATACATCATTTGGACAACGATCCAAAGCTTACAGCCAGAGCGACCAGAGAGCCTTTAAGGGTGAAAAGGTGCTATTTGACTGGCAAATCTAACTGAGCTGTGTTTGACTTGTTGAAGGCCAAAATCAAGCTGAAAGTGGCTGCAATGAAGAGCTGGGAGAGGATCACCAGGGAAGATAGAAAGCATGTGTTTGAAGTATATTCCTCAAAAAATTATGAATTGGGATTTGCTTTGGCTCTGTATGTTTCTGCCCAAACCATTTGTGTCACCCTAAATGCACTAAAAGGGACCATATTTCTTTCTGTATTGATACAACTTACTCAAATTAAATAGAATCGTCATATTATTTTCAATCCCAATGTGCTGAAACAGCGAGCCTAAAGAACAAAATGTCTTTAACCGTGTAACAACTGTGCAGGGTGTGTTGTCAGGAACACAATCAAACAGACACTTTGCAAGCATGAAAATTACATAAATATGGAAACTAAAAAAGAGAAGACATGAACTCTTATATCTAAACCAAAAATATGGACAGGCACGCATGTGTGCTCATAGAAGCAGAATGTTATACGTAAACGCATACACACATCCACCCACACACCTGCCATATGTGTCTGCAGGGAGCTGGCTAAAATGTTAAGCTATGTGCATGGCTGCCTCACGTCGACGCCTCTCTCCTTATTTCACAGCAGCACCTGGTGGTGACAAAGAGCACAGAGGAGAAAGTCTCCCCAGGAGAGGGGAGGAGAGGAGAGTCTGTCCATTCCTGAGACAACAGACTATCCCTATCCTATCATGTACTACCTGCCTGTCAATCCAACTCAGGGCAGCTTAATTTCACTTTGAATTGACGATGTTCGAGCCCATGCCAAAGTTTGAGGGATTTTAGACGCACTACCTAAGCCAAGGAGCATAATGAATGAAAAGCCCCTTCCCAAATTGATTTCAAACTAAATCAAACCCTGGTATTCAATTATCTGCCAGAGCTGCCACTGAGGAACTTTAAAAGTTGTATAGGCGGAGAAAAAGGAGAGAAAGTGAGGAGAGGGAAGCAGGACTGTCGGAGCAGAATGCAAATGACTCCATCCCTGCATAGTGTCAGAACAGGTGGCCCAGTGGTAGCGCTGGGGCTGATGAATGAGCTGTTGAAGTGGAGCCCATTGCTACCTCTAGCTAGTGGCAGCTCCAATTCTGCCTAGTTAAGCATTTGGCCTCCTCTGCCAGGAAGGCTTAATTGAAGAAATCATCACAGGGACAGGGACAGATTTGGTGTTACGGGGACCAAATTGTCTGTCTGCCTAACCAGACTGTAACATCATAATAGTTTGATAATATCCATCCACTAATCACAGGAAAAGTATTCCATTACAGGATTCAGACCAGGACAAATTCCCTTTGAATTATGTTGCACCCTTGTGATTTGCTTTGGTCCAAGCCTTGTAGAAATGTCCCCCGTTTTGGCAGTTTTACCTGTTAAACTCTAAACCTAACAACGCATTTGCTGCAGTCAGAAGTCTATTGGTGTATTACAGGCTCCCACTGTTGCTTAAAAAACCCCAATAAACGCAGTTAACAGAGACATACTGCTGCTTTGACTAATGTAATACATCATGTTGAACAGTACGTGTTTCGCCGCTTTTTCTAACATGCTTTTATCACTCAGTTAATTACTGCTTTAGCATGGTTTAATACAGGATTACAAGTGCTACGGGAAGACAAAAAATGTGGCATCTGCTTTTGTTTTTTCTTGATTTGTTATATTTGTTTTAGTTGAACACTGCCTGGTGGGCATTATTCACACCAGACAAGCAGACCGTGAGGCAGGGAGCAGAGGGAGCACACTCGATTGGTTTATCTTAGCAGAGACCAGTGACTTTTTTTTATTGTATCAGGGAGTGAGGGTAATTATTGGTAAATTACAAAAACCTGTCCTGTCAGCGATATCAAGCAGAAACCAATCAAGTCATTGACACTGCAATAGCGATCCAAAAAACAAGTAGCCTTTGGCCCCCTGCCGCACCTGCGCGCAGTGTATCAAATGTTTGGCCTAACTAATGAATGACTGGATGCAATTATAATGTACTTTTTCTAAAATCGGCCCTGCCATAGTGTTAATTACATAATTACTGAAGATGTCAGCTCCATGCGGGAGGGTGGAGTATCAGTACAGAGAGTGGAGCTCACAGGGAGGCAAGTTGCTTTGCTTTCAGAGATGAACTATAGACGCTTCTTTGATTCATGATGCCGGCTTTGTGGAAAATATCGCCTTTGCCAAGTTAATTTTGAAAAGGCCAGCATATTTGGGCAGAGACAATCAGCCTGACCTTTCTGAGAACAGCTCCAGTTTTCACTCTTTCACCTCTTTTGTGTTCAATTCCCCTTTTCTCTCTTTCTTTCTTGCTTTGTTTCTTTCTTTGTTTTTCGTTCATTTCCTCCTTTCTTTTCTTTACTTTCTTTCCTTCCTTCATTCACATCTCTCCTGTCTCTGTTTGTTGTTGTTGACATACAAATGCGTGACAGTAGCATCTGCTAATAGACACAACAGTTGTTTATCAACGCATTCCACTGTTAGAACGGCCTTCCTGCTTCTGTTGGAATATTTGTACAAATTTATTGGAGGCTGCCTCTATTAGACGCGGGCCTTTGCTGGGAAACGAGTATGCCTCTAGTTTAGACAGACAATTGTATTCTCCTGCGTGTGTACTTCACTAATCAAGGCAACGCAGATGACTTTGCCGTTGTTCTGTGTGCTGTTATATCATGCAGATGATTGGAATATCAATTCATTCCACATTTGCAGCCTTGTGGCTAATTTGCAATGGCTGTATATCAAATGTGTCATGAGGATGGGGCACCATATTTCCCTTACAGAGAATATAGAACAGAATTTATCATTTGCCATTCAATGCGTGGCTCTCCCTGGTGCCATTTGCAATGAAAACTGAGCAGTATGTGTGTGTATGAGAGTGAGTCAGAGAGATAGACTGTAAGTAAGTGTTAATGTATTTATATCGAGTGCGTTTGAGAGTATTTGACGCTGGGTCTGGGGCTGCAGAGAGACCAGGTATAATGGGACCAAGGCACCCAAAACAGGATGCTGATGAGGAGCCATGCTGAATAATCATGTACCATCACCTCTATTCTACAGACAGGAAGGGTTCTCCATCACAGACACAACCCCACCTTCATCCCACACCACTTTCCATATTCAACCATCCCTAGGGATGGATCAATCAAGCTATTCCTATTTATGACCCAATGCGATACCTGAGGACCGAACTGGTACCAGTGTTAAATTTGTACGCTGAATTAGTCAGTATGATGAAAAGATGAAGAATTATTCTTTTATGTGAGAGGAAAGATCAGGCTCAACTTAAGAGACTTGCCTAACTTTGCAAAAATAAATAGATTCAAGAAATTAATTTACTTTGGTATTTATTAGCAACATATTAAATGAAAAGAGGCCCAGGATTACGGTGAAAAAGTAAAGCTTGATTTATTTGCAGTGGTCTCATTCCAGTTCAAAGTCAGAATTATTAGGCTGCTGCACACTGCTTGCATTTACACTTTACATTTACAGCTGCTTTCTCCTTTTTCCTCTTCACACACAATCGTGTAGAGCAGAAAAGAGACAGCTGAGGTAAAATGCTGTTGATCGAGTTGACAACAATATATTATGTTACCGTAAGTATAATAAAAGCTTCTCAAATGTTACACTGAACCAGCATCCATGTAGGTAATTGTCAGATTTGTTCAGTCAGCTCGCTTTGACCATGGTCTGCAGTTAAGTAAAAAGCTTTTGCAAACTCACAAATGGAAGCTGTTGGTGTAGTTGGCGTGAAATACCTTCAAACTGCTGACCCTTTGCTGTTAGCTTCCTCCATGGTACATTAGCTCTGTTGCTAGCTGCTGCTGTTCCGTGTTGAAGTAAACACAGAACAACATAAAGCAGAATGGAACTGATCGGACCGCGGATCAGCTCATTGTCACCAATATCCGATTCACATATTGGATTGTTGTATCTCTGCGTGTCCCCTGAAACTAATCCAACTAGTCAACATGTCTTCATTTTGAATTTCAAGCAAGAAAGATTTTTAGAAGAAGAAACAGAAGGCTGGAAAGGTTTAGGAAAGAATAAAAACTTGAAAATCTCATAAATAATTAGGTCTATATTGCATATATTGATTATACATCATGTATGAAAAGAAGTAAAAATGGGTGGGGGTTCACAGCTCTGTAGAAGACTACATGATCAAGCTGTTTAAAAATTTAAGTTTCTTGATTTGAAATTCCAAAGAACCTTTGGAGCTCATCATCTATTGTACTTATTACCATTAAAGATTTAGAGAATCTACAGAAATCTCTGTATACAAGGGGCAAGGTTGAAAATCAATCTCGGTCTCTATTTATTCAATTCCACAATGGGGAAATTCACTTATTACAGCTGAACAGCTGAATGATGGTAACTTAAAGATATATTACGAAAAAAATAAAAGAGATATATAAGAAAAATTGTGTACAAAAAAGCCAAAATACTACATTCTTCTGTTCTTTTTTTTAATTATATGTACTAAACTTGTCTGAAATAGATAAAGGTATGTACAGTTACTCTACTCTACAGTTACTTTACATACTTTTTCATATGTACATAAAGTGCAGTAGGATCGATAATAATATACATGGATTTTTAAACATTTATTGTTCCGTTCATGGGTATGGTACAGCACTAATGCTTAGCTACACATTTGTTAAGGCATTATTAATGCTGAATGACTTGCACCAATTTTGGAGCAACATATGCTGCTATTGAGGTGTTTGGGGTTTGTTGGTGGTGGGGTTTTTTTTTATCAAAACAGTGCAGAATCATATTTTACACATATTTCAACAGCATGGCTCAGAAGTAATCTGGGTGCTTTGCTGCCTCCAGCCCAGACCTGCCAGGAGTAGAAAACATTTGGTACATTATGAGCTAAGATATATACCGAAAGAAGCCCCAAACCTTTGTACAGTTCAAACCCTATATCAACCAAGAACTGCAAAAAAACATTTCACTTTGAGAACTGCAGTAATTGGTCTCCTCAGTTCCCAAATGCTTTTTCTTTTTAAAAGAAATGATACGTTACACTGGTCAACCCGCCTCTGTCCTCGCAAGTATTTTTAAATTAAAATTGAAAATATTATTCAGTTTCAACATTTGTGCTATTTTCTATTAAATGTTAAAGCGATTTCTAAATTATTGTTTTCTTTTTTTCTTTTTTTTAAATTTGCATTTTTTACATCATCCCAATGGGGGGAAACAGGGTTGCGCATACTGCCAACAGGACAAACTCTAGGAAAACTTTTCTAAGATTGGAAAATAATTTACCTTCTCCCTGTTCTCTTTTATACTTCCACCACTGCTTCCTGCCTCGGTAGTCTGCTGTTTTCACAGGAAATTAGCCAGATGTCCCCTGAGGTAGATCTCGTGCGCAGCAAGATATCTGCCTGTCAAGGTGTTCTACGGCTTGTGCATTCATTTGCTGCATGGAGTCTCTCACACTCTATTCCCCCTTCTTTTACCTGATGCCTGCATCTGCTCCATCATCTAAGGCTAATTCTATATGCTTTCTCACTCCAGTGGACATCTAAGGCATTGATACACATTCATCAAGACCTGACCAACAATCTTTTATAAATAGTTTATTGTTCTTGTCTTCTGTGAAGGTTTGGACAATCACTATGCTAGAGTACTACCTTGAATTTCGACCTGTATTCTAGGTGTTATAACCCTGGGTAAACAAGACTTGAGATCACTCTTTTGAAGAATAATTGTTCTGCTATAAGAAGGTCTAGCCCGGTCCCTGGCCACAGTGGGTATAAGTGCTTAAATACTCCTTGACCTGAAGCACTGTATTTATCACATTTTGTTTTATGACCCCATAAAACGGTCCCCTGATGAATTTGATAGGTTATGAAAACATTTCCATCCACTAACAGTAACAGTTTCAGAGGGACAAATCTGTACAGTAACTTTTTCCAGTTGCCATATTCTACCTCAGGCTAGTAAACCAGTCAAAGTGCTTTATTCTGTTCTTGTTTTGCAAATCTTTTTCCTTTCCCAGTTGAGGAACATTGTGATGAGTGACTGATAAGGAAAGAAATTATTAAGTGAATGGCCCTTTTACACAAGAGATATAAAAAGAAAATAAACCAGACATAGTAGGAGAACACAATAACTCTATGGTTGTTTTTATTTTATTTTAATTTTTTGGTGGCAATAACTTTCTTTATGTGACTCCTTTTTAGACCATCTTGTGTTCACACTTTCGTGGTTATCATCACTTCAGGCCTTTAGCTAAAGTTGGGTTCAAGTCATTGAAATGGGTCAGATTGTGGCCCATTTTTGCCCCTCTCCATGAGAACAGAAGGTGGATGTCATTCACAGTGGGGGAGCCCAGGGAGGAGCAGCACCTCTCGGGATCTGTCCTCAGTAAAGAATCGCTGAAACAGGGAATTCAGTGGCCCAAGACTTCTGCAACACAAAGGACTGTCCTCTTGCTCTGGCACAGAGGGGATGCAGTCAGCAAAGTACCTCTTATAGCCAACACCAGAGCACTGGATTCATTGTGTCTTTTGTAGTCTTTGAGCCACTGTGCTGCTTTTTTTTTCTTTTTTTAAAATTGTATTATTATTTTGCTTAACTCATCCAGACACCTTGGTGTGCCAATGAAGGATGGAATTTTTTATTTATTTTTTTAAAAGAAGCCATTTGGGGATGTCTGACACAGCACGTTGTAATTGCCAATTAATGCTAACTAGCTCTGAGGGAAAAAAAATCAGTTCTCTTGTTTTGGTGCAGTGGAAAAAGGACTGAAAGGACAGGTCTGTGGGATCGAGGCTTTAAACATATAAATATTGCGTTTGTAGAAATGCTTGTGTTTTTTGCCAAACATGATTAAGGAAAACATCTTTTAATTAAAGATACTGTGGTGCTCTTAATAGGTTAGATTTTTACTCAGTTATGTTATAAGTTATTTAGCAGTGAAATGGTAGATCACATTGCTATCATCAATAATCCACTGAATAGGTGTTTTGACAACCCAGCTGTTTTCTTCAGTGCATGAAGCCTACATTGTAAAAGAAAAAAAGAGAGAGTCACGTTCACACATGCTAATACACGTACAACACAAACACACAATGCAACACACTATATTTATGCAATAGGACACATTTGAGACCTGACTGCCAGAGCAAGGGGGAACGTGACAGGGGCTTAGGGGTCTCCCGTGAGCTTACACCTCCTTATTTTGTTGATTGCCCCATGAAATATTAACAGTGGCTGCCTCCCCTCTGAATAAGTCAGTAGAGTAGTAAGGGGTGAGGCCTCACACAGTGTTTAATATGTGCCCCTTAAGGCCACTGGTTTGTCTTAAAAAATAGTTATTCTTTCTAATACCTCTTATTTACTTTACAAAAAAATTGTCTAAGCCTCTCCTTAATTTCTTTATGTCTTTTTCATTCATTTTCTATTGTGTATTAGCTTAAAAATTACACTATTTTTTTACACGTTCTCTTCTTCTCTCATCGGCTAAAAAGAGTAAGACAAAAAGTGAGATAGAATACAGGAGAGTGTGAAATAAGCAAGAAAGAATGAGCGCTGGGATTTTGTGGGCATTACATTATCAGATAGCCATAGCCAGTGCTTTGGCTTCTTTGCCTCAGCCTGTTGTTGTCCTCCGTATTTTTTTTTTTACCCGTGCTAAAGGGAAATGGTTGTTGAATGGCAATCTGTTTTATGAGGCATGCAGGCGTTTTCTGATCCGTTTGTTCTGGCTTTCCCTCTCGGACCAGACCAACCATTTAAAGGTGACTACAAGACAAAACAGCAAATACCATGAATAAATTAATCAGATGCTTAGATGTTTATTTTTATGTAGATTTGGTAGCGTTTGGGTTGTTGTGCAACCTTCAGACGAACCATATTGGTGAAGAGGACATATCAATGCTCTATTAGATGAGTCTTTGCTATTCCATTTATAGAAAGTCTGACAGTGACAGTAATAAACCCTATTTGCTTCCCTGTTTCCATTCAACCCACGTGAATTTGCACACCAACTATTTCCTAATCCACAGCCATCTGGCTGTAGATGATTGAGCGCCTTTCCAGAGCATCTTGCAGTACGTTCACTTGGCATCAGAGAGTTAAAAAAAAAAAAAAAATCTAATTTAATTAAACTGAAAGAATATCATTAAGGTTCTTAATGATGATTAATGTCTAAATAATAAAAAACATTTATGAAGTATTAGGTTATTATAGTTCTCGCTGGATGTGAAATTATTCTTTCAGGTGCAGAACTTTGTTATAACAAATAGCAACCCTCATTACTCATGTCATTGGCTTCTGGGTTAGAGATTCAGACAGATCGGGAATCCATTTTATCTCTCCACTGGATACTTTCTTCTCTGTAAACTATAGAACATTCGGCCATCTACTCAGCTCTGAAACCCGCTGACAACCGGCTCTTTGTAGTTTTCTTCCTGTTGACTTCTTTTCGTACTTTCCATTCCCTGTGTTAAAACAAATGGCAACGGTAGGAAAGAAAAAAGAGCTGAAAAGTTGACATTTAGCTTAAATGGAGGTGGAATGGGGCACAGGGATGCGGCTGTAACGATGCAGGGGAGGCTAGGGCTTCTTTTCTCTTCCTGTCCTGCTAAAACAAGATTTATGACCTCACGAATACCACCATATTTTAGCAGCTGATGTACACTGTGGGTGGTTTATCTGGGATTGAGGGCTCTGCTGTTGAGCCTATCACTGTTGGGTGTCTATGAGTTACAATGGCAACATGCAGCAAAAAGGACAGCGTATTATTGGTCTGTGGTGTCTCCCATATCTTTTGAGTCCAACGTATGACACATTTTCACCACAGAGCACTAAGCATTTGTTCTTCTGTTTGTTTGTTTTTTGCTTTTTTTTCTTACCAGATCAAAACTCAGAGTCAAAGAGAAAAATTCACGGCTCGAGGAGGAAAAAGAACAAAATAAAACCCTATAAGTCAACCTCTTTTATTCTCCAACTAAAATTCCTTCTATCCATTTTTCTGGAGGAGCATGGGGAGTCATGGAGCACTGAATGAAAGAGCTTATATTCATCTGTGCTCCCTGTTTTGTGTGTCATTGCCATACCCTTTTGCTCTTCCCTCACCACTTTCCTCTGGCAGTGTAATTGACAGGCTTCAGCAGTTAAGACCTCCAACAGCTCTTTCTTCATTTGGAGACACTTTGTCGGTTTTAATCAGGGCTTTAATTGGCAGTCTGGCAGTGGGTGAGTGGCACCAGGGGCTGGGGCAAAGAGGGGACACTGACTTTCCTGAGATAGTCATTTGTGCTCCCCACCCCCCCTTCCTTCTTGTCCTTCTCTCAGTACTGCTCTCTTTTTCTTCCAACGCTTTTTCTCCCACCTGATTCTGACTCTTATTTACTCCTGGTTCCACAAATATTTAGTCATAAATCAATATGTTTATTTTTCTACTCTGTGTTTTTATTTTATACCTTTGTACTATCTGTTATCCCACAGAAACACACTGTTACACACAGATAAAAGAGTGTGCTGATGGCATTACTGATATAACACACACAATCCAAAATATAACACATTCCAGTCGCTTTATCATCATCTGTAAGAGTGTGTGTGTGTGAACAGTAGCTGAGGGTCCTGTGGGCTCTCGGTATTGTTTTTAAACTGGGCTGCTATGTGTAGCTGATTTCTGAGCCCTATATGGCAGCTTGTAGGACAGGCCAGTATGTGCTTCGCTCCTGCCAGTGGTGCTGAATCTAGGACACCAGGACTCTTGTCTGTGATTCTCCCTCCCGCTGAGGTGTTAGTAATGCCAGGGGACAAACTAGAACGGATTGAAAAAGCGTGAAAAATAGGTGGTGGGAGGTAGAGAGAAGTATAGATAGGCTGAATAAAGAGAATATGTCCCAGAATTCTTTGTCAGAATCTTTTGTTGGCAGTTGAAGTCCTGCTTTTGAACCAGGCGCAGCAAAGCCATGAATTGTCTGTCATTTTGATGACATGACAGTTATTGTCAGTGCTGCCCGCGCTAAAGCGTGCCTCTGTTCTAGTTTGGTTGTATCTTGCTGTTTATAGACTTTGCGTATTTGTGCATCTGTGTCGAAGCACAATCGCAGGCTGAAAAAACACCCTATAATCAACAAGCATCCTGTGTATTTGCCAGGCCAATTAAGAGTCATTCATTTGCTAATGAAGGCCCTGTCGAGGTCTAAACTGCTCCTAGGGGCATGCAGACATGCAGTCAGCACACACACGCAGCCCTCAGCGAAAGCTCAGCGCCACCAACATAGTCATCAGCCTGTGCCCGCTGCTGTGTGCGTGCCTCGCGTTGCCCACTCAGCACATCTCACCAGCAGCCGCTAAACACTAAAAAGTATAATTGAATTCATTATTTCCTGTTTTATGACTTGTTCCGCTGTGGTTTTAATTCGTCCTGTAAAAGATGAGGCAGGCAGGCAGGCAGTTCTTCTGTATTGAATTCCCTCCAGTTCCCCTCTCCCAGGCTCCCTTGTTCTGCTACCGAGCCCAGGATTTTATGAGGTGGGGCTCTCCTGTGTCGTGGGAGCCGTCTCTACCGCTAATCAACTCCTCAAGGTTGTTACCTCCATGCCATGCAGGAGGAGGTGGAGATGTGCTGCCAAATTGCGCGCCTAGCTGCCTCTTTAATGGGCTAACTGCTTGACCTTCACAATGACTCCATCCTAACTCCGCTCTGAAGAGACGGTTCATCTGTGTATTGATTTAGTCATGAGAATATAATCTAAAAACATTTCTGTCGATATTTCTTCCCTGCCTTCAGCCTCCTGGAGTGAGATGATGTTCAGCAAGGTTATCAACAGCATCTTTGTGTTCATTGGAGACACACTGTATTTTTTTGCAATAAGAAGCCTTTATTTTAGACTTTCTTAGACGCGTACTTGGCGGAGTCGTTGAACAGTCAGTACCTCTGGGCTCTTCACTTCAGCCCAGCGACTGAAGATGACTGCAGTGCTTCCAGCAGTGGCTGCCTTATTGGTTCCTCTGACTCCAGAGACATTTTCCACTCTCTTCCCCCTTTTCAAGCTTCCTTTTCTGTCTTATTTTTTGTCCATACATCAATCCTGTCATCATTGCTTTATGGTCAGAGTCTCTGCAGGGTTGCTGACCTCCTAAACGCTGACCAAAATGGATTCAATGCATTCCTGGACTGAGGACAGTATCCCATGCTGTTATCAAATAACAAAAAAAATAGGTCTGTGCTAGCACCTCTTGGTGACAGAACATTGATTGACAGCTAATAAGACTTTGGCTGTCTTTGTTATAACTGTATTCGGTGTTGTTTCTTTGGTTTTCACAACTGTCGCCATATTTCTCCTTTCTGTTCCCGGACTGGACTGACTCCTGCTCCATGCAGCAAATATGACTTGTATTTTACTATTGGTGTGATCTAACAGTTTTATTTCATGGTGTCAACATGAAATTGGAATCAGATCATAAAGCATTATGGTGCTTATACAGAGATGAACAGCAGTGTAAATCAGCAAAGTGCACTTCTGACTCAGGTAGAATTTAAATCTATTGTGAATTTTTAGTACATATGTATTTAGTGGTTGGGATGAGCGTCAGTGATGACGGTAATGATCATAACAGGCAATGTACCATGTATTCATCTGTTTGTTTTAAGACCTCAATTTGGCACACCTGCCTGTGAGACATTTTGCTGTGCATGAGAAGCAGCAGACGAATAAGAGAGGATCCTGTGTCTTATGCAATTTGGAAATGTAGGCCACCTGGTTGGTATAGGGGTAAATGTGGGTCTTCTTTTGTTCCTGCCATGAGTGGGTCTTGCTCTGATGATGTCATGTGTAGTTGTTTCTATAGCGGGATCCACTGTGGGCGGCTGAGCCTGGCACAGAGGTACAGGGGGGATTTGGTAAGTGTCATGATTTCACTGAGATTCAGCAAAGCCCTAAATACAGGCTGAGATAAGCTATGTGTCAGAACACAAAGTGAAGAAAATCTGGAGACAATAAATATGCAGAAATTTAGAAACAGAGAAAAAAATGCAGGAAAAGAAATCATAAGTGTGGGTTTATATATGATATAGATGGGATATAGATGGGATATGCAACAAGACCCCCTACACGGAAGTCCTCAGTACCTTTGGACAATGTTTATTAAGAGATAGTAAAATAAAAAAATAAGACAGGTTGTATGTGATATGCATTTGAGTAGTTTAGGGAGGAGGGGGGTATTTTCAACACATGCCTGGCACGTACAGCTCAGCCGAGCAAAGGAGCTTTGTATCCTCCTCACCAGGGGAAATAAAGAGAAGGTGAGACAAAAAAACTTTTCCATTGCTCCAGGCTACTGTTACCTGGCAGCCGCCAAGGAATTTAAAATATCATTCTGCCGCTGCATATTTTCTAGAAATCTGTGACAGACACACTTCTCTCTTAAATGTTTTCTCTCTCACACACACACAAACACAGATTGCCAAACCTTCACGCACAACCTAGAGTGGGGAGAGAGGGAGACTCCCTGGCCTCAGGCAGCAGGAGGTGGTGGCTTTTGTTTTGGACGTCGCTCCTGTCGATGTCTAAAAAATTATGATGTTGGTTTCTCACTGTCAAATAAGCTGCTTCTTTGACTCCCAGCCATTTGCATAGGTAGCGTTATTCCACCAGGAAATATGGGGCAGCTTCAAGAAAACTCCACTTTGGAGAAGCGGGTGGAGTAAAGGCGGGTGGAGGAGAGTAAGTGATAGTGATGGACGGTGTGATATAAATAGAAGTGGTGATGGCAGGATAATGCATGGCTCTTTCTGCTGGGCCGAGGTTTAGGCCTGTCAGTGAGACAAGGAAGAAGGGAGGAGGTGAGGGGAGAGAAAGAGAGAGGGAGAGAGAGAGAGGAAAAATGGGGGAAAGGAGGTCTGGGTGTCTTTTCCAGGTCACCGTTGGCTCCTAGAGGTGCGGAAGAGCCCTTGATTAATTATGATCATTATTATTATCATCTTGGCCAGTGGCATTAATCACCGCCATGTCAGAGTGAGAACTGGACAGGGGGCAAGGGGAGAGTAGGAGTGGGGCATTGTGGACATAGATTGTTGAGATGCTAGACACACCTCTATCCCAGTGCCTCTCACGTGTCGGTGCTCAGCATCCATATGTCGACTGTCAGTGCAGCATCTATCAAGGTAGGCCTGTTGTCAATCCCACAGCTCCAAAGCAAACTGACTAAACGCAGGGTGATCAATGGCGGCTCTTTACTTGAACCAGATGCCAATAAAGTCAGCCAAGTATGAATTGACTGCTAACCTGACAGCCAGCCATCCAACTGAAAAGACTGTTTGCGAGGTCATCCATGGTTGAACTGTAATGAGTGGCTATGACAAGCTGTGTTAGTGTCAGCACACAGAGATTTGCAATAAAGCAGTTTATCTCAAATGAGTGCTGGGTTCAGGTATTGTCATCAAAAATCATCTCGAAATAGAAGCTTTGATTCCACCTCCTTATTGGTACTTTGTAGGCTTGCAGACTTTGTAAGCTCTTTTAAACAAATTTCATTTGTGCGTTTGATTTCTTTTAAATAAGTTTGTAATGAAATCATTCTAACCGTCTTTTGGATGTTGTCAGTATTGTGATAGCTTAATACAGATGCAAATGCTTCATCATATTTAGCCTTTCACTTTCTTCATCAATTTTCTTTAACGGACTATGTTGTCTATTTTTCACCTTCACATCTCCCCTGCCCTCCATGTGTGCTACACGTAATGATAGACAGCTCCACGCAGCCGTGACAACATGAGCTGGGTGTTCGTTGCCAGCCAGCCGGCAATACTGGGCACTCCACTCTATCGAGACGTCTCCCTGAGTTTTATGAATACATGTACACAGCTCAGAGCGGCGGTGGATTTGTCTTTATAAGTCTGGGTGACACGTCCGCAGCGGCCCCACTTCATTTATTCCACTTGCGTAGATTAAGGCTGGCATTACAAGTAAGGTCACACCATGCATCAATGTTACCGCGACACCACAGCGCTGCTGAGCATGCTCAGGCGTTGCCATTACTCCGCCCCAGTTTCTCCACAGGAAATTTCTATTAATTGCTTGTTTTTTTCATCTTCCTCATACTCTGATTTTCCTTATCCTCGACCCTCATATTTCTCCCCATCACAGTGTGTTGCTCTGAAGTTTGAACAGGTGTAAACATTGCTCCAGGAATGGCTTTGAGCCTCATACTGTGTCAGAACAGGTGCGCTTCTGGACAGGAGGTGTGAGGCAGGTGTTAGATGAAGCCTCGGCTCACGAGTGTAACTGTCAAAATGTCTGTGTTCCCCCTTCTGTGATGACATGTTAATCCCTAACACTTGGTCTCTGTTGGGAGCTTCTGCATCACTAAGTTTGAAAATAAACAGCAAGACGAGAAACATCCTTCACTGACACCTGAAAACTCACTCGTTTTAATTAATTCCAAATATCGTGCCCCACAATCACCCCCCCCCCCTTTTTTTTTAACCATTTCACTTCTTCTGTCTAAAAAAGCCCCTAGATGTTAAAAAACCTGAATGATGCTACATTGTAAAGTAGGTTATCTCAAGCTAGAAACACATTCTTGGTTAGATTTCTCATGAGAGGAGAAGTTTGACTTTGTAAATGCAGCTCATTGGTAGCTGGTGGGCCGAGGTCCTCTCAACCTTAACCTGGCCTCTTTTAGCGCGGGGACTCAGGGACAGCAACAGGGACGGTCATTTGTCCTTGCAGGTCTGAGTCCTTGTGAGGCAGAGAGGAGCTCTTAGCTGTGTTGGTATTTATATCAGCCTGCTCCTTGTTTATCCAGGACTTTACACGAGCTCCCTTGGCCTCTTAAGTAGGGACTATCTCCTTGAAACATAAACTTGACAAAGTGGAGGGTGGCAGTTGTCAAGGGCTACTCTTTGCCTGTTTTCAGTGCTGTGGGTAAAATATAAAAGTCTGCGGAGAAAAAAAAAAAAGCTGAAGTGGCATAGCAGTTTGATGTGTATTGTTTTGTTGTTTACTATATCTATCTTATCTTGTATACTATATCTGGTGCTGATTTGTGGTTAGATGTCCTGGCATACTGTATGTGTGTCAGATGCCAGTGTCTCAGTCTTCTGCCTGTTGTCTTGTGTGAGTCTCTATCACAAGCCCGCAGTTGTATTTTTTTTTTCACAGGCTGTTGGGAGGATTTATTCATCTTTTACTACTTCACTGAAACAGACTCGTAACTCACGAATGAACTCCATTCCACTCCAACGCCCTGGCTTGCTGTGCTTCGAGCTCCATCCTTAGCATCTTATAGCCGTCAATCAGGCTAATCTGCTCCTGCTCACGTAGCCACAAAAGGCTTTGACATCAAAGAATGGCAGGCCTGCCGTCGAACCGTACTCCCCAGCTCTAAGCTGTCCACACAACATCTGCTCAGTCTAACACAGTCCCAAAGAAGGGTCACAGGCAATTTACAAGCAGATATAACTAAATATGATATCCTCAGTTTAATATGTTGTTGGAAGAGGTGTTTGTAAATAGTAACAGATAGGTTGTTATCATCGTTAAATAAAAGCTCCTGCTTTTTAGCGCGTGTCAAAAGAGTTTTTCATTATTACGGTTGGCTTGTTCGCGAATGTTTACAAAGAACACTCGCTTCATATTTTATAGGCTCTATTGATTGTCTTGTCACCAAGCTTTTTCCTTTCGTAGTCACTCAGGTGATAAGATTTCTCCGTCGCCAGCCTTTTGTGTCTTGATGGTGGGAGTTTATATGAAGTAAGGGCCATCACTGTCACCCCCGCATATCTAAAGATGACACATGGATGGCTGCATCATGTAAAGGTGGCATTTGAAGTGACACAGACATGTTACATTACCAATGCAATGTTTGCGGTATTGAGATGACCTCCTCTGCTCTCATCCCAGCTCTTATCCTGCCTGCCTCACCTTTGCCAAACGCCAGAGCTGTTTGTCATGGATGATTTGGTAATAAAATGAGAAAGGTGTTGAGTCAGCGACAGAAGTCTCCGTTCCACCTGGCCCTCTGTCATCCTTTTCCCCTTTCTCACACACATGCTCATTCAAGCACGCACAAGCGCGCTCACACAAACTCTCCTCCCATATCCGTTGCACAACTTGCGCGTGTGCGCATTGGCCTTGACGTCTTTCTCTCACACATACAAGCACAGAAGCAACAAAATACGTGTAAAGGTATACATGTATCTTAAGCACCATAAAAACCGTACCTTCCTCTTTTATATCCCCTGTTCTCTTTTCTAATACCAGATGTTTCATCTTCCCTCGCGTAAAGTTGGCCCCAACGACATTTGGTAGTGCTGATTATAGCACACATTAATTTGCTGTTAAACAGTTTTATACAGCCAAATTATAGCGTGTTACATGCTATGCTAAGTGCTGGTGTCTGCCAAGTGCAGAAATACATACTGATATTAAAAATCACAGTGCTGTGTAACCCGATCTGCATTTATCATAACTCACATGACTGGGCTGGGTCAAATGACTCAGCAAGGCAAATAATTGGTCTAATGAAGTGCAAAAAGGAGTCTGTCAGAGTCCTTTTTCTGTGCCAGACACACATAACTTCACCTTATTGTAGCTACCGTTACTGACTGATGAAGAGGAGAGGATGGTAATAGAGAACCCAGGCTTGATGGGCTCTTGGGAGCTTCAGCCAACACAAAAGGGCTTCTTGTCATTGTTCTGGCAACTTAAATATTTATAAGAGAGAAATTTTGTTGTGCAGGAATAGTTTGAGTACAGTTACTATGCATGAACTTTGTATGGAATCCATTAGATACTGCTTACTAAGCTGTTTCTGATTTAAATTTGAATAGTAGATACTTTTGAGTGATATAGTACTGTTAATCTTGTGGTATTCAGAGCTTGTTGTTACATAGTGGACTGACAAAAAGTGGTGACCTAATGATGTTTTGGCTTCAGCTACACAGCAGAATATAGAGAGCTTTATGATAATCTGCACCATTGTAGTAGTTGAGGATCATGCATTATGCAGACTTTATGCTGTAAAGCACCGTTGTAGGATGCTCTGTGGACCTAACCACCGTCTGTTTCTTATACACCCTTCATGGTCACACACACAAATGCATTCAAAATCCTGCTTATTCACATTACTCATATTGCACTTACTGTACCATCCCGCTGTCTTACCTAAGCAGTGCTGATTTTATCCAAGCACAGAGAGCAAGTAAACAACAGTTACCAAGCAGCAGCTCCTCAGATGAATATTGTATACACCTAGTCTGGCTAAGCGTTGTTGTTTATGTCAGGGACAGTGTTTATGGTGCTTGGTGGGCCTCTTAGTGCAGTTAAGCTTCTACAGCATCCCACTATGGCCATCAATTTCTGTACAAGATCGTCTGGGTTTGTGGGGGTTTTTTTTCCTCCCCTTCTCCTCCTCCCTTCTTCCGTGCTCGGCTGGTGTTGCCTGCCTTCTCCCTCGTCTGTGCTTGCCCATCTCACCTTCCTTCCTTCCAGATGGTGCATTTCACAACCTGCTAGGCACGATCAATCAAGCCCAGATGCAGACTGGGCTATTAAGGTCAGTAATGATCGGCCTTTGAGCGTTATGGGCCCGGCTCCTGTTGTAAAGCCATGCATCAAACTCTGTTCCAGCGCTCAGCTCGCCTGCCCTTAACAAGCCAGCTTAAAATATCGGCCGGAGGATACAAAATGAAAAGGGTACAACCTTATCTCTCCAAAGACAGGCCGCTGTAGCCCCAAGGTGTAATAAAACTACAGAACTTGGCCGTCGCCTGGAGTCATCTCTTTTATAAGCAATATCTTTCAAAGATCAGCTAAGCGGTGGGCTATGGGTGCTGGGTAGCGAAATGTAATGCATCACACCATGTTCCCCTGCACAGGAAAACCCTCTGCTCACTATTCAAACCTCTTCAGGAGAGGTAAGTTCTTCCATCCTTGTCTCACACATCACATGGGATTTATATTTAATAGTGTGAGAAACCCTGGAATTGAGAGGGATTTGACAGGCCCTAAACCCTGCCTCCTCTGACCAGGTACAAATGCATGACAAGGACCAGAACTAAATCACACACCAAGGAAGGAGGTGTTTTGAGGTCCTGGAAAACAGCTGCTTTGTGAGACACAAAACCCCAGTTATTTACTTTTAAAGGCTTTAAAACCTCCTTGTCTAACATACGTTGCGGCTATACTTGTATTTAGACCAATTTATTCTTATTTTACAGTCTTTTGGTCTATGTAATGATTTGAATAGTATCCATGAGGTGCCAAGAAGCATCAACCAAGGCTCCATCTGGGGAAGATGGGTGATTGTGGGATTTTTGGATGATGGATGTTTACGTGAGGAAAGATTCGTTTTTTATTTGGTCTACAATATCCTCATTAACATTTCTAGTCCACATGACATTCATTGATATAGATAATTTAGGGTGGAAAAAACTACAGAGGCAATGACAAAATTGTATAACTCACAGTAATGGCATTGAATAAGGTCTCATTAGTTCCCATGAGAAATATACAACTAAATAATACCTCAATTATATGTCAGTGTTGCAAAGAATAGCCATTTGGTTATAAATATCTATCCAAGATTAAGCCCAAAAAACCACAAAAGCTGTTTTATCTGTCCTTTATTGTTAGAAGTTTAGAATAAAGTAGACCTGGGCTACTCCAGGAGCCTACATTTTCTGACTGTACAGTAGCCACGGTTTACTTATTCCATCCATCTGTCTGTACAGGTAATTACCAGTTTTGAGCCTGATTTAGAAGTGAATTTCATTTCCCTTTCAGATTTGCATAACCCATTTTTGTAGGAACTGGAACAAAAATAAAGACCAGCTAAGACTCTGTGATTGTGCCAGTGAAAATCTAGTTTTTGTACGGAGCAAAGGATGGATCTCATAAAAAGCAGTAATATCTTGGACAAAAGCAACAGTCACCTCAGCCTGGTACAGTGTGTTATGATTAGTCTTTGTATGCAAGAGCGCTGCATGTGCTGCCAGCGTGTGTAAACATGATGCCTTACTGTGTATCAGCGAATGGGGGGTCAGGGTGTTTTGTGGTTGGCTGAAGATGCCACGGGACCCTGTCCCTGGTTGGCCAGTGGCCTTGATGTCACCCTAACCACAACACACGCACCAACGGGCAGGGAGTCCAGGTCAGCCCAGCCAGTCAGTCTGGAACCTTTGCACAGGCTCATAAAACACAGAAGCACAGAGCAGAAAATTGAAAGCATCACTGAGGTGCCATGCCTGTGCTGGGGAGGAAGATAAAAGTCTTTGGCCAGGGTTGGAAGCATCTTAGCTGGAGATGCATGCTGGGGGCTATAGGATTTAATAACCTAAGACCAGGGGTTGTGGGGCTGCAAGCACACAGTTGCAGAGCACAGTAATAGTTTACAGTTGTATGACAGTAAACTGCAAACCCCTATGATTAATAATATAGCTGTAAGGCATGACATGGCTGCAGTGTCCTCTGTATCTGTTACTATTCTGTGTTATATTTTTTTATAGATAGTTTGCGAACTGCATCTTGTCATTCACTGTCTTGGACATGAGACAAGTTGTCATGTTACAGCCTGTCATGAGTCTGTCTCCCAAGATCAAATAATGCCTACCCAGAGAGACACGGGTGTTTGTCGTATTGTGTGTGTGTGTGACATTTGGATGAAGTCATCACAGCTCCTGTTTGATCGCCACAGCCCTTTGTGGACATCACTATGACTAAAGCTGTCATAGAAGCAGAGGGAACATGATTTATCCTCAGAGCCACTCCTTCATGCCACCTTTGGCATTCTGTTATAACATAACTAGGCAATAAGCTGATGGATTTTTTTCCAATTTGGTCCAGGTGTAGCTCCTGTTTATCTTCCTTTCTCTGTTCCCTGCAAATTATTTTCTTCCATGCTGTGCTGTCCACCACTCCCCACACCACACACCTCTGTCTTACCAGTATCTGTTATTCTCCATTTTTTAACTGCGTGTACTCATAAAGCTGATGTGGATTTTATCAGCAGAATAAAAGTGAATGTTAGCCTTAGTGCAGTGAGCCATTTCTTTAACTCCCAGCTTGACAAATGAGTTGTGACCTTGAGTAATAGTTGCCTATTATTCACAAGGCACCTGAGCAGATATAAAGATAGCTTTCCTTTCACAAAGTGGAAGGTATATACAGTATGCATTCACATAACAAAAGTTAGAGGTGGAAAAATAATGCGCAGCTTGCATTTATAAATGAACTTTATTCAAACCAAATTAAACTCAAATCAAATAAATGTTCCAGCATAACCTGCCCCAGTTCTTCTGTGGATTTCAGCTGTCATTATCTCGTTTGCTTCTTATGCAGAATTTCTTCTTCTTCTTATCAATGAAAATAATTCTTTATGACTGTGCCTATGTGATTGCATTTGTTGTCAAGCTTCAGGATAAATCTTTTGCACAGTTCTCGACAAAATTCTTTCCTTCTTTCACCTAAAATCGATTCATATGTAGCAAACCTACAGTGCCAGGCAAATCCCCCCACCCCGTTTTCATCATCAGCTATGTGAACAAAGCTTCAGTACCTTGATACCCACATACAGCCTCTAAATCAAATGCAGAAAATGTGATCTTAGAGTGCTGTGTCATTTAAAAGTAAAATACAGCCCATGTTAGGAACCAGTTTTACTGTAGCACTTAGTTTTCATTTAGTTTTAGGTTTAATACTGCAGTATATTCAAGAGAATATTGGTTCAACCATTTCATTTTTCAAGTTTTAATCTGGTCATGGTTTATTTGAAAACTGGAAAATGCAGTCTAGTCATTAGGATTTTTTTTTATCACACTTAAAGCTCCCTACAGACTTATAGAAGCTATACAACTTTTTCAATATATATACAGATATATATACCTTATATGTAAGCTAAACATATAATGTAGTTAATGGAATGCGACTAATTAATTTCTGTGAAATTATACTATTTGAAATGCGTAATCACTTCACTTTCTCACACTCACAGTCTGAAGTATAAACAGTCATTCTTTTGCTTTTGTTTTCAACTTACACACATACACAATCTAGTGTGCACTAAATTTGTTGGGTGCTATGAATAGCTACAGCCATGGAAAATGGTCTGCTTTCCTCATTTGAACTGATGAGCTTTTTTGCCTTTCTTTGTATTTTCAAAATATCGCTTTTTTTTTCTTGTCTTTTCTTTTTCTTTTTTTTTTCTTACCTCTGCCGGGGTCTTTTGAACTTGCAGAGTTTCCTTCACTAGTTTTTCTTCTGTTCATGATTCCAGAATTTCAGACCATCAAAAAATGTTGCTCCACCTCCCCAGTTAGTGTCTCACTTCCATTTGCTCTTTGTTTTTGATGTTGCCTTAATTGCCATGTCTAATAACTTGTGGTGCAGACACAGATTTTATATGCAAATGGTGAATTAGGGAATGTAGATATCAATTCATGGATTAAAATGGTAGTGCATATCAGGCTTTAGCGTTATAGATCTGATATAAAGAATGTGTATACACAATTCAGTCTTTGTGCATACTCACAGTTTTATGAATCTGGCCCACATGGTCAATACACAAGGCGAAGAAAAAACCTAAAGCCAAGGAAAGCTAAAGGAGAAGGCTGTCAAAGCTATGTATTTTATTGACAATGCATGAATAAATTCATTTCTACAGCTTGCATTTATAAATGAACTTTATTCAAACCAACCTACAGCGGCAAGTTTGTTTGGATGAGAGGCCTAATTCAGAGTGAATTTTGTAAAGGAAGAATGAATGAAATTCTAAAGTTATGCGCATACAACAAATGAAGCAGCAAAGAGAAAACCAACATTGATTTTGAGAAGAACTGGATCTATGAATAAATAGAGGAAAATGTGTTTTTCATTATTTAAATACAGGTCTGTTTCTATGTAATGCAACCTTAGTGTAAACAGTGGAACTAGAATTCATTTGACTTCTGCATCATTCTAGATTAACCTCTGCTGTTATCAAAACAGTTCAAGCTCTTTCTCCTGGGTTCGTTCGTAGGGAGATGGGGTGCCCGCTACAGAAGTCAGCATGAAATTGTAATCAATGAATCTCTTAATGTTGACTTCAGTGGCTTCAGTATTTACTTCTGTACAACAGCAGAATACATATGATGGTATTAGGTTCAAGGTTCTTTATTTGTCACATGCATAGTTATACAAGTATAACACACAGTGAAATGTAGCCTGACACGCTCCTCGACATGTGCAAAATTATTGTTCACCTGCACTGTGTTGACGGTGATCTGTACACCCTGGAATCTGATATGGGCCATATGGGAATAGTATGACCAGACAAAAAAACAAAAACAAAGTAAAAAACAAAAAAAAGCAGTAAATCTGAATTGAGCACTAAGGTTTCATAGCCTAAATCTCCACCATGTAACCCCGACTTGTTTCTGTGACAGTATTACAGGTTCCAAAAACCTTTATTTTTCCCACTATCCTGTCTACCCATCCTCCTGCTCTGTCACCTCTACCCTTCAGCCCACAGAGGGCTCTTTAACTTCCCAGGGGCCAGAGCATGACCGCTTGACCACTCTGCTGAAAGGCATGATGGGTAATAAGTGGAAATGGCAGTGATCCGGCTCACAGCTCTCGCTACTACTGCTCCCGAGCTCACAAATGCCAGTGAGTGAAGATGGATCCATCCATGGTGTGACCCCAGTAAGGGCTTTGCTGACACACCCTGTCTATCTCCCTCTTTATTGCTCACTCCCACTCTCTTATTCTGACCCTAAAAGACCACCTTACTCTCTCTCCCACTTTTGTTCCTAACCTTATCTCCTTCTTATCACATATCCTCTCTTGTCCTCTTCCCTTACTTTTCCTGCACAGTTCCACATAGCACTGTCGGGCTCTCATTTCCATCTCTATTATATTTTTTTCGGCCACTCCCTCCCTCATTCCGTAGCTTATTACCTGCTATACCTTGCCTGTCCTTTTTGTGTTTTCACTCCCTCCATCTCCTGTTTTCTTTTACCAATGCAAGCGCAGTTTCCTCTCACTCTTACTTTCCTTCTCCCAAGCTTTTTCTTTTCTCTTTCTGTTACTTTTCTATTACTTTTATTCTATAACCCATCTCACCCTTCCCGCACCCTGACCCGCTCTTTTTCTCCCTCCCATTCTCCCCCTTCTCTCGGAGCTGGGTGTGCAGGCAGCTCCTGAGTGGCAAGGTGACATTGTGTGTCATATCAGCATTCCACGGCAGTCCCCTTTCTCTCCAGAGAGTAATTATTTCTTTCAGAGTGAAAGGTTCAATTTGCTATAAAAGAACAAGAGCCTCAGGTATAGAGGGAGTGAGGGTGGCAGTGCGAGGAGGGGAAGGAGGGAGGAGGAAGTGATAGGGTGGCAGAGAAAAGTGGGGGAGAAATCGGACGAAAGCTGGGAGTGGAAAAGAATTAGAGGGTGGGACAAGGAAGCAATGAAAGAGAGGAAAAGAAAAAATAGTGAGGAGGACAAGCCAAAATCTACCCTTTGCGTAATGGACACACTGCTCTCAGACGAGAGCTTGCGTGTGTAATCTAGAGATGAAAGAGAGGTTCTATGAGGTCCTGGGTGACGTCATAGCTCCCTTGTACTTCTGTCTCGTCCAAGATTACGTCACCCAGCTGGAACTGAGCGAGGCTCACAGCACAGCCTGGCACAGACACAGAGGCCAGAGTGCACGAGTAGTGTCCAGAAAAAGAAACTGAACAGTGATTGAAAGCAAAGACATTTGGGCCTTGATGCTATCTTCTGAGCTCTGTGCTGCTCGCTTCAGCCCTTTTTATTTTCACCAGCTTCATTTTTAGAATTAGAATTTGTGCTCTGGAGCCCCTAAAGGATGTATTTTAAGAGGTTGTGGGTGCAGGCACTGAGGTATTTGTAGGTAAGCTGTCTCATTTCCCATCCATGTAAATTCCCTTTCCACTTCTCGATACCCCCCACATGCTCTTTTTTCCTCTCCCTCTATCTCGCCCTGCCGGTGAATCCTGCTTCCCACAGTTACCTGCTGTAAATTGTTCCACTCTCTCTGGTGCAGGAGTGTTTTTTCACCCCAGTGTCTTCCTGTTGGAGTGTCTCTCACCACTGGGATTAAGGAGCCTCTCCAGACAGGCTGAGGCGCTTATTTAAAGCAGCAGGCTTGTCACCAGGACTATTTTAAGTGGGAGCTTGAAAGCAATTGCTGCCGTGTTCCAGCACAATGTTGGCTATGAGTTATTATGCACTGCTTCAGTGGTAAGGAGCAGTAGAACCAAAAAGGCTTACCCTGTTGCTCTGACTGGAGCCTATAGATGAACAGGAGAATGGGGAAATGGGAAATGGTTGAAGAAGACTTTAAGACAAATGTTGCAATTTGTCAGTCTTTGTAATACGACCGGTAGAAGTTTTTGCTTTGTTTTTTCCATATAAATGCAATGACTATCACTTTTAACCTGTTCCGTCAAGTCATTTTCCTTGGGAACAGCAAGAGGCGTTCTAAATTGGTTAGCTGATAATTTCATTTTATGATTTCTAAAAAAAATTACACTGATTGCTCATAAGTACCATGCCCTCAGGCAAGTAACCTTTATATCCTATCCAAAAGCCGTTAATATTCTGTCCATATTAAATATTGTCCACCACCAAATAAATTGCATAGACTTTCCTCTGAAAGGAGCTTTTTTGCCTGCTGAATCTTTGGAGTCAGTCCCATCAACAGAAGAAGGAGATTCTTTCTAGGGAAAAGAGCTGCTGGATGCAGCTGCGTCTTGCTCTGTTGACTGAAGCGATTTTAATGTTTTATTGATTTTTTGATTTATTTTTTTCTGCTCCAGCCTCCATATACACACTCTCACTCTGTCTTTGTCATGAGGAACAGCCAAACAAGCGAAAACCTCCAGCAAGCTTTGATCTTGGTCCCCGTGTACTCACATCCGCCTTTTCCAAAACAACAACGCTCAGTCATTTTCAGACGTGCTTGATTTTGACTCACCTCCAGTGGTTCTGAATGATTATTAGTTCTCACTTTTATAGCAACAGGTATCCAAAACATCCTAGCATGACCATATAGTGTTTCGCTCCCACTCTGCATGAACATAAATTGTCAAATTAATAGGAAAATAAACCAGTATACCGGTGGAACAGAATGACAGAAAGGGGAGATAAAGCTAATCTGCATGCCCCCACCCAGAGGTATCGGAGAAAGTGGGAGGCAGGGATAAAAGAAGATGAAGAGCGTGTGAGGAGTGGAGGGCAAGAACAGAGTGTTTATGAGGCAGCTAAAGCAGCATCTGACACCACTGAATGCAGACTGTTCTCTCACAGGCATTGGAGCAAACTACACCACTCCATCTCTCATACACGCATGCAACAACATCTCCAAGGTTGTATAAATCACACCACTCTTGTTACTGAACCAGCATATCCTGCCCACCACGAACAATTACCACCCCACCCCTTGCTCAGATAACAAAGCAGCCTATCTTAATAAGCATCCACCATGGGGAGCTAATGGTCTCACTGCTCCTTTTAATTTTATTCATACCTAACTATGAGATATTAATAATGAATGCAGAGTAAACAACAGTTTAAGATGCTGGCCATGCCATTGTGGACTAATTGGCTCATTAAATGTAACATTAGGTGGGAGAGGGCCCCTTGATTGGGAGCTGTAGGCCCCAGTCAATGCTAACACTCAAAGATCATTGATCTTTACCCAGCCTGCAATGCTCTGATTAAAGAGCAATAAAGATGGGGCTGGTTCCCTTTGGCTCCATAACATTGCCACGATTCCCTGAAAGTGCCTTTAGACACTGCCCAAATGCAGACTAATATTTTGTCTTTCATGATCCTCCCACTAAACATGGCAGGGTGAAACTGGTGCTGTAGGACCACACAGACACATCTGTGGCTACAGACCCCTGAGTAACAGAGGTGCTAAATGGTCTGAGGAAGAGATCGATGAGAAAGGGACTAGCTGCGTCCATCAGGTCCTAAGCACCCAGCATTTCACCTGACTCCCCAGGTCTTGACGTGACATGTGTGCATGATTGTGTCTGTGAGTGTTTCAGCTAGTCTCCTCTCTCACGCAGCTGCCGAGGTCTCTAAAGTGCTTCTGGTTAGTGCTCTACTTCCCATTTAAAAATTAAAGAAGTCCAAAATAGACAGGGGAGAAAATCCCACAATTATGCACTGCCTACCCTGCCAAGCACTGTATTTGTTGTAGTCAGTTGCTTCTGAATTTGGAGCTGGCAAACAGCCAATATACTTCTGTGTCCTTGCTAATGCATGGCATGCACAGATGTTTATGTACTATATGGTATAATCATTCATTGCTATCTGTATATACTGGTAGAGCTCACATATTACAGTAAACAACACAGACACCCCCTCTGTGTGCATGACTCCTACACCTTTCCAGAACAACCTGGTGGTAATGGTCATTAGGGGACAGAAGTGCTCCTAGCAGCCCAGTGGCATCTGGCCTGAACAGGCTAGCAAAGCAGTTCGCTGCCTCTACTGGCCAGCTATAGAGGGCAGTTTTATAGCAGCGCTCTGGCCCGGGCATTGACTCCAGGTCTAATAAACATCCAATATGTTATCCCACCCTCACACAACAAGCAGAGATGATGCTCTGTAAAAACACAACAAGGCCTTAGATTGGCCTGCAATAAAAACCTTTTTACAAACTTTGTGAACCTATATAAAGGACTTAGATAGCACAGGCAAACAGACCTTGACCAGCTGTATAGGGACTTAAGGTGTTGCCAGTAAGAGACTGTGAAACGCCTCTCAGTTTCCGTTCCAATTCAGCAAATTTTTCTACAAGCAATAATGTCGTAGTGCTAAATTATATTATCACCCAGCTTAAACTTTAGATCATGCAACAGGTCACCGTTGTCTTTTTCACTCAGAGTAAAATTAAGAAAAAAGCAGAGTTAAGATCATTCTCACCTTTGCTATCTGATGTGAAGGTTTTCTTCCATAAAACACAAGGTCACTATGCTATTATGTACAGTAAGCATCGTGTTGGTCTTTTATCTTCCTGCTGAAACGTTATTAGTTTTGTAAATGCTGAACGGTGACCAGATCTGGTTAAAGAAAAGGACTTGATGGTGTTTTTTCCCCTAGTTTTGTCAGTCCTGTTAAAATGTTGAGATTTACTGATCATAGCTTTTCATATTGGGAAGGCCATCAAGTCACTTTTTATTTCCATTTGCTCATGCTGCAGATATCTTTTTTTTTAATGCGCAGAATAGTTTCCCTCGGGGAGTACTATTTTCCTGTTGCCTTGGATGTTCATTTTGATAAAAATGCTAAAAGCCCAGCACTTGAAAATAAACGTCTTTCCTTCTTTAAATGGCTAATCCTTTTGACTTGCAGCTGCCACGTCCATGTTCACACCCAACAGCCATTACAATGAGCAAAGTATCTGGAGCAGCATAGCAAGAAATCAAACCTTGATAACGAGTGCCTCGAGTCTGGTTAAAGGCATGGGCTGATATCTTCTGTGCACAGCCTTCTTCCTTCCCATCTCTCGTCTGCACCCCCATCTGCCTCTCTTCCCGCTTCAAGCATGCCTGTGCTGCACCCTTCCTTTGCCCTCCACTGCCCCACCTTCCTGATCTCATCTGGAGACAGAGCAGGTGCTATGGAGAGATAGAGAAAGGCTAAGAAAGGCATCTCCACCCAGGCTAATGACGCCTGCTTCTTTCTGAGCTCACTATACTGAAACAGTTTCACTGCAGCAGCCAAGCTGAAGCCAGACGGGAACAGGAAACATCACAGAAGTTGAGGCAGACTGTAGATGGTCTCCTGCAGATGAGAATGAGATTGTTACCAGTGTATGTGATATGAGAAGCTCTCCTCACATCTGCCTACTTGTAGAGTCAATGGTGCTACACATGATTTAGATATGAATATGTGTGCCTCAAAACAATCATACTGCATCTCCTAACTCATAAAATTCCTGGGATGCCAACACAGGCTCCTAATGAATTGCATATAAGACACAGTTATATCACACCTCATATAGTATTACTCAAACATAGAAATTTTTTTTCTATTTCTTTCTATCTTTGTCGCTCAGACTCTAGTGGACATGCAACATATACTCTGGACCACACTATTATTGTGAAAAGGTGGCATTTTTCAGTGACCTTTGTGCTGCCAGACTGTGATATTCAGCCAAGGTCAGCAGCCATCAGCAGGAGGCTTGGAGAAGGAGAGGCAGTTGAAAAGTTCAACCAGCATTTGGACTTACATGCACAAACTCAAATACGGGTTATAATAGCCTACGCTCTGAATTAAAAACACTAGGCCACAGTGAGTCATAAAACACACCTTGTGATTCACTCTTCCGAAAAGTCAGCAGCACACACATGCCAGTATAATAAGATGAAATCTAATATGGAATCTAATATGATTTGCAATGTCCCGTATTGAAATATAGGCACGGAAACTATAGATGTGAAATATTTAAATTACTGTGCTTGCTGAGCACGGTTAAACTAACTTTGCATACTTTTTCAAAATTGTGGACACACACATACTTCCCATCAAATGAAATACAAAAAGGGGACGGTGGGATTAACGGATCAGTTCCCAATTTCCCTCAGCCGCCCAGCAGTAATCAGATCATCTTGCACCTGACGTGAGGCCTGAATTCCATTAGGCTTTATTAGCAGTAATTATCCCTTGCCTCCACCCCATGCTGTTCTCTCACTCCCCATCCTCCATCATTCCTTGAGATCCTGACATGCCCTCTTCTCCCTACATCCTCTTTACTCCTCCCCCATTTTTTCCAGTTGTTTTCCACCTGTACCCTCACTGTGAGTGTCATAATTCTTGTGTGTTGGGCTCTTTGGCCATTGGCCACATGTTAAACCACGTATTTCTGCTCAAGGTCACATGCATTCATGCACATGCACGTACATTATGCTTTTACTCTTAGTGGAGCTAAAGATAAGGCCTCTACTATCCAATCAACACTCCTCACCACCCCAGTGGTATTGAGGGGCCCAAAGATGAGGTGGACAATGGTGTGCTCTTTCAGATAGTGTTTCTCACTCAAGCAGGAAGGAGCATGAGGACTACAGAAAAGGCAAAATCCTCCTGGGAACAGCTTTTTACTCCCAGTTTGTGTTCATTTGTCCCTCCGCTCCCCTCGGCTGCCTTTGGGAACGAGTCAGCACTTGTTTTATTGGCCGTTACTGTGTGTCAGGGAGCAAATCGGTTTTTACTCACAGGTGTGAGTGGAGGACAAGTGTGAGTGTTCCATTACTTTTTGTATCAGGTTGGAATTATCTGGGTGTGAATAGGTTTGCCTCTACCTTGCTGTGTTAGTGCAAAAGTTTGCGTTAATAAAAGATGTGGATTTGTCACCAAGCAAGAACAGATTTTATATTTACTTGTTTTTACATGAAAAAATTAGTATATGTGTGTATATATATATATATATATATGAGGTGTAGCAAAGTAGATGATGGAGCTGATTCCCTCTGTGCTGTTTATTATCACATTTTGTGTAATTATATAATTACTGCTAATCACCCACCTGAGGTGGCAGTGCTCTGCGGCAACACACTATTACAGAACAAACACAGCGACCTCAGCACATCTCACACTCATTAACACACTCCTCCCTCCCTCATTCTCTTCGCCACTCTCCTTTTCTCTCGCTCTCTCTTGCTCCCTTTCTCTACGCTCATTATCTCTTGTCTTTATTTACATGCATGAAAACACACATGCGCACACATGCTTGTGCACACTTTCTAATGTAATGAGGATCCCAATCACCGTAATGAGATGAATAGCATTTCAGCAGCAGATAGGGGAAATTTATAGAGAGAAAATCTTCCCAGCAGGTATGTTTCTGATGTGAAACAGAAACAAGAAGAAAGCATCCCCAAATCACACCCGATGTTCTATCCCTTCGACAGGCAGTTGGGAGAATGGGGTAATAGTGTAGCGCTGCCATATACTGCACATTAGTTAACTGAATGTGCCAGTCTCCAAATGAGAGAGAATGAGGGTGGGGGGGGGGGGTGAGCGATTCAGAGGCAAAAGACAAATCTCACATTTCAGACTCCATTTCAAAGAACATGAAATTCAATATACCACTCCAATCTAGTGCACGCTGTCATTGCTTATGCCAGTAATAGCAATCAGAGATATTGTATTCACTCCTCTCAGCCTCCCAGTGTCAATTTATGTTTATGTTTGCCAGTAAATATATTAAATGTCATTTAAGCCTTTTCAAGAAGCTGATTGTTTTGCTTTTGTTTTGTTCTGTCTGGTTCTCACTGTTTGTCATCCCGCAGATCTTTGCGCAGGCTTTTATTAATCTGCAGGCTGGATGGCAACTCTCACTAGCACTCCCCAATGCCCCATTGTCATCTGGTTGTGTAAATATCCCTACTAAATTAAATTTTACCCTCTGCAATGGGAACAAATTGGAAAGACACATATACAAATCTAGGTATTGTATTTATACCCGTCAGTTGAAAATTGAGTGACATTTGAGTCGTGCATTAGTGCGGACACCCTCTACATTGTAATGACCACCCCTGTCTGTCCCTTGTTTTTTGAGCTATGTGAGGAGAATTCAGCAGTAGAGAAATGAATTCTTTGGATTAGAAGACCATGCTGACACACATACTGAAAGGCACACAAACAGAAACAAATTGTGTGCTGCAGTAGCTAGGCGCCCACTGAGAGGCATTATGCTAGCTGACAGTACGACAGGATGGCACAGAGAGACCCCCAAACATCTCGCCCACATAATGAGACAGGGCAGGAGCACTGGGGCTCCTTCATAAAGAGGAGGGGTGTTTATGTTGGGAGGAGCTATTGGAATGTGACAGTCCTGCGTGCATCCCACAGAGGACATTCTGGACCCCTCTGTCACTAAGTGTATCTGAAGGATGCCAGCTGCAGACAGAGGCTGACATACACAGATCAACTGGCTCATATCTGCCAGGCAGAATGAATTTATCACAAGACAGAGACAGACAACACAGCCCAACCATGAACATCAGATGGAAAAGGAACTTTAATTAAGTCTGTGTGTGTCTGTGGTGTGTATGTGACAGATAACAACCTCTGTTAGGCTTAAAAAAGGCTTGAGACAGAGATTCCACTTTGCACATATTTTTTTCCCCTTTTTCTCCCATATTCCCCTTTATGAACTCTGTAGCACTGCAATTCTATCCACTTTAAAAGTGCAGGCGCAGCACTTTACTCACCAAAGTCTATTACTGTAAAGCACAACTACTGCTGGAGGCCTGTTTGTAGGTACAGTATACACAGATATATAGCCATCTTCATTCTCATCAAGTATCACTTAGGGATACACCATGTTTTCAATGAGCTAATGCGGTGTAACAACGGCTTTCAAACAGTGCCGTCTTTAGAGTAACTTATACATCTAGAAGGAGACGGTCACTGCCATAAGAAACCAGATGAATCTTCATCTGTAACACTGGCTCCTGTATTCATTCAGGCTCGTAAAATCAGCAGGTGGGTAAATTTTAGTGCAAATCTCTTGATTCTAGATTCTCTGTTTTTTAGTATTCCTCTTTGTGGGTATCTTACTGATCACTGTATCTCGCCACAATGTCTGTGACGGGGCTTCCTTTTGGAAGAGCAAGGGAATGTGTGCACACAGAGATGAGGGAGACTCCAATCCAATCTCATTTAGGCAGGAGAGGGCAGAGTGCCACCAGGAACCTCCACTCAGTTACACCTGAGGGGCCTCAGCTATGGAAGGAGGATATGCAGCTTTGCATACAAATTGCTGCCGGGAGCCATTCTCCTGCCCACCTTACACAGGGGTACAGAAACGCTGGTGCCTGATTAACATGAAGGGTATCAACTCTGCTCTGCAAACATGTGTTAAAGCTTGTGATTTTCTCTTTGAGAATTGTATCCATCGCGTGGGCTCGGGTGTCTAGAAACATAGACATGGCATTCCATGACATTTTATGCGATCCATGTGTCATAAAGCTGACATAAAGGTTGACATACAGCTTACTTGACGATGGATTGGCTGTCATAAACATTGATGGCACTACATAACAAATGATCCTAAATTTTCATGGCACTGTTGTGACATTGAACAATGTCGTCTCTGCAATCGAATCCGGAGCTCATTTTCCAAGCACTGACCTAAATCTTAGTAATGTCACTTCGACCAACATGTTATGATTGAATGACTCTGTGATCGTACGCTATTTGTCATAAGAAGTCATTATACAGCGTAAATATCATAATCAAACTGTTATTTGGGAAGCCTGAGGAAATCAACATCTTTCGGTGCCTTTGGGATCCAATTCTTTAGCATAACTGTACATTATGTTTTACTTTAAGACAAAGACACAATAGTCTTTTTGTTTTTGAAAAGGAAAATCTCCTCTCTTTCAAATTGTGCAGCAACAGCCCTTTTGCTATTTTCCCTCAATAACCTTTTTGACATATGGTAATCAGTAAACACAAATCTATATTCTGTTGTGTCCCGAAACCTTTTCCAAATTGTTCTGAAATAATAGCCTTCTTTCGCTGAGAAAGATGACATTAGACATCTCAAAATAAGAAACTAAAGCAGTTTTTGTATGCCCTTCTTCTATTTGTTCATGTGCGTGTCTGTAAGCATGTGCATATGTGTATGTGTACTCACAGGACAGCCTAGAAACTTAGGGTGAGCCAAGGAGATTGGTAGATTGGTCCCATCCTCATCCGTATGCATGGCCAGGCATCCTCTAGAACTCTTTTGCTTTTAATGATAACTGGTCCCATGCATTGTTTACTAAGATGACAGGTCTATTTTCCTCTGATTTATAGCACTGTGGCATTCAAGGAGATACTGTACTTATTACTTTAAATGCAGTATGCAAAAACAAGTCAAAGAGACAGGCAGAGGGAGGAAGAAGGGAGGGTGTGGACATAAATTAAGGGTCATTGTTTCCCTTCTGCTCCAGACCGAGCAGCTGTTTGTTGAGGTCTAGACAGAGAGTTGAGAGCCGATCACCTTAGGAGGTCATTGCTGCGCTCAGCCCTGACTCACTTGGCTGCCAGGACTCTAGTGGAGGTGGTGGCATTGTCAAACTACCCTGTCAACAACATCTCTATATTTTTTGTTTGTGTATTTGGGCAAGTGGCCGGGCTTCCTCTCTGGATACTTACATAATAACAGAGGAGGGAAACTCCCTCTGGTGGTTGAACAACAGCCTCCCACTCTTTACTGTGATGCAACATGGATCCATCTAGCCCTGACCCTTTCCATCCCCACCTCTGCTACCAAGCAATAGGAAGGAGAGAGTTAAAGAGAAGGAGGTGGGATGTCATTGTTTTGACGGATTTAGTTACAGTAGCACAAAGATCAATTATTCAGCAGAGGCATGCATGGTTGCAGGATTAATGGTGCATGCAGCAGATAAATCAACCATTGGTCTCGAACCTTTCAGGGAGAGGGGAAACAGTACAAGACAAACATAGAAACGTGTTTGACGTTGGCATTTTATATCCATCCTTTAGTATTAGTAACCTTGAGATTTCAGGATAGAATGGGAACGGAGAACACATCCTGCCACAAATAACCGTCCAGATTTTAGGATATAATGTCAAAAAATGTCCACATTATATCATCCTCAATGCCGATTTGGCTCAGAAGGACAGAAGTGTCTCTCCGTCCTCAGACTGTGGAAGGATATGAAAAAGGAGGGCTGTAGTTGCTGTTGAGAGATTGAAACGCTGCTATATATTACAACCTCTGGAGACCTGTCGGCACTCCAACTTACCACCACCACCACCCCCACCACCATCCCCGTGTCTGTCTCTGTCTCTCTCTCTCTCTCGTTTTCACTTTGACTTTGCTCAGGGTCCTTTTCCCTTTCTGTTTTACTGTTACATTTCACATCACACCCCCTTTTTGTATTCATACAATGCATCTATCCATGTTCTTGTCTGGCTGGTTGTACTTGTATTTGTATATGTGTGCACACATCTCTCTACCTGATTGAATTTGCTACATTCAGACCCCCTCCTCCATCCTTGTCTGTTTTGGCTGCCAGGTTGTACCTGTCTGGTATTTCAGTTACGTTTTAGCCCATCTGAGTGTACCTATAATTCCCTTCCTCTATTTGTCTGCCTCCTTTATCTGTCTGTCTCTTTTATCTGTCTGCTCCCTAGCTGCTGCCCCAGCCCAATACAGCCCTCATGGCCTTTCTTCTCCTACAGTTGAAATCACATACCCTGGTCAGGCTTCTATCTTCAGACACTAAGCTTCACCCAGCCAGAATGTCAAATCATTTCAGTCTCAGTCATATTTTTTTCTCAACATAATTGTTACAGTGGGACTCTCATTCTGGCCCTGCCACTATTTCAGATTTCTTCACTTTTTAGTTTTGTCCAGAGTGTTTCCAAGAGTTTGCATGAAGCCAAAGTTAACCATTGATGCCCAGATTAGAATTTCAGATAATTAAAAGCGGAGGGAATACGGATGCCTTTGGCCATATCAAAGGGCCTTCGCTCCGCAGAAAGACATTTTGCATATGAGCAATGGTGGAGGAGTGAATAAAGGAGGGAGGAAAAGGGGGAGGAAGTCAGGGAGCCATGCTAGAAGTGGGAGGATCAAAGGAGAGATGGTGGCAGAGTGCTGTCCCCTGCTGTGCAGCTCTGATAAAGACAGGTTAGCGCCACAGGTCTCCTCACTGAGAAGGAGCCAGGCACAAGGCCAGGGGAGATGCATGAACAAGCCAGCTTACAAACATCTCATAATAACTCAGGCAGAAGAAGCCCTCTGAATTAAAATGTCACTTTTCATTTGCTTTCCTTTCCCTCATTTTGGCTCACTGGCTGATTTTTTCCTTCGCTCTCATTCTCTTACGCACTCTCTCTTGTCTGCCTTACCTCACCCCCTTAACCAACCAGCTCCCCCACTCACCAGCCACACATAATATGGACCCCTTCCATTGCATTCCCCACTGTCTTCATCACAGGGCTGCCTTGGGGCTCGCAGGCCCTTCCATCTGCCTGCTGTGAATCTGCAGCTCTCCCTGTCTTTCTTTGCCTGTCTATCTGTCTGTTGTTGCAGTCCTCATTTCTCTGAATCTGAGCTCTCCCAACACACACACAGTCACATTTATGATCACTGGCAAAGTAAAAAAAATTGCCTATTAGATCAATTACTCACCGATTACTATTACACAAAATAAATGGAATGTTTTGTCAGTGTTAAATGTGCCTCACAATGTCAGTATGGTTATCTTTTAGCTGATGGCTCTATAATATACTTTTGTTTTCAGTATGATGCTGTTGACCTTTATTTAAACCTGAAAGTGCCAAACTCAAGGGTATTTGCATTAGCAGAGAAACAACTTCATGTCAAGTGTTATTATTATCATTTTAAATTCAGTTTGTTGGTTTATTATTACAATTCCAGGGGATCTAACGCAGCGGATATAACATAGGAGGCAGCCTATACAGTCAGAACAAGATTGCTGCTGGTTTTATAGCACCTCAATGATCGATGTCATTACTGTCTTTGTTCTCGATCCTTTTAATCCTGCTGTTGAGTCTGGCTGTCCAAATTAGGTGTGCTGCCTTCTGCAGGGACTAAAGAGGGGTGAAGAGACTATAGTTGTAAAAGAAGCACACAGAAGCTGATGAAGGTGGTTTCTATGCTCTGAAGTAGACCACCATCTTACCCAGAGTGTAGGGAATGGAGGGGGCAGCTATCAATCTTTAATTGGGCACTGTGGGCCATAATAAAAACTTGTCAAAGTATGGTGGAACAAAATGAGGGAGAATGAAAGAGACCTACTGAGTGATATGGAAGGCCAAAAAAAACAACAAAAAACCCTGGTGAGCCTAGTGCGCTTTAATGCAGTGCATATTGGCAGGTGTCACTCTGCCTAATTTCACGCCTCCGTAAACCAGTGTGCACACAGACGATCGCCACTTCCAAGTCCCCTCACTTCCTCCCTCTAGCTAACCCCATCTCAGTCTCTGCGCTTTAATATATAATTGGTTGCATTGGCATGTTCCTCTTTCCACGTGAGAAACAGCTGTGGCTTGGCCCTTGCAGAACCTTTTGTCTCCCTGAAAGCTGGAGGTGCATGCCTGTATGCTCCATGTCAGGCAAAATGTGCAGCTTAAGCACTAAATAGGAGTCTGGTGACAGTTAAGGAAGCACACGGGCCCGTCCGTTCCATCTGTTACACCAGCGTCGTTTGATGTCGACTGATTTGCTTGTTCTTTTGCCTCTGTCATTTGTCCAGCCTGCTGGACTTTAGGCCAGTAGAGATGATGACAAGGGGTGAGCAGTTCAGCCAGCGGTGTGTGTACATATATGTGTGTGTTTGTATGTGACACAGTGGGACTTCCAGAGTTTGACACGAGGACATCCTGTGGCATCAGAGACAGAAACGAGTTCTGATTCTCGATGCCCTCCTGCGACCCTGTGCTGCTCCACAAACCTCTCCTTCCATCCTCACCCTCTTACCCCCCAACTTTCCTTCCTTCTCGTCCTTTACCCCCCCCGACCCCCCCCCCCCCCCCCCCCCCCCATCCCTACTCACCCTTTCTCGCCCCTCCTTCCTGTAGTCTGTGTTTGTGTTGGGAAGATTAAGCTGCTCTGACAAAGCTGTGTTTACAAATATGCAGGCAGAGAAACAGGCCAAGCGACGCTGAATAGGAATAGAATACAAATTGCTTTTTTATCTCTCTTAGGGCCAGGGCGAGAGAAAATGTGTTTGCGATTGTTGCTCCTCCGCCTGTGAAGGATAAAGCCTCAGTACTGGGTTTGGGCTCCCTGTTAGCATTCATTCTATCCTCTCCTCTCTCTGTCTCTCTCTCGGTGTCTCTCTCTGTCCTCCCACTCCCTTTCTTCCCCCCATGCTCTTTCTCCTCTTTGTCTACTCCACACACTCTGTCTCTTTCTCCCCGGCAAAAAGATTTTTTCTTGCTGTTTCCTTGGTAATCATATCTCCTCTTCTCTCCTTTCTTCTCTCCTCCCTAACTCTCTCATGCCTCCTTGATCTGTGCTCCTCTCTCCCCTACATGTGCACTAGTCTCTCTCCTCTCACCTCATTCCCTTAATAATTTTCTCCATTCCTCTCTACCCCCTTCATGTTTTCATACACGCTGAATATTTTTCTCTGTCACTCACGCTCTCTGTCTTTCTCTCCATTCATCTATCCCCTTTTTTCTCCTTCAGTCAGTAGGACTCGTGATTTACAGTCTGTCTCAGCTCTTCCTTGCTCACACCGGAGATATTAGAAATTTTGAGTGCCTATAGATCACAGCAGGGGGAGAAGGCGTGAGCCTCTGCTAATCAGCCCTAACAGAAGTGTGCAGCATTACAAATCTGGGCTCTCTCTTACAATCAGGCAGCATGTCTGGCTGGCATAACCCACAGCAGGGAATCAGAGGTCTGTGATGTCATCTTCAGCAGGTCTCCATTGTGTGTGCATTTAGGGGCAAACAGTGGGTTGGATGTTTGCTCTTATTAATGCAGAGGACACAGTCCCCTTTTCTATGCTGTGGTACTTTTATCCTTACCTCAGCTAACATAAGCGAAGGTTAATAGACGGTCACAGAGATTCAAACAATGCCATCTATGCTTAATAAGAGGCATCAGTCTCATACTGTGATTCTGCCATTAATTTGTTATTTAAATAAGGACATGTCAGCTTTTAAGGACATTGTTGAATTTGAGATCTGTTTTGCTTGTATGCTTACTGCAGCTAAATCTTTACCTGTAATCTTCTTCAGCTTTTCCCTCAAAGTATATGTGAATATATATTCATGTTCTGGCTTAATATCTCTTTGGCCAGTCTCCAGCACATGCATTTGTGTTTGACTAAGCGCAATTGAGAGACAGGGTACGGGAAAGCCTTCTTAGACTCAGCTGTTTCCTACCCACTAAAAATGACAGCTAAAACGTGACCTCCAACCTCGTGTCTTTAAGCTGTGGCTTGATAACCTGGCTGCTGTATGCATTACTCCAGTTTTAATGGAATGAAGTGTCTGTCATCATTGAAAGGGCCAGGCATGTAATGCAAACAGTTCCTCATTAGTCTTTTTGCTTTGTGACGTTTTTTCATTTCTATTCAACACCGGCAATCTCGAGGTCAGCTCAAAGGTTAGAGTGATAAGAAAGTGGTGTCTTGAGATAATGACCAGTTTCCATTTACCTTTTCACCTTTTACACATATACTTAGTATCCATTTGTAACCTGCCATCCCCCACGTTTGTATAATTTGCTAACCTCACGCAGACTTCTAACTAAAGCTATTTTGCTTTGTTAAGATGTTCTGGGTTCAAACAGAGATTTTGAGGACAGACCATTAGCACTTCAAAAACAAAGACATTACTTGAGGTACAGTTATAATTTAATATGTAATAGATCTCCAAAGTAAGGCCTCTTTCTGGAGAAAAGTCAGCCTAAGGGAGCGAAAAGATATGAAAAAAAAAACCGTGGAGAGAAAAGTGGACAGAGAAAGTTTGTTACCCTTGCATATGTAGGCTTCTTCTTATATTGTGGCTACTATAGAAACACAGTTTGACTTTTGAGAATCTGACAGAAGAGCTGCAAGGTTTATAGAGCTTTCTTTTGTTGACAGCCATCAATGACTTGACTGCTGTCGTAGGCTGAGGTCAAGGCAAGACGTCAGTTGGCTCTTTGTGAAATGTAAAAAAAAAAAAAAAAACTGCCCAGTATATCCACTTGTCCAGTCATTTCACCTCTTTTTGTGAAAAGGTTTTCAGCATTTCTGTTTGGCTTACTTTAAGTGAATTGGCCTTTATCCAGTGCTGCAATCAGAAAATATATAGCTACAGTAACAAAACTGATCAGGGTTTGTTTATTTGATGTGTTTATATGTATGTTCCTCCATCTGCAGCATGACCGTGTCAACTGAAATGCCACAGTAAGTGCAGACCTAAAGAGTTAAGTCATGGGCATTTACTACATCCCCCCTTTCTCTTTATATTGATATGTCAAGGCACTTACCATCTAAAAGGCAAAACCAACAACTACCTATTTAAACACAAGCATGAATGTGAGTCTTTTACTGTAGATTTTATTTACTTAGCTACCTCTGTTATAAAGAATTTCCCTTGATGATTCTATAAGAAATATTTCCTTTGGCTGCATTTTTAAGGCTGGACTGAATGTGTTCCACTAACACAAGCTGCATTTTCTTTATAACTGTACGTAGAACGCAACTGGGAAAAACTGTATTTTGCCTCCTGTACGGGCAGTGCAGGTGTAACTTGATATACTTGTGTCTTTGTGTGTTGGAATGTGGTGGCATGCCGTAGGGCCCATGCCACCCCTCCATCCCATTAGCTGAGCCCAGCCCCTGCCTGTCTCTGCTTTAACCTTGGCCAGCAGGCTGGAGGAGAGGGAAAGTAATTCTAACCTTAAAAACCTGCTGATTAAAGCTAGTTTGGTGGAATTCGATTCCACTTAATACCTTTGGCTGTGAGCCCAGCTGGCTAGCATTAGCATCAACAGACACAGTGTCTTCAGTCAGGGAGACAGACGTGCATGGGCATGAGCGTGAGCTTCCTCTCGCATGTGCGGAAACGTATCTATAAATCCTATATCCTCTCGTCTGTCTTTTTACCTCTGTATTCTTCTTCCCGTCTCTGATCCTACTATTATTTCTCCCCCAACTCGATATGTAATTCTTGTATTCCAACTTCACTGCCAAGGTTTTTCTCCGGAAAATGTCTTTCCTCGGTTTGGTCTTGAATTTCTAGTTTTCCTCAGCCTCAGGAATGAAGCTAGACAGAGTAAAGGTATTCAGTGTTGCAAGTGGTCAGGGGTTTCTCTCTAACTGCCTCAGTCCTGTTATTGTTTTTCTCTTGAACTTGATGTATAGCTGTGTTTACACGTCCAGCGTGGCTAATTAATTCTCCTCTTCGGGGCCTGTTTATCAACTGTTTGTGTTTATTTTACAATGAGTATGCTATTTTTAGAGAGTCATTTCCATAACATTTTTCCAGAGCATCATTTGTTTTGCTTTGTTGAGGAATTTAGGTTTGTTTTCCATTTTTCTCCTCAGCTCAGGCGCAGTCTGCCAATTCATTTTGTAGTTCGCTCAGTTTTGACTGATTTAGAAGCAGCAGCTGGTCTAGTGGAGAAGACTGGAGAGATAAATCTAAGCCTCTTTTGATTTATTATGTATAATGTCTCATCAGCCGTTGCTAAGGTCTTCAGATGCACTGAAGAATTATACCGTTACATCTTTACAAGTTGTGGCTTATTTAAAGGCGTATAAAGAAGAAAAACCTAATAAAGAAAACATAGCAGGGATAAAAAACCACTGCCATAGTGCCAGTGCCATACCAGAGCTCTGCATTTTCCCTCTCTCATTTCTTTACAGGCATCTACTGTGCATTATGGGCATTCTGGGCATAGTGCCACCTTACCAGACACTATAGATAATTTGATTCCCACTGAACGATTGGGAGAGAGCAGAGCGGGGAGGCTGACTGTAAAGAAAGCAGGTGAAATGCAGAGCATTACGGTATCAGTCGAAAATGAGCTCATCCTCCAAACTGGAAGTGGCACTTTTCAGCCCTAAGTCATCTAATCACATCTGTATAGAGCCAGAAATCGTTGGTTGATCAATAGTCATCATGGATGCTGTCAATGGCCAGGGTAGTTTGAATTTTGCATGGTCCATGAATCTCTATTGAGTATGGATTTTGTGTTCCCTCCATGGATGGGGTTGTATAGTACTGCCTGATTGGCTGCAGTGTGAGCTCTATTTATGCTGTTGTGCCCCAGGCTGAATCACCTGCCCCAGGCATCCATATGAACAGACATATGCAAACATGCACACAAACAGAAGTACACACACACAAAATGATACATTCTCGCTAATGAAGCAGTGAGCCAGAAGTGGCTTCACTAGGTGGATATCCATGTCAACAACTGTTTAATAGTGCAAAGCAAGTCATTCAATACAGCCAGGCCTAAAAAAAATTACACAAAATCCAACAGTAGGTTATGCTCATCCGGAGCAATGATAGAGTATGTGCGAACAAATGGTGAGAAGGAAATATTAGAGGATACATGAGTCTTACATAAAAAGATAGAACAATTCTACTTGAAAGAGTTGGCCTGACGTGATAAAAGGGAGCTGGATGGAGGGAAGAAATCATAAACAACAGGGTATTATTTTACGAAAATGCCAGGCAAGTTATCCATGTACGTGCACATTCCTGTGTGCCACTAAGTGAATGTGTATGCATGTGCGCTCTTCACAGTGGGACTAACAATCCCACAGAAAGACAAATGTGTGGCAGCTTCTGACAGTAACACGTTTGCATCACGGCAGGAAAACAGCAAATTGCCAACATAAATAAGGTGCCACGCTCTGATTAGGACTGTCTTCACACATCATTATGGTCTAATGAGAGAGTTTCCCCTCTCTCTCAGTCTCTTTATAGCTGCATGTCTGCTTGCCGTATTGCCTTCACAGACTTTGCATTTTACTAGCTCCTCTCTTGCTGCGCTTGACACCTGTCAGACATGATGGATGAATGTAAGTGAGGTGTCGCCAGGGCAACAGGCAGGCCAGGGGCAGTGGTGGCCTCCAGAGGCAAGACAGGTAGCCAGTGGTGGCTCTGCTTTTATATCTGAAGGCTTTATTTAAGACAAACTGTCTGGCCTGATTGCCCCGTGTGAACTGCGGTCCTGCCCTACTTCAGATGACACCCCAATTGGGAGGGGTTTTAGGGGGCGAGGGGGTCGACGGGTGTTTGGGGAGATGTTCAGTCCTATAATACCCTCTCATTGGGTCATGCCAGCATTTCATTGCCTTGGCCGCTTGCTTGAGTGACAACACCAAATGAATTTGCTGCATCAGTGTCTGACTTTGGAGGACACACGTCGCTGTAACTCTTTTTTCTTGCTGTCCGCAGTGACAGCACATGAATACATTATGGACACACTACTTGTGAATTCTTCTATAAACTGCTCTGTGTCATTCTTCCGCTGTGCCTCATATTCGCACACGACGCCACACTAATAATAGATCCACATTTGCGTGGCCGTGTTTGTGAGCACGTATGCAATTATGTGGGAGGGGGGGGTTCGATGTTTTTGTATCAGTGTGCAAACGCTCTTCAAAATTACACATTGGGAAACTTTACTTTTTATGCGAGGACATGTGTGTATGTGTCTATAATTATGGTTTAATTGCTTGCCCTGCGATGTGCTGTCATCTGTCACAGCTCAAAGACAGCAAATAATGGTTCTGCTGCCATCACTTTGTCACCCAGACACTCAGCATGCAGAAAGCAGCAGAAACACCAGTAACTGATATGCGTCTTGAATTACTGATAAGCGCTCAAGTATGATGAGCTTTGTGTGTATTGGCGTGCTCGTGCTCTCAACATTTTCTTGGTATGCCTTTGTATCGGGGTCTGTTGTGATTTCTTCTGTAAGTATGCATAAAGCTGTGTGCATGAGTGTCAAAGCCTGTGGTGTGTGAAAATGTATGATTCTGAGTGGGTGTCGTTTTGTGCTTGAGAACTCAATGTCTAATTTTGTGAGTTTGTGTGTGTGTGCAAATGTGTGTGTTTGTAAGAGTGAATTGGTGTTTATGTTACAGTAGAGTAAGGGTTCGCAGGCTTATGGATGTGTGTGTGTGGGGAAAATGTGTTTGATGCCTTGTGTATATCGGCAATGACAGGTGCAACAGTTGTGTTATGCTTTAAGCTGCTTGTTTGTCTGGCACGCTGCTTTGTGTGGTTGAGAAATGGAGTAAACAGAGGGAAAGGAAAGCAGCCTGGGGGCTAATTTATTCACTCCCCAGTCGCCCTAGTCACAGAGGCCTGTTGCACCGGCCCACCTGTCAATCCAGAGGAGCATGCCATACCGTTATACCATCCAACTGTACACTGCCACACCACACTCTCAGTGGGCCAAGCGCTTTAGGCTATAGCAGTATTAACCATGATATATTAATAAACGCTCTGTAATCAGAATGAACAAGACAGCAAGTTTTGGGTTTTTTTGAGCGACATCCAGAAGTTTGCAATTTTCTGTGTGCTGTGAAAGTGCAAAGTCGTATCAGTGCTGGCACTGAAATTTAAAGTCAAGCGTTACACAGACAGAAATTTGGCATTTCTGTTTGTAAGCACCTTTCACAGAACTTTCAACACATGACTGTAGTGAAATGCATAAACAGTTTAATGCCATATAGACCAGTGTCCTTTGTTGCATCACTAATCTCTTGAAAAGGGTCCAAAGTAGAGTTTGTGACATAAATGCTCACGAAACTGCACAGGAGAAATGTGCGAGACGATAGCTGTTGTAGTCGACTGTAGTAATGTGATGTTCAGTTCACTGTGGGTGTGGGAGGAAGTGTCTGCCCATTGCCAGCGTAGAGTAATGGATGGCAGAGCTATGGGAGTGGGAGGAGGCATACATCCTTTTTCAGACAGCTGTAATGGATGAGAGTGCAGCAAAAAATAAGAACAGGAGGCAGTCTGCATGCATTCACCCTCTCAAACTCTCACATGCAGAGTTCAGTAGTATTGAAATGAGTTCACAAAAGATGTGAATGGAACAATGGAACACCTGGTGAAACAGTCAAGGCTAATTTGACTCTTGTTAATTGGTCATAAGACTCCTATGGGTGAACATTCTGGATATACGCAGCCTCACACATGAGTTTGTACTTGTGTGTGATGTATTTGTGTTTTAACTGTGTAATGTGCCTTTTTTTATCCATTTGCCCAGTCTGTGTTGCTGTACAGTGCTAGCTGTAATTAACAAGGCAGTTTGATGTTGGCAAGCTACTTTCTATATATACAGGCAAACTTCTTCTGTAGGCCATGCATAGTTAACCAGGTTAAAGAAGACAAACACATAGCACACTTCAAGGTGCCTATTTATCATTAAATAATGTAGTCCTCTTTCTGCCCATTCACAGCTCCCCAGGAAACCTCCCTTTACTTACTCAACAAGTGTTGAATGATGATGCTGTACCTTCCTGTGAACATCTGCATATGTGCATGTGCACTTTGACTAACAGTGTATGTATCACCACAGCTGGTAGCTCTCCTAATTTCTCATCAAACATTTATACCAAAGAGGACTTGGATGAAGCTCAGCCCTCTCAGCCTTCTCCTCTGCCTTATTCCTCTGGGAACCAGGCTTCATGTCTAAAGAACAATCCATTTTACCCTTGCCTTTTCTAAATATTGTATCACACAAAATCACAGCCTGTGTCCTAGCTGGTGAGGGTTATGGAAGGAAGGAGTTTTGTAGACTTTTTTGTTGCTGCTGTAAACAAGCAAAAGCCCTGCCATCCCTTTAGGTCACCTGGGAGCCACGGCCATGAGTCTCCCAGAGAAGGATTGGGAAGGAGTGGGGATGGAAGGAGGTTAAGTGCTGCCTTGCTGCTGTTCCTCAGTGCGTGGTGCTTCGTTGCGTTTGCCTCTGCTGCCGGCTGGTGAAAAATGTCTCCTGGCCCCTCCGCCAGATATCAGGATGCGTTATCAGCCCCGCCTAGCTCTTTTCACTGTAACGAGCCCCCAGGCACAGTATTATCTGTTTACGATAAGGATATTAATAACACTGTGCTTTAGTTATGTGCAGGGTTGCCCCACGGGGTGATGGGGGGGTTGAAGTAAGAAACACCTGAATCATTCTGTCAAAGGTACTTTCCAAGGAGGACAGGATATAAGTGGAAAAGAGGGAGAGGGAACCGGGGGAGAAGTCATATGGTTATGTAGGGACAGTGATGAAATGCTGGTTAACCCATCCAGTTTCTCCCATCAGCTCACTGTCTTTGTTTTCAAGAACAATAGCTTGGCCATCTGCCAGCAGTCCTTGTGGGAGTTATCATACGGAGAGAAGAGGTCAGGGTTTCAAAGGTCACAGCTGCCATGGTTACCTGAGAGGTCGGTCTATTTCCTGGACTTTACTGTTGTGTAATGTGCTCTTTTTGTCTCCCTTTTCTGTCTTTCTCTGCTATCTCACTTCTGTCCAGTGTCTATATGGCTGCTACGTCCACTCCTCCATCATCCCCACCTTCCACCGTAGGTGCTACTGGCTTCTCCAGGTAAGAACTCCCCTTTGCCTCTTTTACAGTTCACCACGCTTCAGTTTACTGAAGACTCTAACTGCCAATTCACAAGAACTTGAATGAGTTGCGTGATATCACTTTCTATTTAACCGGAGCATTTTCTCGTGACAGCCAGCAGGGACACATCAACCTATCCCTCCACTACCCCCTCTCGGCCTTCTCTTTTCTCTTCCCAGCTTCCATTTTCCTTATCTTTCCCAGTCATTCAGTTTTCTGATGGCATTGCCCATACACGCCGTCCAGCACGGCCGGTATCTCAGTCAGCTAAAAGCTTTGCCATCTCCCCTGTCTAACAGCTGCAGTGATGGGCAGTAAAAGCATGATGGAAGAGGTTCCCTGTACAGTATAGTGTGCTTATTGTGGGTCGTCAAGTCTGCAGGCTGAGAGTGGTTGTAAATAGTAGTCCTTTGATCACCTACCCAATACGTCTCATCATTCTCGTTTAGCATGGCAGCTATTATTGTTGGAAGGTGTCTGATACAGCCATTCACACACCAACACACACACACACACTGTTTTAAGGGAGCATAAAGCATACACACAGAGGAAAGGAGGTTGTGGAGACTGTGTCTGTTTGTCTGTCTGTCTATCGATCAATCCATCTCTGTGTACAAGAAGAAAAAAACATCTGTGGGATAAATATACTTTGGCTAATGTGCCTCAGTTTAAAATTAAATGTGTGTACTGACTAGACTGAGAAAACATCATCACGTGCCATCGAGCCAATATCCCTTCCTCCCACAAACCTTACAACCATCCCTCCCCTCCCACATAAAATGACTGATAGTAAAACAAAAGAGCAGACCAGTGGGGGCAAAAGACAAAAGAGGAAAAACTAGGCTGAAAAATTGCTTAAATACTCTGGGAACGCTTAAAATAATTTGAGCGTTCCCACAGTAAATAAAAGCGTTCACACAAAAACTGTTTGTTTTTCTATTGCTTTATGTTGGCAGTGTGTGTGACAGATGGAAATAATTACTCTAGAAGATAAAAACATGACTCCACCTTCCTATTGGGATTTGAGCAAGCAAACCCACTTTGGTTGACTTCAGCCTAAATAATCTGGTGTTCATCGGATTACTTGCGGTGACAACCACATACTGGAAGTCTTTCATATCGCACGCAATAACCCTCTCTGTTCTCTCACGATAACAGTTTATTTTACCCTGCACTGTCCCTCACGAGACAAAATGAACATTAAGCAACTTTATTGAACTGCTCTGGCCTCTACTACCTCATCCATTGCATGGTGGTATGGGCAGCACCTCTTAAGGAAATCTTCAAGAAATCTTCAAATATTTTCTCTTACAGCTTTTTTTCAAATGTTTTGCTACATTTCGTGAAACATTGATTAAAGTTCTGCACACTGAACATCAAAAACAGCTCAAAAATGCAGCAAACCACTGTAGTTATTTCACAAAAAGCTGTAACTCACCCAAGATGTTTAACTCAAAGCGTCAAGATGAAGTTATTGTGTCAATGAATAAGTCGTTGCCAGCAAAACGAGAGCTTCTTTTTTTCAATTGTGCAAAAACAGCGTAGTCAAAATGTTTAGCTATCTCATTAGAATGACTGGAATTTTTTTGCTCATCTTATAATGTCACTGACATTGAAAGCCTACTGCACCAGTCTATTATTATTCTCATGATAACTGGCTGCTTTTGTGTCAGAGTGAATACTCTTCAGATGTTGATTTCAAGAGCACAAGGTTTTACATTCTACTTTGTGAACCAAGAGAGCACTTACATTTGCATATAATGTGAAGAAAAACAGTTTTCTTTTCCCACAACAGCCACACAAGACAGACCGGTGCAGTAAACATGCAGCGCTGCTATAGATTATCGATACCCAAAAACTAATAAAAAAGTAAAATAATTATGGGAAGAGTAGACGTCCTGTCATGCCCATCTCATTCACCTCCCACCAAATGCGGTGCCTTGCAGTGGATCAGAAGAAGTGCTGTGTGTATGTGTATTTCACCTTCCTATATTGTGTTTTCTTGTCTTGGCTACACTCTCACACATCCTTATTCCTCTTCCACTTCCACGGCAGCCCCAACAGTGTTCACAAATTGTTGTAACTCTGTTGTGCTCAAGCACTATAAATACAGTATGTTTTACAATACTCATACTAATGACTTGCTCCTGTGTACTCAGCAGAATTTGACATTTAGAGTGGCTATTCTGCATGTGATGAGCTACACAATGAAATAATATTAGCATATTTAGGGGATGGCCTCATGATGGACCCCACCTCTCGCCCACACTCTGCTGGGATAGACGCCAACGGTCACTTATGAATTTATTATATTTCCATATGCATATGCGAGTAGTTACTGGCTGTTGGTATGCTTTTTTCATTTGTGTAATGGCTGAGATCCCCCTTTGGCCATTTTAGTTTAAGTGATTGGGGACAAAACCCACAGTCCTTGTTCTATGCAAAAATACTTTAATATCAAAACAACAGAATCAAATCATCCAAACCTACATTGTTTTTGGTCTTAAATCACCTTTGTGTGGTTCTACTGTTTCCCTTGTGTAGTGGAGGGATAGTAAGAGGGGATTTCATACTGAAGACTGTATAACTTTGGAAGACACCACTTGATTTGACTAATTCAGACTGCTGAATCTTCAGATTTTGTTCAGCTGAATTTCAGAATGAATATTAGCACCGAAGGAGAACTGTGGATTTCATCTTCCATCACCGACATGGCAATGCAGTAGTAAGGAATCTCTGTGGGGCCAGTTTAGAGAGGAAGAATTTTTCAGTGATGACAACACCCTTAACTTACATATGGGTATAATGGCATTGTTTTCAGACAGGCCTAGAATGTGAACATGCTCTTTTTTCTATCCTCTCTAGCCGAAGTCAATTTCAGAGCTAGAGGAGCATGACTCGAGGATGAAAAATAGCCACATTTCCAGGGAAAGTCAGGGGAAAGTTGCGCTTGACACATACACAACACAAGGACACATGCAGACTTTCAGAAACATGTACACACCGAACTGAAAGTGAATAACACAGAGCTGAGGTCAAACTGGGTCACTCGCTTTTCAAAACTGCAACCTTCATTTTAAACCTCGCTTTCTGCCAGCTACAAGATAGACGCACATAATCACTCATGAAATTTTGAGAAGTTCACTGACTCTGCCTTTCTTTCCTTTAACTGTAGAGCATCAGTTAAGAACAACTGGTTAGTGAATCCTTGGCCCCCATCTCTTACACTGCTCAGCAGTTCTTGTTACACCCACGGCTCGAGCTGCGTGTGTGCAGCTAACACATCCACTTGTTCAAAGGAATAAGCACCTTCTGCTGCCAGATAAAAAGCATTTATTTACAAACGTGCATTTTCTTTGGCACTAAGCATTTCTGGAACCCCAGATTTACATCTCTTTTCAGGCAGTTTATTGCAGACCATCTGGGCTGACAAGAAACCACAGTCACAGTGATACAGTGATACCAGAGGTAAAGGATTACACTTCAGGCCATATCTCTGCAGATGCAGATAGACCTTCAGCACCTCTGTCTTTTCTTGCCACTTTCATTCAGACAACTGACAGTCAGCCTGGTTACAGTCTCTTTCGTATTCTCTTTCTCTCTTTTTCCACCTTCCTCTAGTCTCTGAACTCTCTGTCCCTGACTCCCTGTGTACCATTTGCTGTGTCCATATGAGATTTGCAGGCAGTAGTCTGTCAACAGCAGAGCAGCAAGGAGACTGGAGCTCCCAGAGCGGCAACAGGGAAAGGTCACCAGTGAGTGAAAAATGTAAATATTCAGCCATCCAGCAGCCACAGTCACGGAGAGACAGGGATGAAAATAACTCCTATTACACACCACCGACAGGGAGGGAACACAGAGGACAGAGAGGGTAGAGACAGACTGTGAATGAGAGAGTGAGATGGACACAACTTTTAAAAAGTTGAGCTGAAAAAAAAACACACTGCAGGGCGAGTTGGAGAAAAATATGCATTTAAAGATTTTAAGGAAGAAAAAACCTATAGTAGTATAGAGCGAAAGAGGACAGTGTGTCAGTATTTTTGGATATGTGTGTAACAGTGCAAGAAATCCAGAAGGCGAGAAATGAGAATGACAGACGGAGTGAGGTTAGTGAAAGGTGTTTTAGGTAGGGGGTGGAGGGGGTTAACCAGTGGGTGTGTGCCTCTTTATCCACTCTTTATCCACTCTTTATTGAGTCAAAGCCTGGGTAATGAGACAGGGGACAGGAATAAAGACCTGCGAGGGGGGTCTTCTCTCATTCCATTCATTTTCATTTGTTCTTTTCACCTCTCACTCTAAATCTGCTCATTCCTGCCACACTACCTCCACCTCTCTATGGCATTAGACCACTTAAGAATGTCTGGCCCATCCCCGCAAATGGCTGAGAGTGAAGGAAAGTACCACCACAGTTATCTGGGGTTGCAAACAATGAATCCAAATTGCTGCTGAGACAGATAGCTGCTCAGAGCGGACTGTGTGGGTTTTTACTCCGAAAAAAGTTCCCATTTCAGTGGATTTGTTAAAAAAAAAGAAATAATATTAAAACTGGGCTCTGTGTGATACTGTGGTGTGTTTTCAACATTGCTAACAAAAAATAGGCGCACAATTCTCCATAAATATCCTGGGAATGTCTGGCCACTCTTTAAATGCTGTTAGTTTTTCCCAAAAGTGTGCATAATTAGATAATTAGATACACCTTACACAGAGTCTTTCTAGGTACAACGTGTCATGGCACACACATACACACACTCAGTAACACAAAGGATCTTGCCTGTCCTGGTGGCACTGATTGATTCTATTGCTCCGTGTCCCCTTCTCTTGTTTAGTGCTAATCGAATGTAATTCCCTGCTTGTGCCTCTCCATCAAATCAGACAGTGGAGTTTGTGCTGGCCGGCGGGGGCACAGAGGTGGGGATAATTATGATATTAATACGGAGGGGGTCTGAGGGGAAACTTCATTTGTCCCGCTGCCTGCCACGAACACAGAGAGGGGTCAATAGCCTCTCCCGCTTTTCCTACTTTAAAGAGGAGGAGAGAGGAATGAGATAATGAAATGACTAGTAAGGCAGGAGGGAATGCTGACGACCTTGTTTCTTCACAGCTATCACTTTCTCTCTCTTACCTTCCTCAGCTTAGGCCACTCTGCTCTAGTCTCTGTCTCACATGAATACATTATTAATATCATCATTCACTGCAGTTACATTTTTCTTATTACATTAGTCCTTCAGAGTATAATGACTTTGGAACCACTTGAATTAGTGTTATGTAGGAAAATGAGTTGTCACTGTTGTCCCTGTGATCATTCCAGCACTATTAGAAAGTATTTCAGGTATTTTAATTTATGTAATAATTCAAAGGTTACCTAATTGGACAGGCAGAGTGATAACTTTGTGATTAAAGAGAACTCTTAGCGATGTAGGCTCTGTGGTGCTGTCCATGGTGCTGAATCCTACCCTCTTCTTCTTTTAATCTTTTCTAACTGTTCAACACATCAGAGCCCCCCCCCCCCCCCCCCCCCCCTTTTCTTTCTTTTTTTTTTTTTTTTACACTTTTTTCCCCCCTTTTTGCTCTGTTGATGTATCAAAACCACCCGGTGCTTTTGAACTCCCAAGGTATTCACTTCCTATAACAAGCTTGCCAATCTCTTCAGATCGATACATCTGGGCCAGTTCTGTCAGCACATCATGTTCACGGGCCAACACCTACTCATCAGGCCTCATGCCTCATACTCAGCAGCAGTGAAGACAGAGGCCTTTTCCCAACCTAGTTAACTGAATGGGAAATGTTGAGCAGCTCCTTTGCTGTGCTGATCCGTCGGTTGGTGTGTAAGCAGGATACAGTAGCTCCAGAGTGGACATGCCTGCAGGCTAAAGGCAGACAGATGGATTCTTTATATCTACCAGAGTCTTCTATTCATTCGGATCAGTTTAGTTGCCTCTGCGTTGAGCACTGGGAGACAGGTGCCGGATTCGTAGTGGCTCAGGTGATGTGTGATGACGGAGCAGAGCTGTCAGGTCCAGATTCACATCAGATACGTCCAGACTACGCAAAGCTACATAATGAATATTTCACTGAGATAAATCATGGATGAGCCTGGGCATCGTTCTGTTGATTTCACTCAGAGGGTAGAGAGTCAGAAAAACCTGGTGAGGCTTTGACTGGCTGTCTACAACCTCAGGGCAAATGGAGGCAGTAAAAATATAATTGCCTTTAGCTATGCAGTCTGTTGTTTGTATCAAATGGAAATGCACCTCTACAGAGTATTAGCTCAGATTTATAGCATATGAATTTGACTGCAACACCTGACATTACTGTTCAATTCCAAACCTCAACGCCGGACTGGCAGGAGAACAGGTGGCAGAATGTGCTATGGGAGCGCACATCAGTGTCTGCACATGCTTGTCTTTCTAGGTATGTGTGTGTGTGTGTGTGTGTGTGTGTGTGTGTGTGTGTGTGTGTGTGTGTGTGTGTGTGTGTGTGTGTGTGTGTGTGTGTGTGTGTGTCTCTGTGCAACAGACTTTGCTACTCTGTTACTGCACTATGGTGGGAAACCATGGTGCTCTCGGCAGGATGCTGCTGCTGGCAGGCCCCTACTCTCGCAGCCATGAGGAGAACAGCTGCTTCACGAGCATGTCAGGGTGTGAGCCATGTCCCTGTGGCTCCCCTCATTTTCCTCACTTCTCCTCCTCCCGATGTGCAGTCACACAGACACAGTTCTTTTGACGCTAACCTTCTCTTTTTACAATGCTCATAAACATTCAAATAAGTTTCTCCCCCTGCTATCAACTCTGCTTCTTGACCTCTGAGCACATCTGCTGCTCCCTGTTTCTACTCAGTGAGAAAATAGTTCGAAGTTTGTCTCTGCCCAGAACAGTAACACTGGGGCTTCTGACCTCTAAACAAATTGAAGGTTATACTGGTGCTTAATTAATGGCCCCTACTGGAGCACAATCTCTCCATATGATGAAAGGGAGAAGTTGAGCTAAACCCTAGAGGCACCGGGCACCTCCTTTCCTCCTGGCAGACTGATCTGTTCCTCAGTGCCTGCGACCTTTTCTCTAGGCCCGTCGCCTAGCCCACCAGCACCGCCAATTATCACAAATCCCCCGCTGCATTTGTCTTGCCATTTTCACTCTGCAGCCAAAGAGGCGTGCGTGACCATAGACTCATGCAGCCTCCTAACCATTCTGAATCCACACAGAGAAACAGAGGCCCACAACAGGTATGTGGTGCTTAAATAATTCAGTTATCCTGAAAGGTTAAGGCTCCGCCAGTAAGGCGAATTGACATTCATCTTGCTCAAGAGTCATGCACCCGATTTCGGGTAAAGTACCCATCGACATGTTTACATTTCGAGACTTCAAGATTGATATTGACACCAGTATTTTACGTTATTCTGCTCTGTTCACTGTCCAGTGTGAGCTAAAACAACTACAAAGTCCTGCAACCAGAGCCGAAAGCAAATATCTGAGTCTGAGTTAGCGAGTGCAACAAACCCTGCTCCTGATTTGATAATATCTTCTGTTCCTCTGTAATGAACATTCTCTTCAGCAACCATTTGCTGCCTCTACCATATTAGATAATAAGAAATCTCTGGGAATTGTGTCACCAGGCAGTCTTATTTGTGTTTACTTTCTGCCTGTGCGTGTGAGAAAGCACAGAACATCAGTGGATTCACAATAAATCTGTGCTGGGCCTATCTCATGTCAAGCCATGCGTCTGCCTTTGTCACTTTGCAGGCTCAGGCGTGATGGCAGAAGTGTGCACGCATCTCCCAGCTTCCCAGAGAACACTGGTCACAGCTAATGACCAGAACTGTCTGATTTGTCCTGCCCTGATTACTCCTCTGAGCCCCAATTAGCCGTGGATGAGGGCTGACATCCCGACACGATCACTTGGACGTGTCATAGTGGGAAAGATGAGCCAGGGAAAGAAAGGAGAGAGGTAAGGGGGGAAGACAGGGAAAGTGAATGTTACAAACAAAGAGTAGCAAGAGAAGTCAGCGTAAAAGCTCTGGTAGGGCCAGAGTCATTCATTCTGCATTCAGTCAGATATTGATCTCAATTCCCCTTTAACCAGCTACCACTCATCAATGTACAAACCAACAGCTCTGATTGCAATTTCTATAATTGGCAATTTTCATTGTAAAAATCAGTCTCTGTGAGAGTGTTAGCTGTATCTATTCTGAGACAGGTTGATTTCTCTGTGGGTTAGGGATGAAGAGACTAAGGACTGTTTGTGGAAAGGATATAAGACAAAGTATTAGGTCAGTGTGGTCGAATCAATTTACTAGCTAAAGTGAACACTGAAGTCCTGAGAGCCTCAACCATGTTTTATAATGAATTAAAAGCCAAAGTGTTGGTCATCAGAAATATGGAAGAGCTGGACAAATACTGAGGTCAACTTACTCTGGAGGTATGAATACACATGTGACGTGACACACAACACAACACATGGCACAGTCCAAAAGAACTTCATCTGCATCCGACAACAATATCAACATAACTCATTGGAATTCTCTTTATGATAATCTGGAACTGAGAACATTTCAATACACAGACCATAATGTTCTAGACTTAGAAAAGGATATAGACCCGGAAAATAATTTCTACTACAACATCAGCTGTAACTGCTGCTACTTCACTGATGAACAGTTTAAGCACACCATCAACACGGAAAATAAATTATCAATAATCCATTTTAATAGCAGAAGTCTGTATGCCAACTTCAACAATATAAAGGAATATCTAAATGAGTTGACAAATCCATTTGGAATTATTGCCATTTCTGAAACATGGATCAATGCGGAGAAAGGAATGGACTTTGGACTGGAGGGATATGAAGTGAATTTTGTAAATAGAAGGAACAAGAGTGGAGGGGGAGTAGCTGTGTATGTGGATAAAAACCTAAACTACAAGGTGGTAGAAAGTATGACAACTGTAATTGATAATTTACTAGAATGTATAACAATTGAAATTTATAAGGAAAAAGAAAAAAATGTAATAATTAGCTGTATATATAGAACACCTGGCTCTAGTATTCAAGTATTTAATGACTTCATAGAGGAAATATTCTCTAAAACAAATCAAAAAGTTATGTTTATCTGTGGTGATTTTAATATTGACCTGTTGAATCCAAAAAAGCATAAAATGAGCGACGAATTCCTAAACACTATGTACAGTTTGAGTTTACATCCTAAAATAACCAGGCCTAGCAGAATTACACCACATTGTGCCACCTTACTTGACAATATTTTCACTAACAATATGGAAAACAACATTGTGAGTGGATTATTAATTAATGACATCAGTGATCACCTACCAGTTTTTGCAGTTTATGACACTAATTATAAGAAAAATCAGCATGAAGAACAACTGAGATACAGACGTGTAAGGACGGAAGAAACGATGACTGCATTTAAGAACGATCTATTAAATCAGGACTGGGACAATGTGTACAAAGAAGCTGATATTGATATTGCATATGGCATATTTTTAAGAATATTCATGGAGTTGTACGATAAAAACTGTCCAACAATAAAATACAACAGAAAGCACAAATATTCAGATAGACCATGGCTCACTAAGGGTTTACAAAATGCATGTAAAAAGAAAAATACACTCTATAGGGAATACCTAAAACAAAGAACAAAAGATGCTGAAAATAAATATAAAAAATACAAAAATAAGTTGACCAATATTATACGTGTATGTAGAAAGGAGTATTATAGTAAAATATTGAACAACAATAAACATAATATGAAAGGAATATGGGATGTTTTAAACGGTATCATTAAAAATAATTCTGGACAACAAAGTTATCCACAATACTTTATCGATAATGGCAATATTATGGAAAACACTGCTGATAAGGTCAACAGCTTTAATCATTATTTTGTAAATATTGGACCAAAACTGGCAGAACAAATTCCTGAGTCACTGCCATCAGTAGACTGTAGTGAAAACCTGATTGATAGGAACCCTAACTCAATGTTCCTCACATCAGTGGAGGAAAAAGAAATAATTGACATTGTACACATGTGTAAATATAAAACATCTACTGATTGTAATGATATTGACATGAAAATCGTCAAGAAGGTCATTGAAGGAATTGTAGGACCTCTAACTTATATTTGCAACTTATCATTTCAGACGGGAAAAGTGCCAAACAAAATGAAAATAGCTAAAGTTGTGCCGCTGTATAAAACCGGGGATAGACGCCACTTCACAAATTACAGGCCTGTTTCTTTACTACCACAATTCTCCAAAATCCTAGAAAACCTGTTTAATAAACGATTAGACAAATTCTTAGATAAATATAAATTACTCTCTGACAGTCAATATGGATTCAGATCAAAAAGATCAACATCTCTGGCATTAATCGAATCAATTGAGGAGATTACGAATGCTATAGATCAGAAACAGTATGCAGCTGGAGTATTTCTGGATCTCAAGAAAGCATTCGACACAATCAATCATGACATATTAATTAATAAACTGGAACGGTATGGGATTAGGGGGGTTGTACTGCAATGGGTGAAAAATTATTTAAGTGACCGGAAACAATTTGTGAAGCTGGGTGTCCATTCCTCATCATGCTTGGACATTGCTTGTGGTGTTCCACAAGGCTCTGTACTGGGTCCAAAATTATTTATTATTTATATAAATGATATTTGTAAGGCATCTGATATATTAAAATTAGTATTATTTGCAGATGACACAAATATTTTTTGTTCTGGGGGGAATCTAAAGGAGCTGCTGGATACAATTACTTCAGAAATGTGCAAAATTAAAAAATGGTTTAACAGGAACAAACTATCGCTAAATCTAAGTAAAACTAAAATTATCTTATTTGGGAATTCCCTTAGAAATGCACAAGTGCAGATTCATGTAGATGGTGTGGAAATTGAAAGAGTACTTGAACATAAGTTTCTTGGTGTGATTATAGATGATAAATTAAACTGGAAGTCTCATATAAATCATATACATAACAAAATTTCAAGAAGTGTCTCAATCTTGAGTAAATTAAAACACATTCTGGACCACAAATCACTCCACATTCTCTATTGTTCCCTGATTGCACCGTATTTGAATTACTGTGCAGAGGTTTGGGGCAATACTTACAAATGTTCGCTATCATCAATCTTTATATTACAAAAAAGGGCCATAAGGATAATCCATAAAACTGGTTACAGAGATCATACAAATCCACTATTCTTAAAATCAAAAATTCTAAAATTCACAGATCTGGTTCATTTTCTCACAGCACAAATTATATATAAAGCAATAAATAACCTGCTTCCTGACAATATTCTAAAAATGTTTTCTAAAAGGGAACGGGGATACAATTTGAGGGGGGAATTAAATTTAAAACATCCTCGTATCCGTACAACATTAAAAAGTTTTTGCATCTCTGTGTGTGGAGTGAAGCTGTGGAACAGACTAAGTAAAGATATGAAGCAATGTCCAAGCATGGCGCAGTTTAAAAAGCGGTTTAAGGATATGGTTTTTACAGGGTACAGGGAAAAGGTAGAGATTTGATAGGGTGTTCTTGTCTAATATTTTCATGTGTGTGCGCATGCACGGGTTTGTTGGTATGGATATATATATATAATTGTAGGCTGTGTATCCTTGAGGTGTTAATGGGGTTATTGAAAATGTGTATATGTGCGTATGTGTGTATATACGTATGTATGGATAGATAGAAACATATATGTGTATATATTTAAAAAAAAAAAAAAAAAAAAAAAAATTACACATAACATATAATGTAATTGCAAGGAGGTATTTCTGTAGTCTATTGATACTAGATAGTGGAAAAGGGGTGGGATTAAATAAGCTTATGCTTCTTCCTGCTCCTTTTTGAACATGGACGTTATTTGGAGTTGTGGTTGCTCGTTTTCCTTTTGTTTGCTTTGTTCATTTGTCTCTTTTAATTCTATTTTTTTTTATACTTTTTCAACATGTTCAAAATAAAGATTCAATCAATCAATCAAAAACAATGCAATTTCTTTTCCTAATTGTCAGTAACAAACTCTGTCATGAGCATTGCCATACAGTATCTGTTGCTTCCAATAAATATTCCTCTTCTTCTTTTCACTCCTGCCATCTTTCCCCGTCCCCTCTTTATTTTTGTGTCTTTATTTTTGTCTGCCACTGCGTCTCCCCAGGATTGCTGAGCTATTGCCCCTCTGCATGTTTTGAGAAAAATCTCTTTTTTGGCCTCCACTCTCTCCCTCTCAGTAGGGGGCAGTGCAGAAGTAACTACAAGGGCATATAAGCCTTCAGAGTCAAACCAGACTTCTTTTAGTCTTTTTTGATCTGAGTAGATGTCATATTGAACACACACGCACACACACACCCTTCAATGGAACGGCTCTGCTCCTATCCCTGTCTGCTCTCCCATCTCAAAACACACCCACGCAAACCTGAGAAGACACAGAGAATGAGAGGAGGAGGAGGGAAGAAGAGGACGACGAAAGCAAATTGCGGAAGGGAAAGAGAGGCGCAAGAAACAAGAGGTGGGAGGGGTGGCGGTGCTTTGAGAATGGGGATTAGAGTTAGGAGATTAGAGGTAGAAGATGATATCATTTGGTAGAGATGAGCGGGAGCAAACGAGCAGTGCAAATCACCTAACGTTAACGAGCTGCCTCATAAATTACTTCAGCCAAGTGTATGCTTCAAGCTGAATCTGGAGAGGGCTGCATAGTGCAAAGGAGGCATATTGCATGTACTAGTCCCTTCCAATACATAAAGGTGTTTTTTTCCCACACAACCCATAGTCAAATCTTGGCTTCCTGGTTTAAGTCAGACTGTGTATCCATTATGTGGCATCCAAACCATCATACAACTTCCATGATATTACTTTATCGTGATCTTTGTGGTTGTTTGTCCTTCAGGCAGTCCACACATAACGTGTGTTGATTCTGTTCTTGTGAACGTTATATATCAGGGATGCCTTAAAGAATGCTAAAACGTTCACTAGATCTAGATCTGATAGTGGTGATCAAAACTTAGGTCAGTGTCACTGTGATTTCATATCGGTCCTATTTTTGGTAACACAAATATCAATGTCTAGATAGAGCTCAAGAATGCATGCACTAACTTTGACTTCTTCACAAAGACATCATAATTCTCTGCTTAAAACAGGAGAACATCGCAGCTCGGGATCATGAGACTATGACATCCCTTAGAAATCACAGGCTATGAAAAGGGTTTCCGTGTTTAGTGACTTGTCTTTTAGGAATAAGTCCACTTTCTTCACTTTCACTCTCTGGAAGACAACCAGGACAGCTGGCCTTCTGTCCCTGCACCACAAGTTCATTATTTTGCTGATACAGAGCTTCAGGTGAATGTCCTTGCATCATTTGGTGAAGCTCTTTATCAGCCTTTTTCACCCTATGAGCATATCCTCCACCATAGCAAGTTTTATACTGGAATCATATATGTCAGTGATACCCAAATAAAATAAATTAAACACTTTATGTTATCTAAGTTTCACATATGGGTTTGAGCAGATATTATGTAAACTGCATAATACTTGATCAGCATAGGAATGTACCACAATGTAATTTTAGTGTTCAAATTCCTTAAACCAAGTCATTTGACATGAAAATGTATATAAACCTGCATTTTTAGAGAAGGAAGACAGGCAGAGTAGGGATATAGATGGATGACAACGACTTTTTCTGTTGTCATGTTATTAGGGGGGGTGAGGTTGTGTAGGTTAGAAGGGGAAATATACATTTCTATTTTAGCCAGGAGCAGAATGACTTTCACTGGCTCGATTCTAAATATTACATGACTTCCTGACGGCAGTGTGCTGTCTGAGGCTCTGTTTGGCCTGGTATTAACCTGTCCGGATAAATCAGCCGTTTACAAAACTCTATGCCTCTATCCAAAGTACTGTTTCTTCCCTCTTGCTTCCCTTATTTCAGTGGCCCTCTAGCTGCTTCACCTGTTTCTTATGCACCATTTCTGCCTTTAGACGGCTTGCTATGGTGCAACCCATTTTGTCTGTGTGCAGTGTGTATATGTGGAGTTACTCTGTGGTCCTCTGCCAAGGCCCCTAACGTCATATGCAACCTGGCAGGTGACAAATAGTTTTTTAATTGCTTGCACCAGGAAAATCATTAGTCTCTTCCCTTTCCTTGGTGGGACCGGGCAGGACGTGTGTGCAATAATAATAGCCTCAGTCCGGTTTCCAGTGTGCTATTTTTGGAGCGAGTATTTTAAGGGCCGTCTCTGTATATGCCTCTGAACGTGTGTACGTATAGTACGTCTGTGTGACTGTTTATGTGCTTATGTGCAGCTGTGTAAGTGCGTGAATGTACACACACCTAGTAAGGGTGGGCTAAATGGTCCTGAGGTGCTTTTCCTTGGTTGTGAGAGAGGAGAGTGTGTTTGTCAACCCTGTTCCTGCCTCATGAGAGTTTTTCTCATTGCTGTTGCTATTCCCTAGGAGCGTGCTGTTTGTCTCTGTGTATGTGCGTTTTTCTGTCTGCGAGTGTGTGTACCTCTGCGTCTAGCAGACTCTGGCCTAGGCCATTGTGCTATAGTGCATTACAGTAGCAATCCACCGACACAGTGGCCGGCCAGATGAAGCCGTCCAGTTTATGGAGCAACCTGCAAACTCCAGCTGCTTTTGGTTGGGATTGTGCTTAGTGCTGAGATATAGTATTGATTTTCTCTCCTCGGTGCCCTTGCCATCCCTGCGTAGATATGCACCAGTGCTCAGCATCCATTCACTGAGAAAGGGGGGGGGGGAGGGGGAGAGAGCAGAGGATGATGTTTATGTGGCGATACTGACCCCATTCGTTCACACAGAAAAGGCGTGGAACGTGAAGTGGCTAGACAGCAGAGGGGAATTGAGTTTGTGAGGCTCAGATTGCAAGATGAACCCTGAATTTGATTTCTCTGTTATACAAGCATTTGTTATTATATAGCTCAACGTCTGAGGGTGTTTGTGTGTCTGGTGTCTTGTATGGGTCTATTACATGTGTGGGTTTGTTTGGATTTATGGGTCTAGAAGGATGCTGGTGTGCGTGCACATGGGTTTTAGCAAGCAGGGTACATCTGTGTGGTTGATCTTCTGCATTTTTGTCTTTGCTTTGAATCTCCCATCCTCATCCTCCATTCCTTCAACAACACGGTAAAACCAAAAATCAAAAACACGTTTAGACATTATTTGAAATTTTTCTGTGGAACCCCCCACCCCCCCACCCCCTACCTCTCCCCGGCCGCACTGCAGCGTTTTAAGTAATGGCAGTGGCTCGTCTCGCAAAATATTTCATAGATAAATGATTCAACTTAAAAATCCTATCAGGTATTTTATAAAAATAACAGTGTGTGACCTTTCTGTGAATTTTAATCTGGCGCATAAAAAAAAATCTTTAAGCAATGAAAACCGAATTGAGCCTTTAGACTGCTAGTGTTAATGATACCTTTAGGTGTAAAGTACGTCAAGCATAAAAGTTCCAGTAACCACAGTGCTCTTGTCTTTGTCTCACATACGCGGGTCACATACACTGTTTTTCAAACCATATGAGAAATGCTAGACAGCCAGTACAGAAAACATTCCTCCCATTCAGTCTTTTTAGCTGTCTTTTACTAAAGGACAGTTTTTGTTCTCATGTCTGATAAATTGTATAGTTAGAAGTATCTAAGTATAAGACTATAGTGCTTGTTATGAGTACTATACATACACTGTTCATACTATACATCCTCCTGTGACTGCTAGTGGATAGTTTCTCTGTAATTCTGTCTGGCTTTTAACTAATAATATAAGTACAAGTGCATTAAGATGACTATTGTTTGACTATTGTTGTGAATTGGCATAATTGGGTACTAATATTTTTATGTTCTATCAACAAAAGGTTTAAGACCCTTTACTACAGTAGTCCTGAATCAAATATATTTTTTATATTCTTCTTTTTAATTTTTTGCATGAAGAATTTATATTTTGCAGATTCCACCAATCTTTCTTCAGAGTGAAAAAAATTAAGCCCATTAGAAAATTACAAAATCTGTGTCCTGTTTCACAGTTTATCATAGTGTTATATGGTGGCCCACACAAGAAGAGTCACAAATTTTGGGGGTGACTAGCCAAACAGCTGAAAGCCGTTATTCTGTATATGTATGTGTGTGTGTCTATAATCAGCCTGTGTTATCCAAGCCAAGCAGCCCTACCCTGGCAGAGCTGAGACTGGGGAGACCCGGTCTCTTTCCAGATTCATCTCTCCAGCTTTGTTTGACTAAGTAGTGCCATGGTGTTGGTGTTGGAGAGGGCTGGAGTGGTAACAGCAGCAGCAGTGCAGCGTATGCGTGGGTTGCCTGAGCCAGTGGGGCTTGGCACGGGGAGGCAGCATATGTTCATGGCCAGCTTCCTTCCTCCTCTCCCATACTTATCTGTCTCTCTCGTCTCTTCTGTTTTCCCCCTCTCTCTCTATAGCTCACTTCTGTTAAACCCCACCTCCACTTTTGGCTTTGAGTGTCTTGGTATCACCTGTGGGAGACAGCACAGAACAGAGATCAAAGGGCACTGGGGATCCCAGTACCCCACCATGTCTGACTAATACCACAGCCCTTTCTTCTAACAGAGACACAGACTTACACACTCCTCTTTGTCATCTTTTCATCTGGCATGGGATCAGAGAATATTTGGTGGAGAAGCTAATATGTTGTGCCTGTAATGGGACTCTCTGGTTCATTTTTAATGCCTTTCCAATGGTTGGTCACTCACACCTTGGCCCATCTCTGCCCTACATAAACACTGGCTGTTAGCCAAGCATGTCAGAGGCAACCATATCTGAATTCTGCCAACTACCTGCTAGATATGGACCACCATCCTGCTGCATAGCAGACTTAACTGTGTCCCAGATACCCGCAACCAGCTGCTTCAGCCTTTACACCTTCACTTTTGCTTCCTGCTCTCCTCCTTGCCTCTTGGACCAGTAAATGAACGCTCATTTGCAAGTTAGATAAATCCTTTGAATGTATTATTGATGCAAACAAATTAGCCTGTGGGCCCTAGACAATACCTAATGGAGCCTTGGCTTATGGGTGAAGTAGTTTCCAGCGAGGGCACTGTCGGTGTTCCAGGATTGATGCCTGCTCTTCTGCCCCGTAATTATTTCTCCTACAAATTATTCAGCTGTTCTGATGCAGTTTGGGGTTTAAAGCAGTGCTTCTTATTGCTGGCTATGTATTTCCAGGCCTTAACCCAGCTCCATTCATTAGTTTATTAAAGAAAAAAGACATGAGCAATTAGATAACTGGGATAAAGCCACCTAAATGAGGGGATGTGTTATTATTCAAGTTTATGCATGCTACTCATAGAATTCACTGGGGTTTATGTTGGTGCTGCTTTTTCAAGGATATTCTCTTATCTTGTTGTACACAGACACATTCACACATTTTAACAGTCTCGTATAAGCCTATTCACATATTTACAGAGATTCAAACTGGCTCGCTTTTGCAAATATGCATAGAAACACTGTCAGAATATGTGTTCCTAATATAGGAAAAGTGGGGACACATCTGGACGCGTTCATCCTTGATACAAACTCACAGAGAAAAAGCAAGTGCGCATAATTTATGCTAGAAATAGAGGCAGAGGTTGAAAAAGAATGAGAAGAAAAACTCAGAGAGGAGATGAGAGAAAGAGAGGACTGCCATACTGTCCTCAGTGATTAGGACCCAGTATTGATCAGAGGAGGTAAGGGGAAGGCAGGCTGAGAAAGGGTGGGAAAAAACAGGCCCCGGGGCTCAGACCCCAACTCTCTGGTGGCCTCTGCTCTGTTCCGCTTCTGCAAGCTGGCCAGGGCCAGTGGGAAATTCATCAAAGGGTCTTATCCCCCTATCTGTCCCACATGCACACACAAATACACATATCCATGCATAACACTGGCCTTTGAAAAACATTCTATTTGATGACATCGTTTCCCTTTTTTTTTTCCACTGTTAGAGATGGTAAATTAAACCTGATATGTTATTGCCACTGTGGTGAAAAGAGACAGGGTGTCCTATTCTCCCAGTTGTCTGCACAGTGCTAGTCACATCACAAGGATCACATCAGCACTCTAAAACTTTGTGCCACGTGTGCCATAGATCAAACACAGACACATGTGCATTCACGGATACAGCATCAGTCAGCTGCTCATGATGGGGGATCCATATTCTCCCCAAGTATTCAGTATGTGTACAGGAAGTATTCGATACTCCGTGCTCTCCCAGGGCTAGACCTGTGTTAATGCATTTTCTCCTTTAAGTCTCTCTTTTTTCCTCCCCCTCTGCTCCCTCTGCCGGCTTTTCAGCTGACTCTGGGCTTTGGCAATCTTATTTGCCTTTCGATCCAGATCAATCTTTGTCTTATCTACAGCTCTTGAATCATAAACATTTGATAGGCTCAACCTTGACACTGACAAACATGGAGTGGTGAGGGTTTGGGGTAAGGTGCCTTTGGAAGACTTTATGCGATCCCTAAAGACTATTGAACTTTGCCGCTAAGTACAACCCCCCCAAACACAGATATACGCTCATGTTTTGTGCGCATCTCATCACATAGACACATATACAAAGTTTGTTCCAGATATATTTATGTATACGTGTGTGATGTATTATTCATAAGAAGAAGCATTCATCGCAGTGACACACCTTGAACAATTTGAAGACGTGGTGTGCTTAACAGCTTATTGTAGTTTCTGCAATTTGGCTCACCTCCGGCTGATTAACACTGCCCTCGAGTCCTCACTGTGCTTTATCTTATGATGAATTAGCTGCTATAAGAAACATGGCCTCCAAGGGAATTAATGAATATTTACCTGACATTTTTTAATTTTTTACAGTGCTTTTTGCTACTTTATAAACCCTACATTTGTTATGTTATGTTATGTTATTTTATGCATTTCTAAGAGTCAGAAGATCAAAATCACACAAAACACAGTGTGTTACTTGAAACACAGACTAATAGAATTAGCCCTGCGATATTATACAAATGATTATGTGCAGTGTTGTTTCTGTCACTCATCAGGTGCATTTGTTTTTCATGAGACAAATTGGGTTGAAGTATTTTGAAGCTGTCCAAATATAGGTTACTGACAAATGGCATGTCCATTCTCTTTCATGTTATAAATCTGGATTTTTGGGGGGATCCAAGCTAGTGATTGCCAGCTGGCTCAGTAGATGAACTAGAAGTTGGACACGAAGGTGTGAGATGGTGGTGCACCTTGAAGATGGGGACCCCATCCAGTTTTCACATCTGATTATCTTTGGTGAATCCAGGGTCACATCTGGTCCTGCGCTGAAAGAGATGTGACGTGTTATGTGCTTCCAGGAGCTGGTTTTCTACTCTTTGTGGGTGTGCTACTGATTTGATCCTACAATATTCGTTTTGTTGTCAAAGCAAAACAAAAGATTTTGGTGAAGTAATTCTTTCATTTGCAGGGTTGATACTATAATTGAGCATATTTGAACCCAAAACATTGTCTATTCCTAAAACTAATTGAATATTTTTTGGCATCTAAACCAAACCAGTAAGGATAAGTGAACTCCCAAAACCCAAACATGGTCTCTCTGGCAAACAACATTTCAACTTACTCCACCACCAGCCCTCCAGCCTCCTAATGTGGACTTTGTAACCGTTCAAAAGAGAAGCACTATCTGTTGCCGTCCAATACCTTGGACCACCACCAAAGGACACCTTGTGCATATCTCTGTGACACCAGCGGGATTTGACAGAATAGCACTGTTTGACGCTCTGGGGCATTCTGGTCCCACTCTCTCTTCTTGTGTTTTAATGGGACTTTCTTTCCCTCATTTTCTTTTTCTCTCTACCTCTCTTTTTGTTCCCACCTACATTTTTTGCAAAACAGCAGATCAAACTTTTACTTTTAAGTGTGTATGTGAGTGCTGCCAACAGCAGAGCAGTCAGCAAAGTGCCACCTCAGCACCTGTTCTTTAATGATTAATACCATATTGATGGTCTCAATTAATTTCCTATTACACCACCAGAAGGTTGCGGTCGCTCTGTCTCTGTCACGGCCCTGCACTTGTTTTGGGAAGCCTCTTTGTGGCAGCTGCTGGATGGAGATAGTATGCCTTTCTCTAGCTCACACGCACAATTTTACAGACAGACATACGACACATGCACGTACACAATCACACGCAGAGTAGTATCTTGTGGAAACACACACACACTATTACACGCTGCTTTGCGCCTCACATTTCATATGCTAGCACATAGATAAACAAATAAAATGTAACTCTGGTTTTGTTGTTGTTGTTGTTGTTGTTGTTGTTTAATCATTTTTAAAAGGGACTTGTGTTTTGGTTACAATGTTGTTCAGCAGTGGTTGGAAAACGAGATTCATCTGTTTCTCTGTGCAGTGCTCTGTAGCAATTTTATAAACCACTACTCTCACCTGATTGTGTGACTTTGGTACAGCACAACCCCCTGTGTTTTACATTTAAACATGGCGCACTGCATTTTAGGCCATTTCCTGAAGGCATTGCTTTGGTTTGTGCATAATCCCCTTCCCTGCAGTGTTACATATTTGTAACAGTCTGTAAGCTACTGATTTATTCCCATGATGCAATCTTTTTGAACTGTGATTCGACATCACACTACCATGACCTTAACTGTCTGCAGACTTGTTCCTTGGATCAACTCGCAGTCAACACTGCCCCTGTTGAGATACTGGGGAAATGCTGTTTGTCGATTAGAGTGGCAGGTCCCTGATGCAGCTTTTTTTCCCCCCTTTTTTGTTCTTTTCATTACCTTTTCTTATTCAATGCACAATGTCTCATCTCTGTACTTCAGTCCAAAAACACCTCTATATCTTTCTAATGTGCACTGTTAATCTGAACCTTATTTTTTCATTCTGTCTCACACACACACACAAGTACCCATTCACACACTGTCTTTATTTTTCATTTTTCATGTGGACCCAGTACACACCATTGGTTGCTAGGAAACCATTTGAGCATTTTTTTCCCCCATTGGTAGACATTTGATTACCCATTTGTATGTTTTGTGTGTGTGTGTGTTTGCTCATGTGCATGTGCAGAGGTTTCTGCGTATATCTCCAGAGAGAGGTCTTGCCAAGCTGAGCTCAGGGACTGCTCCACTATCCAGCCCAGTAATAACAATGAACCCCTCACCCTGTTTGACAGAGGACACAGGCTCAGCAGTCCTGTGGCTACTGTTGTCAATGTGTGAAAGGCTCCTGATGCTTTGTGGTGTAAGTACATATCTACATATGTGTGCATTCATGTTCACAACACTTTGTGCCTGACTGGGTCAGTTCTGTGATACAACCCCAGCAGTTGTTTCTGATGCTGACCAGTGGCGTTATCTATTGTTCTTCAGCGAGCTATTGCGAAGGAAGATAGTGGCCAGGTTGGACCGTCTTGCAGCTGGGCACACATCAGTCCTCCCTGTGACTCCCTGTTTAGAAATGCACCAGCACATCTCACTCCCCTGGCTGCTCCTGTGAAGTCCTGATTCGCTCACAGACATGGGCAGAGGCACATAAATAGTACGCCTTGTCGACTGGCACAGAGAGAAAGACAACACACGCGCACAAACAAATCAGACTCAGCACTGATATGAAAGAGAGCAAGAGCCAAAGAGAGGGAGTAAAGAGAGATGGCATTAGCAATGTTTCTTCCTCCAAATGAATTGCAGTATGCCCTAAGAGGAAGAGATGAAAATAAGAGAGCGAGGTGATGAAAAAGACTCAGAGAAAGCCAGGGGTTGTGAGGTTATTGTGAGGTGGAAACAAAAGAAAAGAACCATAAAGAGAGAGAACACATGGTTAAAGCCCCACTATGTCTGAGAGGGCTCACTAACTTTCTCTCCCTGCTTTTACTCCCATGTTACTTGGTGTCACCTGCTTGGCCACTGAATTTTAGGATAACTGCCATGGGCTCTGCTAAGGCCATTATGGCAGTCAGTTGGGCTCCGGTTGGCCCTTTCCCAGCTTGCCCCTGTGTAGCATTGACTCTCACTTGGGACCACCGCAGCTAATGGAGAGGGTAGTGTGTTCTGTAAGGGCCTTAGGAAGAATAAGTGGGCTGTAAACTGTGAGTTGTGTTGTGGCAGCTAAAGGAGCTTCGATGCCTCACTGCCTGGCTTACTGCCTGACTTACTGCCTGCTTGGCATCCAGAATGCTGCTCCATATTCAGGCTCTGAATACTGGCCTTTTGCACTTTTATTGTAATGCATGCAGATACTTGGCAAGGCAACAAACACACTCCACCTTTTACTGTGGTGCATTGCACAAATAAAATATTTCAAAGCGGGGAGGAGCCACACACAAAAATAGTGGAGCACTCTCTTGGATTCTCGCAGACGTGTAGAATTGCAAAATGCACTCACATATCTCCACAATTACACACACAAGTGCACATACGCGCATACGCATACACACAAACTTGCATTCCCCCACCCAGAGTGAAGCCATTCTGCCCCTCTAAGCTGAGTTATTTAAAGCCCCGCTCTCAACTCCATCGGAGTGATTATGTGCTACTGAATTAAACATCACAGGCTTCAGCCCCTGGCTTCCTCTGAAACACACTCAAACATGCTGGCCTCTTCCTGGTCCTCAAAAGTTCCAAGTTCTGCCTTTCATATCTCCCAGCCAGTACACTAGGTAGTGGAAGTAAAGAGGTAGAGTATGAATCTTCCCTAAATCAGGATCTCCTGCTGTGCCCCCGCTCTGCCATTCCTCTCGCATACCTTGGACACAGGCATTTGATGCAGTTCACATTAAGAAAGCCCCCTGTAAACTGACTCTTACCCTGGATTGATACTCACCCCAGGCATCATTTTAGCTTGGCACTCAGGCAGTGCTGTAATTGATGGAGAGCTAGATGCAGTAGAAGGTGAACTGTAGCAGTTAAGTTGTGCTTTGACTCTAGACACCCCAATTAGAGTGTCTGTATTCTAAACTGGGAACATTTAAACAAAGAGGTTGTCATAGATAACCCAGAGAGAAGCAGGTTCAGATAGGGGTTTGCTCTGCTACCTCGACAGGAGCTTCGGGCTGTTTGCTACCTATTTGGGAGGGTTTGACATAGGGTTTTGTTTACCTCAGTGTGTGTTTGTGAGTGTGAGTTTGCGTGTGTGCTGATGAACTGCGTGCGCATGTCTGTGCTTCTGTGTGCCGGCATGAGGCAAGGCACCAGCCAGCCACCCCCGCATTCCAAAACACACCCTTTGGCAGGGAACGATAAAGGTTCCAAACAAAAGGAAGAAGTCTTGTGACTTGTGAAGGTGAACTTATATCACCACAGAGGCAGTTGACCTTGAAATGAGCGGTGGTGTTTGGGGATGGGCGGGGGAGGGCAGTGTTTAAGAGTGCAACCTCAGTGCCAGAGGCCAGGAGGCTGCCTAATGACTGGCACCCGATGCTATCCATCACCATGCCACTGCCAGGGCAGCTGCCCCCGCATAGCCAAGTGAAGAGAGCCTTAATCACCCCTCGTACTTATTCTGCAGACTGTGAGCACATGACATGCAAGACATACATCCGGTGCACAGGTGTTCCATATTCACATGAAACCGCACAGGCAAATGCAACGATGCAAACAACAAATTCTAATATGCACTGCACATACAGACAGCATGAATATGCAGTCAGTGCACTCAATTCAGACTCACAGCTCATTGCACTCATTCTGCACGCATACTGATGTACATACACCAACTAACATACAGAAATCTGCCTCTAGACGCTCATTCAAATGCTATTTATAATCTAATGTAGGCAGACTTCGATACAAAGGCAGAGACATCCTCACCCATCCCTGCTGTATTTATGCCTTGATGCTGAATGTTTGTGACAAAACAATTGACTGCTTCTGCTTTCTTGATATTTTGTATTGAAATGGATATCCTATAGCCTGCTGGTTCAATTCTTCCACACTGAACTGCCTCAGTTTTTTTTAGTGTTTTGCTTATTTCCCTGAAAGTGGAAAGAGGGGCTTTTCCCATACCTAATTTCCTGTCTGCTCTGCACTTTCCTTCAGTATGACAGACTTTGAATCCCCCCACTTTTTCAGTGTCGGTTATTTTATCAGAGTGGAACAAGGTTTCCCTCCTTCACTCCCTGGCTCATCCTTGTTCCATGAAGCATCCCCTCTCAATTAAGATTCTTTCATGTTAATGGTGTTCTTATCGCTCCTGTGCACGAGTTGTGAAAGCGAGGCCTACTATGGTGGAGTACAATCATGGAGCAGAGCTGCCTGAATGACAATATAAGAGCTGTTACCCTCATTCTTCTTTCTCTCTTCCTCTGTCTTTCCATGTATCTCTGTCTCAAATTCTCTCTTTCCCTTGCCTTTTTTGTCTCTTAATGAGCTATGGTGGACTGTTGGAGGAGCAGCTACATGGAAGAACTCCAAGAGAGCGGCACACTTGTGGCAAGGTCACAGAGACTTAACGAGACAGCCGACACATCACTTGACCACTCACACCAGATTTTACCAACAGATGTAATTTGTGCTCGAGTCTCAGTTCGTTATATCTCTGTGCAGTTATACACGCACATTCACTATTATACATTCAGCACAAAGTAGAAGGTCATTGTATCTGTCTCCACCAACATCTAACTCCGTCTTCAGCTCCATCAGCGAATCTCTCTCCCTTTCTCTCCCTCCTTGTCTTTTGGAGTAGAGCAGGGTGTATGACTTCAGGAGGAGGTAGGCATTCACTGAGAGATCGTAGGAGCACTGGCTGCCTCTAAGTGCGTGGGTGCCAGAGAAACCTGTTGCCTGGCTACAACAGCACCTTTATCCTTTGGTTGCGATGGCGATGTCTTGCATATGCATGTGTGTGCGCGTGAGTGTTGGCACTACACCTTTTTCATGCTTGTCTCGTGCGTTGTATATTAGACTGTAATTGTCTGTGTGTGCGTGACTGTATTATTTTATATGTGCATTCATTCCGTAGTATGTTGGTGTTTTTCACTGTGTTTTTGAGAGAGATCGGTGAAAGGAGGGGCAGGAAGGAGCTCCACCACCCACACAGCAGGCCTTCCGCCCCCATGGCTGACTCCCCAAGACTCCTCTAGTAATTAGCTCAACATCTATCCATCTGTTCTAGGGAGGCGCAGTAAACATTAACACAACACAGCATCATCAAAATACTAGCTACACATGTTATATTTTATGCATACATGATAAATTCATGGATTAATACATATGAGTGATTGGCACAGATGCTGACAAGCAATGTCCGGCTCATGTAAGAATATAATAATATACAAATACACAGTTGCGTATTGGTCAACGGGCATACAAGGACAAATCCCAGTGAGCCACTGCATGGGTGGAACTGTCAAAAAACCCATTAAGTTTTTACTGCCCGTCTGTCTCTTTACTGGCCAGTTCTCCGTGCTTCCATTCAGAGTGTGCATGAAAGTGTGCTGCGTGCACATGTAATCAATCCTCCGACCTAACCTGACCCGAGCAGCCCCTTTTTAGTCTGTTTTACTTTTTCTGTCTTCCCTTATATAATCCCAGACTAATTTAATGATCTTCAGGACAGAACTCTGTGAGGTCAATACATCTGATGTAGGAATCTGTTTTCTAGTTGCCTGTCTCTAGTTGTTTACAATGAATCCAGTTCATCCATGGCGGTGTTGTCTAAAATGCCTAAAATGTTTGCACATGCAAATGCACACCACAGGTTCCTGTAACTCTGTTCTAGTCTTCCCCACCGCTGCAGAGCAGAGGCTGGAGCTCTGCCTTGAGACTTGCATGAGAAATAAGAGGAAAAAAACAACCAAAGACTACATTACACAATTAATCAATAAGTTAATGAGATCTCATTTTCTCTGAAAAAGACTATCCAGGCAAAAAGTCACCCTCAGCCTTTTCCCCCTACACTTGGAAAACCAACTCACTGATATTACACTGTGGAAAAAGAAAGCAGCCAGCAGGAAATTAAATTAAATTACCATCCTGATAGATTTATGTGACGCTTTACACTTTCATTGTGTTGTTTTCCTCTTTGAGTGGAGGTAGGCCTGAGTTGAGAGAGAACTGTTAAATATGTTCTAAAGTAAGAGGAGAGAAAGAAGTAAAACAAGACTGAAAAAAGAGTGAAAGTTCCAGACGTTATATGCCTCTGGCTCTCTTCTTGGTTTACAATAGGTAGCAAATTCCTAATAGTAAAACGCGAACATAAAGATTACTTATATTTGGATGAGCTATAAGACTACCTCATGGTCTCTTCCTTTGTGTTGATCGTGTTATACGTGTGTGTGCATATTTGTGTAGCTATGTGTGAAAAGGTAGGAAACAGCTGGGAGTGTGGGCGTTGGAGGAAGGAGATTGTGCGTATCCACGTGTATGATTGTGTTCAACTAAGCCTTATGTGTCTTGTGAGTACATGTGTGTCTGTTACACTATGCTAATTAGTTTGTCCTTGCTCAGTCTGTTTTCGTGTGCGCTTGTGTGTTTGCGCACACTTCTACATGTGCTCTATTTCTGTGCACATTCACTCCCGACTGTGCCCATAGAGCCACATACATTTATGTACGTTCATAATTGAATGAAGCTGTCTACATTCTGCGCTTTCATTCCAAGTAAAGATTGAGGGCATCTCTTGGCTATTGACACAGCTGGTGATGCCATCTGGGGGCATTGCACACCGCCTGTGCCATCTCCATCCAAACAGGGCAGCAGTCATCACCTAGTGTCCATGCCAATGACAGGGGACAAGGAAAGCAGTACGATAACACAAAGCAATGTCTAGATCCAGCTTCTGCTGCTAGTGGTGAGGGAAGGTCATCTGTCTTCCATAGATTGCATTATGTACTGCTGAACCGTGAGTGCCCAAACACATCAGAGATGGTAGTTGTTCGCATGTTGGGACGTTTTCACAGAAGTAACTGGTTCTGTGTATCTGTGTGTCCCTCCAACCACACCCCTGCCTGATGTAAAAGGAAAATCAGAGTGGGAGGCGGTGGAAGAGATTGTGGTTGGGGATGGAGGGGGGCATAGTCACAGATTAATGGTTCACAGTGAGAGGGAGCACAGACCTACAGTAGCAGCACCTTGATTTATTTGCCACTTAGTACTGATGAAGCCTCAAACTGCAGTCACGCACGTGTTGTCACAGCATTTTTCTCGATCAAGGTCTCAGTCGGTTTGTCCATTCTTGCATCTTATTTAGCTGCAATTGCATGCACACATGTAAGTGTGATTTTGTGTGATTTACTTCTGTAAAAGACAAATAAATCTCCTTCTGTTTCTTTCAACCAACAGGAACACTCCAAGGCCAAACATTCAGAAAAGATTAACAAGCATACCCAGAGACCATGTAATGAGAGCATCTCTTCCTGTGGTTGTACCCATATGTGTGTTTGCACATTTAGCTGTGTATGGGTCAGGTGTATGTGTCAGTATGGGGATATTTTACCTTGTTTGTGTCACAGGCTGGGTCTCTGACCCAGCGCTCTGAGTTCATGTTTGTATTTTTCTCATTTTGATATGTGATTAGTTTTTGTGTCATTTCCTATCTAGCTTTAGTTTAAGCTGTTATTTATTATTGTTCCCTTGGTTTTCTATGTTTTGGGTTCTTGTATTATTCTTCACGTATTAGGTCTGTTTAGTTGTGTTGTCATGTCTAGTTTTAGTATTTCCTGTTTTATTCTGACAGTGTCATGTGTTCTTTGTTCATTGCATTTAGCTTTCCTCCTCCTGGTCCTGTCATTTAGGTTTTATGTCAGTCAGCTGTTTCCCCCATGCGTCTCCACTTCCCCTGATCACCTCATGTATGTATTTAAGCCCTCTGTTTTCTGCATGTCATTGTCGGGTCGTCTGTTTACGTCACCTCAGTCATAGTTCTAGTCTTCGTCTGTAGTTCCACGTTAGTCATAGTCTTAGCCTGTTTATTTCCACCTCAGTCATAGTTATAGTTTTTGGTCTTAGTACCTTTAGTGTTTTGTTTCTTAGTGTTTTGCCAGTTCGTTTTGGTTTCCTGGTTTAACCCTGCCGTCATTTTAATAAAGCCTCACCTTTCTGTTAAGACCTTACTACTCCTTGTCCTCATCTGCTTTTGGGTCCTGTTTCCACACACATCGGCGCACCCCGCCGTGACAGTTTGTCTTTGTTGGTTTTAGTGGCAATCAGATGTTGACAGTGAAACAGAAATGATAAAGACTGAAATAAGAACATTCCTTGTGAGAGCTGGGTAATCAAAGATTTTTATGAATACAGAAGTGAATGGATGTTATTCACACCTGCACAACATTCCTTTAAACGCTACCTATTATTCATAAGCTGTCAATTTAGAGAATTTGCAGAGGTAACCCAGTAACAATTTGCAGGCGGAAAATTATTGAGTTTTGACTTGGTAAATACAGGCAGAGTTAATTGAGGGCATCATCTCACCATGTGGGAGGACTTGACAAAATGCCATACGTGTGTTACACAAGCACACATTGTAATTAACACACATATGCACATACAAATACACACATTAATGAGCACACGCACTAGTATACGCATCCAATCACACATTTGGAGATGCAGAGATACAGTCTCATAATGAGTGAGATTATTGCAGATTTCTGATCCCAGATTTGTTCTGCTGCCTGGCTATGTTTTGGATTGTGCATTTCCTCTTCTGTTCTTGGGCTTTGTTGTCTGTGTGAGGGATACCATGCAGGGTTTCTAATTCAGCAACATTTACTTCTCACCAACCAGCTGGCTTGTTCCACATAAAAGCCCTCTCATCTGAGACACAGTAGCTACGAGTACTGCATGTGTCACTATCACTCCATTATATCCTTAAGAAACCATGGAACAGATTATCCACTATGCACTGCAAAAAAATCCTAATCTAACCAAGCCTTGTGATTGTATGTCTAATTGATCTATTTTGAGAATAATATATTATGTAAGAACAGAAAAATGTGTAAGAATGTTCAGAAGATTATGTAAATATGGGTCTTTTTTTATCTTTACAAATTGTACACTATAAAGGTAATTATAGAAGCTGGTTGCGTTGCATGCACATCACACAGCATGTGGATGTTTGAAGCCCTCTTGTGTCCGTCAAGACTGTTATTAGCTGTGCTAACTTGTTTCAAGACTGCCCAGTAATCACACTGGATTTGTTAAGTGAAATTATTACAAATATGTGTGTTTTATCAACATTTGTTTTTTCAAAGCAGTAACAACTCATTTTAATAATCATTATTAACACTCTACCCTATCGAACCTTATCAACTATCATTATTCATTTCTGTTTTTAAGTGCAATTGCATAATCGGGTCTATTTGTTGGCAAAACACAAACTGATTTTGAAATTGTTAACATGCTGTCTGTGTGAGATTAGTCTGATGAAGACAGGGACCAGCCTATTTGCTTTGAAAGTCCAAAGACAGGTGCTGTCTCACCACTGGTGATTATCGAGGACTTGTTTAGCACTTGTTACAGTTTACTGCATGATGTGTACTATCAATCCCCAAAGTCTCAATTTTTTCCTGCACTATGCTGAATATCTGTCATTTATGAGACAGGCCCAATTCCCTCTCATGTGTATATATATATATATATATATATATATATATATATATATATATATATATATATATATATATATGTGTGTGTGTGTGTGTGTGTGAATAAGAAGATTGAATGAGAAGCTCTTTGTAAAACTGCTGAAGTTGTGAATGTGAGATTGTGTATTATTATCTTGTTTGGTAGCTTTGGTTTTGAGAATTTTTCACTAAAATTAAGAATTAAATAAAGAGTGTAAGAAAAATTGACAAGCTGGTTTTGAGTTTATTTGACTCAATACAATGCTTGAGCTGAATTTTTTTTTTTACCACTTATTTCAAAAGAATACTCACTTTTTTAGAAGGACTGAATATCTCACTTCAACAAATCTTCTAACTGTCCTTGCAGATAAATTGACTTGTTTCTAGTCTTCATCTTTGCAAATCAAGCTTTTATTTCTTGCATTTGTGTAACCATCCTGCTCCCTCTGATTTCCCCACAGAACCCTGATATTGTGCTCGTCCACTATTTGAATGTTCCAGCGATCGAGGATTGTGGGAAACCATGTGGACCTATTCTGTGTTCCATCAATACAGACAAGAAAGAGTGGGCCAAGTGGACCAAGGAGGAACTGATCGGCCAGCTCAAACCCATGTGTGAGTTGAGGAATTTTGAAGCAGGGCAGCTTGTTTGACGGAAACACGCACACTTTTAAAATTTAAAATGACTTCTTTACAAACAAGGAAATAGCTTTTTAATCATGTCATGCAGAAGAGCAGCCTCATTGGGCAGCTTTTTGTGTCCATTAATCTCAAAATGAACAACAGTAGTCCATGTGTGAGAACTTGAGTAATACTGTTTTGGGCTATGCATGCATTAGCTTTTATTCATAGCCTTTAATATGAGCAGAGGCTGTAACAGCAAATTAGGCCTTAATAGTCTCTATGCACACCTGCATGTGCATGCATGGAAAGACTACTGGCACCTGTTTTTGCCTGATTATTTATGTTCCAGTCCTATTATCTTATAGCTGGTACACTAAGTGCCCTCAGCACCTCAGTCAGAGAACATCTTTGGCTAGTATTCCTGCAATTTTAAATGAGTGCTTGTGCTCTTCCTGGAGCTGTCTCTTACTTGGAGGTCAAAGTTCAGCTCTTCCCCTAGACCTCTGGCACCACTCCGGCCAGACTGAGAGAGTACATCTCCCCTCTGGTCCATGAAGGAAGTCAAAGCAGAGGAGGGCAGCAAGCTGGTTATTGATTCATTTTAGTGCGTGGGAGCAAGAATGTCTGACTCACCAGAAATCCCCCTTCACCCCTTATCTGGCTCTTTCTGTCTCTCTCCCCCCTCAGTGGATTGATCTCTGTTGTTAATCAGCTTTACTAATGCTCTGTGAGTTGCATTATGTGTTTTTATGAGTCTCTCGACCTGCTCAAAGATCGAGGCAATGTTTTGGAAAAAAAAAAAAGTCAGGGTTTGTCTGCTGATGATAATAGCCAAAAGGGGACCTTGTGGGGGCATTGAAAATCTTTCAGAGAGCTGTTAAGATACCTTTAACAACCACACTCTAATTCGGGCGTATCTGGCAGGGGCCAGCAGAGCTGTGACTGATATTCCAATGGCCAATTATTGGTGATGTGGCTAGGTAAAGAGGAAGGTGTCAGCAGCTTTACAAGCACACACACACACACACACGTGCTGGCTGCATACTGAATAGGCAGTCCAGGCCATCATCACTGGGGTCTAGGCTGTATTGTTACCCTCATCACAGCATTAGTTTTAGGTCATTTTAACATAAAGCCTTACCTCAGGACAGTCGCTGAGCAACAACAGCCTACTGTATTCATTACATCTGTGGCTTAATGTAAAAATCAAGCACCATTTGCAGTAATGCGTAAAGTCATTAACTTTGGGAGTTGTTGGGACAAAGAGAGTGAGTGTGAGATGCCTTCTAGCTGCCAGGCTACACGAGGGGCTACATAAAGAGCAAAAAAAAAAATCCCTCTCCTTCTTTCTGTCTCTGCTTTCTGTCTTTCTTCTCCTCTCCATCCTTCTCTCTTTCTCCTGGAGCACAAGACATGTCAACATGAACTCAATGATAGAGCAACATTGCCATCTAGTGGCCATGTGAGATAGCAACCTTAATCTCAACACAGGGAGCAGAAGCCAAAACTTGTGATGAAGTTGGCCTCTGTGAATCATGCTTTATTTATATCATAAATTAGCTCCCCAAATATAGTCATTTTTCTATTTTGTTGTGTTTGTTTCAAGATGTTGGGTTCAAATGTGTGTGTAGTTTTAAGACTCCCCCTTCGTATATAACAGAACGTAGCAGAACTTATATGTGCCATTTAGGTTGTATAGTGAAACTATCGGGACAAAATGCATGGGTAACCAGCTGAACAATTTTATTTTCTCACTTTATCAGGAATGTACAAAATCTAAATTTAAACTTTAGAGTTTGAGCATCAAATGCAAAGCGCAAAATTTCCACAGTACACATTTCAGTGTTTTCATGTCTGGCTTATGTTTGGAAATTGTTCTTATTTTCTTTCTTAGAAACTGATGATGGTTCCAATTTCACAAGCTGAATTTTGTCAGCACAATCTTAGTTTTAAATCAAATCGTTATTTTTTCCAGATCAATGCCAATTTTTCCAAAATAATTGCCCCCCTTTGTCTTGCTCTTCCCTTTTTGTTGTGCTTTTCACAAAATTTCACTGCACAAACCATTTGACATGTCTAATGATACAAAAAAACAACAACAAAGAAAAAATGTGGATTTCATGGATCAGTTGAGCTTATTCTGTCTCTCCACAACAAAACACACACACACACATTCTTGCTCTCAGTCACAAAACCTTTCACATGCACGAATGCTCACACACAGTAGTTCAAATATAAGCCCTGTGAAACATGGCCTTGTCTGACCTCGTCATCCTTAACACCCCGCGGTGTTTGATGAGAAAGAGAAGTAGCAAGAAGATAGGGGGGGGGCTGAGGGTGGGGGTAAGAGAGGGGCATCGCTACACAGTCACGCTACAGTTCCATAGACAAGGCAGCCAGCTTGATTCACTCTTTTGGTCTAATGCAATAAACACGCAGCACTCTGCAGCTATGCCCCAAGCCTGCTGACAGATAGCGCATGAGCAGTTTTAACAAACACTCAGACAGACAGAAGGCTTGTCTCCAGGCTAGACAGACAGGGCCAGAGTAGAACAGACCAAGGCAAGACAGACAGCACTGGCCATCATATAAACTGTTGTACTCTGCTGTCCCATATAATGTCCAGTGGTGCAGAGACAACCGAGTGGGAGATGCCCAGCATCAACTGCTTTTGTCATTAGGCCTGTATGATGCTGCTCATGACAGGATCCAATCATCAGAATGATCATATGAATAGGTCGCCGTTTGGTGCCTGGGCTGTTGCTTCCACTGGGATTAAACCTAGTGGCAGTGCTCCTGTCATGTCTGCTTTATAATATAACCCTCAGTGAGAAGAGCAGACAGGCAGACACGGTGGTAACTGTACGTCAACAACTCAGAGCCTTCAGGGGTGACACCCGTCTAGATGAACAGGGCTGTGGCAATCTGGCATGAGGGATCAGGGCAGAGGGGAAACAAGATTGTTTGGACAAATAGGATAGGCATGGCGCTGCATGGTGGATGTAAGTTGTTGCATTACGCTCTCACTCTTGCTCTGTCACCCTCTCTGAGTTTGATCATCAGCACAGACATTCATCTGTCCTGAAGCTTCCATGTTGCTTTGCTATGGACGGAAATTCACGACACCATTTTGCCTTGTTATCTTTATTAGCATCATTTCATTAGTACTATTTTGTATATTTACATAATACAAAGTCAAGAGGTTAAAGTGGTTTAACCTCCAAACACAATTTGTGCAATAATTGTAATAACGTTAGCTGAAACTTGCCCCTCACATTTGTTATCTGCTTTTTTTCCTTTTTTCTCTCTTTTTTTTTAGCTCACCCACAGTAGATTAATGGCTGAATAAATCTGACTTTATTATACATCAAACTGAATCCTATTCATGTTTCTATAACCTGCCACAGTTAGTTTTCTGTGGAGCGTATGATCTTAGCTTGATCACTACAGCTCTGCTGACATCTGCTGGTGACCAGCCTGTAATCTACCAAAGGAATGTAGAGCTTTCAAGTTTGATCCTTATCACAGTCATGCAATCATGTTTCCCAGCTTTTTTCACTTCAATTTAACTAGCTCTGTCTTTAATCTCCATTACCCTCACCCTCTTACGCTGTTTTCATCTCCTTTTATCTCAAGTGCAAACAGACATGCACTAAGCAAATCCTCAGCTTTTTTCATACATGCTCTGAACCTCATTCTCTTTATGTATCTCACTTGCATATTTAACCAAAGGAGGTACTAGAGTGTAGAGAACTTGAATTAAAGCTGGCTTGATTTTGTTTGATAGTCTAAATATGCCTCACTTCTGAAATATTACCTTTTTCCCCAGTTGAGAGCCTGAGCTCTGCAGCACTCAGTGATGTCTCCTACCACCTTACAGCCACTGAAACCACTATCTGTCTCATCAGAAGTGGTGGCTGCTTGACAAGTGGAGCGATGAAAAGTATTAGGAGGTGCTAGTGAGGTGTGACTGAGGCAAGCGAGTGGAGCCTTACAGGAGAAAACCTCCCTTTTTCCCTTGGTGCAGCAGCCGATCCGGCAGCAGCAGATTGGTGATGTTCTTTCCCAGAAGCTTTTCCCGTCAGAACAGAGTCATAGGTCAGGGTAAGGGTGGCGAGTGGAAAGATTGAGCTTGCTGTCACCTTCATCAGCACTCACAGAGGAGACGCCATGGAGTAGCAGCGGGCACCGACATATAGGAGAAAAAGAAGCACAACAAAAACAAGCAGTCCAATACAAAAGGCTTGACATTATGTTGAAGTGATACGAGGGGAAAGCAACCGATCAATGCTGCACTAAGAAAGGAAACAGGGGGTTTAGGGTAAGGGGGGAAATTTAGAGCTGTTTCAGTCTAATAGGGAAGAAATGATAGAGACTGAACAAATAATCAAAGGTACTGCCATTTAGATTCTTTATTGAAACTAGTCTGTCTGAGTCGGTGGATTGTTTTATCTTTAGGGAAAACCAGAAATACTAACTGTTTTTATGTGGAAACTTTTTTTGGGAGAGGTGACCAGCATGAGGTGTTCTAGTAGGTAGACAGGGAGGGCAGTGGGTGGGGCGGGGGGTTGGCGTGGCTGGTGGTCTGTTGGGCTGGCTGACATCTCTGTCTCCTCCTCTCTCCCGGCAGTTCATGGCATCAAGTGGACTTGCAGCAATGGGAACAGCAGCTCTGGCTTCTCAGTGGAGCAGCTAGTGCAACAGATTCTGGACAGCCACCAAACTAAGCCACCTCCCCGGACTCACAACTGCCTCTGCACGGGCACCCTGGGTAAGGGCTAGTGGGTGGGAAGGAGTTTATTCTATAAAAGAGAGAACTCAAAAATTCAGCGAGAGGACATAAAGATAATGTTTAGTATGTTGTAAATCAGAGAAGGTTGTTCTTTTATGGGTTGGTGATTTAATAGTGAAATCAAATGTAGGGCCCTATTATCTTTTAAAGTTCCTAATATCTGTGTCAGGGGCATATCTGAAATAGCCTTGCGCTTTTCAAATTTTATGCTAATCTCAATAGCATATTTTCAGCTGTGTTATTTCACTGACTTTTTTAATCAGAAAAAGAATGTAGAGAGTGAAGGTTTTCTAATTTAGAGAACAAATTACTCTAAGTAACCCCCACTTCCATTGTTATTTTTAAGATAACAAGGCGTGCAGAGCGTCCCATACACTTACATCGCCTTATGCCTATGAGAGGATTTATCACATGAAGAAGATTATGTTGCACAAAATTATAAATACAAAAACAAACTAATAATCCATCTTTGCCTCAGTTCATTGAATAGTAGATTTGCCTAATTTTTAAGCACTTGGAAATCAATAGAATAAATTTGCCTGTTTTACTCCCTCACACAGCTAAATCCCAAACCTCTTTTGCTCTGTTTGCCCTTGTATAGGTGCAGGAAGCAGTGTGCACCACAAATGCAACAGTGCCAAACACCGCATTATCTCCCCAAAAGTGGACCCCCGCTCAGGGGGATACAGCAGTGCCCACTCAGAGGTACAGAACAACGATGTGTCTGAGGGGAAAACAGAGCACAGTGCCCATGGTGGAGGAAAAAGCTCTGGGGGAGGGACTGGAGGGGGTAGCACCAGGGAGAAACGCAATGGAAAAGTCCACAAGCCTGTCCTGCTACACCAGAACAGCACAGAGGTGTCATCTACAAACCAGGTTGAGGTCCCTGACACCACTCAGAACTCACCTGTCTCCATCAGCAGCGGCCTCAACAGCGATCCGGACATGGCTGATAGCCCTGTGGTGACAGGGATGAGTCATGTGGCCTCTGTCATGTCTGGCCTGTCTCAGAGTGTCTTTATGTCTGAGGTCCCTGGAGACCCTGTCTACAGCATGTCTCCTACTGGGGGTCCAAATACTCACCTCATGGGTGCAGATGCCACTTCACAGGGCCTGGTGCTGTCTGTGACCTCTGATCGTCACAAATTTGCTTTCCCCAGTGGAGGTGTAGGAGAACCTGGGACTACCACTGCAGGAGACAGTCTTTCCATGTTGTCTACAGCTGGGGTGTCTGAGGAACTGGTGCTCTCCAGCAGTCTGGACTCGGGAACCATCAAGATCCCAGAAACTAATATGAACTTTGATCCCGACTGCTTCCTGAACAACCCCAAACAAGGCCAGACCTATGGAGGCAGCGCAATGAAGACAGAGGGAAACTCCTCCTCCACCTCGTCTTCCTCTGGTGGCAGTGCTAGCACCAATGGCAGTCTACAACGCTCCCCCACCATGCCAGATAATACCTACACTTTCAACTCAGCTCTCATAAAGAACATCAAAACAGAAGATACATCATTTGAGCAGCAGCTGGCCAAGGAGAGTGGCTACCAGGTGGGGGCAGTAGTGAACTGTGGGAGTGGTGTATCTGTGTCATCTGGTGCTGGTTCAGGTCAGGGCAGCCTCAGTCTGACAGCCACAGGCTCCCTGCTTCCATCTGGAGGTGGTTTGAGTCCCAGCACTACCTTGGAGCAAATGGATTTCAGTGCCATCGATGCCAAGCAAGACTATACGTCCAGCACTACCACAGTGAGCTATGGTCAAGCCATGTCCAGTCCTCACATGCAACATCAGAATCGTTCCCCCAGCTTCTTCCTCCAGGATGCATCTCAGACCAGCCAGACTCAGCAGGGGAGGCCCAGCATGGGCCAGAAAACACATTTGATGGAGCACAACTCCCATGACTCTGGAGCTTATATGGGGTTACAAGTTGTAAAAACAGACTCACCTGGCAGTAATGGCCACCTTCATCACCACCATCAGACCCATCAGACCCATCAGACCCAGCACAGAACCAACTGCAATGGAGGCTCACCCACAGAAGGGCCTGGCCAGGCTGGCTCTCTCCAGCTGCTACAATACCAGGGGGCCTTTCCTGGGCTGGGCACTGAGCACGAGGAGGTGGTTGGTCTAGAGCAACCTGGGAATGTGAATTCAGGTCAGACTGGAGCCACCGAGAATGGAGCTGAAAATCTGCTCAAAGCTGGTGATCACATCCAGGGATGTGGGGCAGGAAATGGAGAGAGAGGAGGAACAGAACGTTACCTGCAGCAGGCTTCAGATGGCGGCGATGGAGGGACAGGAGGTGCGGGTGAAGGGGTAGCAATTCATAATGGAAACAACGCCAGTGATAGCAACAACCACCCCCAACAGCAACAGCAGCTGCAGCCTCTTCTCCAAGGCACGGGCATGGTGCAGGGACTCTACAATGCTGTAGGAACCCACCAGGGTCTGGGTGGAGCAGCCAGTAACGGAGGAGCTGGAGGGACAGGCATGGAGATAAGTCTGGATCACTTTGACATCTCTTTTGGAAACCAGTTTTCTGACCTGATTAATGACTTCATCTCTGTGGATGGTAGTGGAACAGCCATGTCAGCTGGAGGGACCTTATATGCTCACCAGCTTGTCACATCTCACAACTCAGATAACCAGACCACAGCTGGTGGGCCCCCACAGCAGGGCCAGGAAGATGGAGGAGCCAGGGGCTCTGGTTACAGCCCCTCAGAGCTCTGCCTCCAACCCTGCTGCAGCCCCCAGTCTTTAAGTGGAGGGGCCAGTGCAGGAGGAGGCACAGGAGAGACCGGCTCATTGTCCTACATGAATGTAGCAGAGGTGGTTTCTGCAGCTGTAGCCCAGGGTGCTCTGGGGATGCTTCAGGCTACAGGCCGTCTTTTCATGGTCACTGACTACTCGCCTGAGTGGTCCTACCCTGAGGTGAGTTTTTTTCTTTTTGGTCATTTATATACCAGCCTAATTGTTGAAAGAGATTAGAAGGACTCACAATAGTCATATTTGTAATAGTCACTTCTGCACAAGAACACTCTAACATTTTTTAGAGTAGCCCACTCATCTAAAGTGCTGTCTGAGGTGTTGTTTTTTTATACAAAAAATTTAGAAAATTAAAAAATACAATGTTAGGTATGTAAATTAATAATTGACTGAGGATTGATTATTAGAAAAAAATTAATTGAATTTATTGAATCTGAGTAACAAGCTATTTGGTGATTTGACTCCTATAAAGGAACATGGCAAAGCTGATATGGTAGAAGGTAGGACAGTACCCCTGGAGTCCATATGCTGGTGATGGTGAAAATAAAGCAGACATAGACTTGAAAGAAGCTCTCTGAATGACCAGAATGAGGTGGAGATATGGAGCAAATGGGACATGAATGAGAATCTGGAAACAAAAATGCAGAACAGCACTGAGATTTAAAACACAGGCAACAGAAGCTGATTGGCTCACATAAGGTAAAAAATGTTGAGTTTTGAATGTTTGGCAAAGAAACCAAAAGAATAGAACAGCAGCCCAAATGCACAGGAATTCAGACAGGACAGTGAACAAAGACCCTTCTTATTTAACTTAAGCAGACGCTTCATATAAGAATAGGCTATCCTTATAAATACTCATTAGATTGACAAATTTATTGTTTAAATTGTATATTTTTGGGGGCCTGTTCATCATGTTCACTTCAAACTAAATTATCTGAATTATCCACAGCAAGATCTGGCCAGCACAACAACTAATGTGAAATCATAGCAAACCAAAGGTTTTATGTCAGAAATTTGAATACCTGTAAAGCAACACACATGATAACACGACAAATATAACAACAGTAACAATAGTAAAAAATGAAGTTGTCAAATTTTAATTAAACACTCACATGCATTATATTAGAAAAGACTTTGCTGTCTTTGCTGATGCAGACCCATAGAAAACAAAAGTCCTATTATCTATGTGTTATTGCTCCAACATATTCAAAAAAACAACAGCAAAACATACTCTGACCTTTTCTGTGACCCATAATAAAAAACAGTATTATATAGTACAAGCTAAGCTCTGTGTGACTGAAACTAAATGGAATTTTCTATGCAGAATTAATAAAGGAGTTAATATAACTAAAGAATGACAACCAGTTTCATCATATTAAATTTATGTAATACTTTGTTTTATTTATACATTTTATAAATAAATTGCACATAACAGCTTTCACGTGCATCTTTAATGTATCCCCTATTTCTATCCCAATAGTAGATTTTACCACAAGAAAAAGAAAATGAAATATGAAAATCAGAAAATGTACATTAAAGTTTTTCTGATCCGCAAACAAGGAATGATAGATATCTCTATAAATACATAGATTTATTGCTGTTTCAGACATGACTGGAAATGGCTAAATTTAAATAATTACTCGATACAGATGTGGTCAAAAGTTTAGATACATTAATTATGAGCATGAAGGCCATGGTAATTTTAAGCTTTTAATTATTTCTTTGAACAGTTTTACAGGGTGGAATGACTGTACAGCATACATCCTTAATTACTTTAAAAAACAAGAATTGGTTGAATTGGTGCAGTTTTAAAACACAAAGTGTCAAAAATATGCATATAGCTTCAAAGGTATACATACATACCCACTAATATTTAATTAAATGTCCCTTAGTTAGTAGTACTTACACCAGATGCTTTTGGTTGCCATGAAAAAGCATAATTCTGGCTGGATATTTAACCACTTTTCTTGGAGGAATTTGTAGAGTTCATTTGAATTAGTTGGTTTCCTTGCACAGACCCAGGTTTTAAGCATACTTAATGGCCTATTTCTAAACAACCTCAGTTTAAACAATTGTACTTATGCACAAGTTAGAATTTGTTGGGATGTTCAGGAATAACCTAGGAACCAACAAGGCTCATGTGTCAGTGTGACTGTCCACAGTGAAGCAAGTTTATCATGACTGTGGATTTAGAGGGTGCAATCACAATGCATCCTACAGCGACAAGAGGTGTGGTAGAGGAGTAGAACTGAGGCTTTCATACATAAGAACGCTATACAGAATGTTAAGTATGGTGTAAGGAGTCTGGGGCTGTTTTGCTATGGTACGTTAAAATAATCAAGAAGGAAGACAACTTCCAAATTCTTCAACTTCACCTCAACTGAACAGCTACATGATTGAAACAGGACAATGATCCCAAACACACATCAGAACTGGTTTTGGAATGAATAAAGCAAGCTAAGTCTGTGCTTTTAGGGAAATCAGCCAATTTAACCTCCTAGGACCTGGCGTCCACATATGTGGACATCACATTTTGGGACGTCTAGACCAAAATACTTAATTTTTCTCTACAAGGGCCTGATATCCACTTACGAGGACATTATACTGCCACTGTTCTATCAAAATTTGGAACAAATGTCCTCATATGTGGATCTCATTTTTCTCAAAAACAAAAATTAGCTAAAAAAAAAAAAAAAATCAGGTAATTCTTCGTTTTTATATTCTTTAGGTCCCAATCAACCCAAATAGCAAAGAAAAAATAAAAATGCATGCCATGAAAGAGTTCGGGTCTTAGGAGGTTAAATGAACTCTACCAGTTCTGCCAGGAAAAGTGGTCAAATATGCAGCCATAGTCTTGCCAGAAGCTTTTTGACGACTACCAAAAGTGTCTGGTCGGGGTGCAACTTGCCAAGAGACATTTCACCAAATACTAGTGTAGTTTTATGTATATATTTAAACCTGCATGTATACCACTGACCCTGTGTCGATTGGAGAAAATCCAAAATAAAGTCAAACCTATGCACACAATTCTTGATTTTATTTTCAACTTACCGTGATGCCCGTGATGAGCGTATGTAAACTTTGACCACAACTGTGTTTTTCTGTTATAAAACTGACATAATTAGAATTAAGACATTATGTCAGCTTTTTGTTTGTTTGTTTGTTTTTTACTAAAGAAGGAAATATCAAGGTTTATAGAGCCACATCACATCTCTAAAACCAAGGGAAGTGAATGAAGAAAGGATTGGATGATTGCAAAAAGTAATGTTATAACTGATAATAATCGATTGATTAAATATGTTTTAATATGTTTTTTTTATTGAGTAGGCAATATGGTAATAGGAAAGCGCTTTCCATTATCACCTAGTAATTACAGTCACGCAAGACAGAGTGGTATGATTAGCATTAGTGTTGAGGACTAAGCATTTGTACTGCTTAAATTCCAAATATATATCAGAAAGTACTGAAAACTAGTAAGTAAAAGTAAGTTTATACCCATAATCGCATAATCGCATGATTATGGGTATACACATACCAATACCCACTTAATTTCATGCAGCTTTCATGAAATTAGCCTCTAACATTGTCTTCTAAAATAGTAAGTTAAAAAAAAATAAAATATAGATTAAACAAAAATAGCTGCATCCATCCTCATGAATTGACCAAAGATATGCACACTAATATTTACTTTTCTTATTTGCACAAATCATGAGGTCATGATTATCCAATGACTCTGTGCTGTTAATCTTTAGTTATTTCTGTCAGCAGCAATGGTCTACTTCAGCCTCTGGAGGGCAGCAACATACTTAAACTCAGTGTGGGGTTTTTAATATGTATTTTTAAGAAAATTGGTGTGGGAGGGCGAAATGACAGCTTTCCACATGGTGGCAGCAGAGATTAGTGTTAGGATTGTGTTTGCTTTACCTTGGTGTCATTCTCATCTTTCCACTCTAGGTGGCAGAATAACAATATATATGATATTCAGTAATCAGGAATGCCGACTTTGAATGTGTTATGAGTTTATCCATTTGTCTTGTTTTTTCAGGGTGGAGTTAAGGTGCTGATCACTGGGCCATGGCAAGAGGCCACCTCAAATTACAGCTGTTTGTTTGACCAGATCTCAGTTCCAGCTTCTCTTATCCAGCCAGGGGTGCTGCGTTGTTACTGCCCAGGTAAGACAGGAGAAAGCTTACATATATACATATAATATATATAATATTTCTTTGGTGAAGGGGCAGTATCATCATATGATTCATGAGCCAAAAACAAACAAAACAAATGGTCTGTGTTTTTTTTTACTTTTTGGCTAATTTATGAATAAAATATCACTTTTTCATTTTACTGAGATTCATTTTACAATTTTGTAGTGAACTCAACAATGCTAAGTGAGCCACTGTTTACCTCTGCTGTTTTCTCTTTCATTTTGATATTTACTGTATGACAACAGTTGCATTGTAAGATGATCCCTAAGTGTTATTTTCGTTTACACTGAGAGAAGAAACCCATGGAAAGTTGAACTCATAAGCAAATCTGTCACATAACCGTGACACCTGTGTGTATTTTATATGCCCGGATGTCTCATTCCTTTCACCCTCTCCAGCTCATGATACAGGTCTGGTGACGCTACAGGTGGCTGTCAGTAACCAGATCATCTCTAATTCAGTGGTGTTTGAGTATAAGGCCCGCGCACTTCCTTCACTGCCATCATCTCAGCACGACTGGCTTTCTTTGGATGGTACGTTTCCTCTTGTATTGTCCTTGGCTCGTTTATGATGACTGCATCTGTTGCTTTTCACATTTTGCTTTCTGTTTTCTTCACTCTATCATTTTGTTACATAATCCCTCCCCATTTTTACTTATTCTATTTGAGCACCGTCCACTATGACTTTAAGAATTTTGTCAGTTTTGATTAATGGTTCATCAAGCAGCTCAAATAATTTCTTTTTCTTGGCTTTTAACAATTTCTTTACTACCTACACATTTATTTTCTTTAACTCACTGGAGCCAAACAACTGTGCAGGAAATTCATTGTGATTTCACACAAATTGAATCCAGATACTCATAACTGTTATATACGGTATTTTCACAGAGCTATTGGCATTTTAAGTGACATATTTTTGGTTGTTCTTAAACGTTTTATTTTCACATGTATCATGCTGGATCAATATTCCCCTTGGAATCAAATCAGGGTGTGATTAACAGTGTTTTTAGAGCTTGTTCTTGAGAATAACATGCAGGTTATTTGATCTTTGAAGGTAAATGTCACCAAAAATCTCCGTATTGGCTGCTTTTAATCATTATTTCAGCTATTGCATAATCTTTAGAATCTTACTGTTCCTGGTTTTGAAAACGTAACTTTACTGGCAATAAAGTTGTATGGTAATTTGATATTTTAGTAGCTCAGCTACAGTTCCTGAGTGATTAGGGATTATTTTATTGTTTGTTTGTTTGCCTTTGCTATACAAATTTAACTAAGATGAATTATAAGTCTCTACTGTTGTAATTGGCATAATGTTTATATATTCATTGATATATAAAGTTTTTTTAATAGCCTTTTTGATTGTGCTTTCATACTGCTCAGTACCATTTTGATTTTACTGTGTCTGTCATGCTAAGAAAACTGGAGTTCAACATTTCCACTTTGACTTTGTAGTCTGCCTATCTGATATGCAAATTAAACACCACAACAGATGTGTCAGGGCACATTTTATTTTAAGGTCAGCTGGGTGACAAAATACTGTCTACATTGTCTCATCTTGTCTATATTAAATTTGGCCACTAATGAGGCTATTTGTTTAAACCTTAACAGCAATGTACTTAAAGTCCAGATGCCTTCTTTTCAAGCTCCTTAGACTACATGACCTGGATGACTGATAACCTACACAGACTTAAAAACAATGTGAATTCAGTAATAAATTTGGGTTTGTTTTTATAAGCGTTTGCAAAAGATGGTCAATTGTGAATGCTATGTGTGAGCTCCTTGCAGCAAACAGGACTTTTGAGCACCGTGTAACTAAAACTGCTGCAGGGATGACAAATTTTCATTCTGTTTAAAGTCCAGTCCAGTCTGTGAGTCAGAAGACCTGCTGTACAGTAAGAGTATTTACCAGATTGTAATGAGTATGTGAGTCATTTATGTTTGTTTGTGCATGTGTCTGCTGGGAGACGTATTGCTGCAGTGGTTGAGCATTGACAGGATAAAGTAGGGCATGGTGAAGCACAGGCTCACAGGACAGCTGCAATGCAGACGGCCCTTGAGGGAGTGGGAGTGAGCTGGCAGCTCCCATACATGGCAGAACCAGTGAATCCCTCCGCCATTCATACCCTACTGCCTCACTGGCCCATTCACAGAACCAGTTAAGGAGGAGCTGACTGTCTCAGAGAAAACACAGCCCACCCTATTACCTTACTTAACTTAACCCCTTTCTTGTCTTTATTTAGTGGTTGTCTGTAGTCGATTTTTAAAGAGGACAAAGAAATGAGCACTGGGTGCACTGGAATTTTCAGTTTTTGGTTGGATGTCATCTTTTTAGCTTCCTTGCATGATCGATCATTCCTTTTAGAAATTAGTAGAGCGATTAAGCTCATGCAGAACAAAGCATTTGTGTCATGCAGCATGTACAGTACACCTTAGTGGTCGTTGTTCCATGTGTCCAAATCATATATGACCGTTTCTGTGCGTATCTCACTGTGGCAGGGAGCGGGGACAGAAAAGGAAAGGATTGTTTGTGCCATTCGCTGTTGGTTACTCCAAGAAAATGTTGTGCTATGAATTAGTGTTCAAGACTGAGTCGATGCTTTTGGCGAAAGCCTGTGTGACAAAGAGCTGCGGGGTCTGTGTGGACAGCGACTTTGACGCAAAGTGCACTTTAACATCCACGAGGGTTAACGTGAAGATTTTTAAGAAATGTTTTACATTTGTCTAACATCGTTCTCCTCTACAATCACATTAAAAAAATCCATCACACTTTTAGCAACTTATTTCAGAAGTAGGGCAGCGTTTAATTATGTGCGCTCATCACTTGTCCGGTGTCGTGAAGCGCAACAGAGTAAACAAGAAGCGCTGCGCATATACGCGAAACAGTAATAACTAGACACGCTTTATTACCCACTTTCCAAACGTTAATGTGGTAAGATTTATTTTTCATTGTGCAGCTTGGGGGTGAGTCGCCTGATTAACTAGAACTGCTATAGGCTGCTGCCATTAGCATACGTGCCATACGTGCAGCATTTTGTCTGAATACGCAGCGGTGTGCTGTACAGCGTTCTGAGTTTGTTCTCCCGTGGAAGACTAACTGTGCTATGATGTGCTAATGGCACAGCTGCCTGCCTGCCTTGATTTGTCATAATGCAGAGTGGGGGAAGGGGCGCGCTTTTCTCTGCAGCACTGCAGGTACGGAGCCATGGGCAGGACAGAAAAGCTGTCGGAGATGCAGAACTCTCGTCGTCGCCCCACTAAAGTCCCTGAGCTCAGACCCCACGAACCGAGCCGGAAGAGGTTCGCTAGGCACAGACAAAATTACAGCCCCGCATAGCAGCACCTAGTGACTGTTAGTGTTTAAGGGAGCGTATTGACAGTACTGACTCTGAGCCCGACTACACCGGCAAGACAAACGGCAGATCGTGTACACACAATGCAGGAACGGAGAAGTGGGCGTGTTTGGGTAAACATGGTAAACTGTAGTTTGAGACGGCAGTTAGGGTTGGGAGAAGGCGAAACCCGACCGGATTTGGAGTATTGCGCGGACTCGTCTATATCTGCTTAAATCTCATTATTATTATTATTATTATTATTATTATTGTTATTATTATTGGGAAATATAATAATAACAGTAATAATAATAATAATAATAAGAGGAGCAAGATTTTATGCGCAGGATCGCGGCGCGCGCAAGAGGCGACAAGCGGGAATTAGGGCGTCTGTTTACCGGCGGCACGTGCGTACAACGTTTCCTCGCTGTGGTATTTGTCATTTTACTGCAGGCTGGGATAGCAAAGGCTACTAGAAACACTAGGAAAGTGTGCATGTGTTTGAGGTGAAACAAGTGTAGAGGAGGAGGAGGGGGCTATTAGAGGAAGAAGAGTAGTGAGTGGTCTCTCTCTCTCTCTCCCCCCTCTCTCTCCCCACGTCGCTCTCTTCCCTCACTTTGTTCTATTGTTGACGAGTGCACTGTTGAGATTGAGATTCAGTCTACACCAAGGATTTATGAATATTTTTTTTTATTTTATTTTTTTATTCCTCCGTGATACACCATGCAGTAGCCTGACTGCCAGACTGTCGGGGCAAAACTGCAGTTTGAGTGAAATGCAGCTTTGGTTGGACTTCTTTGGGTCAGGATGCCAGTGAATGATACCTGCATTTCCTAAAAAGACAAAGGGGCTGTATTTTTTGGCTTTGAGGTGGACTTTACCAATGGAAAATAAAATAGAAGGTTAGAAGTGTTAAGCTCAACCTTTGGCTGTAGTGCTGTGCTGTGTTGTGGTTGTGATGTGTTTGGGCTGCTTTTTTATATTCTGTACGTTTCTTGTGTTTGCCCGAAGAAGTTCCACGTTTCTTTGAACACCCCGCATGCAGAGTTATTGAATGTCACTGTGGTCATCGGTGTGTGTGCTGTAACAGAGTTTTAGAGAAACTGCCTCTTTTGGCCACATGCTTCCAGGTGTTTCATGCAATTGTGCCTCATTGCAGGGCACTGGAGAGTTGACGCTAATAGTAGCCAACTCCTGACTCACGACTTGTGCTTGGACGTGTTAGACAACTCCAGACACCTTCAGAGACAGTAACAGCATTTGCTTTTGCTCACATTTTGAGGAACAAGGGAAGTTAAGTAGTAGCAGCGACTGTTTTCCAAGCCCTGATGCTTTAAGCATACATGGGCTTTCAGTTTGCACTCTTTCCTGACAGTTTTAGTCAGTTATGTCTGAACTGTGGGATCATTGTGTTTTAAACTGGTACAAGCACTGTTTCGTGAGTTAGGCTGTTAAACACGGTGTAGTTGCTTTAGTCTAGCGCATTAATGGGGTTGTTGCATGTGTGAGTTCTGCTGAGGTTACCGGGGCCAGTGTGTAGCTGGTGAAAATCATTATTCTGATGTTTCACAATTTGAATTGCATTCAAAGACAATATCAACGCCATGGACACATGAACATACCTTACTACAGCAGCCTAGTCTATCATTCAGCACCACAGTTTAGGTGGACAGCGACTTCATTTAGTCTTCCAACTTTGCTGTAGCTTAGAGCTCTCCAGACTATTTAAACTGAGAGAATTCCAGGCATGGGGTACATTTATCGACCTGTTGCTCCTCTGTGAAGTTCCTGTTTTCAATGCATAGCACAGTGTGCAGTGCCCAAACTTTATCCAATTTTAAAAAGCAGTGACAGATACAAGAAAAAAGTTGCAAAGTCTTAGGATGAGTCACCAAAGTGCTTTTTCATGTTTTACACAAGACCTTATGCATATGCATATAGTGTTAATATATTCCAGAAATTTTATTTCCCACTACAATTTTTTTCTTCATAACAAAACAATGTTATGTTGTTTACAGTTTTAGAAAACTCATATTCACTGTTGCTTTAACACAAACATTGATTTTCTTGAATAAATGTGTTCTGAAAATCATGCTGAATAACTGCTTTTTTTTAGTAGGGAAACTAATGCATTTTTGAGGGCACTCTAGTTTTTGGTGGTTTCTGGTTGGCAGCAGTAAGGACAGACTGAATCTTAGTATAAATGCACTAATCCATGTGTTAAGTATACCAGTGTTAGTGGGGAAGCTGAAGCTATGAGGCTGTAGCAGGAGTGGTAATTTAATTATTAGTTACTTTGTCAGGAGTTTGGTTCCTTTTATCATCAGTCTGTCTTATTATTATAAAGTGTGGAACTATGAGTAAATATAAACAGTGATATTAAAGTAGCAAATGTTGTTTAATTCCTAATATTTTGCCCTGTAAACAGCAAAATTGCAGCAATTTTAATGCTAAACATTTTACTGCAGCCCTTGTACAGCAGGTGTACCTGTAGTATTAACGAAAAGAAGAATAGCATTAGCAGTTCTAGTAACAGGAGTGGTGTGGGAATGCTTACACCTGGAGGTGAGAGATCAGCAAGGACAAGCCATTTTAAACAGATAAGAATGTTTAACTAGAAACAGTCATTTTACCAGAGAACATAATTCCCGGATGTTCATGTGCTTCAGTTCAAGTTGCACAAATAACTGGGAATGACCTCAATTAAGACACTTTCACTGTCATTGACTGTTATTGACTTTTCTATAACAATATAATTGCTAGAATGCTTTTTCTTAAAGCACTGACACTAAATTTAGTTAGTCTATGCCTGAGATATAGTGCGGAGATGATAAAACAGTAACGCCTATCTAGTCTGATGCAATCCAGAATAACAGTTATGCAATGAGGTCTACCTCTGTGAAGCTTTCCATGTGTAGTTTCTTGTGATTGCCATCGTGTTCAGTAAAGTCTAGTTGTATTTTGAATCTGTACATTGTATTTTCCTGTAGGCTGCTTTATGTTATTAATGGATGAAACATTAGCAGTGATCTGTTAATTATTTATTTGTGTTTTTATCTAGTTGTGTTTTAAATTCCACGTTAAAATTGATTGGTTTGGCTCTCTGTCAGCTTTATTTATAAATCATTAAGGATCACATGAATTTAAGTCTGCTCACTCTGCTGTCTGTCAACAGTTGTAACACCTGACAGAAGACTTAACTATGACTTCAACTACAGTGTTGGATAAGGATTCAGGGAAAGTGCAGAACAGGCTGAGAGTCTCTGTTGAGTGCATTCAGCCAAACTCTGTTGTCTTACTATTAATGGAAAGCTTTGGAGAAGTCTTGTCCCTTGGGCTTTGGTGTTTCATAGCAGATTGATTTATCTTTGAAATTATTTCCCCCACTCATCTCTCATTTGCGTTTCTGCCTGCAGCGGATGTGTCAAACAGTATGTAGTTGTTTATGCAAATAGGAACCTAATGAAATGTACTTGTTAGTGTATCAACTGAACATGTTGAAAAAAAAAATCAAACTATCCTGCTTTCCGAGACATAAAACCAATACTCTATCACTCTATTAGTGGGATAGCAGGTGACAGTAAATTTCAAGGGGTGTGCACTCTTGGCATTTTACCTCCATTGTGGCACAAAGTATCTATTCTTTGTCCAGACTGTACTCGTATTGACCTGTCTATATATCTGGATGAATGCCAGAATCCTGAGAGCTGTGTTGAAGCACTGTGACCTGAAAAATTAGTTTTTGTTTTAAGACACAGAATTGCCAGGGGATAATAATTGAAAATAATGCCATTGTTGTCAGCTGTTACTACTTGTAGTTTTTTATGTACTAAAGTACATAAAAAAGTAGAGTTTTATGTACTTTTATGTACAGGTATGCCAGTGATGTAGACTTCTGGTTACCTTCACTTTGGTATTTAGTCTTGAAATTAAAAGTGTGACATTAGAGCTTATCGGCTTGTCTGTGAAGAAATTCAACAGTTTTCTGCAACTGATGTATCCAAGAGGAACATTTGTTTACTTAAAGGAAATTCAAAAGTATATCTTACCCATCTGAGAGGTTTCAGTCAGTTGATTCAGCTTTTCATAGCAGTAAACACTTACATATTAAGAACATTTAAACGTTAGATCACTCTGAAAGCTCATTTGTTGTTTTTGTACATTAGCCTTGTGACTGATTCATGAATTGGCCAGGGTATGCTCTGTCTCTCACTCTGCCCCATGGCCTTTTACAGGCTGAGGATTATAGCAGATGGATGGATTCTCAAATCCTAGTGCTAAAGTAACATAATCTTAAAAGCAAGCTTGTTTCTGTTGCTTTAAGTCTTATGCTTTGCACATTTAAACTGTATGTTATCACTCTTCTAACAGCAGTTTAAAGCAAGGCAAAAATATAGAACAAATCCGAAACCGGTCAATACACTAAGTCAAAGTAAAGTCTGTCTTTGATCAATGCATACCCATGTGTTCCAGCTGTGAGGGCTGTTGCCAGATGGCCTGGCTCCCTTGCTTTGCATGGGCACAAATACTAGCTCCTGTCAATCAGTTCACACAGAGACCTTGGGGGAGGCTAGCCTCTGGTCTTTCCACTGGGTTACATGTGAGAATCTGACTGGCTGCAGAGGGATAATGAGGTCCAGCATTTAAACTGAGCGGCATGAACAGAACCCTGAGTTAAAAAGTGAAAATTAAAGGTCTCCTCCTGCAGTTTGTCCAAAGCTCACTAAATGAATAACCCTGTAAACCCTGTAGTATTATCTCAATAGGCACATTTTTCTTGAACTGTGTATTTTCGGTTCCAAGGGTGAAATAAAGGTTGTTTTAGTGTGAGCACAAACATTACGGTGCCTCCAAGACACTAAAGCTCTATTAATAGTCTTGCCCTCACCCTCGATATCTCTGACAAGCTGCTTTTCACTTGTCACCCTTCCCTGCCCTCTCATCTCCCTTCACCCTTGTCCTGTCCTTACTGTAATCTCCCCCAGCTGTTTTATTCCTCCCTCAAGCCTGTTCTCACTTTCGTTGTGCTCCAGTGTGCCTCCATAAGCAGCCCTGTCCTTCCTTCCCACATGCCCGTGTATATCAAACTATCTCTTGAGGAGCTCCGCCATGTCCCAAAGATGAAATAGATTGAATTAGGCAGGACTTTGATGTTGTGTGGATTCAAACCCAGTGCAGATTTTACAGGTCTGCTGCTCTTTGCTTGTCTCCAAAGATGTGTCCTTTGAGAGAAGCTAATGCAAAGTCACAGTAGAGCCACATTGACACACAACTTTCATAACACACAAAGGGACACTGTAGACTCTGCAAAGATCAATTTTAACATGGAGAAAGTATACTACACTACTCTTGCAGTGCCTTTTATGAATAAAAGATACTTGAAACTGTCCTTGTGGAACAAGACAGCCACAGTCAAAGTCTGAAGTCTAGAAATGTATTGAGTGAGTACCGGTCCCAAAGTTGACCTGCTGTTCACCATTCTCATTGCTTAACAAGTAAGGAAACGATCACATCTAAAGACATTTAGTGTCTTTAGATTTTCCCATCCTCTTCAGGCATTCATCCCAAAGGTGATAGGTTTTCCTCTTAGTTCTAACAGGAGACAAGTCAGATCATCACTTGGCAGCAAATTCACTATAATTTCGAAAAGCACTCTGTTGTGTTATGTAACGGACTGTAAAGGGAGAAAAAAAGAAAAGGTTCACTCTAACTGTGTTAGCTAGAGTCATTAAAATAACTCTTATTGAATAACACTTAATATGGCACAGGATAACCAACACCAGAAATGAGTTTAGATGCATAGAAGTGTGAAACAGAGCATAAAAATGTATTCAGAAAAGTGAAGAGGTCTCTGTAGTTTTGTCATTTTTATCTCCAGTTTGGAAAGGAGAGGTTAGCCAGGGTCCAATTCCAGCAGGGGATTACAGTACCAATTTCTAATACGTCAAAAGAGAGAAAATCTGATTCACTCACAGAAACTTAACCTGGAGTTCTTGTCTTTATAGCTTTAAGTTTACACTTCAATAGACTAAACACCATTCATTCAAGTTCTCTAATTAAAAAGGTTGTCTGCCTGGTTTTTGTACCCAGTTATATTATAAAATAGCACGTCACAGTCTGCCCTAAATATGTGAGAGTGACCACGTCTGCTGCCACACACCGTCACAAGGGAGTAAACCAGCGAGAGGGAGGCCGTTAACAACGTCACCGTGTTGTTAAACTGCTGTTTGGCTGCTCACCTTCCCTGTCTCCTCCTTCTCCCCTCCCACTCGTGTCTACCCCCATCCTCCCTCTGCAGTGGACGTGCATCGCATTTGGAGCAGCAGGCAGCAGGTGGAGATGACATCATCTGCACTGCAGCACACTGCAGCACTGGGTCTGAACAAAGACATGTCAGCCCACTGCTAACTAACCCCCTCCCTCTCCATCTATCCATGTCTCTCCTAACATGTCAGACAGTAGCAAAAGGCAGAGCAGCCCCCTTACCAAGGAAGGTTATGGTGCTGTGACTTATCTCAACCTCTGACTCCCCCTTCTGACACAGCCACTCCAGAGTCCTGAACAGGCTTGTAACTATTAACCTTACTAGGCTCAACAAGCCCCCATGTGAATAGGTTGACATGGATCTCCAGTTTACATAGAGAATAGGTAAGCATAGACCCTAAAAATAAGCTCTGTTAAAACTCCTGTTTGATATGACTGTTCTGGTCACTGTTCACTTAGGTAGTCTGCAGCACACAGAGGAAAAAACGAAGACCTTATTGTTGTCCTTTCAGTTCATTATTCTCAGTGCAGTATAATGTTACTGCGAGCAGTCATTTACCATCTAGTGACATTCGTTTCTGTTCAGCGATAGGAGTTACTTGACCTCTTTTACAGTGGCTTATAGGAGGTCCCACTGTGACATTAGCTTTCAGTGGAGCCTTGAGCCATGACTGCCAAGATACCGTAAAACGCAAATGTCATCAGGTCGTGCTGTGAAGGCTTCCCACTTAGAGTCATTAGGTCCTTACCTACGGCATCAACACTGAGAGTAGGCCAAGTACACAAGAAAAAGAGGCAAACAATTTTTTCATTGTTCGCCTCTCTCCCCATTTTTTTTGCCGGTGTTCTGAGTCCTTATCCTCCCCTTCATCAATAAGCCAATAGCACACAGGCAGACCATATACACACAGCCATGTTCCTGTCGCCTAGTTACCAGTCGGCAGCAGGTTGCCACAGAAACGGCCTCATAGTGGCTAAATGGGGAATGCTAATGCAGTCTTCTATACTCCCTGCTGCAGTGGGCTCTCTGTGCACATCCCAATCCACTGTCTGTACCCAACATGCTATGTTAGTGTGTGTGTGTGCGCGTGTGCATGTATGTGTGTACAAGCACTTGCTGTTAGTTGGCATGTGAGTTAGTGAGTTTTAGCAACGAGTGTGTCTTTTAATCTTGAAGTAACATATGGCACCAGGTTCCAATTCCAGTGGGTTGGCTTTTTATTAATAACTACTGAGATGCATTTTTTGCAGTGATCAAAACCAACCTGACAATATTACAGTCAACTTAACTTTCCAATTACGCTCTGTTTTATCTTTTGGGTTTGCTTCAGTTTAAATAGTCCTTATAAGTCATTCGCTCTGTCCTTTCCTGTCTTAGCTCTTGAATTATACAGTGTGTTTCTGACATAGAAAGTATCTTGTTGCAAGCCTGAAAATATGCACAGGACAACCACGCCATAACAACCAGCCTGTATCAGAAACAGTCTCTAAAAAAGCCTGTAAACATTCTCAAGTCTAAAGCACCTCTGTCCATTCAGATTTATGGGATATTTGTCTTTTAAAGGACTCTGTGCATGGGTGCAAGTTGTGATTGATTCTATACTGTCATTTTCTTAGTTCTCCTGCCATACAAGCTGATGGTAGAGGGGAAGGCTGGGACTTCAGGGCCATAATGGGCTATACTTAATCAGCTGTTGAATGCCAGCTGTACACCCCCCCCCCCCTTGTCTGAATCCCTCTGAGGAAGAGTGGTTCAAATTTAAAATGGCCCTGCTCTCTGGCCAATCTTTCAACCTGTTTTAGTTTGCTGGAGTGGTGTTTGAGTGATGTGAGAAAGATGGCAGCAGGAGTTTAGTGATGGAAGCCATTAAGGAGTGATTGATAGGCTTTACAGATTATTTTAGTAAAGCCAATTGTTTTGATGAAGTGAATGATGGATGCACTTGTTTTCACTTACATTCCGGAGTGATAAATAATGATCCTAAGGTCTTGCATTATAGCTGAAAGTAATTACCTTTCCCTCAGCTTTACAGCACCTCAAAAGTAGGCATTAGTGCATTCGTTTTTAAATGGTTGATTGTATGCCTGACGATGATTAGCCCCAAGTCACTGCGACAGTTCTAGTGCTCCTCAGAGTAACATACTGGTGCAGCTGTGGTGCATACTGTGCGATCGTTTGTCTTATCAGGATACAGGGTTGTTTGTGCTTGTACGAGCAAACACAAGACATCTTTTTCTTTTTCTCACACCAGATCCTCATTGTATGCCAATGTGTTTTTCTGTGTCTTTCTCTTTGCCCAGATAACCAGTTCAGAATGTCTATCCTGGAGCGCTTGGAGCAGATGGAGAGGAGGATGGCAGAGATGGCCAGCCACCAGCAAACGAGCGGTGCAGGGAGTGGTGGAGCTGGGGGAGGAACCGGGGGAGGAGGGGGAGGGGGAGGAGGAGGTGGTGGTGGAGGAGGTGGTGGAGGAGCTGGCGGTGGAGGCAACAATAACCAGTCACAGGTAAAGAGCCACATCATACCCCTTGTGTTGTGCTGAATGACAGTCACTGTGCTTGTCACCATGGACAGCAACCGTACAAACAGTATATGCAGCAACCAATAACGATCTGCTGTTTTGTGTCTTTGAGTGTGTATCTGGCCAAACGCAAGCCAGCAGCTCCTTTGAGAGCCGTGTTGTGGTGGTCTGCGAGAAGATGATGAGCAGAGCTTGCTGGGCCAAGTCCAAGCATTTAATCCACTCCAAGACCTTCAGAGGCATGACACTTCTTCATCTGGCTGCAGGCCAGGGCTACGCCACCCTCATCCAGACACTCATCAAGTGGCGGTAAGAACATAATTCTCTAGTACTGGGCAATGGCGCTTTGTTCTGTAATTGATGTGCACATTAAAACAGAAGTGAGATGCTAATTGTTTCCTTTTTTACCAACCAGTACAAAGCATGCTGATAGCATTGATTTGGAGTTAGAAGTGGACCCTCTCAATGTGGATCACTTCTCGTGCACACCTCTGGTAAGGGAACTGAATTTAACATAAGACAATGCAAACAAAAATGAAGATAACCCTGGCTTGTGGTACAGATTAGCTCATTTTTGCTTTTTCTGCTTTTTTGTGTCCATCTGTATTTTATCTAGATGTGGGCCTGTGCGCTGGGTCACCTGGAGGCAGCGGTGGTACTGTACAAATGGGACAGACGTGCCCTAGCTATCCCAGATTCTCTGGGCCGCTTACCCCTGTCAATCGCCCGCTCACGTGGCCATACCAAATTGGCAGAGTGTCTGGAGCAGTTACAGAGGGAAGAGCAGCAACCGCCAGCCCCTCTACCACCTACAACTCGCATGTCTTTTTCCCCAGCCCCTGATGCCCCCACCACAGACAGCTGGATGGTCAGCTGGGCAAACACCAGTGTAGTAGCACCAAGTGGCAAGAAAGGATGTCCTGCTACCACAACAACCACACCCAGCACTACCAGCCTCAATCCAGGTTAGCAGAATGGAAGAAAAGTCACTGACTGTGAGATGCTTTATTTTCTGATATTCTGTTGCCATTTTCACACATTAATCAGATCAGAGCATTGTCCAAAGTTGCCCCGTCTCAATGTAGCTGAGAACAGGAAACAGTCTGCTTGAGATACGTTCTCGCTGTCGGACATACTTTGCTTGATTTAGTTCGTAGTGATTCCTGGATAGAGTGTGCAGGAGTCAGAAAATATGTTGCCCACTTACTCTTCACTTAGCATCACACTGACTTTTTACCAGCGAGCTGCAGTGCATGTGTGAAAACAGCTTATAACAAACAAAATGTTTATTAGTGTGCTCTGCAGCTAATTGTTACGTGTTGTGTGTTTTTCTTTTCTTTTTTTTGCAGACTTGAGAAGACCAAGGTCAGAACCCTCCAACTACTACAGCAGCGAGGGCCAAAGAGACCTCCCACTAGCTAAAAAACATAAACCCAACCCAGAACTGTTTCAAACTCGGCCTGACAAGGCCATGTCTGTTCCTTTGAGCCTGGAGCAGCAACAGCTGCACAAGCTATCCTCGAGCACTAAGAGCCTGTCCTCAGAAGTCCTGAGCTCAGACAAAGGACTGTCTACTGGAGGCAGCACAGGGACAACAAGATGGACCTCCAGAGAGAGTTTCTCCAGCAGCAGCAACTTGGGAAGGAAGGCGCTGGGTGTCAGTGGAGGCAGCAGCTTGGGGAAGGAGAAACTGGCCAATCGGTTACGGCAGCGGGAACAGTTAGGGATGCTAGTGATGTCAGAAAGTGAAATGGCTGATTCAGAGCTGCTATCATATCGGGAGGATCTAGAGAACCAGGACTGCCTCACACAGATGGATGACCTGCAGGTGAGAGTAATAATTTTAAAAAAAAAACATTCAATGTGGTCAGCTGATTGTGTAGAGCATGGCAAGTATTACCAGTCAATTGGTATGAGCCAATTGATGGTGCTGCTAAAGATTCTACAGCAGAAATGATGTACCATCTGATACAATATCAAATACAAGGCACATCACATTTAGTAAGTAACATTTGGCAGAAAAGTTTCAGTTCTAGCAGATCTTATGAATTCAGAAAACATTTTAAAATAAAATTTCAAATAAAAGTAAAAAGAACATTTGCAAACTTGCGTAAAACCACGTGTCAGGGTGTGGCACCACTTTGATAGGGTGACATACAATACAGCTACACAATCATCATTAAAGAAAGCTTTGCAGCATTATAACCTACCACTAACAACCACCATTTTCTTTTTGTAAGTTTTTTTTTCTGGCCTCCTGCATTCAGCAGGCAGAATACACCAGGCCTGGCATTCTGTCGATGCCCGTCACTGCATAATAAACTCTCTTTATTGATCCACTTCAATAGCCAAGGAATTGTTCCAGGGATTCAGTCTAACTACTCCTCTTACAAATGAAGTGTTATTTTTACCCTCCAGAAATATCGCTGTCATCATTTTTATCCCTCTCTCCTTTCTGTTTCCCCTCTCGAATCCGCATTATTGTCGCAGCACCAAACAATTAAATTTGCATGACTACACCATAGTAAAACATAATAGGTAGTCTCTCAAACTGTATATATAGTAAAAAATACACTGACTCCTCACGGGTTTTCTTTTTTTTTTCTTAATAAAACAGGTAAATATGATGACTCTGGCTGAGCACATAATTGAAGCAACGCCAGAGAGAATCAAAAGGGAGAACTTCACCGCTGCAGACTCTGTGCCCTTAGACACATCAGGGGTCAGCAACACCATGAACTGGCTGGCCAACTACCTGGGAGACGTAGAACAGCTGCCAAGCATCATACATCTACGGTAAGATTCACCGTGGTGCAAGGAATAGATATAAATATAGCCAACTGGATATGCAGTATCCAGTATATTGCATATCTAGTATGCCCTCCCACCTGTTTGAATATTTTCTCTTTTTTTCTGTGCTTTGTCTAAAGGTACCTGATTTAATGTGCTTTAATAGATAGACAGCTCAAGAGAACACATTTGTACATATATGGCTTTTAGAATAACTTTAAGTTTAAGTTTAATGTACTAGCTTTAAACATAATACTATAAAGGATTAACCGAAAGTGTAAAGGAATGGGATGTCAAGCTAAAGAGAGGCACTGTCTGATTTGAAAGGTGCAGTGTCAGATGTTTGTGTACTGGCTGTGAGTTTGCAAGGAGTTATATTGTTAGTTGTCAAATTGCTTTATAAAGCTGCAAGCTGTAACGCAGTGTAAAAATGGTAAATATTTTCCTTTCTTTTAGACTTAATGTAAACTGTAGAATATATAGAATTGAAGAGAAGATATGTGTCATTATCCTTCCTCAGATCTCTGTATAATGAACCCCTGACCCCATCATCTAACCCCAGTTTGAGCCCCGGAGGGTCTCCGTTGAGAGAGGGCCCCCTGGAAAGGTCAACACTTCCTTCCCCAGCTGACTGGAGTGAGTTCATCAATGCCTCCAACAGCAAAGTGGAGCGAGACCTGGCCCAGCTGACTCTGTCGGATCCAGAGCAGAGAGAGCTATATGAGGCGGCCCGCCTAGTCCAAACTGCCTTCCGCAAGTACAAGGTACAGGCCCCGGTGCTCTGGTGCCATAAGCTGTGGACTGGTGTGAAATAGATGAAACTGTTTTTGGTTTCAGGCCAGATGTTGAAGAGTTCACTTTGTTTTTGTTTGACTCCATATGGTACTTTGTTGTAGTAAAGGGCAAGATTTTTGATGTGGTTGATTTCATGTATTTTTTTTTCTTGAGATGTACTGTTTCTAATCATGGTTAATATCTATCTTTGTGTCATTCTCTGTTCTTCTGCTAATATACGCATTACAACATATACAGAAAAATATACAAATATGTCCCTGTGGTTTCAGCATGGGAAAGGTGTGGCTTGAGCAGAGCATGGCCTTGCTTAGAAGAACGACTGCACTGTCCCTTGTGTCCCTGCTGCACTTAGACACAATTACGCTAATGCTCTCCTACTTCCTCTTTGTCTCTGTCTCTCTCTCTAAGTTAGACGTATGGAGCCTGCTACTGCCTGTTTTAAACTAGCTATCAAAACACCAGTCCTTTTCCCCTTGCCCGATCCCATTCCTCAACTCCTTACCCTCCCCATAGCTACTTTTAATAAGTTTTCGTATGACAAACTGTTCACTGTCGTTCACAGTCGTCTGTTGTGCCCATCTGCCAGCTGATGCAGAGGTGGACCTTTGTCTCTCTGTCTCCCTCTCTCTCTCTTTCTCGAAAACCTCCCCAATTTTCACGTGGGTCTGGTCCACCAGGCGTGGATTTATTCCAGGGTGGCATTCACATGCTAGTGAACCATGTCACCAGGAGACCTCAGGGACACAGAGCCACTAATATCCTCTGTGGCAAAAATGGGCTCTGTTTAAACTTCTGACCTATACCACTTTACTCTCCAACAGGGGCGGCCGCTCAGAGAGCAACAAGAGGTAGCTGCTGCTGTTATACAACGTTGTTACAAGAAGTACAAACAGGTAGGCACCATAGTGCGTAATGTCTGAAGTTTTCAAAACATAGCCAAATCTACATCAGCGTTTACGTCTCAGTACTTCATTCATTATCTTTCCCTTTTCCCATCTACAAGCTAACATGGATAGCCTTGAAGGTAAAATGTTCTCATTGCCATCAGCTGATGTAATCGCCACACTTGTTGGTTGTGTTCTTCCACAGTGTGAAGCCATAGCACTGTTCGTCAGCAGTAACGTATTGCTTTGTTCATGTCGGCAGTATGCACTTTATAAGAAGATGACGCAGGCCGCCATCCTTATCCAGAGTAAATTCCGCAGCTACCACGAACAGAAGAAGTTCCAGCAGAGCAAGAGGGCTGCCGTGCTCATTCAGCAATACTACCGCAGCTACAAGGAGTTTGGCAGGCTGAAGCCACACCACCGCGGGGCTGCTGCTGCTCTGGTGCAGCACAAACTAAGGTAGACGTTCATCCACGTACTGAATTAACTGAATCACTCGAATCTATTCATTCTGAAGCTGAGACATTATATTAATGAAGCGACCGCTTTGTTAAACTACATTATACAAAATGATGTTCTTGATTTATTGGACTTGACTTTGTGAAAATACCCTTTTAATGAGAGAAGTCTAAGCACTTTGGAGATGACTCATAGTCATTTTCAGTTTATTAATTGTAGTGTGTTTTAAATGGGCACCTTTTAGAGTTTCAGTGAAAGATAAAAGTTAAACTATGGCTCTGCAAAAGATGCTTTTCCGGACAGTGAGACGCTGTTGTCTGTCTGGTGTTTCATAGAAGTAGTCTGCTCACAAAGAGGCAGGATCAGGCTGCCAGGAAGATTATGAGGTTCCTACGACGTTGTCGCCACAGGTAGGCTCTGTCACTGTCTCAAACACACGATAACATACTCATTTATACATAGGCTAGATAGAGTTCACTGTCAGATTTACTGCAGCGGTTGGCCTAAAAGATTAATATCTCATTGAGATGATCAGTTAGTCATTGTAGAAATTGCTGCCATGTTTTCATCCATCTCTAGATTATTTTTTTTAACTCTGTGTAATGATTTTATTTTTGTGGAAAATAAATGGGTAGTTAGAAATGTCCCCAACACCTAAGCTCCACCTCCCTTCCCCTCACTATACCTGGCCCCCACCCGTTCTCGCCCCCTCCTTCACAGTACCTACTGTGTGCTAATAGCTGTCTGGTATTGTTTTGCTGTTTATGCCAAGCCCCTTGATGGACCATAGACTGTTCAAGCGGGTGAGTGCAGCCTCAGCAACTCAGTTCGTGCCTCTCTTTCTCTCTCTCTCTCTCTCTCTCTCGCTTTCTCTCCTTCTCGCTGTTTATTCCGTATGCCTCTTTCTCTCTTACTTCCTGTTATGTCTCACTCTTTAATAATACAATTATCTCCTCCTGAGGTCTCAGCATTCGCATTCTCTCCCTCCTTTCCTCGCCCATTTTCTCTTTTGCTCTTTCTCTCCCACCACCTTACCCACCCTTCCTCATTATCCATCACTATTGCTTGATGCCTGCTTGCATGAAGGCTGCCGACTGGAGCCACAGGTGGACTGAGAAGCTCAGATTTAGAGCAGAACATATCAAACTAACAACTTGCTTATGAATGACAAAATCACAGAAACACTTAACAGATACTACTTTGACTCTCTTTATCTCTGTCTTTCTCTCCTTGGAAATTACTTTTTGTTTATGTTTTTTTTTCTTTTCAGCTTTTTGTGGTTATGCAGTTTGAGAGAACAGGAGGCTTTTTCTCAACCATCTTTTATTCTGCTGCATGACAAGTGGTGACAACTATGGGCCTTGCTTTTATACCTTTAGGCATGCTATGGGCCTGGTGTTTCTCAAGTAGCTGTCTGTCTGGCTGGCTGACTGTGTGCAATGTTTCTAGCCACTCGACAGACCGCGAGGGGATTTAACCCCTCTCTAACTTCTGTTTACTAAAACTGTGTGAAGCTGTGTTATGCCCACTGAATCATCAAGACAAACCAATAAATAAGCCAATAGTGTACTAAAAGATTCACCTAAATGGGGAAATGGTGCAAATATTGTATGCATAACTTAACCTCTGATTCTGAGACATTAAGATTACATGTGTTTACTCTTTTTTGGATTAGTTGTACGTTGTTCAAAACTAGGTTACCATGCTTTTAGAGCAGATTAGATTGTTAATGTTACCACCTGTTATTGCAAGTGTGTCCTCTGTACTGTGATATAGGTTTGAAGCCGTTACAGAAAACAAAAAACCCCCACACATATAATATAAAATAGTTTATTTCTAACACCAGGACAACAACACAAAGCTTTAATGGATCCATACCTCCAGGCAGTATACCAGCTCAGCATGACAAGATCCACCACTGCATCTAATCATGCAGCATCACAGTCTGCTTCTCTTCAATACATACATGTTGTAGTATTGGTCTTCTCAGAGCTAGTCTAAATCCATTACAAAGTGGTGGTTGTTTACCATAAAGTTAGCCTTTACGGTAAAGCTAATTGTTGTAACAGGCACTACTTGACTGATAATGAATCAGTCCTTTGTGGAAAGTTTAACTTTGTTTAATCTGCTATTGTTCATAAAATCTAGTGTAATAATGCATGGATTTTAGGCATAATGATACTGAGCAATAATTCTATCTGTCAGAATACCACATACTGGTAGATTAGCTGAGAAAAACTGTAATTATTATTAACAATATTGTGATAATACTGTTTATGTATCTGTATTTATTTTGTCACATTTAATCCCACTTCTAAATATTTTGTTTTTACTAGTAATGACTCTGTAATTATGCTATAACAGTTCCTTTTGTTCATTACAAAGTGAAAGCATTCTGACCAGCATTTCCTTTCACAGATGGGCTGTACTTCCTACTACTGGGCTGGTTTGATATTTTTATGTGTATGTGACTTAGTAAACTCAAATCATGGCTGTTGCATTCATGGACACTTTGTTTTTTTCTGTGTTCCAGGGTGAAAGAATTGAAAAGGGCCAGGGAACATGAGACCCCTCAGAAGAGCTCCCTTGCGATGTGACATCACTCTCCTGACTCCTCTTTTCTTTTTTGTTTATACCCGAGACATTTTACAAGAGAAACTGAGAGAAAAAAAAAAAAAGAAACACCACCAATGCAAGCACTGCAATTATTACTACTACTGCAGTGTTACTGGTTCAACTGCGATTACATATACAACAGCATTTTTTTCACATATCTATTCTTTCCACTGACTTGATTTTGGTTGGAGAGTGGCAACTTCTACAGGATTATAAACTAAAAGGGTAGGGGTGGGGGTGCAGAACATTAGCTTCTTGGCATTTTTTGCACTTTTTCATGGATTGCTTTGTCTTTTTTTGAATATGAAGAGGATTTGGACAGTGAAGGAAGCAAACGCGGGACAAGAGGTGTAAACTGTGGCTGCTGCAGAAGATCTCAGAGGACAGAGAGACCATGCCGAAATACTCTGAGCTCTAATTGTATTTCATAATTTTTTAAGTGACCAAACAATTCATTTGAAGAAGGGATTTTTTTTACCAAATATATTAATAACCCACACGCCCACTTCTATCCACTGCTGTAGATTAATATTCAGCTTAGCCCAACAATTCCTCCTGTCCCACTGTGCTCTACCCCACCAGTCTACCCACACAGGTGGAGCTACAAATGAATGTAGTTGGGGGCTTACCATACTGAAGCAGATGGGGGATCAAATATTTGTTTTAAGATTTCTTTAAAAAAACAACAACTATGCTTTATCATATATATATTGTCACTTTATTACTTGAATTGTTCCACACTGTCCAATGTATTTCTTCCATCATGTCCAATGTATTGGTGATCTGTATCTTCAGGCTATATGTTGTTAAATCCTACCAGGAAAAAAATGCATGACTTCTTGGCAAGAAAAGTCTTTGCTTGTGTGCTTTGGTCTAGTCTTTCAGCCTATCCTCTGGTTTTGGTTTTGTTTCCACTCTATTGGTCCACATATCTGTACTCTTCTCTATGAATTCCAACATTTCATTGATGAAGCTATCCCTGTATTGTCTGATTTCTTTGTATTTCATTTTGGTTTGCCTTGTTGGTTTGATTGCTTCTTCGAAACCTACAAAGTGGAAAAAAACCTGGCTTATTTTGTGTTGTAATGGTTATGGTCATGCAGGTTATTACTGTTTTTTTGAAGTGAACTTCAGAGCCTGTGAAGGTTTTTGAGGGGAAGATCACATACATTGCCTTGACGTCTTAGAGATTCTTTGAGGGGTCCCTAAGCTTGTCCCAAAATAGGGGTTTGACAAATCCATATTTTTGACAATTGAGCGATTTCTGTATATAAAGAAGGCTGAAAGTACGTAGGGATTAAAAAAAAAACATGTACCCAAGGGGGATTGTATTTTAGAAATATATTATTTTATTCATTAAAATGGGTCAAAAACAGGTAAGAGACAAAAACAGAATATTTGTATAGTTTCGTTTGAATGCCTAAGAAGTATGGTTGTATTGTTTGTATATAGTGTAAATACCTGGGATAAAAATGAGCTATGTGCATGAAAAGTATGAACAGAGTCAAAAGGGAAAAAAACAACAAAAGCAGTAGTGGCTATGCTCTGTAAAATTAAAACTATTTCACTATTAGAGTATTTTATTTTATTTTGATTGTTCTTGAGAAGAACATTTTGCTAAAGCATGATATTATTGCAATATGAAAAAATAAAAAATACTGTATTTAGTGTTAGGAGAAGTCTTCAAAATTATCTTAAAACAAGTATGGTTGTGTTTATTTTATTTTATTTTCATTTCTTTCTTTTGGGCTACCAAGAACCTTTTGCCAATGGTGCCAAGGTATGTGAATGCTATATAGCTTAAGAAGAAAATTAAGTTAATTTTTGCAGAACAGATAATCATCCAGTGAAATACACACTAGCACTGAAGATCATCACATCAAAACTGGCAGAGGATCGCAAAAACGTTAAGGTACACAGTTTGCAAAGAAAGTCATATTCGTGCTGAAAGCATTTAAGTCTGTCACGCGTGCACCATTTCTACAGATAAATAGAGCATTTATCAATCACCGAACACACCGTAACAAAGTTGAGTTACTTTTTTTGTTGTCATTGCAAATGGAATGTGCTGATTTCTCATTGCTGAGGTATTATCTGATCTTTAAGATTGTTAAATGGCAGCCTTGCCCGTGGTGGACATATAAAACAATTCACATTGTTACTCTGTCCCTGAAAAAGATGGGAGTAAACATGCAAACTTTAATTTACAATGTGCTGCATCGACCGACACTTGGAGAATTCAGAGTTGTTCCTCGTAGTCGAGTAGTGACGGGTGTTTCTCTGTACGGTGTTTCGGTTAAAAGCACTGGATCAAGGCTGCCAGAGTCTAAATGTATATGTTGTATTCCATGTCAGAAAAACGCGTTTAGTTAAAAACCACATGTAGCATCATGTCCATGACCACATTTCTTTGCCAAGCAGCTGAAAACAAGTTTGCAAAATGAACTGTGCCAGCAGTCAAAGGTGCTAAAATGATTCTAAACAGAAGGATGGCACTGAAAGTAGTCACTGTCCTCACTACAGAGTCCAAACAACTGCAGAAACTAAAGTGCAAACCAGTGCACTAGTGCCATTTGTAATTATGAAAGATAAGATGCATTTTGTGCATCGGGTTATTTATAAAATGACAGTATAGCAGAGAAAATGTAATTGGGATGGAGGAACAATTTGAGAGATAACAACAGTAAAGCTGCTGGTTCAGAGGTGCCTGTTGGCTGCTGTTTAATCCCTATTATATATTACCACCATAAAGTCTATCCTGTATCCAAGTATTGATACGTGATTATTCAGCCAAGTGCCACTGGAAAACTTGAGTTTTGTTTAGTGAACTGTTGTCATGTTTGTTAAATTATAATTAAGCCAAATGTGTATTTTTCCAATTTATTTACTTGAGTCACTGTTTTTTTAATTGTTTGTTTTTTGCTGTTGTTTTTCCAGTCACCTGATATGTAAACGTAATTTCCAGAGTGTTTATGTAGGAAGTGCCTATATTCATATCCTAAAAACAGTAATCCAGTTTCAGAATACTTGCATTGTATCTGAGGTTGATGTGAGAGAACACGGTCACCCACAGACAGTGCTCTATCTTCCACATAAATACACACGATCGCCACTGTTATACCATTCCACTCACCAAAGCCACAATTATATGCCTGCACACAACACTTATAATACAGCACTCAAGCTTGTCAACATGCTAGCTTTTTTCTTTCTTTGTTTTTGTCTTCTTTTCCATTTTTTGTTGGAACAGCTTGTTAAAAACCACATTTAGAAATGCCACTACTGGAGTTTGTTGCCTTGCATTCATCCTCTAGTCTGTGGTTAGAATGCGTAGCCAATGCAATGTTGCGGCAAAAAGGAGAAGGATTTATTATGCTTGCATGGGTAAAATAGTTAACTGGGTGACAGAAGTGCACCTAAAGCATGCTTATTTTCCTAGAATCGGTAGTCAGATAGACTTGTTAAAGGACTTACTGTTCTGTAAAGCAATGAACATTGGTTTGAGGTGTCACAGAACTCAGAAAGACAGAGGGCATGTGACTGAAGGGCAAACCTACTAATTGAGCCAGTGATCAATACTCAGTAGCTACTGATGATTTCATGGCAAAGCATGAGGACGGGATTGTTTTTAGACAAGCTCTAACTTTTTGTTTTGTTTTTGTTTTTTTAAATCCTTTTTAATCAGTAGATTCCCAACTTCAAATAAGACAAAAGGACAAGGGTAGAGACATTGTGACAGTATATATAGCAACTAAGTGACACACGGTACACACAAACACACGCACAAGACACCGCACAGCACACATGCTGACATGTCAGGTGTCAATTTCACTTGTACATTGAGTGGTGAAGGCAGCATTGTTATTATTTATTTATTTTTACCCAGACTGAGGGACTGGTTCACCTCCCTTCTGTATTTTACTCAGGGTGCCAAAACGGGGAGGAGGAAACAGAGCAGGACATGTGATTCACAGCAAGAGAAGCTGAAATTCAAAACCCCTTCTAGCAGACAAACAGGTTCAACAGTGCAAGAGTGAAATCTTTAACACGGCTTGCTGTAGTGTATGAACAGTTTCCTCAAAATAACCTCAGTACACACAGTACTAGAGCCCTGAAATGATGGTTGTTTATGTATATGTCTTTAAGATAAATGATTTGACGCTTTTTCGTAGAAAGCTGTCATATTATTGTGTAACTTTGGCCACTTCTTTAGGCCTTTATAATTCATTTAGGTGACAGTGTAGAGGGTATTTATGATTAAGAGTGTAGCTGTATGAAAAGCTTAAATCTTGTTTTTACTGCCATTTGTGAATGGGACGGCAGGTTAGCTGACAGTATTACTAATTTCGAGATGTTCTGTGAATTGACCTGAGAATCTGCCTTTCCTCCTCTTCTTTTTCCGAAGCACCCCAACCAGAGAAAGGTAGGCACATCAGGACAACAGAACACAAACAGATTTACAGTATATTCCACTTGTTGACACAGAGCAATAAAGAACTATTTTGTGGAGACCTTATAGACCTAGCAAAGTTTAAAATGATTGGACACATGTAGTCGACTTACTCTTATGCAAATGCCAGTATTGCAAGACAAGCATTCAGTAGTTTATGGACAGCAATTATATGGCACCCTTTACCGAACTGCACGTTTTCATCAATTCCAAACTGAGAAGAAAAAAAAAAGGCCCTGCTTTGATAGAAAGCCATGGGTCCTCGACACTTTGCATGTGAACTAGTGTTAGATCTATTTTCCTCTCCTCTATAGCTGTCTTTCTCTCTGTCTTTCCCTGTTATGTGACCCAATTTTTCTCCGCTCCCAACCCCTATCTTTAAAAGTTTCATGTCCTCTTGGTTCTCCTAATGTGTTTTGCTTTCCTCCTTTTTCTCCCCTTCTCTTGTTTGTAAGTTTTATTTTTGTAATTGTGCATGTACAAGCGTCACTGACTCGATGGATATGTTAAAAAAAAAAAAAAAAAGAGATTTCAGCTGCTGAAGCCATGCAAAACGTTTTGAATTGCCCTTAAAATATGGAAGATGTTTTCTGAATGCTTTATATTCTTTCTGCTGTAAAATAATAAAAAAAGGAAAAAATGAAGAAAACTCGAGAACCAACTTTGCAAAGTCTTTTTGTTTCCTTTTTCTTAATTTACGGAAGGCATAGTGGGTTCACCTTTTACCAAGAAAAGACAAATACATGATTTATTTACAATATTTTTTTATTTCTGTTCAACGAACAGTGCTATATAATCTTTGACTTTCACGTCTAAAAGAAATTTAGCCATACATTGGACAACCAATGACTTTATATGTGGATTTCACAGTTCTAACTAAACCCTAATAAATCATCTTAAAGCCTCTTAGCAATATGTTTCAATCACAGATGGGGCATTTTGTGTATGTCTGTATGCGCGTGTGAGGGTGTGCGACTGCACATGCGCTTTATGCATGTGAGGTATTTCTTATTTATTTTGGCTGCATGTGCCAGTGTGAGTGTAAGATGTTTGATTTTTTTTTCTTTCAGTGCAAGCCCTGCCTCGTGCCTGTTTTCAGTCACTGTTTTAGACACAGTACTTCCAGAAACACTCTGAATTCCCTCCTCTCTTCCTGAACTGTTTCCGGATGCCCAGCGCATGGCTGAAAGGATTTAGGAGACTTTGTTTCTCCAACAGGACCTGAAAGACAAGATAAAGCGATTTAGTGAATTAGTCACAGGGTGTTGCTCACATTACTTTGATGTTTTAGGAATAGCATTCACTGAAAACCTACCTCTCTTTTGAGCCCCCTAGGAAGCAGACCTGTTGTTCTGACACCTGAGAGAAAAGGAAACATGGTAAACATATGCTGATAGCTTAGCTGTGTTTCTGGGAATGTCAGTAGAGTTCATTTAAAACAGATGTACTGTACTTTTTCTACTCTTATGATGATGGTTGCTAACATTAGACACGGCCATGGTTTGTATGTGCTATGTAAGTTTAGGCCCTGTGTGCTCATTGTCAGACTATTTTTTCTGCTCTTAGATCTGCATGATGTGAAAAAAGGGGATCTCATAAAAGTACATAGATATGTTCATTTGGTTATCTCAGGCACTCGTCTCTGTTTGAAAGGGGCAGCGACTCAGAAGAAAGTGGGCCTAAATGAGGAAGAGGAGTTAAAGTTGGGGGGTTTTCAGGCAGTAGATAAATGAAGGGGCTGTACCAAGTGTAAGATTTTTAAACTGTAACTAATGCAAAGCTACTCTAGCAGAACACAGCACATGAAGTATATGAAGCTCAAAATGTGCAAATGAGCTTTAAAAGTAAGTAGTGCTCTAGTAAGCATATTACTATGTAACTGTGTATGAATCCACATCTAAAGCACACTCTTTTCTGCAAAATTAAGTCATGTAAAGTCACGTTTGGTCAATGCACGTTTCTTACCATCTCTGTTGATCTCATCAGATATTAGAGTGGAATATCTAGGGCCTGTACCGTCCTGCTCAGAGAGAGGCAGGTCATCCAGACTGCTGATTCCTCGGTCCTCCGCTGATACTGAGGAGAACCAAACAAGCCCACACAGTTGGTAGGAACACCATTGAGAGGTACGGATTCGTGCTGTGAACATTTTGTAATCTAATTCTCACTGGTAATCACAATAAAGCATTCGAAATAATTGAACAAAAACTCAATCTCCTCTCTGATGGCAGAACTTTGGCATGTGAACTTTGGCAGAGCAATCATTGTTCAACACTGCAGCTCTAAAGTAATTACTTCAAGGCCCCAGGACATGACTAGCTTGCCATTAATCGTTGCAAATTATGTTTTATTACTAAAAATGCTAATCAAGGGACTGACACAGGGAATTACTTTGTATAACAGCTATAATAAAGATATTACTTTCCACTCACCAGGTCCTGGATACGGCATCTCAGCAGATTCTGTAATGGGGTGGGCCAGCAGTGGGCTTGAGGCCACAAGCACAAAGGCCCAGGAGAGAAGATGGTTACACTTCATCAGTGCTGATGGAAGTGGCTCTGATTTGCACAGAGGGTGAAAAGGAGAAATCTACGTGCTCTGCTGATCCTAACGGTGTTATATAGTTGAAGCTGTAGCCTAACCCCTTCCCACCCACTTCCTGCATGATGCACAGCAGACACAGACCTTTTCTTGCTGCTACGGACGACAACATCATCCAGAGTCGCACTCTTGTGATAAATCAACAGGTGACTTATAGTCTCAATAAAAAAAAGATGTGAGTTGGCCCATTCTTCAAGGGCATAGTCATATTTTAGCTGCTCTTAAGGTTGATTGAATGTTTTTTTACTGACTTTGTAAAAGGTATCGAGGCAGGTGTTTAAGATGTCACGTCAGTGTAATCCCACGAGGGAGCAGATGGAGAAACAGGGCAGACAAATGACTAATATTTTTATACTACTAGTTCATTAAACTCTTGGACCATTTGAATCTTCTGGCTGTATCTCTGCAAACAAAGCCCAGCAAACCCCTAATAAATCTGTAATTATTTAGAGAGGTGGAGTGGACATGTTAAAATGTTGAGGGCCATGTTGTCTATAAGCCGTCTGACATTTTAAGACAACAAGAAAATGCTTCCATGGACCACTGAATCAGACTGATTGATGCATTTTATTTAGAAGCCTGGCGGTTTTAAGCTTTTATATCTGTGCTTTCACGTCTTAGTCATGCAGTAAAACGAAACTTTATGAGTACACCAAGCATCACTGCTCAGCCTAACAGAGGCTTGGCTATTGAGTATGAGATGGGTGATGGGAGGGGGGAGTTATTTACAAAGTCATATTTTGCACCTCTCTGTGTAATTTGTATATTTATTAGATGTATGACATCAGCGTTCAGTCCCTGATAATGAGAGCCAATGAAGCAACAGTGACATTTTATTTTATGCTTTGCATGCCAGACACTCCATTAGGTGTTGCTATATATCATGAAATGCAATTAAAATTTATATTCTGAATTAGTCGAGGCCAGTGTGCCAATTCCAAGTTATTTCAGCATCTATAATAGACTATGGCTCCCCCAAACTTGATGTTTTTCCTACTCTATGCAGTCCTTTTGACAATTTAATCAAGAATTTCCTCCAGGCATCGGTGTTTTTGGGAAAACATTTTTAATTGCATTTTATAATAGCATTTTTAATGCAGTGTCGCCTGATCGCCATATTCACGAAATCTTTGAATGATATTATGTACTGTAGATGGTGAGATATTCAAAATCTTTCCAACTTTACATTGAGGAACATTACTCTCAAAGTTTTCCACAATTTTTAGATGCAGTTTTTGTTTTTCGCAGATTGGTGAACTTCTGCCCATCTTTACTTCCCAGATACTCTCCCTCTTTAAGATGCTCTTTTTATGTCTATTCATGTTACTGACCTGTTTCCAGTTCAGAATGTTTGTCCAGTTGCTTCTTTTTAATACCACTGACCTTTTCAGCCTTTTTTTAGCCTTCTTCCAACTTTTTTCAGACATGTTGTGGCCATCAATTGCAAAATGAGCTATAAAATTTTCATAAATCAGTAAAATGTGTCTGTTTACACATTTTTATGTTCTGGTGTGAATAAAATATGAATTTATAAGATGTGCAAAAGTGATGTTTGGTTTATTCACATTTTACACAGCATCACAACTTTTGGAAATTGAGATTGTACTAAAGTTTATTTGAAGCATGTATAAGATTTTATCTGGCTGAATTAGACAACTGAAATTTCTCAGTAAATCACATGATAGGGTCGGGCTGGTTTCTCTGTGGGTTCACCCGAAACCTTGGCTGATTGTGACCCACACCCGTTTTCACACCTTGGCTCTCGTGATTAGGTAGAGGATCAACAGGGGGTCGACAACCCTCCCATGCGGCTTAAAATCTGGGAAAAAAGACTCAAACTCTTTCATGGCATGCATTTTTAATTTCTCTTTGTTATTTGGGCTGATTGGGCAAAATTTTGTATTGTGCTCTAGACAACCCAAAATGTGATGTCTACACACCAGGTCCTAGGAGGTTAAAGAAGTCCAGACGCTTTTCTTTCCAAGCTCCTTAGACTACAATGACCTGGATTACTGAGAACCTTTAAGATAAGATAAGAGATAAGATAAGATAAAACTTTATTAATCCCTCGGGTGGGTTCCTCTGGGAAATTCGGTTTCCAAAAGCACAGCACCGACAGAAGTTACAGTTACAGAATATTATATATATATACACACACACACACACATATAAATACAGAGACATATATAAATAAAATATATGAAGGGGATAAATAGAATAAATAGGAATAAAAATAAAAATACAAGTGAATTGCACATTTCAAGTATTTAGGTCTATTGCACCATTGACTATTAACAAAAGTATTGCACAAAAGCTATTGCACAGTGAGGTGAAGAGGCACTACAGCTTAGTTGTTCCCCCCTCCTTTGTCCACCTGTTCCCCCCCCCCCCCCCCTCCAGAGAGGAGTTAAACAGTTTGATGGCGTGTGGGACAAAGGAGTTTTTAAGTCTGTTAGTTCTTGTCTTGGGGAGAAGCAACCTGTCACTGAACAGACTCTTCTGGTTGTTAATGGCCGTGTGCAGAGGATGCCCAGCATTGTCCATAATGTCCAGCAGTTTTTTTAGTGTCCTTTTCTCTGCCACTGTCACCAGAGTGTCCAGCTTCATGCCGACCACAGAGCCAGCCTTCCTGATCAGTTTCTCCAGCCTGCATGAGTCCTTCTTTGCTGTGCTGCTCCCCCAGCACACCACAGCTTAGAAAAGTACTCCAGCAACCACTGACTGGTAAAACATCCTCAGGAGCTTCCTGCAGATGTTAAAAGACCTCAGCCTCCTGAGGAAGTACAGTCGGCTTTGGGCTTTTTTATACAGGTGCTCTGTGTTGCATGACCAGTCCAGTTTATTGTCCACCCACAGCCCGAGGTACTTGTACTTGTTGACCACCTCCACCTCCTCCCCCTCTGTCTGAACCGGCAGTGGACCTTCTCTGGACCTCCCGAAGTCCACAATCAGTTCCTTAGTCTTTGAGGTGTTGAGTTGCAGGTGGTTTGTGTGACTCCATGCGACAAAGTTCCTCACCAGACTTCTGTACTCCTCTTCCTGATCATCCCAGATACACCCCATGATGGCTGTGTCATCTGCAAACTTCTGAATGTGGCATAATTCAGAGTTGTAGCAGAAGTCAGAGGTGTACAGGGTGAAGAGAAGAGGGGACAGCACAGTTCCCTGTGGTGCTCCTGTGCTGCTGACCACAGTGTCAGACGTGATGTCCTTCAGCCTGACAGACACAACTGAAAGTTCCATCTCTCCATCTCAGCTCCATAATAAAATACTGAGCAGGAAAACACAAAGAAGGAATTTCATATTTGGACATTGTTAGGTGTGGTATAACAAGGCCATTCATAGTCTTGGCGATGCATACAGAGAAAGAGGCTCGTAGACACAAGTGACGCCTTTTATTTCATGGTATGGGAATAGCCTCGGGTGACTACTTTTCATGCACCACACAAAGTCTAGAAAGATGCTTTTCGCTGGCTTAACACCTGCTAAAAATGTGGTCACCACCAGGTGGAAACGCCATGTGCTAGTTGAATTGAATGAGACCCCCTCCAGCCCAATCTCTTTCTCTCCATCTGTTTATTTCTTTGATACTCTCAAGTTGAATTCTTCTTCTTCTTGATCTGATTCCCATGCTTGTTTGTTTTTTGGTTAATATGCCCTTATTTACCAACCTTTATCCCTGAAAACATCGGACTGTCTAAACCTCCTGAAAATCATGCATCTTAAAACTACGCCTCACATCAACAAGTTATAACAATCCAAACATTGCCATCCTTTTCAACTACGAGACCAGAGATTTCTTTCTAACTTGCCAATATTTCAGCGGCACAAACGCAGCCAGCAGAGGGCATCGTTACGTTTAGAAACGTTACGTTTAATAGTTGTCATTTTACACATTACCAGTAAATTGGGTTTAAATGTATTTCTAAGGGGGGAATCGTATTCTTAGTCAGAGCTGTCTCTCTCCAATATTATCAGTCTTAAAACTGTCAGTCTGGCTTATTATCTGTACACTGCAGGAAATGTTAGTTCTGCCTATTATTTCTGCACAAATCTAGTTTTTTTTTTCTTGAAGCAGATGTTGAGTGAAATTAATTATCAGCTTTGAATTCGACAGATAGATTCCTTCCTCAGCTCCCTCTCTCAAATGTCTTTCCGTTCTTTCCCATCTCCATGCTTTGCAATGAAACCAATAAACACAGCCTACTATATTCAAACTACAGCAATAAAAAGAATACATAGTAAAGTATAGCCTATGCCGCTCTGGAAAATGTGAGCAATTGGAACATTTGAGATGCCTTCAAGGACTGTTGAAAAATACAAATTCACTCGCTGAACAACTATGTATGCTTAGGCCTGGACAGCATTACTGGAGCTTTAATAGTATACAAGATGGGTGTCACCAACTTCAGTGTCCTGCTACCACGTGTCCCATCTGAATTCATAATCACCTTTGGCCTGAATTGAGCTCTTCTTTCCTTACAGTATTATTATTATTATTATTTTCTATACCGACCTTTTATCCTGCCTCTGCCTCTGCCACCGAAGAAAACGGGCTTTTCCTGGAATGAAAGAGCTGGTAAAACATTTGGCAATACATTTGAATTTTTATTAAGATACCGTGGCTCGTGATAGACGAGAGCCCGAGTTTCGGTTTGCACGTAAAGGCAGCATCTTTTAACCGCCCACACTGTTGCCGAACAGGAGCTGCGAAGAAGCAGCAGCCGGAGCGACAGACTGTGGGTTAAGTTTGTCCGCCCTGGCTTACCATCACGAGTCTACGGGTCTTTGTTTCTGTGATGAACAAGTACCTCCGCTTTCGCTTAAAATTCACACCCAAAGTAGAGGCGTTAGAAACGGTCAAGTGTGCTCGTGACATTTTGCATAGTTTGTAGCACAGACAGAGAAACAGGAAAGGAGAGAGGGAGGGAGAAGTGCGAGCGACTCCAAAGTTGACACTTCGCTGTCATGTTTGGTACTTGTTGAATAGGCTGTGTACAAACACAACACTGCAGTGTGTGCGTGGGCGGCTGCGTGCTGGGAACAGGTAGGGCTGCTGTTATTTTACTTTGTTCTGCAAGTGGCCTTCAAATTATGTTTACATTACATTCTAACCTTTAGTTAATGGCAACAGTAGCGTTGCTCCTGGTAGCCATTGATCTCAGCTAGTTAGTGAGTAATCAGCTCTGTGGGCGAATATTAGTGGGTTAATATCTGTTCAGTATGTTTATTACCAAATGTTTTATTTGAGGTTCGAGTTCACTATGGTTGTCTGGCGTGGAAACTCATTGCTTCTTAATTTTGCTGTATGTTAATTAAGAACCAATTTCTTTCTGTTGCCAGAGTCTTCTGTATCATCATGAGGCTTTAAGGGCACAGGGAGGACAGTGATGGCAGAGCTGGAGATTGACCAATCCAACCTTCCACGTGTCCAAGAAGGTAGGCTTATACACTCCCACACAGACCCAACTTTAGCAGCTATAGAAAGTTCAAGAGAAAAGTGGTTCTTTGTATGTCTGGAGAAAAGCTTTGTGTGTGTGCGTGTTTAGCCTCTATACATGCAGGTTAGAGATCATGGGCACTTACTGAGCTACAGACATGGAGCCCGTAAGAGTTTTTATTGACACTCTAGCTAAGAGCAGACTTGTCTACCCTTCTGTTTGAGAGAGAATGAGAGCGACCACTTTGTATCCTCTCATTTTTGTGTTATGACTAACTTAAATCAGTGCTCTGTATCTACATCGGATAAGAAGTGTCTTGTTGTGTGTTGTGGCTGATGCAGCAGACAGTGCAGATTTAAGTGCTGTGCTGCATGGTAACAGGAATAAAGCTGGTACCGAATTGTCTGTTAGGAAATCTAAAAAACTCTAGTCTATTTATTGCAGTCAAATTGAATTGCTTTGTATGAAGTCACGAGAAAAAAATAAACACACAGTGATCTGATGATATTTCAATCAAGTTTAATAATTGTTCAAATGTACTAAGCATCTAAAAAGAACTGATCGTCTTTTATGAATCACTATCTAACAAAGGAAACGTGCGCATCATTAACGCTGTTCAAACAACTGAAGTATGAGCAGGGTTTTTCCCTGCAACAGGTTGGTCTGGCCTTTCACCAAAGGAAAATCACCAGGACAAAAATATTTTTAACCAGCATTTTCTAAGTAGGGGTTAGTTTGCCCAATCTTAAAAACAAAACCATTTTTAATTATTGCACGGCCAGAAATAACAAGCAAATGCAAGCATTATAAAAGGTAACAAAACCTCTTTGTCCAAGCTTTATTTGAACCAGTCATTTTTATGTGCGCAGTCAAAAGGCTGAGCCTGGAAAAAACTTGATGAGGGTCCATGCACATGTTCAGCCAGCTTTAGGTTTATTAAGCTGGTTTCCCGTATAGAGTTTGGGAGAGCAACCACACAGGAAAGACTAAAGCCAGGTAAAATAAGGCTGGAGTACAAAGTTGTTGTGTACAAAGGGTCATGTTGCATTACTTTACAGAGATTGATCTCATGAGTGACAGAACTGGCATGCTGGATGCAGATAAGAGCAAAGAATGAGATAGCCGGGATATGTGAATCCATGGGAAAGAAATGGGAATTCAGCTCAGATGAAGGTGCTCTGCAAAATACTCACAATTATGTGCTTGTTTTTTTTAGCTTCTCTAACTATACTGAATATGCTAGACAATAAATTCATATTTGTTTAAAACATTTTAAATGTATTGTGCTGAATAATTTTCAATCTATAGCTTAAAATGACTCTGAAGAAAATGACGCTAAATTGATTTTTATCTGCTTGCATGTAAGTGTGGAAACATTCACAGGTTAGGAACTTGTAAGCTGTCGCCTCAGTGAAGACTCATTCTTTGGCATGTCCAAGCTAATGAATGGGATAGAAGTAGGTCTGCGAGTCTTTTTATCAAGGGAGATAATTCAGCACTCCACTCTTGTTTCCACACACAAAGGGCACACTGTGCAGCTTAGCATTTTTATGCTTTATTGAGCAGGGGCCAGTGCACAAACAAAGCCAGTAATAGCACCTATAAACTTGTCAATGAGGCAATTGCAGTATGTAAATCATCTGTCTGGTCACTGATTTTTTTTTTCTTTATCCATTATCTTTTTTACCAGAGAGACATTTTCTCTTTTTAGTTCTGCGATGGTTTACTTTGTGTTCTTTTGTGCATGCATATGCTTCCTTTTTCCTAAGAGCCAAAGTTTCCCTTGTCCCTTTCCACCTTCACTTTCCTCACCATTTAAGAGCCCCGGCAAAGTCAGCTTTCTTTGTTTCCACTGCACCCCTTATCAGTTCCTGTTTTTCCCCTCCTCTCCTGCTCCTGATATAGCCTGATGTGCTGAGGGAATGCAGCTCCCAGAGGAATTCCCCCCCCACCTCCCCCTCATTCCTAATTTCACTCTCACCAACTGACCCAGAGTCCCAATACCCCTCACCTCTCTTTGTTCTCCCTGACAAACTGGTCTAGTTCAGGAGTTATTTGGCCGAGTATGCTGCGTTTATAGCACAACACAAAGATCTGTGGGATGGCCAGGCACTTCGTGGTGGAATCTTGTGCAGAAAAAGCAGTGAGGAGGAGAGCAGAACAGTCCAGAGAGGAAGGGAGCGAGAGGAGAGAGCATGTGGGCGGTCAGTGGGGGATTTTGGCTGAAAATAGAACCCTTGTCATTTCTCCTTTAGCCGGTTTCTTTGTTTGGCAGGCATTTGCAACTGCTGCTATCCAAGTAGCTGTGAAGATGAAAGTGAAATATCTCTGTCAGTGTTTGAGCGGCTGTTCCTGCGCGCTGGATCATAGACATGATCTGCATAATTTTGTTTTGGAAGATCGGCTGTTAGTGCGCTAATAAAAATACATTCACCTATGTGTTTCTGTATTATGAGTGAAGGTTGCAGTTGAAAAAAATGCATTTAAATGTATGGAAAACAGACTTTTCCATACGACTGTCTAGGCTTTAAGGTCATAGCCGTGGTAGGTTCTTGCTTAAAAATTGGATATTACAAAAGTCAAACTAGTGGGGAGCTCTGTGCTATACAGTGATGCTGACTCAGGCTTTTTTTTGTTTATTTTTTTGCTTTTTTTACATTATGTTTTTGCTTTGTACTCTTTCTCACTCTCAGTGGATCTTATCCTTGTTTTTTCCAAATGTAGCATTAATTTTTTTTCCCTGCTGGATCTTTGATTCACTATCCTCTTAGAAAACAGACACAACCCTATTAAGGACCTTCATTAAGAAGCTTACAGTTGGATTGCCTGCAGTCACACTGAGCATATGTTTTTTGGGGGGGATTGGTGGCTCTGAGTGTCTCACACCTTGTTTCACAAAACCTGTTTAGAAGTAACAATTGTGAAGTCTCTGTTTCCAACCCCTATAGCAGTGCTGTGGAAAAACAAGTTCGCCCACAATGCAGACACACCCACATGCACATCCATGCTCATGCCAGAGAAGACTGTCATTTCTTTCATTTTCCCCTCATTTTCCGCTTTGCTCTTCTTTCTTCGTTGGATTCGAAGAGTAAATTGTTTGGACTTGTCATTTTGTACCGTCGGATAAAATCAATCCTTCGACTTAAACCCTCCTCACCGGCAGACTGGACCCATAAGGGCAGGTTAGAGATCCATTTAGCGGATAGTCTCTTAAGCTCAGCGACAGGTGTAAGTGGTAATGCATGTCTGTTTTGGTAAAATTCTCAGTGTAGGCTTGTAGGGTCGTTCGTGTTGTAAAGAGGCTTCCTTTGGGGCTTTGTGCTGTCTGGGTGATTTTCATGGCCTGTGACAGTTGAGCCTCTCTAGATTGAAACCTACTCCTCAGAGACTTCTTCTTAGCAGGTTGTTTTTTTTTTTTTGTTGTTTTTTTTACTGTCCTATTTTCAAACAAGGAAGAGCCTTTGATTGTCTATAAAACGTTGGATACAATTGTGTTTTGTATAAATGAAGAAAATTGTTATAAGCATTATAGGATTAGGCGTTAGTGGTCAAGATAAAGTTCAACAAAATGCGAGAGGAATGCATATTTAGATAGGTATGAGTTAGATATGAATGAATGTCTTGAAACATTCTTCAAGCTTGGAATGGATCAAACACCTGATGTTATATTTGTATTCACCTGCTGTCCTGTAATCCTAATATATCCCTATTAGAATGAATGTCGACTCCACCAACTTGTTGTCGTCATCAGTATTACCATCTAATACATCTCCAGATAGTAAGTACATTTCAGAGATCTTTGTCTGCCTTTTATTTAAAACCTTTTTTTTTTTTTTTTTTTGGGGTAAATGTGTACTTCATTTGTCTATACACCTTTAATAATAACACGCTGCTCTCCATTAAGCATCCTCAAGCAAGTGGCAACCTGACCCCTGAACAATCCAGTGCAATTTAACACAATAGCCCTGGCACAAATTCTTTTTTTTTTTTTTTTATACCCGCTCATATTAATAATTTTTTGTTGACAGTTATGTGTTTATTTTGAGGCTGTGGTTAAAGGTAACATTTTCCTGGACATCTGTCCATCCACTTATTCAACTTATGGTCACAGCTGCCTGGGTACAGACTTTACCAATCTGTCACAGGGCTAGAAGGAAGAGCATTAGAAGTGTCTCTCAGTCTAAAAACTTACAAGCATCAGAAATTGAGTAGCTTTGATAGTATGTAAGCTCATGCTGGTGAACCCAATTGTCCAAGCAGTATATATCACTACTAGGTTTTCCTGAAAGTTTAGAAATATTATCTGTCTATATATCCTAAAAAAGGCTAAAAGAATAAAAAAAAAAAAAAACCCAACAATAGCAATGTAAAATGTGTTATAGCCTGCATATAAATTTTAAGCTTTCACAAGCTAATCAGGTTATCTTAAACAACTGAAAGCATGTGTGCAACATTTGTGGAGCCATTGTCTCCACAACCGTTACACAGCCCGCTGTGTTGGGCTCAGTGGATGGATTAGCAGAAGGACAGGTGTTTTTAATTGGCCCAGTCTCTGGCTCAGCATGAAAGGTTTTCAGCAGTGAGCTAAATCTCCTCTTAGACACTGTCCTCTGTCGTTCTTTTGCTATTAAGAAGCCTCCATTGTACGAAAAAGCAACTCTCTGGGTTCCCTGATGAAAATCTATTAGGTAGCTAAGCGGTTTTGGCGGGGTCACTGTAAGCTGTGTGAGTGGAGAAATGGAAGAGTTGGAGAAACATCTAAGCCACAATGCTGCGGTCTGTGTTCATTTTCTCCTGAGTAACGTTTGAGTTTGTTTGCGAGATCTTTAAACACCGATAAGAAGCTACTGTGCCTCATTAAGGACTACTGTAAGCACTTAATATGTTTATAGTTTAGATTAGAATAACAATTGTATAATTCTTATGTTCTTAAGTCTATGTTAAAGTGCTAGTCTTTGCAGCATTCTCTGGTGAGAGTTCACTAATGACATGAAACTGATATGTTTTATTGCCATATCTAGCAGCAGGTGGCCAGACTATTGGATCACAGGATATGAAAGACTTGTGGCTTGATATGGAGTACCAGACAGAGTTGGAATACAGCAAGCTTGTAGTTAAAGCCTTTGGATTTATGTCAGCCTTACAGCTTTCATTCGACACACTGTACATTTGTACCATCTGCAATAACTTAAAGGTTTGCAGTCAGCTGCTCTTAAACTTTGCATATTCATTTGGTAGGCATAGTGAGCACATAAGTGAAAGAAAAGCATGCATCTCGGCATCTCTTAGCATCCTTTTAACAATGAGCGAATGACTTTGTGTGTTGTACTGCTGTTACTGTTAAAAGCTGCTCACACACATGTGTAGCACATGAGCATCGCTCAGGACGGTGGAGCTGCTATTTTGCTCTAAAAGTCTGTGACTGCTAATTTTGGGCACTTGAATCTTTTTCTGAAATGCAGCTACCCTGCTATAAACATTTTATAAGATCCTTTCATGTATTTAACAGTGATGCCAGAGTGGTGGACGGTTGCTTTTTTCATTTTAAAGGGACACTCCTCTGCTTTTGTCTGTGTCGTGTAAACATCCATCATAACACACAGCACTTGTATCCTATTGTTTCCCTTTGGACAGACTGTTGGACCAAAAGCAGCACAGTTCATCCAAAGGCTTAGCTTTTGTTTTTCGATGGAGCCATTGACATCCATTCCTGACTGCTGTCGGTTTTCTGTTGTTTTAGTAATCGTCAGCTTCTGAGAACTCCTCACTTTATTAAACACTTGTATCCCACCCCTTCATTCATTTGTGAGCACTTTGTAACTGTTTGTAAATGTTGCTGTTGTCTATTGTTTCAGTGTGCCAGTGTTTTGCTGTGCTGGAGGATGGAGCGCTGGCACACAACCTGCAAGAGCAGGAGAGTAAGTACAAAGTTAAGCAGCTATTTGACAGCTGCATACTGTGCAAGCGTCTACTAACTTCTATTATGTGAGCTGCACTCCATTCTGTCTCAGTGAACCACCACTGTATGTTGGGTTCATCTTTTCCTGAAGTATTCACAACCGCAGTGTTATGCTGCAGACTTGCCAAGGACTTTAGAATTGCACTGGTGTGCCAAATAATGCAATCCAAAACAACAGCTCCCTCGAGTATTTTAATTACGCAACCAAAGTTTTAAGAACACTTTTCAATAAGTGTCAACTCTCGCACTAAAACCATCTTTATAAAGGTAAAAACGTATGGCATTGCTGTTGGATTGTTTGCGTTAGATTGGATTTTATTGCAAAAACTTATATTAAATTGACACAAAGAGAGAAAAGATTATATAACAACCAGATGTATATGTACTACATAACATATGTATTTCCATGAAAGCCTTTTTGGTTGCTGCTGTGGTGTCTCTGTACATCTTTGTAAAAAAAAAAAAAAGCCATACAATTTGGTATGTATTTTTAAGATTCCTCAAAAGTGTCATCACTGAAGAGCTGGCATGCAGCAAACCATGTTTCAGATAATCAAAACATTCATAATGATTTAAAATGAAAACAGATTTAAAGTTCCAATGCAATATAGTAAATATTAATTCATATGTAATAGATCAAATACGGTCCCTTTTGATACTTGCATTGCACGTTGCCTTACTATCTCCCCTTTTCTCTGCCTTGCACTTACAGTCGAGCAATACTATACCACCAACATTCAGAAGAACCAGCTTGTGCAGAATGACATCCGTGTAGCCAAGAAGCTGCAGGATGAAGAGGAGGAGCAGCAGGCCCAGCAGAGTGCCCTTCAGAGACAGGCCTCCAGACAACTGTAGGTGACTCCTCAAAGCACACTCCTGCAATAACCACACTGTGCTACATGCAACCCTTACGCGACTGCATGGAAATTTATTGCACAAATTTATGTCTTCTTTTACTTTGCTGCATGTTATGTTGATTATTGTATCCATAAATCACAAATATGAGAAGTAATTTTCTTCTGCGACTGCTTTGTAGAGAGGAGCAGGACTTTGAGTACGCCCGTGTGATTCAGGAAGAACTCCAGAGATGTGCTGAGGAGGCTCAGAGGAGGGAGCTGGATGATGAGGTGAGCTTTTACTCACATCTCTTTGCTTACATAGCATATTTTATTACCAACCTGTGCATAAATATTTTTTTTTAAAAAGCAATGTGTATTTAATCTTCTTTTACAGTACCCAACATTCAAAAAAATAAATCTACCTTTATGGAGATACGAAGAGTCTGGTTGGACCCCTTTGAAATGAGATGATGCATACATCTCAAAGGGTTTACCCAAATATTGGAACTTTATCATAACCTTAAATGGGTTATTTACCTTAGCACCCATGCTCGCTATAGCCTAGGTTAACTGGGGAGCTTAACCATGAGCTGTCATGCATTTAACCAAATAGGGAGAAACCTGTTAGGTTTGGTAACTTTGAACATATTTGATTTAAAAAAAAAAATCTTATCTTTAGCTCAGTTGACTTTGATGGAAAGTGTACTAGTGTTATAATACTACATGGCTGGTAAGCTCATCTTACTATAATATACAAAATCTCTCTCTGTCTCTCTGCATGTTCATTTTTTATGTGTGTGTGACCGCCAACACCTCCCTAGATGATCAGGAGAGCATCCAAACTTGGCACACAGGTACATCTTAGGCCCATGAAGGTTCTTATGTATATCAGATATTGTGATGTTGTAACTAGCAACGGGATAAAATAATCTGTTTTCAGTATTACTGTCCCTATAACACTTTATGAAAGTATTTTATCATTTTTATGATAGTTTTCATGACAGTAGTATCTGATTTATATCCACAAATTTTCAGTTATATTTATCCTGATGTCATCATAATATATTACCTGGCAGCGACCTGCTAATGTTCTAAAAGAACCTGTTTTTTTTACCTGTTTTCTGTTATTTCAGTTTCAAAATAATTATATCTCATTCATATACATAAAAGCTGAATTATACATGATCTATCGTGTCTTCATGTTGCCTAGTAATCAATCAGCAGTAGGCTAAAATTACCCTTTTTTGCATTTATGCACCTTCAACGCCTTATAATATCATCATTTTAATGTCACAGCGCACACAGGTCAAACAATACAGTAGCATGAGCATGCATTTGTATTTTAAATGTATTTCTTAATGTGTATCTCTTTCTTGTGCAAATCTATAGTTTTAAAGTCAAGTCAAGTTCAAACCACTATAGACTATTCTAGAAGATATAGACGTGATCCTTGAATGAAAGATGTGCAAAGTAGAAAATTAGTTTTCCTCTACCAGCCACTCATTTTTGTCATTTTTAATTTAAAAGCTCCATGGTATTAACTCCGAACTGAACGGTTCCCCTGATAATAAGATAAAAAACCTTGACAGCAAACTTTGCAAAGTAAAATATTGTGAGGGATTTGTTCCTGAAAGAGGAACAAATCCTTTCCCATGGGCATCAAGTTGCTGGCAGTAACCAGAGCAGAACAGGATACTGTATGAACAAGTTTACCTTCAGCACAAACTAATACTTGGAGAGATACTCGTTTCCCGTCTGTCCTTGGAAGTATGAGCATTTCTTTCTTTTGTTAAAAGGGATAGCACAAATATATATTTTTTTAACTTTTTTTGTATGATATGCATACAAACTTACAAAACAATGTGAAAAAAAATCAGGTGAAAAGTAAGGAAAAATCATTTTTTATAGGATTTAGTGATGGTAAAAGGTAAATTAATACCACTGGCATTCCCCTTTTAAAGTCAGTGAATTCACACACAGCACAGGGACTCATAGGCATTTATGGCACTTAGGATGTATTTATATATCATTTAATTATGCGCCTGTTACAGGGAGTATCATATGGCTCATTCTGCTCACACTTAGGACTAACTGAGTAAATAATGAATCCCACTGGCAGCAAAGTGCTGCTCTGGGCCTCGGGTGTATCCATCGCTCCAAAAGAGGGCTTTAAAAGCACGGTCAGCTGTTTAGCACAGTCGTTCAAGCGATGATGGCTCAAGCAGTTTCACCGGTGCTTAGCTCCAGACATGGACCAGCAAGCGCTTTATCCAGAATTTATTCATATGTGCGCATTTAGTCATGCAAAACTTGCACACTGTCGTATTCTCAATTTTGTTGTTTAATATTTTAATCTCTAAATAAATCATTTAGATTCTAATAAACTCTATTACAGAATGATGGCTTGAATGTTTTAGCCCCATTAGCTCTATGTATAGGAATATTACTTCTGACTGAAAATATTTCAACAGAAATGTATTGCTATGAAACTTTGTACTTACATTTATGATCTTGGGAAAAAGAAACCTATGACATCAGCGATCTCCTGATCATTTCGTTAGCGTTGCCATGAAATTAACAACTAACTAATACTATGATCAAGTTCAGTTCCTTAGTTTATCAACTGATATTTGCAAAATTAGTGCCATGTCTATTATCCATAGCTGCACTTTGCTTTTAGTGCTTATTGGTTTAACAAATTATGCATTTTATGACGTGTCGATGTGAACTCGATAGCATGATGACATTATCATTTAGATGAATCACTATTTGACCTGAGTATAGCCTCAAAGATATACAAGGTGTATCTGTTCATAAAATACGGTATTATGCAAAAGGCTCGACCCTCATTTCTTTACATTTTCCTGGGAAATAGATGCTGCAATTTAAGCATATTTTTGAAATGCAGTGTATAAGGCAAAAACAGATTTTGTGCAGTTTTAAGAAGCTTAAAAGTCAGTTTTTGGTATGACCACCTTTTCTTCAACACATCCTTAACTCTCTTAGGCGAGCTTTCTTGTAATTTCTGTAAGTAGTCTTCAGGAATAGTTCTCCATTGAAGGACATTTAAAGCCCTTCTTTGGATGTTGGCTTCCTCTTGTTCCGTTTTCTGCCACAATGTTTTAATAATGTTGAGATCTGGGTTCTGAGACGCTATTGTCTGTTTTTCAATCTAGCTATGCTTTTATGCACTGTGATTGGCATCAGTGTCATGATTTAAAAAAATAAATAAAGCTATTCCCATTCAGATGCTTTCCAGATGGTGTTGCATGCTGGATCAAAAACGAACAGTAATTTTCTGCATTCATAATTACATCAAAACTCTAACCATGACAGCGCATCCACTGTGTTTTAGACACTGTAGACACTCACTGTTATCCTTCTGTCCTGATCTCCTGTAGAACCAAAATATTAAGATTTGGTTTATCTCTCCATAGGACTTCCTGCCACTCATTTTATTTTAGTCTAGTTCTTGTGTAATTTGGCATTCTTAAGCCTTTTCCCTTTCTTTATGAATGGCTTTTTGACAGCCACGCTTCCACTGAGACCATTTCTAGGTGGCCTCAGTGAACACTACACGGATCAACTGAAGGGCCGTGCATCAAAGTCATGTGTCAGGTTTTTGCTGGATTTTTTTTCCCCTATTTCTTGAAGACATGTCTTTCAGCTTTTCAGATCAAAGTAGCAGATGTGTAACTTCTCTTGTCTCCACTTTAGTTTTCTCAGTGTGTTTTTTTAAGGACACTTTGCACACCATCCCAAGATACTCCGTGCCCTTGGTAATCAGTACAAAAATATTATTTTATGCTGTCAAACTTTGTTATCTTTGACATTTTTTTATCATGCTAACAAAATGGCAACAGTTGATGTGCTTTTGTGACAGGCTGCTAGTAACAAAGTGCCTAAAGATTCAAATTAAAATAAGCTCTTTATTCCTCCCTTCACTTTGGTCTCTTTTTTATGCTTCAGTGATTTACAAGTAAATGTTAAATGGCTTAACAAACAAAAAACATTCCTCTGAAATTGCTCGTGTGAAGTTTGTCTCCTTAGACACAAGCTATAAAAGAAATCAGCCGTGGCTCAAGATGCTTACACAGTGCTGTACATCTAGTTTTAATATAAACAAACATGAGCATGACCATCTGGTTACAAATCCAAGTTTGCAATATAAATATAATGCTTGGATAGCTGTTTTTACATGTATCTATCTCCTGTTTATGGTATGGAAGTGAACCTCTACAGAGCTGTAAATACAAAAACAATTCATCTTGCAGCCAAAACATGGTTGTCCAACCAGATGGTTCTCATCAATCACCACTCCCACGGTGTTTGAATGTTCACACACAAGGCAAATCCTGCCCTCCTCAATGATGCTGTCTTGATGCATTTTGTATAACTTGCTTTACCAAAAAGAAATTCATCTGATTCTTTGAATAACATGAATGGTGTCACTGAGAAACGAGAAGTCTATTGTGCTGGAAAAAGTCATCGACTCAGCCATGAAAACTCTCCAGCTGGCCTGGTTGTCTGTTTCACATGGCTACTACAGCAAAATATTTTCTCTACATGGCAGTTTCCTTTTTGGAGAAGGCTGTGTACAAAAGCTCCTTGTTTGGAGGGTGTGAGGTCATAGAGGGCTATAAAATTCCTTGATCATTAGTAAAGGGGTTGGGTTTGAACTCTGTGGTTTACACTTTACATTAAATGTAAACCCTAGTTTACTTTTTTGGCTCTGCAGTATTTTCTTTTTATGAGTGTTGACGTGGGGATCAAATGATGGACTATTAGCGCACACGTTAGCTTGCTTTCCATAATGACAGGGAGATCAGAGGTGTTGATTAAATATTTGCCTCCCTGTAGATCGTGTCTTTAATTAAGGAACAGAAGGCATCAGGCTGTGCACTTTTAAATGCCAGATCCCTGTGGCACTGCACGCCTAACCTGCCATGGCAAGCTGCTGATTGTCTGCTGATGCTGGCAAAGTGGCTCACACAAATGTCCTGATTGCAAGGCAAAAGCAGCTGTGCTTGCTTTTGCTTATGATTTATGTTGTAAATGCTGCCCACAGAGGGAAATCTCATAGAATTCACTGGTTGAATTTTGATGATTTATTGGTAGCACAAAAAAGTAGCACTCAGATACATTGAAGCTGGACCGTAGAGACACACAGCTGCTCTGGTAAGACCAGACAATCCCCTGTGACAGTGTTACTTCAAGTGGAGCAGTGGCATTGATCTGCTTCTGCTGTAAAAGTTTACTTTTTCTTAATTTTTTCTTACAGGTTCTATTCAGTCAGAGTTCTAAATCCTGTGGTGTCTCTGGCCACCCAGAACAGAATTAGTTAAATGACCGCTATTAAGATGTCACATCACCTCACAGCAGTATCAGATCCCCCAACATAACTCTGCATGTCCAATGTAGTAAGATTCCTGTCTTCATGTAAAAATGTGGTCTAAGGTTTTGGTCCATTTTGGTTGTTACCTCACCAATGAGAGCAAATCTAAAGGAGCTACGCGAGTTTAAAGAGTGGTGTGAGGTTTAAACCGACGAAGGAATATCTGGAGCCCAAGACAGCTCTCTGCTACATTATGAACAAAAGCAAAATCATCCATATGGGATATATTAATTCATGGATAAGATTTTCCTTCATTGTCAAATTGCAGCTGTTGATTTTATCTATGTTATATTGCCCTCTGTTGGTGGAAAAGGGTACAATGTATGTGGAGCCTCATTCTTGCAGTTATGTCGACTCATAGTTCCACATCAGTGTAACCCGACCATTTATTGTGTCATTCTTTTAATCGGGGAAGCTCAGTTTTTTGTTTTATAATTTAGTCTTTTATTTGCTCTTGGTTTTTTTTGTTTGTTTTTTTTACTATGTCATACACTAAAAGATTCTGTCATTCTTCACATTATTTTATAGAAATGCCTTACATGTTGTTGGTGAATCTTGTTGAAAACTAAACTGGAAAATAGAAAAATATATTTGATTAAGTGCTTATTTGATGGAAGAGATCATTTTATCTGCTGAAAGTCATATTTGTGTACACACTGGCCTTGTTTCCACAGGAAATTGCCAAACGGTTGCAAGAAGAGGAAGAGGAGAGTATCAGGAGACGAAGTAGAGGGTCAGGGAGCCATAGTGAAGGTAAAGCTTTATTGTATATAGTTATGAAGGTTGTTTAGAAATTTTCACATTGTTTAAATAAAATGTTTTGGGGTTTTTGGATATTTTTAGTGGTTTGCAGAAGGCTTTGTTATACTATAGGACACAACCTGGCATTATTTAGCTTCTTACTAAACATTCTTGGCTCTGCTTGTGATCATTACTGCAGCTGTATTTAAATCACTCACCACAGATACTACAAGGCCATGAACAAAAAAGTTGCTCATTTGTTCATGAATATCTTCATGGTTTTTTTTTTTTCTTACTTGCTCTCATGTTTGTTTTGATATTGTCTTTAACGCATGGAATTACATTTACAGCATTTGCAGGGCTCATTCTTGTATGTAAATGCATGGAAATATGTCAGTTATATTTCATCCATTTATACTAATTGTAGATTGTATTGCTGTGTTACCTCATCATTAATAATAATCACTAACAGACTCACCCACCCACCCTTTTTTGTTTGCATGTTTGGCATTGCCAAAGGCAGCACGAGTGACCCTGCACTGCTATCCCTACAACAGCACACACACAACAGCGTTTGCCAGGGGGAAGAGCAGTACCCTAGCACCACCACCAGGTGGCGATCATCTACTTCTCACTCAGACATAACTGGGCCTCAGACTAACTCCCCAAGGGGGTTAGCAGCTCAGAAAAATACAACTTCATGGTCAAATCAAGGACACCCCAATTCCATTAGGCAAATTAGGAGTGAATTGAGAGAGCCTTTGTGTGAAAATTCAGATGACTCGGACACAGTTTTCTCTGAACAGCTCTCTGTTTGGTCCCAGAGGCTGAATGAAAGATTCAACACTGCACCTGCTCGACAGCGGGCATCTTTACATCAGCCACAAGAGAGAAATTGCAGAAGAGTTTACTCTCGTAGAACATTCTCAGACGAGTTCAGGGAGGAGAGAGAAGAGTGGGACGAGGACTTTTATGAAAATGGTGATCTGAATGAAGGGAGGCCTAGGAATCAGGATAAAGAGAGGAAGTACAGAGATGAGTATGATATCAGAGGTCAGGATCCAGGCTCTCAGTTAGTCGAGTTTAGAGAAAAGCGACGCAGTCAGAGTGAATCTGTTCGGCTGCATGACAGGGATACACACAGCAACAGAGACTTTGCAAAGACCTGGAGCTACAAGGACAGCCCTGACAAACACGTCCGTTTTCGAGATGATAAGAGGAGCTCTCGCAGGGAGCAGAGTGAAAGCAGCCAAGTGTGGAAGATGCTGGCCCGTGTCCTCAAAGAGAGGGGTGTGCCTGTGAAGCTTGGTGGCAATGGGGCGCCACTGCAAATAAGGCCTCAAAGCAGAGACAGCCAGGTGTTTCATGGGAGTGAGGTCTCCTGCAGCGACTCCCAACCACATCAGAGAGCCTTCCACAGAGCTGCTTCCACGAGGCACAGTTTCCATGGAGATATTAGGGAGAGAAAGAGATTGTCATACCGAGAGAACAGTGGGAGAGATCACAGAGAAGACCGAGACAGGCATCATGATAATGGAGAGATTTATGAGATTAGGAGAAGGGACTCAGACCTTTCTAAAAGAGAAAGACAAGGCAGTAGAAGGTGGAGTAACAATGATGAGAGGGGAGAGAGGAATGTAAATAATTATAGAGTCAGGAGGGCAGCAAGCGAGCGGAGGCATTTACACAGGACCGCAGAAGAAAGCTTAAGCTCAGAGGAGGAGCAAGACGTGGAGAGGAGAATAAATGTACCCCGCCGAAGAGCCCCAGGACGTAGCCAAAGTCTCAGCACCACCAGCAGGGCTTCAACCAGGGATAGGTCAAGGCGCACAGCAGCAGGTAACACTTAGACCTGCAGCCAACTCTAATCTGCAGAGGGAAAGCTTCCAGCATGGTGCTGTCCCTCTCTGTGTACATCTGCTCCTCTCATCTTCCCTTAATCATCCCCTTATCTGGACTTGGGCTTTAGTGGTGTCTTGATTCCTTACTGAAGTGGGACGTTTCCCTGTTTCATATCTACAAAATCAGTGGTCTAAAATAGTCTTTGCTTTGTACTTTAATTCTCTACTTTTCCTTCTTCTAATTCTTTTTTTTTTCTTTTCATCTTGAGGGTTGTAAGATAATTAAGTCCAGGGAGTTGCTTTCATTTTGCATCTTTTCACCTTGTGCTGTCATTTCAAATGTCATTGTAAATAACCTTTCCCCGACTCTTTCGGTAAACTTGAATGATTAATGGGTGATGGGGTTTTTTTGTTTTTTTTTAACAAATCATGTGCTCATCATCATCACAGTTGCTCAATTTTCTGTGAATTTGACACTGTCAAACTTCATCTTTAGGAGCACCACTTCAACCAGAGCTGAGTGAAACTAATCTGAGCCTGGGGGAGCTGCAGCAGGTTTTAGAAGATGAAGAACTGGCCCTCAAGCTACAGGAGGAAGAGGAAAAGCTGTTTGGGAGGGTAACTGATCCAAGAATTTAACATGAAACACTGTAGTTTAGAAGGTTAGCAGAAAAACAGAAGTTTGGTTTGTTGATCTGAACATTTACTTTCTGTTTCCTCACAGAACTCTCAGCCATCTCAACGTTGTCCTTATCCAGACGGGGACTTCAGAGTAGCACAAGTGGCACAGGATGAGGTGGAATGATAAACTGACATGTCATCAGTATCCGTTTATTTAACATCCAACTGATTAGTAAGATCATGCCTTTTTTTGTGTAGGAAATTGCACGATTCATGCAGAAACAAGAAATTAAATCAAAGCGTAGATCTCGTGAGCTGGAAGGACCTGAGTCTTGGCGTGAGCATAGGGCGATGATAAATCATCATGACAGACGAGCTGCAAGAGAGAGACAGGTTTGTTTGAACATGTGGTTAGGAATTCAAGACAAAGACAAACATATACACAGACCTGTTATGCATATGTGTGAAAGGTCTTTATTGGGTGTTTCTGCCAGAAGAGGTTTTAAACAAGCTGAGAAACCTCTTTGTTCATTTCAGGTCCAACGAGAGAGACTTGACTCAGAGGGCCTTCCTTCCCCGACTGAGGACTGCTCTCCAGAGAACCTTCCGCCAAGTCCCACCACCACTACACCGTAATTAACAAGTTAAATCTCTTAATTAATGCTGTATGTCTGATATTTCAAAAATATGGTGACTTATAGCTGCTACATTTATAGATCAGCCCAGCAGATTAGAAACATTGCAGAGGAATTGGATCCAACCTTCCAGGCGAGGAGGCAAGGCACAATGAGCCTCCAAATGGGACAAATGGGTATTTGAACTGAACTGAAATAAAACCACTGTTGAAACTGTTGAAACAATAACTTGACAGTTCCTTTTCCTCCATTGTAGGTCCAGCTACTCAGCCCCTTCCTGTGCCACAGTCAGGTCTAAATGAAATGCTTGAGGAGCCTACATTTATTCCGCCAACAAAGCGTCAAACAGACAAATCAGGACGAAGTAAATCCAAAGAGAAGAAGGAGAACTGCAAGCAACAGTGATCTCCAACACTGTGTTCTGCTGTAGGCCATACACCGTTTCTTTTAAAACACTTAATCAGTTCAGCTAGAGTTCTCATTGCTTATTATTTTAGGGTTAAAACTGACACGAATAGCATTCACTCAGCTGCCCCTACTAGCACTTTTTTTTAGAGCAGTGGAATAAGGAGACTTTTTAGATTCTCGATTGAGTAAAGACAACATTTTAAAATCATGGCTTTTATAAATGCTAAAGGGAAATGTTGGGTTTGTTATTGTATTGTATTTTATATGTAGTTAACCAGTATACTGTCAGCTGGATCTCTCAGTCCTCCCCAAGTTGTGCCTACACTTTATTTACATTACAAATACACTAAACCATCCAAGTAGACTTCTATGTTCTGCCACCTAGTATATAACTTCATCCCATTGTCTAAATCAGAATACTTTAATAATCCCTAAAGAAATTATGTCTAAACTAGGTATAATGTGGGAAAAATAATTATTTGAACCCATGGTGAATTTGTAAGTTTGCTCACTTATGAAGATATGAACAGTTTTTATTTTATGGTAATTTTATTTTAATGGAGTGAAACAAAACATTAACAAAAATCCAGAAAAAACACATTATATAAAAGTTATAAAATGCTTTGCAACTTGAAGCTTCAGTTCCCTCCACAGATTGGATTGAGGTCTGGAGACTTGTTAGGCCACTCCATGACCTTAATATGCTTCTTCTTTAACCACCCCTTTGTTGCCTTGGCGATATGTTTTGAGTGCTTGTCAAATTGGTAGATCCATTCACAACCCCTCTTCAGTGTTCTAGCTGAGGGAAAGAGGTTCTCATCCAAAACCTTCACAGTACTTGGCCCTGTCCATTTCCCTGTTATTGCAGTCAAGTTGTCTGTACTTTTAGCAGGAAAACAGCCCCAAAGCATAATATTTACACCTCCATACTTGTTGTAAGTATGGTGTTCTTTGGATCACACTCAGTTTCTTTACCTCCAAACACAGTAGGTCAAGTTGATGCCAAAGAATTTGATTTTGGCTTCATCTGACCGTAGCGCTTTCTCCCATGTCATTTTATTCCACTTCTGAATAGTCGCACAACTGTTTTTACCTTCTCACTAAGCTTCTTGCTGATAGTCTTGTAGTCCATTCCAGCCTTGTGTTAGGTCTACAGTCTGGTCAGTAACTTCCTCTGACAGCTCTTTGGTCTTGTCCATGGTGGTGAAAACTTTGAAATTGATTCTGTGGACAGGTTCGTTTTATACACATCAGATTGCCAGTGTCTGTAATTGATTGACGGATTGTAATTGCCTGTATGTGCGGGGATATAGGCAATCTGTGGGAGCCAGAATTCTGGATTGGTTGTAGAGGATCAACCGATCCTCTGTATTTTTGGTTGAGATTCTGTTGCTCTCCATTAAAATGAAGCTACCATAAAAATTAGAGACTGTTAATTTCCTCTTAAGTGAGTAAATGTACAAATTCAGCAGGGGAGCAAATAATTATTTCCTCCACTCTATTTCTTGGGGGAATCTCCAGAAGCATGTGAACGTTAATCTTTACAAAGAAATAGTGACAAAGTAATCTTGTTTCAAAGCAGTTCTTGTCATGTTTGCTGTTATCCAACGACAATCAAACTAACTTTGTTTACTTTTTATAGATGGAAATCCCAGAAGTTGTAAAACTGGATCACATTAACATAGTGGTAGTGAAAGAAGTCAAAATTAAATGTAATTATTTCCCACTCGAACGAGGAAGTTCATTATACTCTTGCTGACAGCTCATGGAATAAATAAAACTATAGCTCTATGCTATAGCTACATGAAGCTTAGCTGCTACTATTACCTTTTGGAGCTTACAACTACATTTCGCAATCTCTGAAATCCAACACCAAAGACAGACTTTGAACTAAAACACTTGCATGTTTTACCAGGTCACTTTAACACTATTCCTAATGCCAAACAGGAATCTAACAGAAGTGACTGGAAATAATTTTGATGCATGTATTACTATTTATTGGTCTCTCTTTTTGTTTTGTGTATGTTGTTCTTGCTGCCACATTTAAACTCTTTTCTTTACACAACTGAAATACGACACCATGACTGCAACTATTCTGTACATAATAAATACAATCTTTATTGCTTGTTCAAAAATGAGATGTAAGTACAGTGTAAAAATACATATAATCAGTTTTATACAGTACTTTAGACAGCTGAAGACATTTTATAGGAAACCACCGTGAGACAAAATTATACATTCAAACCAAAAGTACATGACATTCATCAGGTAATATTCAGCAGGTATAATAAAGTGCTGCAGTCGTATTAAAATGTCACTGTATGACTGTACTGTAATGTTAACACTTTTTCACTGCACCACCTGTGAACTTTGAAGTCTTTAACTGATTTTGCTTTGCTGGAGAGGTGACTCATACGCTGCTCTATTACTATAGGCGTGGGTAAACGTTTTCAGGCAAAGCCCACACAGTATATTTCTCAAATGTTCCATGAAGAAACACTTGCCTTTTACAGACCAGGGGAGCAATAGAATTTAAAAAAAAAACACAAAAAAACGTTTGGTCTAATCTTGCTGCCCACTCTGCTGTTCTAGAAGAAACTAAAAGTAACGCACTCTACTCTACTCTCTCTGGGGGGTTTCCGCTTGGCCCCTGGGTTTAGCTTGCATGTCATTTACATTAGTCAAGCATATTTGTTCACAGGATTTCCCAAGACATTCAAGAGTTACAGCGATAATTGGTGGATTTCCCATGTGGCACTCGTGAGGAATACTGAAAGATTTTCGCAATTGTGTTACTAAGCTTTAGAGCATTTCATTTTTGTTTTTATTCTGACCTGTTGAACGCATACTTGATCTGATAAACACTTAGTCATACAGCGTGCCTTAACATGCTCAGTGATTGTCACAGCTGAACGATTTTTACCTTTCATTTGTGAACCATTCTGTACACTCAGTATTTCACTAATAGGTCTCCCTAGTGCTTCATCTTGAATCGTAGCTTTATCTACTTAAAATAGGGAAGTCCCTTCACTGGGCTTTTTTTGACCAGTTAAGCAACAGTTGGAAAGTCCATATAGTTCCTGGTAAAGTTCAGTGGAGTGGAAGAGGCTACATGCAATAATGAGTCTAGCTACCTATTTTCACAATTTAACAAATAATAATTATAAAATAAAAAAAAGACAAACTGTAAATGACCAACAGATAAAACAATTAAAACAACAAAACTGCCATAAACAGCAGGTAGGTTGCTATGTTATGTTGAGGCTTTGAGCATATGTAAAACCATACTACTGGGAGGTAATATAAAGGCTCAGAAAGTAATATGACTAAAATCAGTCTGTTACACCCACTTGCACACTCACCCACGTCGTATTTTCAAACTGAGCAATACTTGGCAGTTTTACCACTCAGGCGTGCAAATAACAGATTAATGACTGTCTATCATACTCTTACTGACTACAGCTGTTTTACAGTGTACTGGGGCAAGTAGACTGAACTTTGAATGCAGTTTAAAAACGTAATGGCAAAAAGGCTAGCTTTTGTTGATTGTTATTTCATGACTGTGTTCACATTTCAAGATGGCAAAAAACCAGCCTGCTGTTAGAATTTACATGGTGAATAACCTATTGTTAAGTCCACTTTCTTCTTTCCCCTCTCAGAATTCCCCTTCCTCTTGTTTCAACAGACTGTGTTATTGAAGGATCACTGAAACTGTATCCAGTTGTTAAAACTGAGCATGATGTTGCAGTTTGTTTTGTCCTCTTAGGCCTTTTTACACAGTAGCTTATGCTGTTCTAAAATAAAGACAGCTGGCCTAAGCAACTTGGTATAACAAAGACATTTAAAAAAACAAAAAGTGGCTCAGTATGAAGAAAGAAGAATCCCATTTTAGCTGTAAAATCCTGTTTCCTTAAAGGAAAAAGCTACTTCCATGCGGCTTTCTAGCCCAGGGCATTCCATTCATGCAATCAGCTGCTCTGAAGAGTCCTTAGAGTCCAGTGACTCTGAGCTGCAAGTGCTGCCCTGTTCCTGCTGAGCCTCATGGAAACTGCACTCTATTGCAATTAATGTCCTGGGATCATCTGAAGGAGAAAAAGAGGGAAAAAGTAAGCAATTAAAATAGTTAATCACTATGATTCAGGTGATATATTACCTAATCATGAAATGCAAGAGAAATTACCTGTAGGATTTACAATGATTTTTTCATGAATTCTCTTTTTTGTCTTCTTTCTTTTCTGGAGGTTTTTCACAGCTACGATCATGATAATGATGATGGTGACGGGGAACAAGACAAGTATGCCAATGATAACAAACAGTGGCCATATCGGGTCTTGAGCATCTGTTTCAAAACAGCACTGTTATAGTCAACTTTAGATCAGAACTGAAGCAGTATGATAAGAGGAAAAAAAATCATGACTTACCAGAGTCAGGTTTAACTTCTTGGCCACGTGTTGCCTTAGGTATAACTGGAACACACTTAATGTCATTTAATGCATCTCCTTTGACCACAATCTGCTCATTTGGATTGGAGCACCTGGGAGAAACAAGCGTGACAAAAGATTCCCTGTGACTTTTCTGGGATTTATCAAGTGTTTTATTACTGTAAAACATGGTGGTGTTTAGTAAAGGGTATTATCTTACTTGGTACTCCAGGGTTTGCACTTCTGGTGAACTTTGTCGTTATATGTTCCATTTGGACATTTTCTGCAGTCACCTGTGGAGACAGTCAGTGTGTTGATTTGCCATTTAAGCCAACATGTGTAGTGTCTGGGCTAAAGTTAAAAGCTTATTATTTGTACTTTTACTTACGATTAACTGTAGGTTCGAAGCCTTTTTCACACGTCTTCACACAGAAGGAACAACGTTCATCACCACAAGTAAGTCCTTCTCTACAGCCACACTTGGTATCAGTTGTGGCAGTGCAGGCTTGTAGAAGGACCTGAGCACCTAAACATACAAAAAGATTAAAAGCTCTTGTAGTACTACAGAAATCTATATTAGCCCAGAATTTAATACACTGCTGATGAAATGCTCTTATATGGTTGTGACTTAATTAATGCACCAACATACCTACACACTGTGTACAAGGGTAACAGCTGTATTCTTTAGGGTGCACTGTATAGGTCCCGGGCTCACAGGGTTTACAAAGTTCTTTTGGGGTTTGACCACACTCCTCGACTAGGTGATTTCCTGCAAAAATAAGCAAGGGAGTAAAATACACATAAATTTCAGTGACACTGGCTCCATCAAAGCTATAATGCATCTTAATAAATGACAAAAGATTTCCTTTTTAAGGTTCATAAGTTATAAGATTGGGGTTTCTAGAAAACTTTGAACTCTAATAACTATATTTACTGCTCTTACACTGGATGTACAGGAATGAAACTGACAAATTCTGTCAGTGACATTTCCCAATGATTGGATATATCAGCTGCATCATCCTTGCCTTTGTTGTGGATTGGGTGAAAAACCACTGAAACTATCTTTGGTTGCATGTGGCCACCGCAGAGGAACTCCTCAAAGGTTGGAAAACAATCTCAACTTTTTTTTTCAACATCCAAAGATAATAGCTGGGTTTAATAATGTGGAAGAAAAGACTTCTTTTATCTCACTCGTGAATATACAGTAGGCTAAACTGTAAATGTAGTTTAATTCAAAAGAGCGCCGTTAAAAACAAACAAACAAAAAAGCTGCACATCTGTAAAAAAAAACCAATAAATGTAGAGTCTATCTGCAAACTTTTATGAGATTCTGGATCTTTTTTTTTCTTTATTACCTGGGTGACAGCTGTTACAGCAAACATCGTTCCCCTCTAGCGCCCATTCCTTGCAGCCCATCTCCACAACACTGCACTGGATGCGGATGCCCAAAAAGAGAACGATCAGCCAGGCGATTGCAGCCATACTTCAGCTTCCCAGCCTTGAAGATGATACAGCCACTCCAGGAGAGAGTTGATTTAATCCAATCGAAGAATTATTCCAGGTATCTCTTCCACGCGGCACTAATTCGGCTTTTCTCTTTACCTAAATCTGTGTGAGCATCGTTCTGCGCTCTGCACTCATATTAAGCAGACTGTATAGTTGCGACTTCAGCAGTCAGAAAGGTTTTTAACCCTCTTGCCAGCTGAGCGCTTATAAAAAGTGTTGTCGCGGGGGACGGGGGGCGTGTCACAACGGTGTGACTCAGCATGGTACAATTCATCTACATGCATAGACAGTTTTTTGTCTTAGTCATTTTTATACAACTACAATGTATTTATTAAAAATAAATGAATTCATTCAAAATACACAAAGAGATACCAAGATATAAAGTTGTCGCTGGCTGTAGGAAAAAGAAAAGCGAAACTTTGCTCAGTCAGATTACAATATTCGTTTCTTTTCCTCTACCAGTAACCAAATACAGCCGTGATAATGTCGTGTTATGCATGCCTTCAAACTTGAACGACCGTTCAAATCTGTTCTGTTCTTCATAGAACTGTCTGAACTAGGGCTAAACTAGATTTCCTGGAACTTAGATGCAATCGCCGCAATGTGTTTACAACAGCACAGTCAAGTTCTCCACCTGCAAATGTGAAGTTAATTCAAATAGCAGCTTTACTTTCTAGAAGCTTTTGCTTCTATTTGAGTGCATTTACGCAGTATATTGTCTCCCAATAAAGCATTAGACTTAACTACCTGTCGTGGAAAGGCTTTGTTATCACGCTACAATAGAAATAAAAGGGATTTTATCTTCATCGTAACTTTTCTGTTTTGTCTCTAACGGGGAAACAGTCATAAAGGGGGATTTTTTTTTATTTTTTTTTATTTTTACTTAATCTCCTGGACTTTATTTTGTCTATACGGTTTTATAAACAAAGCTTAAGGATGCCAATACCATTGTCTTCCTCGTGGGAGTCATGGCATCATAGTATACATACAATATACACTGAAGAAATGCAAAATTGAGGTGAAATTAAAGAAAATGTACAGCATAAAACTTTTTTTTAATTTAAGTAAACAATTGTTAAAATACGATTTTATTCACAACAGAGAACGCGTCATTGTTATTTAACAGATGAGTCATAGGACAAGACATCATGCCCAGAATCACAAGTTTATTTAAAGGGCATTGAAAATGTCTCGAAATTCCCCCCCTCACGGACTCTTCAGAAGATCATTATGTGTCTGGTGGCTAACACTTGTATTAGACAACACACGTGGCAAATATTCAGGTAGAAAATGAAATTAAAAGTGTTGTAAGAATATTTCTTCTAAAATGAAAGTGGTGCTTTTAAAAGTGACCTTTGTTTTCAGGTGCCTTTGTTCAATTGTGTATAGCGATTCCCAAACTCAGTAGGACTTACTTCCTTTGAAAAAGGAACCGTTTCCTTACAGTAAGTGGTGTGAGTTTGGGAAAACACTGGGAATTTGCTGACAAATGATGAGGTGTCAGGTGATTACATATCTGGGGATCTTCTAGCTCATCTTCATGCTTAAATTCAAACTAACAATTTAAGTGCGAAGGGGGAAAAACGAACCAAATAAATACACGCACATAACGTTTGTCTGCTGAGTCATGATTGTAACATCTCACTATCATATGATACTTCGTGACATTCGCAGACGAGGCCTTTGACTTTCTAATGCATCACACTCGACCGATAGCGTCGTCACGTCAAAGTGCGCGCGTGGTGTGAGACTGCGTATGTACCTCATCTGCCAACGCACCCTAAGAAACCCTTCCCACATTTACTCCTCAACCTCCTCTTTAAAAAAATTCAGCAATGAAGCACAGTAAAACCCCGTCCCAAATTTACATAGCGGCTCGGGAAATACTTCAGGGCTGTTCGGTAAGGAGTTTAGCAACACAATCTGCTGGTAAATGAGTGTGCGCTCATATTTGCATGTAGGCTGACATAAGCTTCAGAGTCAGTCAACCTGGAACTGTCATGGCAGAAGGCTTTGTTAATGTGGGACTACACGTTTTCACTTTACCCGTTGGCCTGTATTTCAAACAGCACGAAGGCGATTACAGGTCATTGCGCTCTTCTGGGGGCTGCTGTTCTAGTAGAGTAACTTATTCTGCCTACACAGCACTTCCTTCCTGACGAGCATTTTTATTACACACCCACCATAGATGTAGGTGTGTGACGTCACTCAGCAACCGCGGCTGTGGTTGTGGGTCAAGTAGATGGGGGTCTGTACTATACAGTCGGCTTGTTGTTGTATAGCCGTTTTACAAGTAACACCAGCCCACTGGGAAAGTACACGTAATTGGTGTACTGGAAACTCCACTCAGGGGTGTTAACTGTCAAGTGTCAAAACCAACATTAAAACTTTGTTGCAACATATTAACCCATCTCGGCTATAATTGTAAATGGTTGTCTATTCTTCAGGCGACTGTTTTGTTGACCACAGGCCGGTCATGAACACCAACCACCCACGAGATTGTGTCATACATTTGAAATGCATGATACTGCTTTCGAATTAAAACAGGCAACGGCACCTTAAGCACATTTTCAAATCGCATTTTTATCATTTTATCAGTCAAATGTATAGTTTGTACAATAATATACACAAAACAATGTCTCCACCTAGTGGCATTTCACTCAGTCTCCAGGTGAGGTGAAAAATGAAGACAGTGTTTTGAACATATATATTTTTATTCATATATATATATAATAAATTTCTATTTACAATTTATTCTTCTTTTTTAGAGAAAATTAAAGAGAAAGCTTTGATTGCAAACAGTGCTTCATACTAAAGGGAGGGAAGGACAAAATGGGAAAGTGCTCATAAAACTAGTGTGTGTGTTATTTCCCTCTTGTAACTATATTTTAGGTAGATACAACAGGGATTTGCCATTGTTTTGCAAGGAGATCACCATCTGAAAGCCAGGATTCCCCTTGAAGTCACTCTGAACACAACAACTAGAAGTGACAGCTTCAACAGTATGAAGAGCCATGTCCACCAAACAATGTGAGGCTTTGGCTTTTATCACACTGACTTTTCAACAAAGTCCACAACTGAAGGAGACAAACCTGATGCTTTTGTCAAACTACTTTATCTAATCAACCTTTGAGTTTGCTTTCACAGTTTGCTGTTGTGAGTGTCCAAAGTTTGCAATCCTGCTGATCTTTAAACATGTTTAAACTAAGTGTTATGGGTGTCAGGGTTTAATCACTGACAGAAATAATGATACATTCGACAAAGCACACCTAGGACATTGAGAAATGGCCACCGTTTCATAAAGAGTGATGCCTGATTGTCGGTCAGTCATTCGTAGTAGACAAAGTATGACACCATCAATGCAAAAGGATCACATAAATAACATCACGAAAATGTTCCAGTGTATGGATTCTTCCTTTAGAACATAGGAAAGAGGTAACCTCCTCCCCCAATAACGGTAATACTTTAAACAAAATGAATGAATACGTTTTCTTTAAAGCAGGTGAGACAGTCATGCAATATGCAGCCTAGTCGAACTAAAGGCTGGCTACAGGGTCTCCCTTATGGAAATCCTCAGATTGTGAACTGATCAAGGTTAGCGTTATTAGTAGTTGGCAGGTAAGAGCTTAAATACGCCAGTGGCAGCGCCTTGACATAAGGGGAGTGGGGCCAGAGTAATGTGCTAAACTGTAGCATTATACACAAATATGAGTTAGGTGTTCCAGTCCGAGTTTTATGTCCAGAAAAAGATTCGTAGGCCATAGTTATTGGCCTGGGTCTGGGGGATTGAGATCCAGGCCCAGCCAGCTTAAAGGCGCAGAACAGAAAATATCCTAGGTAGAGTACACACTCCCAAAAATGTCTGCATGGCATCTTTACAGAAATCAGTACACTGAATACCACTCACGTTTCACAAACTGTACACGTCACGTCAATACAAAAGAGGGTTTTCAGCCAGAGGACCCCTGCTTGTGTGCGAGAGGACTACTCCTGTTGTGCTCTTGCTGCCTGTATTCCTTTGCTTGGACATCAGAGGGACAGACAGCAGGGGGCTGTGGAGAGGGCCAGTCAGTGTCTACATTCTGAAGTTTAGAGATGGTCAAAAGACTGAGAGGAAAAAGGAGAACAGGGTTGAAAGGGATCAGGGAGAGCTGTTTTGTGCTCACTGAGTTAAAAAGGCACTGTTCTGTCACATGATGTCAACAAAGAACTCACAGGGATTGCCCATAGCATGCTGGAAGGACTGGCGACTGGCGGTGAGCTCAGGAGGAACGGCTGCTAAGTCTCTCCCAGGTGGGGCTCCAGGAGGCGTGCTACTGTTGAATGAGGTCTTGGGGGCCAGACGGGCCAGACAATAAGGGGGAGGCAAGCCTGGGGGGCCGTAGGAGGAGGCATGGCTTCGCTCGCTCTGGGCACAGGAGCCTGGAGCTGGCTGAGTAAAGGCGGCGTGGCTGTAGGTGAACGGGGGGTGGTTGTTCTGTGTGACAGGGTGGCTCCTGTGTGAATGACTGTGGCTGAGACTTGACCTTGCGTGACTTTGGCTAGAGATGGCGTGGCTGTGATGGCTCATTTGACTGGCAGATCTGTCACCACGCCGCCCTCCGCGGATTCCTGGCTCTGATTCACTGCATGTTGACTTTTGACCCTTTTCCTGTGGGGATGAACGTCTACCTTTGCCTGCGCTGGGGTTGGATCCACTGCTTCGGCTTCCTGTTGATTGGGGGGGGGAAAAAAAAAAAAAAAAAAAAAAAAGGGAAACAGAGATTAACAGGTTAAGACTTCAATAGAATATAAACACCCACAAATACACAGTGAGCAGCTGCAAGTCATCAGCTACTGATGATTCACGACCGGCTACCGATAAACAAAGACAAAAAGGTCACACATTAAACATCAGCTTAATAAAGACTTCTTGAACTCCACCAGAATTAAGCATAACATGAAAAGGTGCTCGTGTTTGAAACACAGTAAAATGTGTCAATGTTAATAAATACATTACTGCACTTTGTTTAAGGTGTGACCACATTTTTTGTTATGCAGTCTAGCAAAAGTCAGTCAAGGGCAAACATGATTATCTCAGTGATTTCTGCCCCAAATTCTGATGCAGCAACTGATATTAAGGCTTTTTCTTATATTCATACAAACACTGAAACAGTCAAAGATCATAAATACAAAGATGACACACCTGCATCAGAAAGATTACCACAAAGCACTTGATGAACAACGCAGAATGACGTATTTGTCGTGTTGTCAATTTCTCAGTAATAATACGTGTCACAACTCTCAATGCTGTTAATAAACACTGCTGGCATCAGACTAATGGAGGTGTATCACACTGTTGCAAAATCAAACATTCCACGCCTCCCCTTCCACAGTGAGCCCAACAGCACTGGGTAAAGTGGTGCATGATTGCCCCCTATCAGCAAGAATGATAGCACAAGCCTCAGAGTGCTCATCCTGCATCATGCACCTCCCAGCACAGTACGAATGCATGCCTAGAGGCACAGAGAGGGAGAATCGGACGTCAGGAGAGTCACAGACAGGATACACATGGACCAAAGAAAAATTATGGGACGGGCAGAGAGAGAAAAAACAAAAAACCCAACAAAAACCTTAAAGCTACAGTATGAGACGTGGAGAACGTTGAGCACAAGAGAAAGAGAGGAGTGGCAGAATAAGATTGAATGGTAAAATAGAGAGAGCAGCAGAGGAGGAGAGGGGGTTAGCAGGCTTACCGGTTCCCCCAGTGTCCGGGGACTACCTCCTCCTTCAGTCTACCGTTGCCCAGCAGAAACAGAGGGAACAACAGAATTACACACACCTCCCAGCCCAGTCGTTCCTCTACTACCTGTCGTGTCCTAGTGCACTTTCCCCCGTTAGCTCCAAACCAACGTAACGCCGGTGGCTGTTACTGATCCTTTATATGCAAATATGCAGAAACTGTCCCCAAGATTTCACACATGCACTCATTACCATGAATGCTTGCTCTTTTCTGAACGCTCCCAAAGAAAGAAAACCATGACATTTATTTGTCACTTGTCTTCCCAAAATTTGCTGATAAACGAAACCAAAACTAACCGAAAGAATGGCAACTGGGCGAAATTAAAATATGGATGAGCCACTCAAAACAATGAAAATAAGACAGAGAGATGGTAATATATAGTTTCACATCTTTTGTCTGGGCTACGTAGTAAAAAATATACAGCAACATTACCCCTGCCAGCTACTTATACGTACCGCCCCAGCGCAGACAACAAAAACCATGCAGCACCATCACATTTTGATTCAAAAATCAAAACAAAAGATCATTCAAGAACTAATGGAGACACATGGACTTAGTGTTGATCATTTCAAGCTGGTGATTGATAATCACATGGTTGATCAGATCTGTTTTGTGTACACACCCAGTACTGCAGAGCTGTCCGCTGCATGACTCAAGATGCTCATGATTGACCTTGACAATACAGGACGCATTTTAGAACACAGATATTTATATTGTATTGAATAATGCAATCCAATGTCCACTTCCTGCCCAGAGAGCCAGTAAAGCTAACATTAGCATGAGCCAGACATTCGTTAATATGCCAGAAAGACTTCATTAATGTCGTGTTGCATGTTGAGCGAATATATTATATTAATCAACGATAGGCTGATGGAAAACTCGTCTTGCCCCTCCTTATTGCTTACCCTCACTGTGTTGGCTGCCTGCGCTCCCACTGTGGAAACTGTGGCATGGGTCTGAGTATCCTGGCGGAAAGCTCGGGGGTGCAGTGGGGAAAGGAGGGTAGGGGAATGGCTGCCCGCCCAGAGGCCAGGGGTTGCTAGTGGGAGGTAGTGGTGCCAAAGTATCCTGCTCAGAACCTCCACCACTGGATCCTTCATTCAAATTGAGTGAGGCCATGTCTTGAGGAGAGAGGGAAAAAAAGCAGCAGAGAGGGACAGAGTTAGTATAATCCTTCTATTTAAAAAGAAAATGCCATAAATGTGTGAGCTGCTTAATTAATGTAGGTGTGAAAAGTGGATGTACTTTGGCAGAGGTCCCCAAAGGTATAGTAGCACTGTTCAGAGAAGGTGATCTTATTGACAGTGTGTCTCAAGTAACCGTGCTTCAACAGACTGCTCGCGTACTTCCTCGCATCGCGCCTATCCTTGAATCCTTCCACTCTGGAGTACAGCCAGTCCACTACATCAGCACCTAGCATGGCAAAGAATGCACACGTGGACATGAAGTTCAGTTCCCTGATGCGTGGAACAGATGCTAAAAATACCACTTATATGCAGCAACCACACATCAACCACAACTGCAATAGTTAGGGCAAGCAGCACAATGCTGCAAAACCTTTGAATGAAGTTAGTGGAGCTAATGCTAGAACTACGATGCTAATGCTTTTCAGAAAAAACAAGAGTCTACATGACTTGAAAAAAAATACTTATATGATGTTGTTTGTTGTGTTTAGAAAGAGTAAACTACCTAAAAAATTATATTTTTAGATACCATGCATTTGAATTGATTTCAGTCTTGTAATTTAATATTGTGCTCTCTAGGAAACCTACTGATTTCTTTATTTCCCTTTTTTAAAGAAAAAAAAAGCCTTACTGAGTTATTTTTATTGCCCACACTCAGCACAGAGGTTTCGATCACTATGCATGCAATGCATGTCTGCACATTTCCAAGTAACCAGCATTGTTTACAGTAATACAGCCACTGTTTCTATATAAATTTCTGCATTGGGTAGATTTTCTCACCTATAACAGCATTTGCAATGGTGATCTTCAACCACATCCTGTCTCGAATCTCTAGGCCAGAATCAGGCAACTGCATCACTTTGACAATAGTTGCCATATCTGTTTTACTTACAGACAGAGGCAAGTCATCAAACTCTGAGACGGAAAAAGAGAAACAATTTTGATCATTGTGACCTCATTATTTATAGTTCAGTTACTGAGAAGTGACCTTTTATACTGGAACAAAGCAGCAGGTAACCTTTACCATAGTGAGGGTAAGGTGCAGTTAGGGCTGTGGTGTGTGAAATCCAGGCTGCAGGATCAATGGGCCTCACTGGCTCAGCTGAGAAAATAAAACAAAACGAGAAACTTTTTATAAATAGGACAAAGTGAACACGGTATGGTTTAAACATTATCAGGTCATCATTTGCGTTGCTCCAAATATTACACCACACTGTCTGTCTTACCACGAGGAATGGTGAAGTAGCTTCGGGGAGATGGGTCCCAACATTTGGCAACAGTAAGACTAATGGGACTGGATATACATAGAAAATAAATGTTACTCTTAGAAAAATCATACACAGAAATATGCTGTACTTGTTCCCTTTTTTAAAAACACCAAAGCTGAATAATCTACTGCGCATTGTCATTCTACTGCGAATAACTTTACGTAACATAATCAAACTTGTCAAATGTGAAAGCTGTCGATGGCTTTCATTTCCTATAAATCCTTTAATGTCAGCTACTCATTCTACTGATGAGCAGTCGACACTGACTAAGAAAGACGAAAGGTCAACTTCCAGGAAAAGTTGCAACAGTGTCCAACGGTCAAGCAGCATTATCAACTAGCTTTTCCTATTTATTTAGATCCTTTGATTTTCTATACAGCCCCATGACTCACCAGCACATTGGTTCTGATATTAATTAAATTTCATCTGATTTCAATAATCTTCCAAGAAAGAGTCCTTACCCAGTTTTGGAAACAATCTCTCTCAGGATCCTCACAGCGTCATCATTGCTCATGTTCTCAAAGTTGACGTCATTCACCTGATTGACAGACAAAACCAACAATGTAATTTCTTTACATTTCTCGACCATGTTTTACTAACTAAAATATTATTTTGAAGTTCTGAAGAGAACTTCGATGCGTTTATGCATTTATACTGTGCACGTATTAATCTCTGCTGTTCTTTTAGGGGTTCACATGGCTGCAAATCCTAAGGTCCTTTTGATGGAATAAACCCCCACAATCATAAAACAACCTATACTGTTTGTATCGGGGCCACAACAAATTGGAAGCGTCCATCGCAAACAGAACAAAGGATGGGGAAGGAAAAGAGAGGCAGGATTCCAAGTTTTACATAAGAGTTTAACAAGGGAACTAAATACAACCGTCATTATTAACATGCAGCAAAACCTCAGAGAGATGTTGTCACTGCAACAGCAAATTCGAGGCACAATTATTACCAGTTCAAATATCTCGTTATGGAAGCGTACCTGTAGTAGCATGTCTCCAGGTTCTATTCTGCCATCAGCAGCTACAGCTCCTCCCTTCATGATAGAGCCGATGTAAATACCGCCGTCCCCCCGGTCATTACTCTGACCGACAATACTGATACCAAGGAAGTTGTATTTTTCTGTTGAGATTAAAGCAGGGGATGAATACATTTACAAAGACTCGCTTTGGTATTGATATGAATTCTACATTAAATTCTATGACGTTAAAAAATAGGCATGGATGCAACAGGTTTACCCATGTTTAGTGTGACGGTGATAATGTTTAGGCTCATCGTGGAGTCTGTGATACTGCTGAAAGACGATGACTGGTAAAGGAAGAAGAGGTTACAGTGAGCATATTGTGAATAAAAGTGGCAAAAAGCCCATTTCAAACAATTTATTCATGTGTTTCAAGCACTCAGTGTCAATGTCACTTTCAGCAGGGGCACTGATGTGTTTTAAGAGGTGCATACCCGGTCGATCTTTGCCACTTTGTGCCTCCGTCTGCGCCGTTTGTGTCTGCGCATCAGCTGTGAAGACGAACTCTGTTCTGTGGAACTACTGAGCCTGAAGAAGAAAGTGAAATCAAGGAAAAGATGGAATATTAAATAGGGTATATGAATAAGGCCAGAGTGAGCAATTTAAGCTATTTAGTATATTCATTGGGAATTTTCCTTAAAACTCTGTGAAGGTCTATGTACACACATACAGTTTCAACAAAATAATAAATTGTTAGCCTTGCTATTCCTATTTAAATGAATTTCTAACACACGCACTATATCTGATTGTAGTTTAAGTGGTTAAGTCTGATTTATTGTTGCAAATTCTTCACTGTTTTTGCAGCTTTTATGAAAAGAAAAACAACAAATCACATCAGAAAGAAGACAAAGCGACCAAGTTAAGTGTTTCAATGGCAAAACTGGAGAAGAACTTACCTGCTAGCATCCTCATCTTCTTCACTGTCGACAAATGAGCTGGACTCCAGCTCACTGCTCATTACTGAGGCACTGTCGTAACCCATGGCCGAGTCCCTTGCAGTGCGCTCTGATTTGGAGTGACCATTGATGCGAGGGACTGTAGAGAAAAAGTGCACAGCAGCAGTAAGAGGGGGGGGGGTCATCATTGCAGGGTGAAGTGAGAATAAGAGAGCAACCAGAAGGCGAGGAAGGAAGGAGTTAATGAGAGTGGCTGGAATACAAAACAAAAATCATCTGCAACAAGCATTAAACTGTGATCTCAGGAAGATGTGGACATTGAACTGAAATATATCTTCAATTAGACCCTCCTGCAGGTGGAATAACATGAATTAAAAAAAAATGTAGCAATAAAAATGAAAAATAAACGCATTTTTTTAATACAGTACACGGATTTGTAGACTTTGCAGAAAACCAAGAAAAAGTAGTGCCCTCCCATCAGAGGAAAACTACCAGGTCTGTCTCCATACGTACATTGGCAGTGAGGTGGCGCAGTCTCAGGGTAACAGCGGATTGGCTGAAAAGGTCTCACAAGGCGAAGAGGGCGTGGTAGCCAACGTACTCGCCGAGAGCAAGCAAAACATTCCAGCAATGTAGTAGTTCCCATCGCTAGCTCCGCCCACAGGGTGCTCATTTGAAAGACGAGCTACTGCACATAAACACTCAATCAGCAGAGGGACCTGACATCCAGTGTTAAGACTCACTCAAACATATTTCCTCTCGCACTCTGCTGACTGGCGCCAGAGAAAACAAAAAAACAAACAAACAAAAAGCAAGTGTGCAGGTTCACCAAGCCAGCCTGAAAAATCTGCGTCTTTGTGCTCTGCTCCGTCTGTGCTAGCTGCTCTCTAAAAAGCCCGAGCCCCAGTCAGTCTATGCCCACCAGCTGGCTGTTGACACACTTCACAGCTTATCTACAATAGAGGAAGTGCCAGAAATAGGGAATACACAAAACGACAAACTATCAAGAGTGACGTGTAGTAAAACAAGAAGCGAGTGCTATGACTCAACAGCAAAGTCACGTTTTGAATGAATATGCGAAACTTTGAACACGGCATTATCGTGACCTTTCCGAAAGCTGTGACACTTCCAGCAATTGACTGTTTTGTGTGAACTCTGATCTTTAAAGAGAGAAACATGCAGTCTAAATAATTCTATAATCAATCGAGCTGCCTTTTGATGAGAATCGCTCATAAACAGAACCAGCCTATAAAAGCTTACACCTATTAAATAAAAATGTCACCTTGCTTCAAAAAACAAGAGCCTCCCTATTTTAACCAACTATCCATAACTCTGGAAAAACAGAAAAATAACACCAGCGTTAAATTAACCACAAAAAACAATAGAAAATATTCCAAAGCCCAACACCATCCCGGGAAATAACACAGCGAATCCCTCTCACCGCAGCTGACAGCACGCCTTCTTCCAATGAACAGAGAAAGTGAGCTGAGAGTGAGGAGAAAGTATTACCTCCTCCCTGACTCTCATGCACGCAACTGTTGAATGACTGTTAATCTGCCTCTGACCAATCAGACGATGGTATCCTCCAAAGCAGAGAGAAAATAATATGTGATTTTATACGATAAGCTGTCTTCTCCCCTCCCTTCCTCAGGTGAAAGCACTGTCGAGTGATTGAAATCACAAAAGCTTTGCAGCCCTAATACAACAAGAACAGGAAAATGAGCTGAAGACACTTTTTCATAACAGAGAGTAGTTTATGTTCACCAGCTGTTTTGCAGGCTTTGTGTAATACTTTAATACAAACATAAGTGCTCAGGCTTAACTGTGTCTTCTCTGACCTCAGCCTTGAAATCCTGACGGCTCTGTACAGCATAACATTTAATGCCACGGGAACGCTCCCCCCCCCCTTTGTTGGCCACAGTCGTCCTCTAATACAACTGGTTAAGATACAGAACACCTGGCAGCCTTAAAACAGATCATATCCCATAACTCCATGAGGTAGTCTTGCACCTGTTCTCCCTCTTAAATTTTTTAACTGCTCCATTATTCATCCTTGAATGCTACAGCGCAGGAAAGAAAACTGAGAAAGACGAGAGAGAGAGAATAGTTTGACAAGTCTGAACATTTTAACCGATCTTTGTAAAACAGCGAGGAACGCTCGCATGTGTATAAGGTGACAGGGGAATTCCTGCTGCTGCTGCTGATGATGCTGCAGGCAATGAGGCACAGAGGTGGGAGGAGGTATCTGTCTTTACACCTCGCTGTGTCACTCGGTGAAATTAAAGCTGAATTACACTTAATTGGACTTTGTTACACAAATTTATGAACCAGTTCCTCTTGGAGTTTCTCCGGGAAAGTATATGTGCTTCTAGATTGGATTGAAGTCAGTAAACACAGACAACGGGGTGGATAACAATGTATATTTCATTGAGTTTGTGATCCTTCTCACATGCAAAAAACAACAGATGTTCAGTTGGCTGTTAGCAGCAGCGGCAGCAGCAATATGTCTGTGCCAAGTCAAAAGCATCATCATGGAGTGCACCAGCGTGATCACGATGAAATCACTGGCTATGCTCATGTGCAGATAGTCTGCTAAGATAAATCTGTTCCCCATCTACAGCCCTCCATACAACCCCAACCTGATGCTGTAATCAGTGATGCTAATTGCACCACATAAATTAATGAGTATTTAGTTAATGAGCCTGGAGCGCAGGATGCAAAGAGCCAGGCTTGCTGTGAAGAGAGGACAAAGGGGAAGGGGGGAGCGAGAGAAAGAAAGCGAGAGAGAAGAGCACAGTGATTTTTGCTGTCAGTGAAAACAATGGCAGACTGCGATTGTTTATTACTTGGTGCCAAAAAACCAACTAATTTTGTCAAAAATACCTGTGTGGGACAGAAACCGGATGAAAGCGGGTACCTCTACTGATCGCCAATGTGCTTATGTGGGTAACCACTGCAAAACCTTCCTGTTCTCTGTTGTGGATAGCACAGACAGCCTCCCTTACTGAAAACACTGAGCCTGCAAATAGGAGTTCTTGCGAAGGAGCAGGAAAGTGCTGCGCCTCTCCTACCGAAGAGCTTGTAATAGAAATTGCTGTAGTCAAATGTCAGCACAATAAAGCAAATGCATTTGCACTTGATAACAGTTCTCAGGAGCTTTTAAAGTCAAGATCCAATCAATTTCTTTTCCAGATGGAATGGAGGCATTTTTTATTTCAACAGTGACTGCAACAGACTCCTGTTATAATTCAGACCTGAGAGCCACAGAAGAAACAGAAAAGAAAGACAACTACTGGCCAACTATTCCAAAAACGCTGACATACAGTGAACTTTTTGCTTTAACATAGCTGCAGTTGAACATGTACCACTTGAGCCCCAGGGACCTTTTTTCATACATGTCTACTTCCCGTCCACATTTTTTGGTGATTGACTTGTGCGGAGTATGAGAGTTAAATGAAGAGGTACTGAAAAGTAATAAGTTGGAAATGACAAGATAATTGCGTTTTTGGGATCCATCTGTTCCTGGCTGATAATACTCACGCTCAGTTTCTCGAGCTCTCCTCCGTGCGCGCTCTCTCTCTCGCTCTCTGCGGTGGCTTAGGAGAGACTCTGTACCAGTCTCTGTGTCCAGGCCGTCACGACTGCTCACTGCATTGGCACTGCAATACACGCATCGGAAAACTTCAGTCAGCTTCATAATGATGTACAAAACACAGAGTATCTCAGTCTGCCTCGCAGAAAGTGTTTCAAATGAATTCTCTAGCCAGCCTGAGACCAACACTCCCGAACATAATCCCTAGCTACAGTATACTTCTGTCTGTTATAGTATCTGTATGCCTGCCATCCAACCTTAGGGGAATATGCAACTCATATCATGACTCTGTTTCAAATTCAGTCCCTCTGGCCAAAATAGCAATTTCATTGTTCGGTGGTATGTGATGTGTTTTTCACTAAGTGTCATTAATGACCAGATACCCTGAGAGGGAGCCATTCTGGACAATACTGGCATTAATGAGACCTATTGAAAGCCCAGATGGTGCCTGGAGCATGATTGGGAGAGAGACAGAGAAGAGAATGACAGATCGCATAAAAAGTGAGAAGTGGTAGATCAGGTGTGGGCTGAGCAATAAGCCGGCCTGTGTGTACTTGAGGTCTGGAAGGAGTCTGGGGGCTCTGGAAGAGCTGGCGGGCAGATTGTTATTCTGTCAGAGGGCTGGAGACGCCGTGGCCTCAGGCACGAGGGTTAAGGGACTCACACTGCCACCGGGCTCCTAGGAAACCTGAACCCGATGAGAACTCTACTCAACCCTGTCAGTCAGTCACACGCACTTAGGCACGTATGCAACATGTATCTGACACCTGAATACCTAAATAATCACACCTGCGTAAATGTCAGTGCACGCGCACAAACAGTCAAAATCAAAGTGTATAAACAGAAAAAAGAGGCATAAAAAACCAAACCTGTGAGCAAACATCATTCCTCGTTTGAAAACAATGTTCTCGCACACCTCAGTGCCTACGTGTGGCTGACCAATGCAAATGAAAATCTCAGGAGCAGACAGGATGCCGTGTCTGCCGTGTTCACTCAGCGGGATGAAGCGCTCAATTGAGCATGCTTACATGCGCGTGCTACAGAGTACTAATGGGTGCACCTGGGCCCGGCTTCACCAGCACGGGTCAGTGCATGTATGCAAAAATCAGTGAAGATGCACACTTCAGGTGCATTTCTAGTGGAACTGATTAGAAAGCTATGTGATGATCGATGCGGTGGCCACTGCCTCGCTGTTAGCCCTGTCAAAACCTGTCAAAGGGCGCTCACCAGCCAGCCGACGGATCTGCTATTCTGGTGGGAGATTATCCGAGGCGCTAGGCTCCAGCTGTGAACAAATGCCACCCCCTTTCAATCCCCACACCTACCACCCCCTCTCCCTGTTGCCAATAGCCCCCCCCCCCTCCCATTGGGAAATGGAGATGGGTGCTTTTAATGTCTGCTAATCCGGATTACCGAGCAGAAGCACATCAGTGTGTCCATTCTCAGACCAAAACACCTATTCTGTGTGTGCTCATCAAATAGAGCCATTCACGCCGACAAACACGAGATGCATGAATAAAGCACAAAGAGAAAATGATGTGGTAATAATATTCTAGCTATTTGCAGACAGCGGTACAGGGGGGAAGGCTGGATTCATTTCAGAAAGAGGGGAGGTTCGCGATAGGGAATTCACCATGCTGTAAAAAGGCCTGGCTGTCTGACTCAAAGAGCGAAAGAGAAAGAGAGAGCGAGGCACGGAGGGGGCGGGTAAAGGGGCCGGCAGACAGTTTGCTGTTTTTTCCACAAGGTGGCGGTAGTCAAAGCTGGCTGGGAACAATAACATCATCAGGCCAGATGACAGCCAAACAGGAGTGAGCAGCCCATAGAGGGCAAAAGAGAGCTGAGATGTCAAACAGTAGATAAAGAGATACACTGAGACATGACAGATTGCATGTTCTCAATATAGAGCCTCAGCTATATTGCTCTAGTGCTGTAATGGCAATGACTCTTGGCCTCCACTGCCCCCAGCCCTTTTGGCTATATTTAGGAAGGGACTTCTCCTTAGTGATTACAGTTATATTTTTTAAATCTGCTGGTTTTAAGGCAAAGTCTGGACTCAGGTAGCCATAACGTTGAGAAAATCTCAATTTTTGAGTGCTTAAGCAATAATATGATTCAGGCCACATGTGCTTTTTTTTTTAAGAGTATGGATGAATGCTCTTAGTGACTGAATACAATGAGCCTCACTTGAGTGCCAGTATTTGCCTGAAGAGGTTTATGCTGTCAAGGCTATTTCAAGAATCAGCCGCCCAAGCAGCATGCGCATCGTGTTTACATAGACAAGCGGAGTAACGCCTTACTCCATGGCTGTGTGGGCGGGAATATATACCCAAGTGGGAAAAATACTCACGCCTATGCATATTCCCACACTGTAGTGTTAGCACATACTTCATGCTATATTCACACAGCGGCGGAGCGACCGTCTACACTCCCCATGTGAGCCTGTGACGATAAATCTCTCTGTGGCACGTTCCACGTTCTGATTAGCACATATAGCGTGCTGTGAAATGAAAAGGTCAACCGGTACGCAGGGCTGCGTGCTTGAATACATCTGCCTACACGAGTGTGTGTAATTGTGCATACATGACGAGCGGCAATCATCCTACTCACTGGAAGGACGGGGGCCGTGAGTCCCCGATGCCCCCTGTTCTCTCGAGGGGTGGGGGAAGTTCTGGATGGCTCTCCGTGCATTGAGATCCTCCATCAGAGTGTGCACTCTCTGCCAGGACCAACTGAAAAAGACAGGTTGGAGGAAACAAAATTATTCATTACAGATTAGACATATTCAGGTCAAAGACAAGCACACGTTATACCGTGCATATTTTATTGTATTCTATAGGCTGCATAGTGTGGACACAGAACTAGAAGAAAGAAACTCTGTAACCACGCAAACTCAAAGATAAACTCAGAGACAGACGTCTCTTAAGCGCGAGTCCACTCAGGGGAGGCTGTGAAATTGAGATGTGGCAAAAAGGCCTACCGATGACTTCTGGCTATGCTTATACAACTTGAGAAACACTGCAAGCTACTTAGAAACTTAAAAGACTTCTGTTCTTTTACTCAGCTGAGTGTCGGTACAAAGGATGATGTACAATGACCCATCCTTTCATCTGAGCCAGAATAATGAAAGTTAAAGCAGACAGGCGAGGAAAGCCCAACAACTCTGTGGGCTGTGATTATTCTAATGCAAGCCTGGGGGTTCACAGGCATCGCTATGGTGCCACTCGATTCTCAAATAAAGAGTGGGATACTTTTCTTTTCTCCATTACAACGGATATAAGTGTTACTGCAATTTCCATCACCTTCTGTGCCTGCCGTGTACTGACTTGCTGGCTTTCTTCTCGAAACATCCTAAGAAGGAGCAGATTTCTCTCTGGTCCTTGGATCTCCAGTTTTATAGAAATTTGTTTCTATTTAAAACAGCGGCTGGTGACCAAAATGCTGTAATTCTAAAGAAAAATCAATGACATAAAAACATAGGACAAGCTGACAGAATTGAACAAAGGAAAAATAAAATGAGAAGAAAGAGAAGCCAGAGAATAAAATGTTTTAAACTTCATTCAGGTTTTCAAACAGGTTTTTAAATGTCTAATGTTGGGGGGGGGGGGGGGGGGGTCCTGCTGTGACTGGGCAGTTTGTTCCAGAGTTTAGGAGCAGCCACAGGAGACGCCTGATCTCCGCTATGCTTTAATCTGGACCTCAGGACAGCTAGGAGCTTCTGGTCCGCAGACCTCAGTGAGCTTGAAGGAGTGTATAACTTTAAAAGATCAGAAAGGTACGAAGGCGCTAACCCATGCAGTGCCTTAAAAATAAATAATAAAATCTTAAAATCAATTTAAAAACCGACTGGCAGCCAGTGTAAAGATGCTAGTATAGGACATATATGGTGGATGCATTTATTACATTATTTTCCTTCTGGCTTTGAGAGTTTTTTATGGTAGACCTTGAAGAGAATTCCTGATATATTTTTTCCCAAATACTTTAAAATGTACACACTGGATTATTTTATCTAAGGCCTTAATCAGAATCAGAATCAGAATAATTCCAAAGGAAATGATGTGGTTACAGTTGCTTTAAGAACAACAGTAACAGATTTAACTAAATTAAATAATACAATATATTACAAAGTCACAAAATATAAGAAAAAACTCTAATATACAAACAGCTCAATTATAAATATCCAGAATATTACAGAGATTAAATATATATGATTGAAATTAACTTAATGAACGTAACTAATTTTGGAAACACTGGACTTGCTAATCACACTGACATAAATATGTGGACCAGGTTAATCTTCATATTACAGCCAGAATCTCTGACGGCCCAAATACGGCACATATTCCAAAAAGCACATCAGATAAATTACAGAGTATTTCAATCTAGCCCAATCTGGTTTGCAAGGACCCTCCCTGGGTATGTCTTTAAATTCCATTAAAATCACCAATAAAATAATCAAAAGCACAAACTTCTTCGGCAATTTACATAATAACGTCCCAAAACTGTAGCTTTAAAAATTGTTCGAATATGAGTGTAAAATGATTTCAGCCATGTTCCATCTTAGGTTCTGCAGCTCCCCCAGCATCATAGGCAGTATTCTTAATTATTAATGCATTACGATTGATCTGACATTGCCCCACGAGCAAATGTTTATCTTTTCATTTTATACTAAGTTTAATAGCACAGAAATTTTCCTTCCTTTTGAAATGTTTAAACATGCAAGAAAAATAAGTCTACATCAACCTCACCGTATATGTAGTCTAGTTAGTGGAATCTAATATATTTTTAATTGATTTATTGTCTGAATAACTATTAGAATAATAAGTCCAGTTAGCATGTGTGGCTAACATACGGTGTGCAGGTGTTTTAATCACAAGAATTTTTTAACAAGGAAGAAATAATGACTGCAGAGGAAATGCTGTGCAGCGACACCACAAATTGTGATTTTCTTTCTAAAACGAATACATCAGTCACTTCACCTGCAAAGTTTAACATTAAAATGATAAACGAGAAAGAAAGAAAACATAATAAAGTGTAAAATCATCAAATCAGTCTGCTGAGAGCTCTTTGAATAGCAACACATATTTGTGAAAACGGGAGCTGGACTTAAATAAAATGTGGCGCAATCATGAGGAAACATGTACATATTAGGACTAACTGTTATATAACAGTTGACTAACTGTGACCACACTTAGTCACAAGTGGAGGCTATTGTGAGAGAGTATCGACAACAATTAAGTGTTATTGAGCAAGACAGTCGCTAACAAGTACACAAACACCACCATGTGGCTCTCTCTGACCTCTGACCTCCCCAAGCGGAAAGAAAAATAATGAGTTTCCCCATAGGGATCAATAAAGTACGATCTATACAAGACATTGTTAAAAAAAACAAAAAGACACTGAGCAAATTAAATTACAGACCTTCAAACTAATTTAGAAATCTTTGCTGCTACTTTTGGATCAATATTTAGAGACAGACGTTCTTTGTCCTATATATATATATATGACTGATTAAGGTGTAAATCCTTCTCTAATAAAGATAGACTGATTTAATTTGGCATAGCCTATTGTCTCTGTAGACATGGGTTCACGGTGCTGTTTGTCTTCAGTAATTAAAAACACTAGAAATACACAGTGTATGTGGCCAAAGGATTGCAGCAGATTAGGGCTATCAAACTCATATAGTTCATAAAGAAGTACAAGTAACTGTAAATTACCATCCATGTACAAAAGAGATGAATAACTTCAGAAAAACCAAAGCAATTCCAACAATATGTCTCATATTCTTTCACATTTAGTTACTGTTACTATCATTACATGTGAATGACAACATATTGATCGCCATGCATCTACAAAGGCACCAAAGCTAAACTAAACAACGCTTTTATCATTCAAACAGCTTGTGATCTACAAATGAGCTAAAATAATAACAAATTTCCACTCCAGTAGCATCATCAGCTCTATTCACAATGCTGAGATTTCATTGTAAAACTATAATTATTAATAACTTCTATGCAATTTTTACACTTCGCAAAGACACCCAGCTTGACTGCACCACTGAATGGATTTCATGGGTGTATGTTTGACCCCCCCTGAAGTAAATGGTCATTTTAATGGTCAACCTAAACCAGCTCTTTTGTTACCAGGGCCTGGTTTAATATCTAATGGATTCACTCACACCTTTATAGCACAGATGAACAATAGCTTAAGGTGAAGAGTGTTTGATAACTTATGTGGAGGCGTTGCATTTTAATATGTACATGATCTATGGGTGCTCCACATATCTTTGCATAGAGCTGAGACTACACAGCCAGGTGAACAGGGGCAACACGGATGAGCCATCCATCTCACTTACCCAGGACACTACTCTCCCGTTGAAGCATGGCAGCTTGGCGTTGTCATCAGAGATTTCTTCTTTGACGACCCTAGGGAGCAGGCAGACAGATACAGTCAGGCTCACTAACCAGTGGTCGGACACAGAGTTGGCTCAACAACACAGCATGGGTCGACCTGCAATGTTGCCCCACGCTGAGTGACATTCACGCACTGAAAGCCACGTTTTCAACATTGTTTTCGATCAGCTTTGCACCCTTTGTAGCATGAAGCAAGCTCATAGAGTAGCGGTGGTGCTGCATTCAGTTTCTATCCTTGATTTATAAATATCATGGCTATCAGACCACTTACCCTGAGCACAACAATGTAACAACAGCTCTGCCTACAAGGGAGAGAACTATAAATCAGATAGATAGATAGATAGATAGATAGATAGATAGATAGATAGATAGATAGATAGATAGATAGATAGATAGATAGATAGATAGATAGATAGATAGATAGATAGATAGATAGATAGATAGATAGATAGATAGATAGATAGATAGATAGATAGATAGATAGATAGATAGATAGATAGATAGATAGAGTAGGAAATGCCTCATAACTGCGACAACGAGGCGTCAAGCGTGTATTAATAGGGTGATCCTGTGCGAGCGCCTCCTTCAGTTTGGCTGTAAATTCCCAACAAAAATACCTCCCAGTTACCCTTTGACCCTCTGGGAAACAGTTCAGCAGCAAGCCGTCACCACACCTGCTCAGCTTGTGTCACACAGATCAGGCCTGGAGCTTGCTGAGGGGCAGGAGACGATCTGGCAAAACACACTCTGACACAAGTCACGGGGCTCTAACATCCTAATATATTTACCAGATTCCACTGTAACTCCCTGGATGACTTTATGTGTTGTATGTTGATTGTTTTTTGAGAAGGATTTTCCTGGAAAGGCAGCAACTAAGCATTTCTGAGTCTGTGGAGATCTCACGTAAGCTTCTTGGCTTTGAACATGAAAAAGGGAGAGGCATGACTTGAGAGCAGCAGGAAATCCAAAGACGATTTTATGCAGCGGTGTCTCTGACAGCGACTTTACAGCTTTTTTTTCTCGTCCTGTTTTGCCAGAACGTCCCTGCAACTGAAATGATTAGCCAAGCTAGTTGTGTTTTTGTGTGCACTGCCGCTGTGGGAGCTGCATTGCTGGGAGTGGTGGACAGAGATAACGTAGCCTTGTGGCTGGAACTGACGACCACAGAGTCTGCTGCTGTGGCATGTTCCACCTCAGGGAGGAAAAGGGAGGGAGGTGAGGGCCGAGTCTGCCGGCCACTCGTTAGGTAGGAAGTGTTTGCATCCTCTCTCTCAAGCTGCATGACCAGCTGTACAGTGACTTGTGAGGATGTGGGAGTGGCCTGTATAAATAAAATAGGAATGATTGCTTCTTCCTAAAGTTTGACAAAAATAAGGATTTCCATTCACACATTTGACCTGTGCAAGTGTAGTTTATGCTTTTTGGCGTGCAAAATACTTTCGCTTTGTGTTGTAAGATATGAGCTGAGACGCAATTCCAATGATAACAGCTGATGACTTTAACATCTTCCATCTGATATCAGGACCTGCTTTAGTTTCACTTCTGAACCCTAAGCACAGACGCACAAATGTACGCACAAACACACACACACCGTAAACCCTGTTTAGAAAGCAATGTGTCTGGTGTGGGCTGCTGTCAAAGATCTGACTTCTTAGGGCTGACAGCTTAAATAGGTCTTAACAGATTTCACAGGATAATGACTAGATTTACCCCGGTGATCGTGGAATATTCCGCCGCTGGTGATATTTGTGTAGCTGGGAAAGATTAGATGTGTTTGTTTATGCTTTGAAAGACAGAGGAGGGCTAGGTTAACTTGCAGCCTAGAACAGAAACCAGAGGTGGGAGAATCCAGCCACCTCAGACCAGCCATCCAATGACTTTGGTGGGCTCATGCTAATGACACTTTAAACAGGGAAGCAAAATATTTGTAGTCAAACAAGTTTGTGAACAGACTGACTTCAATATGCCTCCGGGTCTCACTCAGTAAACACCTCAATTCAAGTTTAACCATGTGTAAAGCTGGTAATAATAGCAAGTGTACTGTCAATGGCGCGTGACGCTTAAAATCACAAAGTTCATAAGTTTCAGTTCAGTATGTGATTGTTATCATTGCAGTTGATGCTATGACATCAGATTCTGGTATCACCTTCAAATCTGTCACAATCTGTAAATGATAAAAGCAAGCAAGGAGTGACGGGAGTGCGTTTGTGCAAAAAGCTGCAGATTTTTGTCCTCTAACTACAGCAGGAGAAAGATCCCCTTACCAGCCCCCTATTTTCTGAGGCACAAACAAGACTGTTTCTTTCAGACCTTCAGCTTGGCTGCTTCCTCAGCTCCAGAGCGCCTCTGTGACTTGCATTATAGTGAGGTTTCAAACCCACTCACCACCAGTGGCAATGACAAAACGCCATATCATCACCTTGAAGTCTCCAAAAAAACCAAGTGGGTTGCTTCAAAACAACCCAGCCAATTAGCTTCCTGTCTTATGAATATGGATGAGCGAATGAATATTACTGACAAAAAAAACAAACAAAACAACTGAAGTATGAAATGTGTACACGAAATGTTCATCGCTTAATTTGCTGTGCTCTGTTCTGTGGATGGAAATGCCACATCCCCTAGTTACACGTTTTCCATGCAATTCCAAAGGGACCTGAAACGGCACGTTCACCGCGGTAAGCCGAAGCGGCCGGGGCGCAAACCGTTTATCAAATTTGTGTGGCCATTCCTTAAAGAGCTGATATGGCCAACACAAATGTAGTTCAGCAATCCCATAAGAAAATGGCAGTTTTCTCCCCTGCGCACCAGGGGGTCTACTACAGAGAACCTTGCACTGACTGCTCATTTACATTTCAAACACTGTCTATAACTGCAAGGGATTTGATGTTTTCCCTCTCTGCTCAGCAGTCTTATTCCTCCCTTGCTAATTCTCCAGCAGCCATACTGTCTGTGTGTATGCAGTGCAGCCAGCACGGCTACCACAAAGCGCTGCTTTCCTCTGTGCCTTTGACTGAGTTTGCTTCCATACTGTGCCAGTACCATACGGCACTGGACTCACAGAGCCTGAATATCCAAGCGTAACTCAAAGGCAGGAATGCTTGTAGAAATGCCTTTGTAATATCTACATGGAACTCGACCCTGTCCAGTTCACAGTGTAATATGACTGTGTGCTTTATGCTTTGTAATGCATATGCAGGAAAAGAATCTACGAGGCTGTGAGTTTAGCAACTTGGAGTCATGTCTCTATGTGGAGAGAGCAAACACGCTTTGTTTGTTTCCATAATCTGCTTGTCGATCACCTGAGGCCCAGTGAGCAGCCCGGCCTGCAGCGCAAGACAGGCAGGAAGCCAGGCCTGGGGACAAAGCGGCGCACCAAGACTAGCCTGCAACCAGGAAGAGCCAGTTTCCCTCACAAGGTCAGGCTGCAGTGGAAATGCATGACGTTCGGCTCTGTAGACACTGCCTGCCTCTGCATTTCCTCAAATCATTTTTGCGATTACGCTGCTAGATACAAATGTACGTAGGCCCGTGTATGACTCCTCAGATTGGAATGAGAACAGTCACTGACACAAATATGTCATCCTCAGCAGAGGCCTGACACAAGTTGATCTTGCTGACCGAGAGAACTGGAGAGCTTTGTAGACCTCGTGTAACGCCTGAAAACCAGGATGGGTTGACAAAAAGAGGGGCAGAAAAAAAAAAGAAAGACAAGACTAAAACATGGAGGAAATATTTCTGTTCTGACATTCAGTGAAGGAAGTGAAGGTAACTACATTTTTAGGGTAGGATAAATAACAAAATATTCACATTTAAATCTTTTGCGTACACCGTTATTTTACCCAGCATGCTGTCCCCATCAACACCCCCTATTTTGCTTCTACAGACAATCTACATCATAATTACCATTAGTAAATTAAATTACCCATGTCTCTCTCATAATAACATTAAATGATAAAAGCCAGTGAATTGTAGGATATAACTAGATGGCAGACAACTGCACCACCAGCACGCATTATTTAACTTTGATGTTTTCCTTAGGAGCTCTGTAATAACACAATATATTACAATGCTGATCAGAAAATTTAGCGAGACAACTACTTTAAGGACTGAATGCTGTTAGAAGAATTATTCAGAAAGGTGATAAGATGATGCACAGTCACCATCACTGCCAAATTGCCTTGGGATCCACCTGCAGTGCACAATATGTGTTAGTAAACAAATACAACCATATAATTCATTAATAAATAAATATTTTTAATGGTTATTTCGAACCCTGCTAAAATTATAACCAGGTACTGGGAAATAGACCATTACGAAATCTGAGAAGTTGAATATTGAGACCTCGCCAGCATTGCTCTGACAGTCATATTCCACATGGTTAATATATTGAGGTTAATATGAGAAGCAGGGGTCTGGCTCTGTGTAATGCACGCAGGTCTGCGTCATTAGGGCTCTGGACAGATCTGGTACAACTTCAAACCCTCAAGTGTCTCCTCCGCTGAGCACAGGGTAGCCTGTAATAATGAGCAGGTGCCAAGAGCAGACATGGAAACAGACACGGTTCTATATAGTTTTGCGCACATGTAGCAATCTGGCAGTCGGGATCGTTTGATGTTGCCTATAATGATAGCTGTAATAAAAGGTGTAAATACACACCGCAGCAAATAGCAAATGAGCCACACGAACAGGCTAATAATAATAATGATCGCCGACAGTAGCCACTTACCCAAAATCCTGGTCCATGGATTTGAAGAAGAATTTGTAGCTGTTGACCGGCCGATTGTTGAGGACATTTTTAAAATCCGCTAATGTGACTTTCTCCGGAGGAACAGACAGTTTGACCAGATAAGGAGTCTCCTCCTCGTCAATGTGATAAATTATTTTAGTCTCCGCCATGAGAGTGTGAAAAGGGGAGGACAATCATGGGAAAGCAAAAAGGGTTGGCAGCGCAATAAACAGGCCTGCTATGTTACCAGCTACCCGGAGAATAACATAGCAGCGTTCCCTAATATATAACCCTGTATAGCCCGCGACGGAAAATACAACTCCGTGCCTTTGACAAACACAGCGAAAATCCAGGCATAATCGCGTTATGAGTGCCTGTATTCCTGCTCCAGTGTGAGTCGGTACGGTGGCTCTCTCGGCACTAAAACAGGAAGGGACAGTCCACATCCTTGCGATATGGAGTTGGGAATATTGCTATTTTTCACAAGCTAATTGGTTAGACAGTGCTGTCATCTAGCGGTGTATCTGGGGTGTGCGCGGGCCACCTTATACAACACACTCACACAGCTTCCTCCACAGTAGCCTACAGTCATGACATAGAACAAAGGAGGATGTGCAGCGGCCCAATGAAGCATGGATACTGCTTTCCTGTTATTATAATTGACTTTATACTGCAGTTCTTATTGCGTAAAGCAGCGTCACTTAAATTCAAGCTTTCATCCGATATTTATTCATCAGTTATTTTTATTCTTATGAAAATAAAGGGAAGCCCAAAATATATGAGGCCAAAATTGTCTTATTAGTATATTGTAGAAATAACATACTCATGCAGATTTTTCTTTTACTTATTCATCACAAGTTTCTTGGTCATCCGTTCACCAGATTAAGTGGGCTAATGTCTTTGGACTCTAGAATGACCAGGTGTCCCACTTGTGGTCTCCATCTCATATACCAAGACAAATACCCAATATTTTGATTAGCTCTTGTTAACTTTGATTTCACAAGAACAGATGTGGAATGATAAGGGGTGGATGCACACCTACTGAAAAACTAACAATTGTGAGAGAAAAGGAGAGTACAGGAGTCTTTCAAGTTAGCAGAACTTGTAACGTGCATAGTTTGGGTGCATACATTTCTAGGTTAGACATGTCAAAATTTAAGGTCTAAGATAAATTGACTAATTGGCTCACGTGTGGTTTCTTGGGAAACTAAGGAAGCCACTTGAAGCAAATGTAGTGTTTGCTGTTGTGAGCAGAAGAAATCTTTATTAGAGGAGAGGAACATTAAAGTGTGCAGGTGAGCCAGAGAGAAATGCAAGAAATAGTTAAAAAAAAAGGCTAATCTACATTTTACAATTTAGCATTACTGATATAGTAGACACTCTTTTTCCTCACAGAAGTACAGCTACACAGTTGATAACAGATTCCAGTATCACTAACCAGAAGATTCATTCACGAAAATTCAGTGTTTTACAAACCAGGGTACATTATTGTTGTTTGATGCAAACAAGAATGGTTCGGGAATTTTCCTGAGTTTGCACAGACTGAGCCTATAGTCCATTGTCATAAAAGTAACAACATTACTTTTCACCTGATAAATTTTCAGTGAACCAGGTAACTGTACACAATGTCAGTTTGGGTAACTTATGGGGAGGAGAATTTTAATCTGCCTTTCTGTAAGAAAAATCCACAAAACAGGGTAGTCCCTTTGTCACCACTGTTGAGATCTGTTTTTGTGTAGCTAGAATAAAGTCATACTCGTTTCCAAACAACATTTGAAAATGTCTACAACATACAGTAAATTGAATTATGAAACATTATGATTTATGTGCTTTACACTACAGTAGAATTTATGCAAAAAAAGAAAAGGAAATATCCAGATTTCAACAATTAAAAAGAGCCGTAAGCTTGTAGCTCCATAAGCATGTGCAGTACATAATAAAACATACCGGTACCTCAATAAAGAGCATGCATTTAGTTAAAAAACATATTTTAAAAACATTATATAAGAAAATGCTTTGTATTTAATATAAACAAAACACTGAATGCAAAGAGGAAGGATCAAATATAAGTTTAACCATATGGTTATAACAGCTGGTGAGAAGGAAAAAAATATCTATACATATACACACATATATATATGTGTGTGTGTGTGTGTGTTTGTGTGTGTGTGTGTGTATTATTTTTGAAATCGGGTAAAAAAAAGAAAAAAGAAAAAAAAAGAAAGATGATATCCTTTACTGAAAAAGCTTTGTGTGCTAGGGTTACAGCAGAGGGAGCATTCCTCCTGTCCTCTCCTGGGTTTCCTGATTTTCTCCTTTTTCTCCATGGTCCTGTATTTCTTCCCCTGTTTGCCCTGGACCTGCCAGCGGCGTCTCAGAAATATCACATTCACTTCCACATCTTCCCATCAAATTCTGCATGAGGAGGTGAGAAAGGGAAATCGTAACACCAAAATCTGCTGAAAAGATGCTAATTGTTGTGTTTACTCACTGAAATACACAGTTTCTGCTCACCCTTATTGCAGTCTTTAGCCATATCGCGCTCTTTCATTATGTTGTTTTTGTACTCTGTCGATTAAAGTAGACACACAGAAAATGAGCTGTGGATGGAAAGCGAAGTGTGCGTATTTAATGCGTTTGGGTGAAGTTTACTGCACCTGAATTCAAAGGCTCTTGGTTACAGCAATTCAGCTCTGTGCAGTCTAAAGCTACTTCACCTCCAGCGATTGCGGTTCCCCTGTGAAGAAGTTAATGTTAGATTTAATGTAAAGTTAAAGCAGCATAACATTAACCACATGATAATGCATTACCGTTGGGATCGACCCAGCTCATACTCCAGCCCTGTAAAAAACAGAAAAAAAAACTCAAGCGCACACAATAATAACAAAATGTAACTCTGATAAATATGCTTTTTATGATGCTAAGAAACACAATCAGGTTGCAATATACAAGTAACAACCAAGCAGGAATGTTGTAATAAAAAATACCTCTCTTTTTGCGCCGTCGAGTCAGCATAATAAGAGCAATGACGATAAACCCCAGCAGTAAGAATGTTGCCAGGAAGTAGCCCAAATGTTGCATGAAATAACTTCGATGCTCGGGGATAAAGACATTAACCACACGTGGAGGCTCGACCCCTTCGCCTGAGAAAAGAACAGGAATAAAATAAAATTCCTTCTTCAATAACCTAATTAACTCTCCAAGAATTACTGAATATTACACATGCTAAATATTGAGTGAACTCAATAAACCCTAAAACCAAACAATGCAATGTATCCTGGGGATTTCATGCTCATATTTTAAATGAGATTTATTGTATTGCTGCACTGGATTAAACTAATGGCAATAAACAAGGATCAAAATGAAATGTAGTTCCACACAAGTAGAGGTTTTCATTCCTCCAGAGGCTCTTTTTCATTTGTTCCCAAAAGCAAAACACTGGAGCAGGGAGAGCAGAGAGTTAAATGTCAAGATGCTGTTTGGCAGTAATGACTTCCAGACCTGATGTCATGCAGCTGTTATTTTTTTCTCCCCAGAAAAACACAGGCTGACCAGTAAAGTGGAGAAGTGTGAGGGAAGGGAGACAAAGTCTGTAATGTGGTCTGTCTGCATGTCTGAATTACTTTTTCATTTTAAAAGTGCTCTTCTAACAAACACAGAAGCCTGGTTTGAGCATGTATGGAAAATAAATCTGTGACACCTTCAGCAGAGTTTAGCAGTGAAGTCTACCATCTGGCAGGCCGCTCTAAACATGGCAGGCAGCAAAGGGTTTCACAGTGACCTGAACTGTCCCAATGCACCACATTTATACATCTACATAGTTACACATAATTTCAAAAACATAACAAATAGAGAACTGTTTATATTTTCTTTAATCATTATTTCAAACCATAATGTGTTATATCACGACTACTTCTGCAAAAAGTACGCTTATAGATGTGTTGCTAATATACACCAGTAATTGGTCATAAATTAAAAAGCAGTTTAATCACAGAAAATACTAAAATTGTTTAATCTCTAGTCTTTCATTAGCAGCTCAAAAGAACAGTCTAAACTAACAAAGAACTAATGAGGAAAACATGCAATGGTGTATCTGTTGTTATGCATTAAAAACCAGCCAGTCAACAGAAAAAATATTTATTCTAACTTAATTACCAACATCCTCTAAGGGGGTCTATGTATACACTGATGGCAAATAAAGCTGTCATTGCATAATGTGCCTAATATGCATGAAAATGCAAAGACATACCCAAGGTCATTGTCTCTACAGCACAACTGCTGAGAGGAGATCTCCAGCCATGCTGTAGCAGTGGTCTATTACCATTTTCTTAACAGATCAAGTGTGTATGCTTTAATGGCTTTTTTTTTTTTCAAATGGTGGGATACACATCATTTGCAAGTCAATGAAATAAAAGGAATCATCTTCTTTTCAGAGGCTGATATCTCTCTTGAACTGGTGACAGCTCACAAAATGCTTCCCTCATGATTACAAGGAATAACTTCTTTTTATTTTTGTTTCATGTCATCAATAACTACGACAACAAAGTGAAAAGCTGTGAAAAGTTCCCATGATGCTTGTAATGTAATGTGGGTGAATAGAAATAGTTGTTTTTTTTGTCTAACAAGCTCAGCGAGGTGCAGATAAGAGCTAAGTGGGCAGGAAAAAATGCATCACACATGCATTTCTTTCTAGCATAAATTTTAAATTGGCTGTCATTTCTTTAAAGGGGAGGAGAATCTATAGTCTAACACGTACTTTCATACCCTCCCCTTTCATGTCGCAGCTGGCCCAGATGTTGAACAGATGGGCCAGACTTCCTGTAACTGCTGATAAATATGCCTCTACCAGAGAAACGAAGGAGAGACTGGAAAAAAAACAAAACAAAAGTGGAGAAGCAGTATAACAGGTCTAGATGCCTGGTTTAGACTTCTGGAAAAATGAGGAACAAAAAACCAAAAACACAGGATGTGACCATCCACTCCAAAAAGTACTGGATGCTGAAACCCATTCCTCTGCTCAGTCTAGCTAAAATATGTCTAGATAAACAAATAAAAAAAAGCTCTAAATGAAGCAGTTTGTGAGGAAAATGAGAGCACTTCCATTACAGTCGATTAAAAACTGTAGACAGCTTTTTAAGCAAAAGATGCAAATAGATATCTCTATTCTATCCAATCTGCAAAACCAAATAAACAAGTATATGAAAGAATTTCTTTCTTTCGTTCTTTCGTTCTTTCTTTCTTTCTTTCTTTCTTTCTCAACTAGCTCCTGCATTCCTTGGCTCCTCCCTCTTCAGCTCAAACACAAAAACAGGGAGGACTGAGGAGAAAGTTGGCAGGAGGAAGAACTGATTTAACTGACCAACTATGCCTATAAATATAACAAAAAAAACCCAGGAGCGGTCTTATTTCTCTGTGCACAGTTCAGCCAAAAAAAACATAGAGGAAAAACCATTTACCATGACTATGTTGTGGGAAAACAAATTTCTAAGGATTTTTGTTACTTACTTGGATCTGGTTTATCATTCTGGAAAATTCTGGGTGCTGGAGTGGAATCAGGCATGAGTGGAGGTCCCACAGTTAGTCTGAAGATGCGCCTCTCATGGAGACCACAGTAGTGATGGTGCAGGTGGCAGGAGTAAAGGCCTTTATCAGCGGGCCTCAGGTCGGAGATGAACAGTGAGAAGTCTCCTAGTGTAAAAGCATCCTCTGCCACACTCATCTTGCTCTGGGCAAAGAGAGGTCCGTAATCCCTACGCTCTCCGGAGGCGTACAGGTCCACCAGTCGGTCGGCCTTATCAGGACGCACTCCAGGAGGCTGGAAGTCCCAGTGGGCCACCTGCTGCTGGTCCTCCTGAAGACCCTCTCGCCACAGGGGGCGCCGGTTCACACAAGGCAATACCACTGAGCTGCCCAACAGGACCACAAACACAGTCTTCTCTCCATCCAAGTACCGCTTCTCTTTACGAGCTGGAAACACATTCAGGTGTAATACATTTTTAGGTGTAATTAAATACACAATTAAATGTAATTAAATGTAATTATACATCACAATTCAAGAAACAAATATAGTATTTTAGATCAGATAGCCTCACCTGACTTAGTGACATCAACATGGATTTGCATAGACTGGTGAATCTGACAGTAGTGATGGTGTAAATTACAAGTATAAACTCCTTTGTCGGTTGCTGCCACATCTGAAAATAAATAAATATTATTAAAATAAAATTAACTTAATTATATTAAAATTATAACTCAGCACGAACAACAAGACCCTTATGAAAAGGACACCGAGGGAACAGTTTACCCTGCCCGGGATAGGGTTACCGGGGCCCCGCCCTGGAGCCAGGCCCGGGGAGGGTGCCCGAGGGTGAGCGTCTGGTGGCCGGGCCTTAGTTCATGGGGCCTGGCCGGGCACAGCCCGAAGAGGAGACATGGGCCCATCCTCCCGCAGGCCCACCACCCGCAGGAGGCGCCATAGGGGTCGGGTGCATTGTGTGCTGGGTGGCGGCCAGGAGCGGAGGCCCTGGCGGACTGACCCCCTGCCGGTACGTTGGGGTTTTTCCCGGTGGACGAGAGGGTTTGTTCCCTGCGCCTTAGGGTCGGGGAACGGGTCCTGACTGTCATCTGCGCTTATGCGCCGAGTGGCAGTTCAGAGTACCCAGCCTTCTTAGAGTCCCTGGGGGGGGGGTGCTGGAGGGTGCTCCACCTGGAGACTCTGTTGTCCTGCTGGGAGACTTCAATGCTCACGTGGGTAATAACAACAGCGAGACCTGGAGGGGCGTGATTGGGAGGAACGGCCTCCCTGATCTGAACCCGAGCGGTGCTCTGTTATTGGACTTCTGTGCTAATCACAGTTTGGCCATAACGAACACCCTGTTCGAACAGCGTCCTGGTGCCACGTGCACCAGGACGCTCTAGGCCGTAGGTCGATGATCGATTTTGTAATCGTATCAGCAGACCTGCGACCATATGTTCTGGACACTCGGGTAAAGAGAGGGGCTGAGCTGTCAACTGATCACCACCTGGTGGTGAGTTGGATCAGGTGGCGGGGGAGGACGCTGGACAGACCTGGTGCACCTAAACGCGTAGTGAGGGTGTGCTGGGAACGTCTAGCAGAGGCCCCAGTCCGCGAGATCTTCAACGCACACCTCCGGCAGAGCTTCAACAGCATTCCGAGGGAGACTGGGGACATTGAGTCCGAATGGACCATGTTCAGCGTCTCCATTGCCGAAGCTGCTGCATTGAGCTGCGGCCGCAAGGTGGTTGGTGCCTGCCGTGGTGGTAATCCCCGAACCAAATGGTGGACACCAGGGGTGAAGGGAGCCACCAGGCTGAAGAAGGAGTCCTATCGGGCTTGGTTAGCCTGTGGGACTCCGGAGGCAGCCAACAGGTATCGACAGGCCAAGCGGAATGCGGCTCGGGCAGTGGCTGAAGCAAAAACTCGGGTGTGGGAGGAGTTCGGAGAGGCCATGGAAAAAGACTTTCGGACTGCCTCGAAGAGATTCTAGCAAACCGTCAGGCGTCTCAGGAGGGGAAAGCGGTGCTCTACCTGCACTGTGTATAGTGCTGGCGGAGCGCTGCTGACGTCGACTGAGAAAATTGTCAGGCGGTGGAAGGAATACTTCGAGGACCTCCTTAATCCCACTGACACGTCTTCCGAGGAGGAAGCAGAGTCTGGGGATGAGGGGAACGACCCGCCAATTTCCGGGGGCGAGGTCACTGAGGCAGTTAAACAACTCCTTGGTGGCAGAGCCCCTGGTGTTGATGAGGTCCGCCCCGAGTTCCTGAAGGCTCTGGACGTTGTAGGGCTGTCCTGGTTGACACGCCTCTGCAATGTTGCGTGGAGATCAGGGGCAGTACCTGTGGACTGGCAGACCGGGGTGGTGGTCCCCATCTTTAAGAAAGGGGACCGGAGGGTGTGTTCCAACTACAGGGGGATCACACTCCTCAGCCTCCCTGGGAAAGTCTATGCCAGGGTGCTGGAAAGGAGAGTTCGTCCGCTAGTCGAACCTCGGATACAGGAGGAACAATGCGGTTTTCGTCCTGCTCGCGGAACACTGGACCAGCTCTTTATCCTCTCCAGGATACTTGAGGGTGCATGGGAGTTTGCCCAACCAGTCTAGATGTGTTTTGTGGACTTGGAGAAGGCATTCGACCGTGTCCCTCGGGGTGTCCTGTGGGAGGTGTTGCGGGAGTATGGGGTGTCTGGCCCATTGCTACGGGCCATTCGATCCCTATACAACCGTTGCAAGAGCTTGGTTCGCATTGCCGGCAATAAGTCGGACTCGTTCCCGGTGGGTGATGGGCTCCGCCAGGCTGCCCTTTGTCTCCGGTTCTGTTCATAATTTTTATGGACAGGATTTCTAGGCGCAGCCAAGTGGCGGAGGCTTTCGCTTTGGTGGCCTCAGAATCTCATCTCTGATTTTTGCAGATGATGTGGTTCTGTTGGCTTCATCGGGTGAGGGCCTCCAGCTTGCACTGGAACGGTTCGCAGCCGAGTGTGAAGCAGCGGGAATGAGGATCAGCACCTCCAAATCTGAGGCCATGGTTCTCAGCCGGAAAAGGGTGGAGTGCCCACTCCGGGTCGGGGATGAGTTCCTGCCCCAAGTGGAGGAGTTCAAGTATCTCGGGGTCTTGTTCGCGAGTGATGGGAGAAGGGAGCCGGAGATCGACAGACGGATTGGGGCTGCGGCTGCAGTAATGCAGACGCTGCACCGGTCCGTCGTGGTGAAGAGGGAGCTGAGTGTAAAAGTGAAGCTCTCAATTTACCGGTCGATCTACGTCCCTACCCTCACCTATGGCCACGAGCTGTGGGTAGTGACCGAAAGAACGAGATTGCGGATACAAGCGGCAGAAATGAGCTTCCTCCGAAGGGTGGCTGGCCTCTCCCTTAGAGATAGGGTGAGAAGTTCGGCCATCCGGGAGGGGCTCAGAGTAGAGCAGCTGCTGCTCCACATCGAAAGGAGCCAGCTGAGGTGGTTCGGGCATCTGACAAGGATGCCCCCTGGGCGCCTCCTGGGTGAGGTGTTCCAGGCATGTCCCAACGGGAGGAGGCCCCGGGGCAGACCCAGGACACGCTGGAGAGATTATATCTCTCGGCTGGCCTGAGAATGCCTTGGTATTCCCCTGGATAAGCTGGAGGACGTGGCTGGGGAGAGGGAGGTCTGGGCCTCTTTGCTTAGGCTGCTGCCCCCGCGACCCGGCCCCGGATAAAGCGGATGAAGATGGATGGATGGATGGATGGAACAACGTTCATAGTGCTACTGCAAAAAAGAATGAAAAGTCTCACTGTTGATAGTAAGGGAGAAGTTGCCATCACTGAATGCAGAGTCTGAGATGAAAACGCGGCCCTTGTTGAAGGCGTTGTAGACCCTCTGGTTGGCCCCAGGTGACATGTCCAAGACTCGTTCCACAGAATTTTCCGGGCTGCTGCGGACCAAGTCCCAGTGCACTACCCTCTGACGGTCCTTCAGTCTGTCCCGGATCCACACCATGCGGGGGCTGTGACAGGGCAGGATGGCCTTAGATCCCGCGGGAAGAGTGATGTTCTTCGCCTCCACCACTACACCAAGCCTGCTGCTGCTGCTCTGTCCCCAAGCTGACACAGAATATAAACACATGTAGTCACAAATTCAGTGCAGCAAAGATGTAAATATAAATAATCCAAAATAATATGCTGTGCCTAAAAAAAAAAAGTCTCTTACCTCCCGGCAGGAAGAGCACAGCAAGAACTGAAAAAAACAAAATCCAGGATGATTAGAGTTTTATCCTACTGATGATTTTAATTCACACAGCCTGCTGATGCTGTGTTATATACCGTAGATTTGTCTCCACATATTTCCACTGATTAATTCTTGAGAAACACTTCAAGCGCTTCCACCCACAAATTGGTTGAAGTGCCTGGAGAGTTTAGCTTTGATCTCGTACTGACCCAACACTGAAAACTTTCAGAGTCTGAGCAGATGTGGGTTCAGTGAGAGGACAATTTAAAAGAGATAGAGTGAAGCTGAAGAAACAAGCACGCGGTGAAAAGGTAACGCTTTAAAACAGAAGTTCAGCAAAGGAAGACAAAAGTAGACAAACACACCAGATGTCAACAACACACTCTGGAAATACATTTCGCTGTTTGTGTTTGCTCACTCTAGGGATTTTCCGACAGCACATTTGCTATTTCTAATGCATTTTTCCCACAGTGCTATTTCCCGTCTGTTTACTGAAAGGCGGGCAGAGATGTATGCAGCCAAAGCATACAGAGCCCCCATTCATCTCGGCTGCTGCTGGCTTGTCGCAAGGCCGTGATCCTGAGGGGATGAAGCACCAGGCTGTTATTCGGCGCACTCCAGTCAAACTCCCAAGTGTCAAAAGTCTCGGAACCAGACCAAACACCTGTTTGTTTTCACCATACCGGTACTTGTTATTATAAACTATAGAGACAAGATTTATTTCAGTAATGCAGTGAATCTTCTTTCAAGCTTTGAAATGTTTCATGCAAGTACGGTGGCAAATCAATAAATCGTCACGAGCTCGTCAGCTTTTAAAATCACAGTGATAAAAAAGATAAAAGTAAGAGAACATTAGGTTCCATTTTAAGATGAGATGACTGACTTCCTCTGTGCAGGTCATTTCAGAGGCCGGAGGCACTAACTGTAGAAGCTCTGCCCCCTCTTGTCTTAAACTGGGCCTCTGGAAGAGTTACAAGACCTCAGCCTGGGGATTTTAAGGTATGCTTATACTAAGAGGTCAGAAATATCTCAAGAAATTACACCACGAAGCACTTTCAAAATGTGACGAATAACACTTTAAATATACTGGGAGCCAGTGTTAGTGAGATAACACTGGTATGAACTGGCTCTGGTCATTTTTAAACTGTGTAAAGTATTTAGATTTACTGAATGTTATCCAGAGGAGCAAATAATGAGTGGAAACTTGCAACAATTATTGCATTGTATTGTTTTTTTGTATGCATGGTTAAATGCAGGGTTTGACATACAACACAAGTCAGTAACTGGTTTAGCAGTTTTAGCTATGTTGGCTATCTTCACCATTAGACTATGAGAATACCTCTGCTACTGTTCTTCGATGCAGTAAACTAAATAACACTTCAAGCTGGACAAAATGACTTCAGCACACACACTGGCATCAGAGAGGAGACCTCATCCTGGAAAACTTTCCTGGCTTTTTTACAGTAGGGCAAAAACTTTCCTGCAGATGGTAAAAACAAAGCGTCTCAGCCCCTTTAATTGTCTGTCATCAGACACACACAGGCTGTTGACTCATGAGGCTGTTTTAACAGTAAGACTTAACAAGGGGCTATTGAATTACTAGTGATAATAACAGACATTTGCCAAATAGAGTGCAAAATCACTGCTGTCATTTTACTCCCCAAACTCACACACGTTGAATCGCTCATTAAAATCTCAACCTGAAGGTAAAATAGCAAAACGTTTTAAGTATGATTTAAACATAAAGAATGAGTTTACTCAGCATAAAGTCTGTGATTCACCGATGTTGTTCAAGTGTGAAGTTTGCTCACAGCCCCGTCACAGGTTGAAAATAAATCAGACAAATCTGTGCAGCTGCAGACTCAGCTAAACATACAAAGATACATTCAGAGGCCTGGAGGGCTTATTGACCGTCCTGTGGAAACAGCGTGTTAGCACTGATTACGTTCACTAATTACATTCTAAACCACTGCAAACATGCTGGATTATTTGTGTATGGATTGCTTTCTGCAGATTTACATGAGTTTCATCTTCACGTGGAATAATTAGGTGACGTCTGTAATTTTGAGGTCATTTATCATGTTCAGATGATCTGATGGCGCCCAAATGTCATAGCTGCCAAAGCAACATCAGCAACATCTCAGTGTGTGGGCATCTTCTCTAACCTTATGGAGGACAAATTGAGCTCAAAATTTCAGGGGATTGCCTGTGAGGATTTTCCAGAGCATAAATATGCTACCTTATCGTGACCTTGTCATTTTCTGAGTAGCTACATGTTTACAAACTTGTTTGAGTCAAAACAGCACTTCGAATCTTTTCCATGCCCTGTTGCTTTGTGGCCGTTCATTAAGTTGAATCCAACCATCATAAACTGTGTTTATGATGGTTGGATCCCCCTCCTGCTCCCTCTCCTCCACGCCGTCTGGACTCCAAAAGACCCACTCGTGGTGAAACACTCATTACTGACACATATAATGACTGGCTGCTGGATTGTGCTGACTCCTCCACTCAGACCGCAGTTAACTGGAAACACATTGGGTTGAAGCCATAAAAAATCCCAGAGTCACAAACTATGGCCTGTCTACTGTATCAACATGCCGGGCCCAATCTGATTGCATTTGATCTATTTTATTGAATAGATCACTTTGAACAAAAAAAGTTAGAAAGTGTACAGGGCCGTAGTTTGAGATTAGATGTTCATACCTACAAGGGGCTTTAAATGTAAAAATAACATAAAAAAGGTTAAAATGATGAAGATCATTGGTTATCAATACAAAGCATGAAAACACATTACATTAATCTTGCATCGGTTAACTGAGTTTGGAAAAATGCGTGTACAGCAAAAACAAAACCCAAAAAGCAGTGAAAAATACAGATTCAAGATATTTACAGTTACATATAATAGCTTACAGAGACTCTGTGAGCGAAGAATAATGAAAAGGATCAGAAAAGTATTTAGCTGAGGCAAAGCAAACCTGGCAAAGGAGTCTGCTTTTGTTACCGACTGACCTGGATGCAATTATGGCACAAAGAAAAATTTAGCAAGCGTCTTTTTTTTTTTCTTTTAAAAGTGAGACGACTTAAGAGGACTTCACTTACTCTGAAGGAGAGCCATGTCGAGGAGGAACTATTTATCAAAATTGTCAGATGTTAAAAGCCCGTCAGAGGAGGTGAGTGCAAGAACTGATAAAGGAGCGCCTGAAGTTCACCCAGCAGCAGCAGGACTTTGTGTTCATGCAGACTGAGTCTACACAAGTCCCACCCTCCGCTAGCCAATGAAATCCAACACTGCAATAGTGCTAAACACTTCACAGATATCCGCACTAAATTGCACAATTGCATTTTGTTATAGAACACTGGTATCTTAACTGCATTTCGGATAACTGCACCCAAAAACACAAATCTCCGTTAAACCAAACACTTTACAATAATCCTAAAATTTTAATGCGACTGACAGCTGCTAGAAAATCATCTTATAATGAAACAGATGATTTGCAGCTTTTAAATTAAATATTAAGTGATAGCTGCAATGTATGTGGTTACGTTGGCATTTTATTTTGTTCTACGTGTCCCACATGAAGAGTTTTTTCATGTTGGAAACTTCCACACCACTTTCTTCCTTTGTGAGTTATTTGCAGCATAAACTTCAGTTAGCATTATTTGCACAATACTGCCATCTACAGTACAACAAGAAAAAAAACAATTGCTGAAGTAGCTGACACTGAAAGTCAGCCTGGAGGTGAAAAAAACAAAAATAGAAATTCAGACACATCACACCTTGAGCTTCACAGAGGGAGTTCTTTATTAGACTATCTACACCATTATTTAGCTCATCACTCAAATATGCTTTAATTAAAGTGAAAAGCACACACGGCAGGTTGATTGTTAGAACAGTGTGATGTGTGGAGAGTCATCCAGGGTAAACATTGGGACGCAGACTTTAATCAGAATTTTTCAGTTCCTTCTGTTTCCATGCTGTTTAATGAAGATCTTAGGTGTGCTCCATCCCTCTGGAGCCTTCTTCAGTCCCGCTCGCATCCAAATCTTCTTCAGATCCTCCTCAAAGCGTTTCTGTATATAATAAAGACACAAAGCTGGCTGTTTTATATTCATCTAGCTTTGGAAAACTGTAACTAGTGCAAATCAGACACACAATGATGAATTGGAAGGAATAAAACAATGATTGCATTTTTTATCAAACCTCAAGACATCATAGTGGGAAAAAAAAGAAATGGTCTGATAGATGTGAAAGAAAAGTCCCACCTGCTTCTTCTTTCCTCGGCCCTCCAGCACCCTCTTTCTCAAGAACTTAGTCCGTTTTTGCAGCTTCTTGTATTTATGCCGGTTCATCTTCCGCCGCCGTATCTCTAGAACATTCTTACATCTGAGTGGTGTTACTGTACCCTCCCCGTCTTCCAAAACGGGGACGGAGATAGGCGGCAGCGCCTTCTCCTCCAGCAGCTCTACATCCTCCTGTGGCTGAGTGGACTCCAGCAGCGGAGGGAGGGAGTAGCGTAGTGAGAGCCAGCTCTCCAGGGGACTTACTGACAGTTTACGTGGTATGAGAGCCTCGTCCAGCTCCGGCTCAAGCTGGACCCATCGCGGAGGGGACCTGTTGTCTGCCGCTGTTGAGTAGTTTCTCAGTTTTTGATGACGTGAAGAGCAGTAAGCAGAAGCAGCTGGTTGTAGACATCCATTCAAAGTTTCTCCATGAGCTTGAAGTGCACCTTGTCATTAAGGGGAAGAAAAAAAGTCAGATTTTAATGAAATAGAAAACATAGTATTGAATGTAGGCAGACAGATATTTGGCTATTTGTTCTTACTCACAAGTTGCTTTGTGTAATAGGCTGAGACGAGGGATGATCTTTGAGGCAAACATTGTCAGTGGTTATCCAAACAAGGTCATCAGGAATGAGCTCACTGGTCCCTGGTCCTGTGGCAATAAAAAAAGACAAAGTATGGTCTTACTCTGCTCTGTCACAGCAATCAAACTAGTAATGTAACAGTAACTTCAGACTAGGGCTGGACGATATGGCCTAAAATCCATATCACGGTATATGAAGCATGCGGGGTAACGATATATATCGCGATATATTCTTTTCTTCTGTATGACGTATTTTACACACTATAAGGCGCACTTAAAATCCTTTAATTTTATCAAAAATCAACAGTGTGCCTTATGTATGAATTCTGGTTGTGCTTACTGACCTCGAACCGATTTTATGTGGTGCACAGAAATCTATCAAAAAATGTTTTAGTGTGGCTTTGGTAAGCCCACCGCTTGATGGATTGCCGGAGCATTACGGCTGCCGTAGTCAGGAGCCTTGCGGAGTGATCCAAAACTGGGTCCAAAACTCCGACACCTTTCAGGTCCCAAAGTCAAACGAACACTGCGGCATCACTGAGAGTTAAAAACTAGTAAAGTTGTGGAGTTGTATTTTGTCTTGCAGAAATTATATCGTCAGTTATATTGTTATCGCAAATTTTCAAATATATATCGTGATATATATTTTTGACCATATCGCCCTGCCCTACTATTTAGTCTATAAAACAGGGTTCACTAAAGCACCAGTCACACATGCCTAGAGACTAGACTGTGACCCCCTGGTAACAGTGCAACTACTGGTCACTTATCCATGTGCCAGCCACCTAGTGAAAATTTGTAATTTCAGCCTTTTGGCGGTTTCTTGCCATCTGCAAAGATTGCAGGTTGCTGAATGAAGTCTACGTTCATCTGACCGAGATTTTAGGTTCCAGAGTTTTCAGCAAAACCCGCTGCTGATGAAGACTGATAGAGGCACCTGAGAGCCCCACAAAAAAACCCCAACATTTAACTTTATGTAAACTGTCTTGTCCAACCAAGCTGTCTAATATATCACATTTCATAGAAAATATTGTTCAAATTGCTGCAGATGAATATTATGTTATTCTAGATGCAGAGTAGCTGATTTATGCTAATTTAAGACATGTTTATGAAAGAATGCTGAGAGTAATGCCAACTATTTTCTGGCCCTTTTCTTGTTTACTAATTTTGTGACTTGTTCAAGAGATAAAAACAACAACAACAAACATTTGTTTTAGTTCTCCAACCATAGAAATATTAGGTAAAAGCACTTCAGAATCACTTTATCTATTAAGTTCATACATGGAACTAACAAAACAAATTTACTTTTCCTCTGGCATTACACTCACACATAAATACAGTAAAATAACTATTTGCCGTCACATGCATAAAATAATGCAGAAAAAAAAAAGATTAATAATACCTTTTTAATATATGTTACCGGATGTTAAAATTTGAATTGGATTTCACTGCAAAAATGTGAAACATTTTGACCCTTGAGCTGGGAACTGGCTGTTCTCAGGTTCTTAACCTGTAGGTCTCACTGGTTTCCACTGTAGCAAATTATGTTTCCAGTAATTAATGTTTTGGCTAGTAAAGCTGCGTGAAAACTGCCTTTAGCCATCTCTACTTTAAGAGTTACCCTAAGTGCTGGGACACTGTGAAAGGCTTATATAATGACTGTTATCAAAACCCAGAAATAGTGGATGCTAACCTCCCTCCAGGTTTAAATCAGCGGATAATCAGGCGCCCAACAGCGGGTGATTTAAAAATGAAAATAAAAAGTCCAAACGGTAAGATAGTAAGTAAGTAAATAAATAAATAAATGAAATAACAGAGACCGAAGGAAATTAAAGAATTATGTAATTGCCAACTGGCTCATCATGGCTAAACAGGCGCGTTAACCAGCAGCTCCACTTTGGACGAGAGAGCCGCCAAAACGCTCAAATATTAAAAGCTAAGGATAGAATTTTTCTGCCTTTAACTACTTGGTGGCATGTTTATAACAACTTCGTTTAATTAAAGAAAGAGTTGGGTTACCTAGTATTACTATGACCCGAGGTTCCGTCTTCAATGTGACTTCAACTAACTACTTCCGCTCCGTGCGACACACATTTAAGTCGCTTCCGCTTTCTCCGAGCTGAGAAAGGTTCCGCCGAGTAGATTTTTATTCCTTAAGGCTTTGTTTTGAAACAAAATGCCCATTCTTCTTCTTCTTCTTCTTCTTCTTCTTCTTCTTCTTCTTCTTCTTCTTATTATTATTATTATTATTATTATTATTATTATTATTATTATTATTATTATTATTATCAGTAGTAGTAGTGGTAGTAGTAGCAGTAGTATTACAAATCTATCCCTTAAAAGCCAGGACCATGAGAGCACAATAGTTCACTCGATGGATAAAGTAGAGGAGGAGCTGGAGGTCTTTTATCCTGATATTACCAGGGATTTTGTTGGTGTAATTTTTTCATACCATCCCTGACCAAACAAAGAGAATTTAACATCACTGGTACTTTTGTAATTTTCTTGTCGGGCATTTTCTTAATTTCTATTTCAAGGTCTTTATATTTGAAGAGTTTTTCTCTAACATTCAGAGTGAATGTTTCTTTCAGTAGGGATAGAAATGTCTGTTGGTCTGGATTTCTTTATCACTTTGCATTGTCATGCTCCACAGTGTTTCATCGCTTTTATAATTTTATTAGTAGTATTAGTGGTACGAGTAGTATTAATATTAATATGTATTTATTTATTTTTAAGATTAGTTCAAGAAGGGCTCAAATTCTTATACATATGGTGTGGTAGGCTGACAAATCCAGTGCATCGCTCAGGTCTCCACCCAGCCACTTTTCTTTTGCTAGCGCACATGGTGTCTGCATGCTGCAGCTCACAGTTAGCTCCACACATGGAGAAAATATAGTTTAAAGAGTGGAAATAATTGACAAAGAAGGTGGAAGATAAGGCAATAAGGCCATAAAGGACTATTTAGCACCTCCTGGATGTCAGCTCACGAGGTTTGTGTATTTTAAATGTTTTATTTTCTGTAATTAAGGATTTTTGATTGATTGAAACAGTATGCAGCTGGAGTATTTCTGGATCTCAAGAAAGCATTCGACACAATCAATCATGACATATTAATTAATAAACTGGAACGGTATGGGATCAGGGGGGTTGTACTGCAATGGGTGAAAAATTATTTAAGTGACAGGAAACAATTTGTGAAGCTGGGTGTCCATTCCTCATCATGCTTGGACATTGCTTGTGGTGTTCCACAAGGCTCTGTACTGGGTCCAAAATTATTTATTATCTATATAAATGATATTTGTAAGGCATCTGATATATTAAAATTAGTATTATTTGCAGATGACACAAATATTTTTTGTTCTGGGGGGAATCTAAAGGAGCTGCTGGATACAATTACTTCAGAAATGTGCAAAATTAAAAAATGGTTTAACAGGAACAAACTATTGCTAAATCTAAGTAAAACTAAAATTATCTTATTTGGGAATTCCCTTAGAAATGCACAAGTGCAGATTCATTTAGATGGTGTGGAAATTGAAAGAGTACTTGAACATAAGTTTCTTGGTGTGATTATAGATGATAAATTAAACTGGAAGTCTCATATAAATCTTATAAAAATAACAAAATTTCAAGAAGTGTCTCAATCTTGAGTAAAGTAAAACACATTCTGGACCACAAATCACTCCACATTCTCTATTGTTCCCTGATTGCACCGTATTTGAATTACTGTGCAGAGGTTTGGGGCAATACTTACAGATGTTCGCTATCATCAATCTTTATATTACAAAAAAGGGCCATAAGGATAATCCATAAAACTGGTTACAGAGATCATACAAATCCACTATTCTTAAAATCAAAAATTCTAAAATTCACAGATCTGGTTCATTTTCTCACAGCACAAATTATATATAAAGCAATAAATAACTTTAATATTAAAAAAAATATAAAAAAAAAATACACATGACATATAATGTAATTGCAAGGAGGTATTTCTGTAGTCTATTGATACTAGATAGTGGAAAAGGGGTGGGATTAAATAAGCTTATACTTCTTTCTGCTCCTTTTTGAACAAGAACGTTATTTGGAGTTGTGGTTGCTCGTTTTCCTTTTGTTTTGCTTTGTTCATTTGTCTCTTTTAATTCTATTTTGTTGTACTTTTTCAACATGTTCAAAATAAAGATTCAATCAATCAAAAATTGACACTACGTACAAGAGCGCATTTTGATGTGATGTTTTGTTTTATTGTTTTATCCGTGAGCAGTTCTCACGGGTTGCCAAGACCAGAAAAAACCCTGTTCTATACTACATAAGATAAGATAAGATAAGATAAGATAGAACTTTATTAATCCCTCGGGTGGGTTCCTCTGGGAAATTCGACTTCCAAAAAAAGCACAGCAACGACCGAAGTTACAGTTACAGAACTGTTATATATATATATATATATATACACACACACACACACACACACACATATATAAATACAGAGACAAATATAAATAAAATATACAAAGGGGATAAATAGAATAAATAGGAATAAAAAATAAAAAATAAAAATACAAACTTAAAAATACATCGTGCGTACTTCAATCCTAGAGGGTGCTACACTTACTTATTAGCGTGTTGTTGTTGTTTTTTAAATTAACTAATTAGTATTTTATGCTACTACTAATGTGATGAATCTTCAGGCAATTATCAGTATATAAAACTGAAACATTGAGCATGTTCAAAACTTGGATTTTCCTATTTCTCTTGCAAGTCTGTACATTTCTAAAACGCCTGTGGCCGGCACTTATGTGGCTTGCAATTGTTGGGAAAAATTCGAAAACTAGTTTCGGTTATGGCTCAGTTTTATTTCCCTTTAACTCATTAAATCTGAATATGTGTCTTTCCTCCATGTGGCACAGTTGCATAACCAGGGAATTCTCCACTTTTAGATCGCTCTAGTTTTGAAAGCTTGTGGGCAGCCACATCGAATCATTTATTCATGGGGGTTTCTCGCTCAGCTTTCATTAAGTTTGTGGGAAATGGAACACCTACAGTATGAAGGCATTTCTCCATATGATTTCTACTATCAGGCATTGAGACAAATAGTATTTGTGTGAGAAGAAAAGGATGGAAAGATGCTACAGCTAAGTAGCTTTCACTAAATGTTGTAATGCAACACAAGGAAAGAAATATGCAATAGATGGTAAAGTTCTCAGGGTATTTATTTACAAAAACCAAAAATAACATCAAAGACAAAACATTCATTTCACTGTAAATCCTGCTGCCCATAACTTGTTTGCTTCACTAGCTATGCTTACACCATCAGTGTGCAACATAAGGCAACTGAAATGATCAGCTGGATGTACTGTGAGATTTCCCTTTAACAGAACAGTCTCTGAAATTATCTTAATTTATAAAATCCTCTCAAAATATTTCAAATTTGAGGTTATGGAAAAACAAAATAAAAAATGCAAAAAAATTAACTTGGCAGTAATTGGTCAATCCTATTTTGAATTATCTGCCTATACATTACACATACAGTCCTCAAACTTAACATCTATTTACAAAATCAGTAGTGGTATTTAGCGTTTTTGTCTTGCTTTAAAAGCAAATAAAGGTTCACTGTTTCATTATATATCTGCATTGCAAATTTACTGCACTCAATGAAATCCCAACCCCTGAAATAGACAGAGCTTTACAGATGACAACAATATAGTTCACACCAAAACAACACAGACAGTACAAGCATATGACTGGCTGTTTGTAGTCTTTGTAGTCACCATAGAGGTACAGCATAAATACTACTTTAAAAGGAACCAAATCAATAAATAAAAAAGTACATTAGAGAGAGAAAAAAAAACAGCATAATGTTGAGAGCTATCTCCATATCAACATTTAAGACGGACAAATCAGTTAAATCACTCATTGATTGGTACAGTATGTTTATACATTAGCAGATTTTAAAGATTTATGCCACAAATTTTTAAACTAGTGTGCTTAAAATTATTCTAAATGTATTAGTTTCACATTTAATCTAATACTGCTTTCCCGTTATTGGCTGCAGAACACGTGAGTGAAAAAAAGTTAGGTAAAAAAAACTGAAGGCCAGGGAAATTGTTTAAATTATAAGGCCATTTCAAGGTATTTACAATACAATGCTATCTTTACCACAAACTATGATGTTAAGTTTGGTAGGTAAGAGTGGGCCCTGGAGCAAAGAACACAGTTATTTGCTGCAGTTACACTTGTATTTTACCCAGAAAATAATCACATTAACAGCAATGTTAGAACTTTTTATCACATTGGATATTTTGTGACAAAATACTCAAATCTGATGCCAAATATTTTGTATAACACGTACACTGGAAATCTTCATTAAGCCAATATCGTGGGTGATTTGGTAAAACCATCCAGGCAGTTCACTTGTTGCATCAACAGTCCTTCACTCAGTCTCAACAGAGAGCACAATGGCACTGTCTTTACCGTGTATAACCAGCACACCTCGGCTTTAACGAGACAACTCAGACAAGGTAATATCTCATACAAATAAAACAATTATATTTGTGCATTTTGGAACAAAGGTCAGGTTATAAAAAAAGAGGCAAAGAACAGAGTGGAAGGAAAGAACACTGTGCAAAAGCTGAGCCCCTCTGTGCATCATCCACTCCAGTGTCCTCCAGGTTTCTCTAGATATGCTGAACTCTGGCCTCACCGAGCAGCGGACTGGCCAGGCTTTTTCTCTTTTTTTCATCTTCTTTCTCATTTTCCTTCTCATCACTGGTCATGGCGAATGCCTGCACTTGTCTCATCTCCCAGAAGGATTGTGACTTATGGGAATGCTTTTGGAAGAGAAGAAAATTCTGGTCAAAACTTTAATACAAGTGTAAGAATGTATAGTATTCATATAATTAGTGATATTTAAAAATAAATCCAGTTTTGCCAAAACACAGATTTGCTTTCTTTTTGTTTATTCCTCAGTACTGTTGACGAGGATTATGTATAAAACTAAGACAGAAGACTGTTGTATAACAAATGCTCACAAGCAGCATTTTGGTTTAGTGCATGTGGATACTGTGTTTCGGAACCATCTGTAAATAGTAAACCTGTGGATTAAAGCCATAAGTGTGCAGAGAGGAATTCCAACCTGAAGATGGAGATCCAGGACACTACCAGGTGAGTTGAGCTAACAGTTCTGCACACGGAGCAGTGAAAATAAAAAGAACGGTATCAGTAACAAGTCACAGAAATTAGTGCAGCACTGCAGAACAGTAAAGCAGAGACTGTATTGGTCTATAGGAACTGGTCAGTCTTACAGAAGAGCATACATTTGTTGTGACTGCAAATTAAAAGAAAAAAGTGCAATGAACACAAATGAAAGCACAAGATCTTAGTATAGAGCTGGCTGATTACTCACTGATGAGGACTGCTGATTGTGTGATCGTTCCAGTTTCATCCCCTTTGCTCGATCAGGTTTACCAGGCCCTGAAGGATAGGTTAGCAATGTGTGAAAAGACTCATACCTGATATAGACAGTTATATAAATATTAAATGATACAATATGAATCATTTATGTTTTGGAAAAAAAAGAAAGCTTTTACTTGTTTTGCAGAAGAAATAGAAAGTCAACTTTATTACACGTTAAAGAGGTTAGATAAAAGACTATACTTGCTAATTAATATTCTGAAAAGATAGTTGCATATCAATTTCTCATTATATATTCTACTTGTAAAAAATATTATTTTTTATTATATGTTAACATCCTCATTACAATCACAAAGCTACATGATTATTTATTAGCTTCTTATTACAATAAGTCATGAATTGAATGCATTAATTATGCATTGCTTAACCATGGGCTTTCTTCACTTTAACCCTTCCCTTTAAACTTTTAATACGCTGGACCTTGTTCACAAAGCTGTCTCTCTCACCTGGGGAGCTCCCACGACTGGTGGTAGTAGTGTTACTGTTGTTGTCCTCCAGCCAAGTGTTGTAGGGGAAGGAGTCTCGCTTATGTGGTGTTCCAGCAGATGACAGACTCTCCTGGAGAATATGGCAAGGTGACCAAGAAAACCAGATTATGTAGATTATAGTGAAAAAACAAAAATGTGATAGCTTAAATACAATTTATAATTTGTGTTTCTACATGTAGTACATATACAGGATACACTGCTTACCATGCCTGTGTCGTATTCCTCTGTTGCCTCTGTCTCATTCTCCTCCACCACACTAGCAAAGCTGCTGGCATTGGAGGACGAGCGGGAAAGGTCGTGGGCCTCAGGGATGGATGCGGCCCTGCCAACAAGATAAGAACTACACCCTGGGTTAACAACTCCAACCTGATTTTATCTTATGTATAGTGATACTACATGTTAACCTAAGGGAGGATTACCCAGCAGTTACACAAATACAGGAATGGCAAAACATGCTATTTAAATTTTTCAGTGAGTGTCCAGGGGATATGGTAGGAGCCTGTTTATTATATATACCTGTTCTTGGTAGTTGTGAGCACCTCAGGAGAGCTCTGATTGGATGAATTGTCAGATTTGGGATCTTGAGAGGCGTGGCCACTGTCAGGTGTCTTCTGAGTGTTTGGGGAGTTATCTCTACTGTTACAAGTTAAAAAAATAGTGTGAAAAATAGGAAAAAAAAGTTATTTTATGTAGACGATGGTCTACAGGTATATGCTATGTAAATGATCACAGGAATCTTCTCCCACCTCTTCTCCTGGACTTCTTGAATGTTTTCAATGCCGATGGCACTGCTTCGCCGGGAGCTGAAAGGGCCAGACTTTTTCCTGGTTGGGCTTTTCCCTGGGATTATCAGAGACTGACAGGGAAAGAGGAAAACCATTCAGGGACAATGCCAAAATATTTCCAATACCTTGTATAATAAACTAGGTTCGTTTCAAGAGCTTATCACTTTAGGTATTTATGACTGAGGAGAGCTAATGGTTACTTTGACCACTGAACCATTCATTTGTCGTGTACTGTATCATAGAGAACAGTTTGGCAAAATTTCAAAAACATATCATCCTGAATTACCAGGCTGAAGAGTAACACTGCTCCCTCCGAGCTGTCAGTATGATGAAAAAAATGTTAAAATATGCTTTTAGCAGCTTAATGACAAGCCCTGGTGGCAGTCTTTCAGCCAGAACAGAGCACACTAAGGCGGGAGATGAAAGATGGGTTTAAAAGCTCCAGAGCCTAACACTAAATATGCTTTCTCAGCATCTGCTTTGTTCGTTCAATCTCCCTTTTAATGCTCTCGAAATGAGAACTTTAAAAAAAAGAGGCTTTTATTTAATGTGGCTTCAAAGAGCAGTGGGGGTGCAGGGGGCGTTTTTCACAATTTCTCTGTAAGGGGCTTATTAAATTATAAATATTCATTATTTTTTAACAAATACAGAATTAAGCACACTGGAATGAAACTATAGAGTAAAACTGTAGCAGGTGTGCACATACTGCAGTAAAGCAGAGAAGAGAATAAGAGTAGAAGCAAATACTCTTAACAGTTCACACATATATTAGTCTAGAAAATATAAAAGATTGGACTTGCTAAAGCAACTAATTCACTGGAAAATGGGCAGGACTATGTTCACAGACTAAAATGATGATGCCTTTTAAATAATATATCCTGTCTGTAGCACACAGTTTCTGATATACACATTAGGGAGCTGAAATGTGCAGAGAAACATGTTTGGCTATGATGCAAAGGAGCCATGCAAACAAGAAAAGGAAACAAAGACGGAAAGCAAGTAGTTGGAGAGTAGTTAGAATTAGACATGAACCTCTTCTACTGTTCCTATCCCTATGGCACTGCCTCGGCGTCCATATTTACTCGGACTTTTGCCTGGGACAAGCAATGACTGATAAAAACAGTGAGAAAGAAAGAGACACAGAAAAAGAGAGAAGAGACAGAAGAGAGAGTGGTGATGACATATGAAAAAACAAGGAGAGGTGGGAAAAAGGGGGAGGAGGGGAGAGAAAACATGAGATATATACAAATACATATGAGATATCATGCAGTAAGTCATGTTGTCCAAACAAACTACGAAAGGCGTGTTAGCTGGAGAATACAGGGGGAGATATTTTGGTTCCATGGGTGCGACACAGGCAGCTGAATGGGAGAGAGTTATGTGAGCTGTATGTCTGAAAAAGGAAAAGGAAGGTAAATTCAGCGGAGGAGGGCACACAGCATGTTATACATTAGGAATCAAATCAAGACTGGCTTATGAACAAACAGTAAGCTCATCAGTCATACTCACTGATGAAAGATATTATATAAAAGTCTAATATGTCTAACACAGAGAGAATTAACTTAATCAGTTTATATAAGATACACAGTATCTCTCAACATATACCCTACATATAACAGACAGGCCACCATATGTAGTCACTACTGATGGAAAACTTGTAACTGTAACTAAGGTAACAGTCATATTTTACTTTCAACTGTGAAAAAAAAAGAAAAATAAGTGTCCAAACACAGACTGTATACAAAAGCTAAACCTAGTTTTCAAGGCTTTTTGATTACAAAAAGAAGTTCACTTTCATCAAAGTGTACAAGAAAACAATCCTCGACTCCCTCCATGTACCCACTAAGCATGTTCTGAGTTAGTTTTTGATCTGTGTGTTAGGTTTTTAATCATCGCTTTCAGGTGTTATTGAATACAAATTTATGTTTATTTTGCAAATTATAGCTCCCATGGTTCTCTGGGAAAAATATAGAGCAGGGTGGGCCTTTCAGATTGGGCTTATCTTATAATTGCCAAGCTACTGAGTGCCCCCCAGTTTCATAATGGGAGTTAGTCCATGCTCATGAAATCCAGTTTTTAAAAAAAAAACAACTCAAGGCTTTAAGAAAAAGGGGCACCAACCTCATGGTGGCTGTGTCTGTCTTATATATGCAGCATATATGTGCACAAGTTTAGTTACAGCAGTATTTCTGAATAAATTATTTAAACTGAAAAACACCTGAAAAGATTTACAACTTTTCCTCTTGATGACATAAATATCAATTTCCCCAAAAAATGAATTTAAAATCATTGCGTGATTATTAAAAGAAAAAATGTAAGCATACCCACACATTATACACACTATCACACAAAGACAACTCCAACCCATGTTAGAAATGAAGTGATCGCTCATTAACAATGCAGATGCATGGGCATTTAAATCACGTGAACACAATTAGAAAAAAATGCTTTAACCCATTCAGCTTGTGTCCTAAACATATCCACTTTCATGACTGTTAAGTCAATCCGTTTTGGTAGTGGTAGACAATGTGCAACCTTTGCAAAGTGACAGTCAAGTTTAAGACTCAGGCATAATTGCTTCCCGTGTCCAAGTGTGCAGTCGCTCTCTCGCTGTGAGAAGTTAGTGCTGCAGGCAAGTGAAAGAGAAGGGGGTATGAACTCTGTTAGATCTGCAGAGGGGGAGGCAGAAGCAGCGAGGCTCACCTCGCCGTAGGTACTGGAGGAGTGGGACTGTACTTACTATCCCTGGGAATTTAGGGCTCTCTGCGGGGTTGTGGTTAAAGTTGCCGCTCAGGCTAGTGGAGACTGTGTGCGGCTTCTTGAAAGTAAGACCCATGGCATCCATAGACTGGCTTCTGCTGCGCATCACCCTCTACAGAGAGACGAGGAGGAGGAGATACATTCAGATGGTGCTGACCTCTCTGACCCCTCGGTATCACTGAACAGGCCAAGAGGAGCCTGGGGGCTGTCCCTGAACACTGACCACTACAGGCAGAGAGCACTGGCCAGATTCTAATTCTAACAGACAAGAAAGCGACAGAGAACACTAGTATGCTTTAGTGCCTGAAGGAGGTTCAGATGAGTCATTTTTATTTAGGTAGGTGATAAGAGAAGAGAGTGGGAAGTAGAAGGGCCAAGTGGCTCAAAGATGTCTGACCACACTGAGTCTAATCAGAGCCAGAAGAAGTTTAAAGCCCAGTGCACCTTTTTACGAGCATGAAATAATGTGGAGAGGCAGAGGCGTCTGATGATGAAAGGAAATTATCCGTTCCATCCACATTCCCCAAATTATGACACATGAAGATGATAGGACCATATAGATACGTGAGCGGTGGCACTGAAACGTGGCGAATCACAAAACAACTATAAAGCATGAAGAAGAAAAGCTGGGAAGCAGAGAGCGGTATGTTCCAGGAGGACAGAGCAGCAGAGCTTCTCTTCATTCAGATACAGATTAAGAAAAAGCTTCTACAGCTCAGTCTGCATATAGACAAGAACAGAAGAGAAATACTGCCAGAGAGAAGTCGCGCTCATGTTCACATAAAAAAAACATCTCTCAACAGGTAACAATGAATACTAATTAGAGATGCCACTTTACAGGCTAATATTAAAATGTAATTTAATACTAAAAGTTTGACATTTTTGAGAAATATACTGATTCCTGTTGGGAGTTAGATCAGAAAATCAGTCTCAAATCTGTCTGCAGTATAAAGTCACAGCTAGCAGTGGGTTATCTCAGATCAGCATAAAGGCTAGAAACAAAGAGCATACTGGCACCTCTAAAACGTACTAATTAATACATTATCCAAGGGCAGAAATCGCTGGTTTTGTATGGAATAAAACGACTGAGTTGTCTGAGAACACTGTTTGCCTCTGAGGCAGGTGGAGCTTCTCTCTTTTATCAGTGTTTTTGCTAAGCTAAGCTGCTGAGCTTGAATTTAAATGATGTAAATAAGAAAGCTCCTTTTGTTTTGCTTGTGCAAGTAAAACATAAAACCCTAGTTTCTAAAACAAGACTTTGAATATGCAAACTAGCTTCAACTTTTTCTTTCTGAGAGTTCCAGTGAAGCTGTCGACCTGAAGCTCCAGCCTCTGCTTTTCCAGTTACCTTAAAAGACTCAAAGAAGCCTCCTCCTCCAGCATTCCCATTTTCCAGCTTATCGTCCTCTCCTCCAACACCCATTATGGCCTGGCTGTTTAAGTGGAGCTCCTCATAAAGAGTCTCCAACAAGGCCGATCGTGTTCTCTCCTGTCGCACACACACACACACACACACACACACACACACACACACACACACACACACACACACACACACACACACACACACACACACACACACACACAGAAATGAGGCAGAGGGAAGTAAATAAAATTTTTAAGGCTGTCAAAAGACGTAAAATGTTTTAAGTCTTTCTTAGAAACTTACCTCCAATTTGGCAAATTTCTCAGCTTTGTAGCAGGCATATTCTGCATTGATTAGCTTAGTAAAAAGGAATTCATGGAATTCGGGGCCCTGCAAAAAAGGATTAGTGAGGTAAGGCATCTTCTCGGAAACTAAAAGATGATCAGTGAGGTCAAAGATCTTCATCTTCTTACTTTTTTAAAGATGGCAGGGTTTGGGAGGGCGGGGCCAAAGAAAGGTACATCATCCCGTGCTGTAACTGACACCTAGAAAGGAAGATAAAGATGAAGTGCAATAAATGCTTTCAGGAGAAAACGTCATAAATGAGAGGAAGCGGGTTACCTTGTAGAGAACATTGTCGGAGCAGGGGTTGACCACTTGGACTACAATGTAAGCGTGGAGAAAGTTGGAGGCGATCATGTCTGGTACAAAGGGAGTATTTTCTTCTTGGAAAACGATGGCGACAATGTCATTTCCTATGTGCCTTTTTCTCTGCAACTGCAACATAACAGCCCAACAGCAACTTAGTTTTATACATAAATATATATACATATTTTATATAAAAGGGTGTAAATGATTATTTTCTCATGTAACAATTGACATAATGAAAGGAGACAAATGCCAAGCATTAGATGAAATGTATGAACAAAGTTAATGCTCCCTGGAACTCCCTCCCTGGAAAAACAACTGGTTTTTCTACTGATTACTGTTAGTATCATATTACTGATAACACAAAGCTAGCTAACCAGGAATATTTCCAACTGAAAACATCTAAAAGGATTAAGTGGGATGACAATTACACAGCATTTGCGTTAAAAAAGAAAAGACTACACAAATGTCTTTAATTTCTAGCACCAAATAAAGGCAAAGTCTGAATCTTTACACTACTAAGTCTATGAAACACCACCAGGGGGTGCTGTTTCCTCGATGACAACCTCCACAGAAACAGTTTGCTCAAAGTAGCCCATATGTAGCACTCACTGCTGCAGGAGAGGCTGAACATACAGGCATTGGTCTTATCTCTGTTTGTGGATGGCTTGATAGTGAATGATAGCATTTTTCATCTTGCAATCCTCAGTTTTTGTGTGAATGTGTGAGATAAAAGAGAAAAAAAAGTTGCTGCGTGAGCAATGCAGTGCTACATCTCAGCTTTAAATCATCTTGAGGAATGAGTGCTGCTCACAGACGCAGACACCAAAGCATTCGCTGAAGTAATATATCTCAAATACCAGGGAGTTGTGTTGTTTTGTTTTGTTTTTTTGTAATTTTATACTGCAGGCTTTTTGCACAACAGGGATGCACATATGCAAAATATGGTTCTGTGATGCCCAGAGGGAACCTGCCTAACCATCCTTTGAATCATAAAAGGTGTGTTAGTCTGGTATTGCATTACAGTACCTGCTGGGTGTCCCCCTCTGTGTAAGGCAGCTTTGTGGACACATGAAACATGACCTCTTTGTTGCGGTAGTTGCAGTAGACAGATTCTGTGCCAGTCTGCCCGTGAGTCACATCTAACCCTCCGCGGAAACTGCAAGCACACAGAACCATGTCTAGGAGGATATTCTCCACCATCACTGCAGCAGCGTCACCACCTTTCATGAAGCTAGTCTGATGTAAATTGTAGTGGCATTATGTTATGAAATATTAGATGGGGGATATCGAATGCATTCAAACCACTGTGAGGACTTTACCCTTTAAAGTTATGCAGCTCAATTTTCTCTCCGAGAAACTCCAGGAATTCTACAAAGGCACAGCTCTCTTCGTTGTTGCCAAACAGCTCTTCCTCTGAAGTCTGTAACAAATAAAATTAATTTTAAAAATAAATAAGCGAGCGAGCTTTTTGCAGAACGATGAGAACAGTTTGTATGAGTACTGCATAGTTTGCAGATAGGTTCCTAATGACAGTGACGATATCTGAGAAGAAAAGGGAAAACTAATTATGGTAAGGTAAAATTGTTTTTGCTAAATAGTCAGCAGTGGCACAGTGAGAGCTGTATGTTGCAAGTGTTATTTTTTTCTGGAACAGATCACTGGGGTCAGTAACTAGAAGCGAGACAACGTGTATCCAGTGTGTGTTTTGCACTTTTGTTCAGACACGGTGCATTTGCATTTGAGATAGCAGAGGTTGTTCCAATTAATTACAAAAGTAGGTAGAACATTTGAAATAAGGCTTTAGGAAACATTATGATTGTGATGGACTGCTGATTATCAATTGTCAGTAACTAGAGCTATGATCTGAATAAAAATGCCTCCTTTAAAACAAAGGGATGCTAACAATACCTGGGACAAGGTCCCACGGCTCATTTCACTATTTATGATTTGCTTTCTCTGTGCAGTGAGCCTATTTGATCATGCCTGAACATCCCTCCTGAATGTAAGAGGGTCTTTTCTATCTTTGTGAGAAGGCCAATTAGATCATTTAACATGTTTAACAATACATTTCAATTTCTGTAGTATTTGCAAAATCAAAAGAAAAGATTTCTACACAGTGATGTCTCGATTTAAAGGTAGAAAAGCACTCAACACCTCTTTTGCCACCCCACATAGTAAACAAGAGGGCTGTGATTGCCTCAGAAAATGAGAGGGTGTGCTGAAGGCAGCCACAATGACTGGGCTTAAGTGAAAGCCATAATTAAGACCACAGAGGCCCAAGTATAATAAGCTTCCTTAAAAATGGATGCAAGTACTTCTACAACACTGCTTTTGCACCTGATCACATCCAGGCTTTATTGCTTACCTGTCCAAACTTTTGATAGATGACTCCAAACTTAAAATTGTTGCTTATCACATGTTCATCGAAAGTAACAATAAGTCTTGAAGCCTGCAAAAATCACAGATATAACGTTAAAGAAGATGTATATGGCTATATCTAATTATATTTATCTGCATATATGATTTATTTCTCCTGTGTATACAAGATGTTTTTTTCCTTTTCTTTTCTCTCTCTCATTTTTCTTTTGCTAACATGCTTCAGTGCAAAGGTTGATAAAAACCTCAATCCCATTCAAAGATGTACTGAAAAGTTTGACTGAAGGTAATATGAGGCTTGCAGTATATTATTAAATATGAAATTCCATCATTTCCCCTTCAACTGTAGGATATTGCTTAAAGCAGCTGTGAAAAAATCTAACCAGATGCTGAAAGCTCATACTTCTGGGCCTAGAAAGAAAACCCTGAAAATCTGTGATCCAGAACTTACTTTGGGATAAAGGACAGGATAAAAGCGGTCCACGTTGACCTCTTCGCAGACAAGCTTGAATTTAAAAAAGCCGTGGGAAATAATGTCAGAATGTGCTGGAAGTGTCACAGCAGCTTATCTTTAGACAAAAAATATAAAAATGGCTTCTTACCTTGGCCATTTGGACCACATTTGGAAACTCTGTCAGACAGGAAATGGGGATCACATCGTGGTAGGTTTTCAGCTTGGTCCTGATGAAGCCATAAAGTAATTAGTGTGGGTTTTATAGCCATATAACACGAAGCAGCGTTTCTCAGAATCTATCAGTTGGTGCAGAGATGATCCGGTATGGACCATGGTCAAAGCTCCCCGCCCTTGCCTCTCTTTGCCTTCTCTCCCTTTCACCATCCCCACCCACTAACTGGCCAAAATAGTCCATCTGTTACTCTTCTGTGGAAATGACAGAGCTGTTGACACTCTTGCTGGCTTTACGACTCTTATGATAACACCCCAGGCGGATGTGTGTGTCCGGTCAATGCTGGGCAATTTAGGGGGTAAAAAATTACTCTGTAGCTAGAGCTTGTTGTTCACAAAAGAGGCAAAATCTTACACATTAATTACTTCAGATTATGAAGTAACCAGGCAGACTTAAATTGTTGATTTTCTCAGACAATTGGGCAACATTGTACTGAACCCTGCATGAAAATTAAGTGTTACCTGAGCATTAGACGCAGATGTTCCTGGTCACCGATCACCTCGTATTTTAGGGAGAACACCAGATGTCCAAGGACACTGTCCACTGAATAGTAATTAAAGTGTTCCTAAGGGCACAGCATACATTAGTACCACCATTAGTATCTGTCATAAAGAGGCACACATGTGCACAACACGGGTAAATGTGCTCCAGTTCATTCATTTCCTGTCTGAGTTCCTTTGTTTACTCGTCCTCTGCTACATGCAACCAATTTTGTTTACTGGTATTATGTGTTTGCAAGAACACTTGCAAAGTGTAATGCATCTTCATTAGCCACAGTGTGTGAGGTGCCTAATTGTGAGGCAGGCTTACTGTTTGTACTTTATTATGCAGAGATTTGCTTATTTCCTATTTGTCCCATTACTGTAATGAAGAAGAAGTAATGCAAAATATTTCATGACAGCAATGAGACTCATTTGAAGAGGAAGGAAGCTGTTATAATGAGAACATGACGTGAATATGACTTTGGCAATATCACTGTGGAAGAAAACAAATCTCTGAAAAAATTGTAGTAATTTAACTAACTTAGTACAGTTATTAATATTCTCATTAACTGTAATTTTAACCATGAAATAGAAGAGAATTTGACAAATATAATGGGGGAGCAATGGGGGAGATATTTAAAATGCATCCAGCTAAATATAATCTATCAGGGACATCGAAATGTCACAGATGATATGGTTAAAAACTATGCTAAATATGGTAACTTACTCAGTTAAGTAGGTTTAAAATAGAGCTGCAGAAGAGGCAATACAAGGGGAGCCCTTAGCCAGGACTGCAAATCAGCAAATGCAAAGCTGATTTAACTTAATATGCAAACTACAGTTTACTTGTCAGCAGCTCCATGTGTTTCTGTCATGTGCAGAGTAGCGAACCTTGCCCAGGAAATGTTTCCTGAAGAGCGTAGCCAGGGTGTTACATTCCAGCTTGGTCCGAGTGTTCGGGGACAGAGGCTGTAGAGGCTCCGTGTCTCCAGCCTGGCTCAGCTCATGGTTGGTCCCTTCAATCCAGTAGCCCCCAAACTGTGGCAGGAGGATAAGAGGAAAGGGGCTCTTTCTCCCCAGCACCTGTTTCAATAAAAAATAGCAATGAAACACAAGGTTACTTCTCAGAGATAGACAATGAACTAAAAATTTGACTTGAGAAAAAATTAAAAAATTTTAAAAAATTAAATTAAAATGAGATTCGATTAGCCTGAGTATTTACTAGTTTAATAAGAATGCTCGTAAAATTTCTGATCACAGCTAGTCTTTTGAGGCTTAAATGAACATTTTATTGAGACTTTGGATGTCTACAACACTGAGTCAACTGCTTTCAATATTTCTATGCTTTTATTGGAATAAAATAATAATAGTAACAATAATACTGCAACACAGCTTCGTACCTCATGGACACTTGGGTACGGTATGTAATCCTCCTCAGTCTGGAAAAAAAAAAGAAAAATGCTTTGTTTCCTCATCGAAGAAGGACAATAACAACAAAATAATAACGACTTTACATTCCCAAAGGACACTGTTTCAGAGTAATTGCATAACAGTTATGCAATGAAAATCTGTTTAGCAATGACACAGAAATCAGCCAGCAATGCACACCTTAATGAAAGTAAGACTATTTGGCACACTGGTGATATAAAATGCTTCATCACTTTATAATTATGTGTTCAAAAGCCCCTTTCAGAACTTTAGTCTACAGAGTTTAGCATCCCACTTGCTTGTTCCTGTATGGAACATGGGCGTTTCAGTGCATTATGAAGAACACGTTGTAATACTGAATGCTGAAATAATTGCCATGTCTGTCAGAGTAAGATAAGGTGGAGCAGCCGTGGACAGTGAGAATGAATAATTTGTGTTGCTACATGAAGAGTTATACCTTAAGAGGCGGAGGAAAGGTGCACCTCTGCTCATCCATCCTGTTCCCCTGTAAGAGAAGCAGGTTACAAAAGGACAGGAGGGTCACACAAAGTGGCATGGAAGTCCACAAATACCTAAAGTCAAGCACAAAACCAATCTATGAACACAAACTGTGACATAAACAAAAGGCAAAAAAAAAAGATCAAACTCATTATGTAACAGCTCAGTTTTCCCCAGAGATGTGCAGCAGGCAACAAAGCAAAGTCAAAAAAGGGACAGATGGAAAAATACAGAAAGAGATCCATTATGGTCCTCAGAGTGAGGAGAGTGAAAGACGTTACAGACGTGAGTCTGGAAGTGACAGAGAACTTTATTAAACACACTGCAGAAAAGTGTGAATAAGAGTCTTGGGGTTAAAAAGATTTATAAGTGACAGTCGTACAACTGCACATGGGGTGTGTCTACGTGAAAAGAGAGTGAGGAGGATCGATGCAGAAAAAGAGATGCAGCGTTACTAAATCAAGGCTAGATGATGGCGCCGACCATCATGGAAGACGATGCAGTCATCAATACACTGTCCATCAATACATTGCCAGTGGAAATAGACAATCCTGCGTCACGTCCCATGCAAAAGAAGAATTACTGCCAAACATGAAAGAATAGTGTAGTGAATAGTGAAGCACCATTGTGACTGCAATTCATATTTTTTAAAAAGAAGATAAATGTGCATTTAAAAAAATAATGCACAGATGTTCTATTATAAAACACATGTCTTGTCATTGGGAAAGCATGAATACAGAAAACATCCTTCCAGAGTCGTCAGAAACCAGGAAATAGATTCTGAGGTGAGATAATGAGCTTACAGTTCGGCAAGCTAAAGTTTCAACCAGAACGTTAACAAAGACACCGAGACAAACACATTGACAACACTCCTCTGAAAATACTCAAAATCCCTCTCATGTTCAGAGAGATTATGAGTACTGCAGCAAAGGAGAGCCAAAGTGTTGCAGAATTAGGAAGAGACACTGGCTGGTTAGTTGCTTATTGAGCACAGCTTAGAGAGCCAAGACAAAATACAGAGATGCGATCTTTTATCATCTTACCTGCATCTTTTCAATCATTTCAAATAAATCTGGGGTCTGGAGAGAGGAGAATAAGATTCAATGTTTAGGCTTCTTTGTCTTGAGTGCAGAGGTTAGTTTGCCTTTGACAGGCGTTAGTGAAGGTTCGCTGAGTTCAACACTTTAAAATCATCACACTCCATCCAGTGACAGAAAAAAACATCTCTGGAACACCGCCTTTACATGGTTATTGTTAGGGTGTCAGATCTCACTGCTATATTTGCAATACTGCATGATGGGATTACATTAATTCAAGATAATGTGTGTGCAACATTCTATGCACTGCTTATTAGACATGAAAAAAATCCCGGTATGTGCATTTGTGTCAGTGATGCTCTTTATGTTTCAGAGAGCTCTATTCACTCTTTACAACTGTTAATAACCCAACATCTTGCAAAACAAAATTCCAAATAGACTTTTTAAAACTTTTAGAGGGCAAGAGGTCTATATAGTCAACATTTTACGTCTACAGTTAAGGTCTCTGAAAACCCCTCAAAAAGTATAATAATGCAACATTTTCTGTAGAAGTCTTCTGAAAGATGCCAGAAATGCCTTAAAATTAACTAATTAGGTGTTATTTGATACAAACCTGACATGGTTAGGAATGTGTTTGAGCTGTTAAAAGCATGAGGACAAACTGACCTTAAAAGAAGCGGTAAAGTTTACATTTAGGAAAGCCTACAGTAGAGCAGATGTCGTAAAGCTGGTAAATTACACATTCTTAGCCAGATGTTCCCACCACTTTTAAAACAGCCAACGTCTAAGCTCATATTTATTTTAATAAACATGTTACCTTATTGCAGAACATGATCTTGTCACATCTCACCGTCACGTGTGACCGACAGGAAAATGAAAAATCGACCCCTTTCTTTAGAACGAACCACAGTTTGTCTGGACATCACATTCCAAATCGCATATGTCATGTGAGCATAATGACAATAAATATTGCAAAAAATGATGAAAAACAATTGTCCGTGGACATATTGGTTTTCGGTAATTAAGTAAAAGGCTGAAAAGTTCAGCCAGTAAAGCCTGACAAAGTCAAACACTTTGTGTACAGAGCAATCGTGTCTTGGCTTTCAGTGTGACTGTGAGTAAAGTCCTCCACCATGTGCAAACAATAGTCCGCCACAAACCCTGAAAGTAAATAGCTCTGGGTTTAGCCAGAGATTCCCATATGGAAAACAAATGCAAATATTATGTCTAATAAGACTTATAAATTTACTATGATTTATTCATAAAAGTGGGAGCTTTCGCATTATACTCACGGAACATAACAATAAGTATAACTTGAATATGAATTGTGTTACTTTCAATAAATAGTATGAGAAGTAAGTGTTATAAGACTCATAAATCTATACACATAAGATGGATTATGAGTATGAGAACTGCTTTGCTAGATATTATCTTTGGGCTTGAACAAAAACAAGTGTGCTATAAATGTCTCTCTCTCTCATATATCTATCTATCTATTTATATATATATATATATATATATATATATATATATATATATATATAGATATATATAGATATATAGATAGATATGTCATTAGTTTGGAGTGACTGTCTGTGCCTTAACTTAAAGGCGTCCTCTCCACTTTGTCTGTCATTTGTTGATGTTTTGTATGCAGCATGTTCCTAAAATAAAGCTACTTACATTGCTGGGTTTCTTCCAGTGTGTCTTTGTCACCATTGGAGCATAGTTGTGTTTGTCAATATTTTTAGCCATTTTTAATTCTCCTTGACAAAAAGTCCTGCAGCTTCAAAGATGTCCCAGTGTCACTGACTTCAGCAGATTTGGATTAAACGCTCCATGACTGCTGTGCCTTTCTGAAATGGCAAAATCCTAGCTGCATCGCCGCTGTTTGCAAGCATCACTGACAAAGTGTTGGATCAGACAAAGTTGGTGACAAGATCCACAGACTCTCCCAGTGTGTGCTCTGAGCATACAAGATTATCTGCAAGTTTATGTCTCAGGTTGCAGGCAAACCTGCTATTGCTTAAAGCTGAGAAGTAATCCTCTGACTGAAGCTGGAGGTGTCTAGCCTTCTGCTGATCCCTCTTTGTCGCTCTCTATCTCTCAAAAGCATTGCAGGAAGAACTCCAAATTTTATACCAGCCACCTCTGTCTTTACTACTATCTGTATCCTGGCTTAGGCTGACAGGTGGCAAGAGGTGGAGTCCAACCGTTCTACGGTCACAGACAACAGCTGCAACTATGTCCTGTTTACAGATCACCTATTACACTAGAATCAGGATATAGCATAAAGTAGATGTTAGAAAACTATGCAAACCAATGGTAGAATGAAAGTAATAAAAAGGAACAATCTTTTGATGAAAAACAAGACATCTCATTTTTGCAGAAATTGACAAAGAGAAGGCGATGAGGGGATCCCCAGGGAGCCAAGCTAGCACACACAGTGCAGGTGTAGAGCTCAGACCTTTCATTATGAGAGCTAATAGGATCGCCATTATGACAAGAGACAAATTAAAGAGGCTTCCTCTTGCTCCTCTTGACTTATCAGCTGCAACGCCATACATCCTCGCAGAGCTCATTAAAACTTCAACCAGCTCCATGAAGTGGATCAGATGGATACACGTGAATGTGAAATTCACATGAAGTCTGGTTCTTTGTTCTGCATTTTCATTCCAGGGCCATTCCTGACATCTCAAATTTACAGAGCTCTGTAAAAAGTCACCCTGACTGGTGTAACAAATCAGTAAAAAAAGGTTGTAAATGACATAAACATGTTTTCATTAGAAAGCTCACCCATAATTACTCATGCAACCCTTTCCAAGAGCAGTGGACAACAGTTCATGATTATTTCAACTCTTGGTTTTGGTATACTAATACACTTATTTCTTTAAGCACTACGGTTCTGGTGAGTAGGATGTTTCAGTTAGTTGTTTTTTTTAGTTTTTTTTTTATCTCGGCCGTTTCTGCCACCAAAATTTGAAAACTATCACTTTTAGAGTTTTGCATTACATCTCTAAGAAATCTGCAAGATTATTAATAGGACAGTTCAGTTTGAATCAGGCAATGGCCATAAGAGCTGATGGGGTTAATTGCAGATTGACCTGCTTTTCGCAGGGCTCTAATTAAAGTGATACACTCCTCGGAGTCTTGCTCCACTGAGCCCTTGTTGTACTACAGCACACCACATTACCACGCTGTCCCTAAAACTCTTTCCATGCTTTCCCTTTTTCTACTTTCTCCTCAATTAAAATGTGCAAAAAGGGAGTTGCTATCCTTAAATGTGTAAGTGTCAAACAAAATGTTCGACTAACTGGTAAGTCTGTTTTACCTACAGATGGTGCATGCTGCAAGGATCAGGAATGATGGTTTCAGCAATCCAATCTCTGAATTCCTGAATTCTTAATCCCTTTCTCTTCCTACTCTCCCTGCTTTCCCCAGATGAAGGCAGATTGTGAAAACTGTAAGCCCGTTCCAAAGTGCGAGGGATCTTTTGAAAGCAATCCGACACGAGTGACACTGTTCCTGTCGTTTAATCACCGAGGAGCTAGGAGCTATTCAGTTTCTAAGATCCCAAAATATCTCTGCCAGGTTTTCACATCAATCACAGAAGTGCTAAAGGTAAGCATAAAGATTCTGACAGCAAAATAGATTTGCTACGGACGTGACAGTCTAAACAGATTTATTGAAATTATTTCCTCCTATTTCATTTTCACTTTTGGCCCTTTTTCCTACACCTTCAATAACAGCAATTTAGTATTTCCTCAAACCATTTTTGCTGAAAGAAAGAATATCAGTTCTAGTATAGCTGATTCATAAAGGCAAAAAAATGCTTTAGTGAACAGGAGGCAAGCTGAATGTGATGAATCTGAAAATGACATGACAGCTAATAAACCGCAGGCATTAAAGAAATGGAAGAGCACAAATCTTCACACTGAAGCTTAGCCTTATGAAAACCCAGAGGAAAATAAGCAAGGCTCAGGAAAGCATAAAACAACTGTGTAATAATTGAGCCCCACTCAGTGTTATCATGCATAATTGACATTCCAATTAGGTTACACCTCATGGATGATGATGGGCATGAAGAAGCTAGTGTTTTGATTTAAAAATGACTCATTCAGGCTTTGATTTGTTTGCTCTGATGGAATCAGGCTTGTTAGGCTTCAATTTAAAAATGGTCAGCATCCGGCTGACAATTTCCTTCTAAAAATAGATTTCTATTAATTGAATCAGTCAAACATAATCATCCAGACACAGAGCTCTGTGTGCTTTAATACCACAAGTTACACAAAAGAAAGCAAGGATAGAAATCAAAGTAACACGCCATGAAACTGGGTCTAACACATCACAAGAACACTGAGCAAGTGCATCCAGACAAAAGCAAGTGTGGAGACAAGATCAGCTGAGACACGTTAAAAAGATCAAAGAATGAGGGGGTCACACAGAGGTCTTTAATATAGGTCAGCGGTCAAAGTGCAAACTCAATTTCCCCAGTCCTACCTTTTGAAATGGTGAGGTGGTGAATGGGAGCTTAGGCTGGAGCAGCTGGGGCTCTAGAGTTGCAGAAATTCGGGGGTCACTCCCATCTTGTTTCCTAAAATCAGACAGATGGAAGAGAACATTCGGTCAGAAAAGGTCACCCAGTTTGAGATCAAGCAAGAGGACAACAAAAGGTAATGCCTCAGGAAATGTTGTTGATCTCTTTAGGCAAGAAAAAAAAGTCGTATGGAGTGTACGAGATACTTGTAGTGGTGTAAAGTCACCTTTTTGAAATTAGGTTACTGTTACATCGCTCTTTAAGTGAAGCACATTCCAACCTGACAACAAAATAAGGTCTAATTTACATCAGAAAGTAATAATACATCAGTTTTTAATTGATATTAAATTTCAAAATCCTGTTTTCCAACTGGTTTGTTTGATCTGCAGCGTCATAGTCATCGCGGTTGAAATCTGTTGAACAGCATCAAATTTTATAGCTAAGTTACATCTGACACAAACCCCATGATTTCTTTGCTGTTTATGGTATAAGAAACAATAACTTCCAAAAGATTTCACCTTTTCTTTTATCACACAATCTACCTCACAGACACCTCAGGGGTCTCAGGGAACAAGACCAATACTTTCACATTTATCAAAACAAAAGCATCTCTAATCCAGAAGAACGACACACTGAACAATACTAATGTGACACATCTTTTGTTCTAAACTCAATATCTCTACCAGAACAGCTTTCTCTCAGCATGATGACTGATCAATACCTCTGATGAATATGGTGCTGTATTGACACCGACAACTGGTCAGTTTCCACAGCAGCCTTTTAATTTCTGCAATTTATTTCAGTCTCTTTCATATGCGTACAGCGATTAATCATCACAGAAGAAAATCTGAACTGATCACGAATCAGCGATAATATCATGAATTATGTGTATGTCTGCCGGCGATTATTAAAGTAGGATACGGCAGCTACGATGAAATATGTTCAGGGTGCGGCGTACCCCAGCAGCCGAAAGGCACGACACTCCGCAAGCAGAGAAGTATTACTCTACGCCCTCAACAACTCCAGGGGACAAAATGGAACACTCTTTAAAAAAAATTGTCATTTCTCAAAGAGATAATGTGGCTGACTGTGCTGACAAAGTACTCAGTTATCTGAGTGAATGTATGGAGCTGCAGTGGATGGTCGGATGCTGAGGTCGGAGCTGCTCAAGAGGGACACTGGCTGAGATGGAAATCGGGTTTCACATGCCCTGAGAGCACTCACATTCAAATTTAGGTGAAGAAAACAGAGCATGAATCATTAGTACACCCTGCTGCCGCCCTGCTATTACACAACAAGTGAGTCTTCAATCAAGAAAAGTCCTGCAGCAAATGAAACTGGAATATTTCTAAGCTCTTTCTCAACAGGCTCACACGAAGAGCTCTCCCGAGGGAGAACAATATAGGAAAAGGCATCAGCTGTCCTGAACTCTTAATTAGAACTAATGCTCAATAGATCGTCAGGACACACACACACACACACACACACACACACACACACACACACACACACACATATTTAATTATACAAAATGAATGAATGGTTTAAGCAAAATGTATAGTCCCAAAAAAAATCTAGGTAATACTAGAAGCATATGTCTCCCTATAGGAGTCATATTGTGCACACCTTATTATTCTACAAAAGACAGTGTACTGGGAATTTATAATATGCATACACCACTCCAGAAAAGTATCACAATAACATGCATGAGGGTAAAGTCCAACAAATGTCCAGCACGAACTTGTCCTTCATCATAAGCATGTGGGGCAGCACAAATAACATGCTGCTGCTCGCGGACACCTGCTCGGTTCTATGTAGGACTACCATGTAAGCCGTCCTGCGGATCAGTTTGCAGCATAAAGCCACAGCCTTATCCCAACACCACAACAAATTACATAACACACCCCAGCTGGTTGGCAATGCAGCACAAAAATCAGCCGTGTGAAGAAGTCCCTGTGTGTCATCTGAGCAAACTGATGTCCTGCATGGAGCAGAGCAGGAAACTTACTCACACAGTGGTGTGGCAGCTGTACACTTGGCGCTCCCCGGGAAGTCAAGCCAGTGACCGGCACTCGGACGGATAACTCACCGTCCACGCTCCTTCCAGAGTTAAGCTTCTCTCTCCCTCGTACTTTTCTCACTCTCTCGCTCTCTCGCTCTTATTATTCTTAATTCTCCAGCTCCAGCCCGATCACTCGCTGATTCTCATCAGTCGTTCACCTGCTGGCCTCACGCTCAGCTCTTTAGACTATCGCACACTCCCAGTGAGCATCCTCTCCGATTCTCCTCCCTCACTCTCCCTCCTCCCACCCAGTCACACACACACGTGCACGCTTTAGTTGCCACTTCCTCCATCTCCACCCTCTTTGTCCGCTCTGCAGCTCTCACACACAACCCGATACTCCAAAACCTACACTCGACACTAACACCCACCAACCCCCCAACCAATACCACTTACAATCTCCCTTATCCCCCTTCCAAAGAAGGAGACCCCCCCCTCCCATTCAACTGAGAACTACTGAAGTCTGCAGTCAAAAAGAGAAAGCATAGATTGTTAGGGTAAAGGGGGTTGTCTTCTATCCCCACACTGCCTCACAAGCCTGCTCGGGCTGTTGCTGTGGCAACCAACGTAAGCTACACATGAAAAAAAAAACCCACCCACATGCACATTCATGTTCATTATCATAGGACTTGAACAAGGTGATTATGTTCAACATTAAGCACCCAGAGATGAGCAGACATCGTAGCCTCCCCCAACACTCATTGTGCAGGATGAGAAAACATGTGTGGAAAGGTTTTTAATTACTGTAATGAGTCTCATTTAATCCCCAGATACATGTGCGTTTCCATCACTTAGCTGACATCCACAGTTCCCAGCAGACCTCCGACTAATGTCACCAATAGACAGATAAATCCCTGCTAAATAATACTTTAATGCAGAGGAGTGTCAATCTATTGTTCCATTATTTAGCTTTTCAAAGTGTAAACCTGAACTACCAAACGATGTGTGCGTGTGTGTGTCAGACATGAAGAGATAATAAAGGATTACAGCACATTCATCATACTGTGAACCATTAAGAGCTGTGTATTGTGATAAAAACAAATAATCCTCTCAACTCGAAAAGCTTCTTGGGTTAAAAAAAGAGAAAAGAGCGAAGTCTATTATATCATTAATACAAACTTTGAAAAATGTCCAGATTACCAATAATCTGCTGAGATGCTCTTTCGAACTGTGACACTAATATCTCTTTCTCTTCTTAACGCTTAAGTGAAGAAAATCTGGTTCTTTTTTTTTAAAGGTCCCAGTGACCTGGGGTGTAGGTAAAAAAAAAATGAAAATGTGGAATGTGACAGCTTTGTTGCGAATTATCCGATAAGAGCAGATACTGCTTAAATGCCCCGCTTAAAATCTGATTACCATGAAGTTAACACAGATTATTCGATCAGATTTCAATCAGATGAAGGGCATATGCATTTACAATGACAGCTTGAGACATAATTGAACACCAAATACTGACAAAGAAAATAGTAGAACTGGAAAAAATTTATAGCCACAAAGAGCTTTTTAAAAAAAAAAAAAAAAAAAAATCTGCTGTGGACAGTGATAGTTGTTTTTAAATTGACTGCATCTTTTCTGCTTCAGCATCCTCAGCAGAATCAGTAAATACCCTGTAAGTGACCCAAACTGCAATAGATTCCCATCCCATTAGCCGCTGAAATGGCCTGTGGTCACTGCTCTCCTACCCCCATATCATATCCTCTGAGAATTGCTGCTGCGCTAAAAAATGTCCTCATCTTCCACGCCCTCTGTCTTCCAATCTCACTTTGAGCTATTTGTCAACCAAGAAGAGTTTGATAATAATCCAAAATCCTTTGAGACATAAAATCAAATAATCCCAGAGCTAAGTGAATCCTGTAAATCCCACAGGATGTTCATTATTCCTGATGCAGGTTTCATTATTCTATTAATATTTCTATTTATACAACAAAATATTAAACTTCTTATAATTTAAATGTGCATCACCATGCTTAGCAAAGTATGCCCTGCAAGCAGCTAAGAATGTAATCTGTATGACGTGTGTGGGAGGCAACGTGTGACCTGCTAGTGACCTAAAAGGCTAGCTAAAGGTTTAATCACAGAAGCATTTCACATCAGTTACACGTCTGAGGTCTCCAGCAGGCAAGATGGCTGCTCTTCGGAAATTTGAATTAATTGTTATTTATGCATAACAAGTATGTCTCCCACAGGTTGCGATTTAATTAGTGGTGGTCGACCTCAGGGGGGTAGAACAGGAGGGCGGGCAGGGACTGTAAACAGCACTGAGCTGTAAGAAGTACAGCACTGAACGAATAACTGAAGGCATATCTCCAACAGACTGTCTACATAGATATTAATATTAAATATATAATACAGTTCAGTGTGTTCAGTGGTGAATTATGTCAAATGTTTTACTCCATCAGCTGTGTTAACTGGTAAAACAGAAGCGGGCAATGAATTTTCCCAAGTGGCCACATGAGAAACTGGGACTGTTATGGAGGGCTGCAAAGAAATATATTATAATGGTGCGCACCTCCACAATAGTCCTAGTCTCCCATGTGGCGTCTTGTAAGAATCAGTTGTTGTGATATAATATTAAATCCAAAAGCTGAGAATCAAAGTCTATCAGAAATCCTTCATCAGAGTTCCTGCGGCACAATGTCGGATGTGTTCTCGTGCTGTTTTTGGATATGTTAAACCCTGCCTCCCATCACTCTTAAACAAATTGGCTGTTTAATCAAGCACATAATTTGTTTGCAAGGCAAAGTAGGAGTGCCAAGTGCAACTCAACTTTGAGGAAACTTTCCATCGCTATAATGATATCTCTGCAGTATACCTCTACAGAACCCTACTGTGACTATGATTGTGATGTGGTTCAATAATTATACAGCATTTTAAGTGGGTAATGAGGTTATATTAGAGGGTGGGGGAATAAAGCTGCTATGAGATGTAAGCTTATTCAAGTTGTTATTCTCCCCTGACATGAAACTCTTTGTGCTTAAGTGTCCCAGTTAGATGCAGAGTAAACAGTAAATATGACCTAATTATAATAATAACATAGTCTTTCTTAAAGGTGATGTACGTATACAACATTCAGAGCTGGATGTTTCATTAGAGCACTCCCGTCTTCGGCCAGCGTGAGCCACACCTCCTTACTTCATTTGCAACTCACAAAAAAGGGCAAGGGCTAATAGCTGTTTTTCTTTTTTTGTTTTTTGAGTGACAAATGAAGTAGGGAGGTGTTTTTTTGTTTGTTTTTTTGTCAAGTATTAGGTTGTTTCCTTTTAGATTATTATTATTGACATCATAAATCATGCTTGTTGAGAAGTATTTTCACTGCACTTCTTAACTTCAACCTTGCCTTAACTTCCACACTAGAGGGGTATACTACAAACAAAGTTCAGCTCAGCCAGGCTTTCTCTGTGTTAGCTTGCTCAACAAAACTTATAACAACAGTTGGAGAACGTGGTTAGCAGAACGGTAGCTAACGACTTTGTCTGTTAAGCCGGGCTTTCTGCTTCAGGCTCACAAAAACCACGGGCCCTTTGCAAGGTCGTGTGACTCTTCCACATGAAACGATCCCCGTGAGCGCAGCCTGCTCCAATCAGACATTATCAGATGATGATGATAAGATTAATGCTGCAGAAAATTGTTAATCTTGCACCTTATTGCACAGAGTGGTAAAATAAACATTCTAATTCAAGTTAACAGCTTTATTGCCAAGTTTGGCTCTCTGTGCTGCTGTTTATTTCTAAGGTCTAGATGCACATTAGAGCTCTGAAACATTACATGTTACTGTACCATAGCCTAATGTTTGAGCCTAAGGACACGTAGAAATTGCTTTAGTTTGTTGTCAAAGTGAAGTTTTGGGCATTTTGTTGCTTGAACAGGTGATTTTGGTGTGTTGTGTTCTGCAACTCTAGCAGTGTAAAAGAGAATTAGCAGCAGATTAGAATTAGGAATAATGATAGCTATCCATTTTCTGCTTCATTAAATTAATACATGCAAACTCCTATGATGATGTTTATATAAAATATATTGCCCCAGGAGATAATATATGTTGCAATTAAAACATGCTGTAAATGAAAGAATCTGCTAAAAGGTTTTCCAGCTGTTTTTAGATTTAAACACATGTTCAGCATAAGTTACCGCAGCGATATAGTCAGATAAAAGGAAAGCTACTTTCGTGACACAGGAAACTCTGACTTTAAGCTCAACATAGCCCTCTAAGCCAATAATCTGGTTTCATAATACATCCCTAGGATGGAACAGAGAGCAGAGAATAACAAAACAACAGCAGAAACTCTCACACTAAGCTTTGCTGTTTTACTTTCCAAATGTGCTGTAAGAGGTCAACCTTAGTATCTTTATAAATTTGATGAATGCCAACACATTTCCAGGTACTCACATTAACTCAGATCCACTAACATGCACATATGGATGAGTCGGCCATAAAAACGTAAAACAGCAAAAAAACCAGAACAGTGTGACATCATTTTCTGTGAAAGATGCTCCATTAAGTATCTAATGAGCAAATAGCTGCTTGCTGCTATATTAATGTTGGATTCAGATATTATAGTATCTTTGAACCAACACAGAGCATACTGTGTTATAAAAAATACTGAGTATGTAAAAAAAACAAACGTCCTATTCTAAATGTATTTCAAGACAAACAGATTTTCTCATGAATTACATTTGTTTGTGATGGTTGACAAAAACATTTCTAGTCAAATTGTCTCATGTGTCATTAACTGTGTGGACGAGTCATCCTGTTAACCCAGAAAATGAAGGAGAATCTTCTAATGTGGTTAATGTTGTAAAAAGCTCTACTGTAACCCAAACCACAACTGTTTCTGGGATATAACGAAGTAGTTTGGGGGTACTCAGACTGAAATAAAACTAAAGATATAAAAGTCAAAACCTAAAAGTTAAAGGTCACAAATGAACACAAAAATAAGCGAAGAGAAAACACAGGAGTTACACTCTGTTCCTGAGGCATAATCCTGTACGTGGTCCTTAAGTCCTTACGCAGCTCTGCAATTTTATCCTTATGCAATTATAAGTTGTCTTGTTAAAGGACTATATTTTTGGTATTTGCAAAAAGCTTGAGGGAAACATAAGCTCAGTTCATTTTGATTATATATTCCTGTATCTTCACAAGTTTGCTGAACTGCTGCTTGGTACACAGCAGATAATATACAACGTGTCTTTTTGTGATGACAATAGTTAAAGCCAGAGGTTTGATCTCATTTAATTTGTGCACACAGTTTACAATCTCACAGCACAAGTCATTTATCAACTGCACCATACGTCTTTGTAAATTTATATCCATATAAATGTATGACACAGACCCAACAACCACATTCTGCCGTGATATATTGTTTCTCATATATCAATATAACACTGATGATAAAGAAGAGTAGTACAGCACAGAAGTAACTTGACCTGCTCAAATGCACACACAAGTCCTCCAACAGCCAGAGACACAAGGAATTACAACACAAACAGTCCTTGGAAATGGCTGTGTTCCCAAGGACACCCTCCCCTACCCCCTTAAACTGATTTGAACTACTCAAACAAATGGCAGGATGATTATCTCTGGTGTAAAGTCATTTCTCACTCAGAGGCAATTTTTCCAGATGAAAAGATCTGACTTTCTGACTTGCTTGGAAAAAAATATGTTATTTTGCTGGAGGTTATGTTAAAAAAATATGTAACATAATTCAAACGATCTTATGAGTCAGCTTTGTGTCTTAATCTGTGTGCCAGAAGGAAGTAACAAAAATAAACATATGAATTTCCCTAATCTGTTTTGCGAACCGGTTTCTGGTGCCAAGCAAATACTGGGCAAAATTTAAAAAGCAGATAAGTCTGAGAAGCTTTCCATTCCCCAGGGAACTGTTCCTCCAAAAGACCTTTTATACAGAAAGGCAGATAAGGAAATCCTAATCAGCAGTTCCTAATAAGAAACTAGAACACAAATGGTGGTAAAAAAAAAATAAAAATATATATATATATATATATATATATATATATATATATATATATATATATATATATATATATATATATATATATATATATATATATATATATATATATGCTGAAAACTTCAAAAGGTTCAAATCCTTTGTTAAATCAAAAGCTACAGACGAAATAAATCTGTTAAGATGTCTGTGGAATCTGATGCACGAGGAGGCTCTTTCTCTTGAGTCTACACTTTCCCTCATAGCTAGCCCTATTCAGTTGGCAATAAAAGGCCAGGTATAGCAGTTGGTATTGAATAAAGGATGTTCTCTCTACCAATGAGTCCTGATTTTCAGCTTCCTTATCTCTAACAATGTCACTGTGCAGATTTCCTTAGAAACAAGCCCTCTGGGAAATCACAATCAGGCAGATGTGCCTTTTCTACAACAGAAGGTCACTCTAGTGTCCTTTTATGCTCTTTTGTGCTTGACATATTGGACTTACTAGTGTAGTCCATGACACCTAACTTCATACGGTTTTATCTGTGTACAAATATCCTATCAATCAGGAATTTGTTCGCAAAACTTCCGATCACGCAAGAGTTGTTAGGCCTGGGAAAGAAAAGAAAGAAGGAAGGAAGAGAATAGAAAAGCCTTGAGTCAGCCTCCTCCTCCCACTGGCTTAGCTCATCATTTCTGCATGACATCTGTCAATAAACAGGCCCCACATCTTTAAAACCTTTCCTGCCATTTTCATACCTAAACTCCTGTCTTATGCAGTGTGACTGCAGCAAAGCAACTTGCAAGCAAATAAGTGAACTTTAAAATCGCTGGAGGAATAACTAAGTACTGAAAATCTCAACGAATCAGATAAAGCAAAATGGGAAATGTCAAGTCAAAGTTGCCTGGGACTCGTCTCAACCTTCAGCAGCCGGCTGCGTTCTGAGCTTTATGTTTTTATAAGACATCTTCTGCTGGGCCTGGATGGTGGATGACATTTTAGGAATTGGATTGGATTGAGGTGGTTCGAAACAGGGGTGAGGTTGTCACTTTGGTGCTATATTAGGTCAGACAGAAGGAGACACACAGAGAAACAGTCAGGTCTGATCGGCCTTGACAGTTTGCTCTCCCAGTATGTCTGCTTTTCCAGACGACTCGGCTTGACATACATGGATGAGCGTGCACAAGCAAGCTGACACCGAGACCGTTTTCACAATGCAGCGGTGAGCGCATGTGCAAAGGAGACAGTCAGACGATGATGAGGAGCGACATCTCTTGGGAAATCAGTGTACACAAACAGAGGAGTGTTTACAATGACACCTCTTAACTGTTTACAAGCTAACCTCCCCCAAAAAGACAGCAGGGATGAAATAGGCCTAGGATTTAGAAAGCATCATAAAAATAGAATAGGAACTCACATCAAACAATTGGAAATATATAGCACGGTTATTCAGCAGAAAGGAAGAAATGAATAAAACAGTAAAAAGCAGATTTGATCACCGTGGCGGAAAACATCCACAGATGCCCATCAAGTACACTTGTTTACCTGACTTACGGGCTCATTAAGTGCCAAAACTATGCACTACTAACTTTGGCCACCAGAGGGCTAACAATAAGGGAACCAAAAGACAACAAACACACAACAAGGCTCCATCGTTTTGTTAAATATGCATATGAAATACTCATATTGAAATGATAATTTAAGTCTAATATAGTTTGCTTACAAAGTAACTTCAACAAACAGGTCAAAAAATACAGAGCATTAAATTATTATATAAAAATCCTCAAGCTCGAGAATCATACTTCTGCAAGTTGCATATCATGTTTCACATACTGAAAAAAATCATCTTCTACATTTCAAGAGGGCAGCTTGAAATCAAATATATACATTTTTCCTATCTTTAATTCATGCTATTTATTGATCTAGACTGTTTTAGATTAAGTTGCCCCTTTTTATAAAATGTTTTATTTTATAAAAAACTCAAAATCATCTTGAAACCTTGTTGCAAGTAGTCTCATGTAGGCACTACTTTATGTCTCCTGAACTACATTATAATTTATCGGAGACTGTTTACATCCCCTCACCCAATGACTACCATGAGCCTCCCATCACATGTACATTTGCACACTGATACAGCTCGCAATTGTAGTACAGGATAGAGAAAATAGTAGTTCCTACATGGAACTGCTTACAACAAGGTTTATAGATTTTTTTTTTTAGGAACTAGGTCATAAGACATGGCTGCTGAGTTGTTATTGTTGTTGTTTTTTTATTCTGTATTTTGTTCTCTTGGTGCAATATAAGGGAGGGATGGAAAATGCCATTTAGTTTTACTATATTCAGAGAAGACAGACATCTTTATGGCTAATAGCTCTCACACTGAAACAATCTATATGAATAAACGGCACTGCAAGCCGGAGCAAAAATATGTAAATGTAATTTTATCCCTTTCATGTTCATGTTAAATTCAGATTTATAGAGAATGCAGATAAAGCTTTGCCCTATAGCTGATGAGTGTGAAAAGCTTATCAATCTAAGAGATGCATTTAAAGACTGTTTTTGCAAGATAATAATATAATAATAAACTTTATTTATAAAGCACACTTAAAAACCAAGGGTATGCCAAGGTGCTTAACAAGTAAAATAGAGTATAGGAGGAGGATAATAGAAATAGGACCAAAGCAAGTACTAAATATGCAAACAGATAACTGTCACTAATACATAGGAAAGCAACAGGTACAGAGCAAACAAGAATTTAAATGAGCATAGAAGTGCATGATATAAAATCATAAAAGAAATATTAACTAGAAACAAAGCTTGTTTAATGGGCAAGAATTATAGACTCATTTTGTTTCTTTCCACGTTTCAAGCAAAGACCAGTGCTCTCTAGCTTGATTTTTTTTTTCTTGCTAGTAAAAGTGGCACCTAAGGGTGGTTCAAAAGTGCAGACCTGTCCAGCATGAAGGTCAGGTGAGCTGAAGCATGGATGAGAGAGTGGGATCTGTGGTTTGTTTTAAAGAATGGGCAGCGAGTTATACAACCCACAGCCTGCTACAATAATCCATGCTGCTCCAGGGATAGGAGAGCAGAGTGCACTTTTTACTTGGATGTATGTTCACATGTGCTCAGTCGAGAGAGGAGAGATACTCTTATACAACATCTCAGTATAGCCATTATCCACACTAACCCTTCTCTCCCATTGCGTCCCATCGAGGGAGCTTAGCAAGGCAGGATTATCACCAATTACAAGCCTCCCCCGCAGAGTGTGGAAACTGGGTTTGAGGATCATGAGCTTATTGTGTATGACCCACAATGACCAGATGAAAGATGATCATTTAAGATTTAATCAGCAGCAAGTGTGGAAAGACTTCATCTTAAGACTTAGTGATATTAAATGCATCAGGTCAGCTCTCCTGTCATGAATTACAGAATATTCTACCTAATCATTGGATCTATATTGTAAACAGTATGAATACAACAGAAGGATAATAAAGATAATCCTGTGTATGTATATTAAAATCTGTTTCCCCAATCGGCTGGGGAATCATGCAGTTCTTATCAGCATTATCTAAAGTCAAGTCAATCAGAAACTCACCAGAGTTTTCTTGGCCTTCCGATTCGGAAAGGTGAGCACGGCATTTTGCTGAGTTCTGTTAAAGTTTTGCTGCCAGTTTTTTTTTTACAGTTTACAGTTCAGATTTCCAGCCATGTCCAACATACAGTTGGATGCATGAACTGTCAGTGCTTGTTGATTTCAAAAAAAAGATTGTCAGATGGCACTTTCACAGTTGCTTTATCCAGGCAACGCCAATGTTGCTGATAAAAGATGATCTGCCCCGCTGGGTATAACCAGCGATCTTAATGTAAAGTAGCTTTAAACACTGCACCAAATTTTTCAAGCAGTGCTGAATTATTCCCTGATTTGAAGAAGATTGCCAAAAAACGAGTATGACTGATGAACTTGTATTATCGTATCTTGGCTTTCTAATGCAGGCCCCACATTTTCTATTTGCAGCGTCACCTCATCCAGTCAGTTGCTTCCCCCTCCTTCCCTCCTCTTCACGCCCAGAAGTCTTTTATCTCCAGTGCTGCTTTTGTGTCCTGTTTTAGATCCTCCTCTTCATCTTTATTTTGGTCCGGAGTTTACTCTTCTTCTTTACAAAGAGGTGCAATCATTCTGTCTCAGGCAGCAGCAGCTGATGGCCGGACGACAGCCTGTGCAAACAAGCTCAGCCACTGCTGAGTAATGCAGGCCTGGCTGGTAAAAGATATCCTCCTGCATTTGTATTCCAGAGGGAAGGCAGGATGATACTATGGTGGAGCACTGTTTAATGTGCTGCATTCAGACAGAGGGGGACGAGGGCCAGACACTCATGCCACCACACCTAAAAGCTTTCAGAAATGGTGTCGTGTATCTGCAGTGGCAGGAGGTGTGCATGCTCAGATCCCTGCCTCTCTCCATGTGCCACTCGCAGCAGCACTCCAACCTTGCCAGCACTGCAGAGATGGCAGGGCGGACTGGGTATCTGTTTCCCCGCTGCTGCCCATCTGCTCTAACTTTTACAGGCTCATTCATCTTACTTAACTCTACTCACTGCATTGATTCGCACATTTAAAAATTACAAAGCTGGTGTGAGTCAATGACATTGATCATCAACAGAAGAAAGCTTTAAGATTTCTAACTTTAATTGGCTGTGTTTGCTTATTGAAACAAAAGGAATGTCATTTATTACAGAAGGAACACGTACCATAAGCTTCTGGCCTTGGAGAATGTCTTGTCCACTCTGAAAAACAAAAACAAACAGCAGCTGTTACAGTCCCAAATAAATATGTTTAATTTAATGTGCTTATGTCGGCATTTCCTAAAAACAAGTACATTTGATATATTTTTTAACTTTATATCAAATAATTATAAATTATAAATGTTTTTAGACTTAATAATTAAGTCTAAAAACAAAGAGGAATATAACACCTAGTAACAGGTACATGTAGTTTCCATTCATTTGCCTTCCTGCAAGTTTACTCAGATTAATTTAAAGTGCACTTAAAAAAAAAGTTCAATGAAGTGAAAGAGGTTGATTATGCATCAAGCTGGGTTACCCTGAAATAACTCCTGCCATCTGTTAAAGCATCATTTCCCAGAATGAAGGAATGATTATTAGTCTGGTGTTTTCTGAGACAAAGTGAATCATGTTTCAGTTTAAGTCGACACTTTCAGGCTCAGTGCACATTGTCACTCCAAAATAAACTATCATCTGTCCTTACATACTCTGGATAAACAGATTTAAGCAGGAGTAATCACTGGAAACAATAACCAGATGACGCAGGGTTGGGAACTCCGGGGATGAGAATGTAGAAACCCGTTTTTGCCAAAAGATGGCACTGTGCGTGCAGCAGAAGGTTAATCCTAACGTGCAATTAATAACAAACTGGGCTTGCTCTGCTCATCAGACAGAAAGATATTCATCATGATAATCAAGGCCATGTGGCAAGATTTAAATCACAAGACACACACAAAAAAGACCAATTACTTCTACTCTGAAAACATCACAAACAAAAAACTACAGCTTTTCTCGGGCTGCAGCGTTTAAGTGTCTAAAAGGTGAATATTTGGTTCTGGTGAGTAAGCTGCAGATATTCCTCTTGTGTGGTTAGAAAAGAGTAAGAAAGAATACCTTTTTTACATAATATGTTATCTTACATGCTTTCCTGAGCAGTGCTAAAGATGATACACCACCTGACGGTGTAAATTAAATACAAATGAGCCAATAATGCGATTGATTTCCCCCTCCTTTCTGACTGTGTCTCTCATGACATAGAAAGGAGACATCCCGAAACCCCAAGCTGGGTCTCTGCCTGCTCTCACTCTGTATCTGCCAATAAGGCCACCATGGTTTAGAACTCTTACTCATCCTTCCGTGGAGATGATTAGTGTGCATGGCACAGCAACACCCGGAGGAGCGAGCATTTCTGGAAAGTGACTCTTGCTCTCTGAAAAACAGAAAAGCACACAGAAAACGACCATGCCACAGTAGGTACCCTTGTGAAGCTGTAGATGGGCATTTTTAGCATTTTGACCATGTTCGCTCTGATAATGTGTAATGCTTCAGGTTGCCACTTAGCATTTAACACTAACTACAAACTTCAGCTGAAGGTGAGGAGAATATTAGAGCTGTAGCAGATATTGTTGAATAGCATTAGAAATATACACATTTTGACCAGATGGTGGCACTGTAAAGTCAAACTCATTACATGCGCTATATTAGTTAAACTGTTATATTACTAGATAAGTGCATACATATTACTAGTTTTATTCTTCATATTTAGGAAAAAATGAATGGCTCAGTACAGTATCATAACCATTCAGCAGCATATAGACATGTTGCACTAACAGTAAATTTATGACAATCCATCAGTTTGAGATATTTAAGTCTTGTAAAAAGGGAAAAGACTGATTAAACATGTCATACTAAGAGTCATAGGCCAAAAATCACAAGCATAGAGCTCAGAAATCATTCTGGGGAAGGAAGTCCAGTTTCCATTCATATAAAAAGATCTCTTCATTTCATTGATTACCAAAAAATCCCCAATGAGGTAACTTAAGGACCAAGGGTTTAAAAAGCAAAATCTTACTTCTTCTTTTGTTTATGAGAAGTTCTCAAAAACTAAATGAAAGCCTAAAGCTTCCTCCTTCTTAGAAAACTGCCTTACTGAGAGGAAACAAGCCCTGGGGGGGTTTGTTTGTTCATTGCACTGTGGAGTCACGAATCAACAGACTTGTGTTGTTACAGTAGGTTCTCGCCTGATTCCCCTCAGTGCAGAAGATCACTCATCATTTTCAGCCCCAGGCCTTCAAGTGACGGATAATGGCACCCAGATGGAATTTGTGGTGCCGTTTTATCTCAAATCTACCACCAGTGTTGATTTCACCGAGCCTAACAGACACGTGTCTGTAGATAAATCAGCGCTCCATCTTAAATGGAATTCATACTGGTTCTTAGGAGAGAAGAATAGGGCTCATGAGCCATCGGCTGTGCTCTTGTGAAGCGGCTAAAGTTGTTTTCGTATGTGCTGCATCACTAAGAATAACATTTTCCTCAACCTCATCCTGTGTTGCTCACCCAGGTTCTCAGGTTTCATGGAATTTCCATAAAATGAAATCAACCAGGGTGTGTCGAGATTATTGGAAAAAGGTTCCGAACCAGAGAGTCCAAAACAAATACAGAACATTTGAAAATCAAACTTCACCTTAGCTCGACCACAAAACATGGCACCCAGCAGCTTAGACCTCCTACAGACGAACCGGGACAGAGGAATGACAGACACGTCAAACCAACTGATTATGAAATTAACATGTTTTTGCTGTACTGTGCTGGAAAGAATATGATGGGATAGATTCTGTAGGGATTTTGCTTTACACCAAAGACTCTGAGCTGTTAGGGTTTAGACAGGAAACAAGGAAAACTGAATCTGATCTTCATAAGTCTCCAACTGACTGAACATACTAACATTATTACACTCATAGCAATTCGAAATGCTATTATTTGTTATGCATAAGGTATAACACTATTGAAAATCACATTTCTATTAACTGTACAAGACTGTGTGTAAATAAAATAAAGTAAAGATGTACCGGGCAAGACAACAGTCAGTGGTGAAAAAAATCCCAGCCGTAACAGCAAAACAAAAAATATTCTGTCACCGTTAGAGAGGACAAAAGTGGACTATAATAAATATGGCTGCGCTAATGCATTTTTGTATCATGAGTCATATTTTGCACATTCAAATCTCACTGTGAAAAGACTGTGGATAGCCTTGTTTTGATTTGATTTTCTAAAAAAAAAAAAAAGAGAGAGATTAACTAGTGAATTTCACAGCCCATCACAGCACAGACAGGAATTAAAGCTCAGGTCAGAGCCAGATACAAGCAAATATATATTTTTAATGTTTCCTGTATGCTTTCAGCTAGGTATCATACACACAAATGGGTTACCATGGAAACAAACATCAAGGAGGGATGAAGGAGTCTCAAGGCGGGTCTCAGAAACCCGAGGTCATCACTGTGTCAGCGGCTGTCACACTCAACAATTGGTTAATTCAACTTAATCTGAGTTTAACTACAGCTTGCAATTTCTTCTCATCTCTGGCTAAACTTTTAAACATTTCCTTCACTTCTTTACAAAGAATTAACTTAAGCCAGTGGTGTATGTATGTATAGAAAAGTCAGCAACACTGCTGGTGGCAAGTAGGTCAGCAGACAAGGCTCAGGAGTTAGACTGGAGGAAATCCAGCTTAAAGCAAAGAAGTTTGTTGTTCAGCTACAAATCTGCTGCATTAGCATGTTCTTCCCATTTTAATTCTGTATCTTAAATATGAGATGCACTGTAAATTTAACATAATCAAGATAGGGGTCAAGCACAAACATCCTAACAGTAGTTGTCACCAGCAGAAAAACAACAACAACAACATACTGATAGAAAAGAAACTGGAAAATAGCCCTGGGATTAATGTTCTAAGGGAATGAACGCATAATGATAAAGAATAAGGCCAGTGCTGTTAGTCAGTACCTTCAAACGCACATTTTAAACAAGAGTCATTTGTAGGAACAGATGTTGTTTCAACTAATGCTAAAAAACATGATCCCAGTGATTCCAGCTTACACAGAAATTATTCTAATTCCCTATGGCTGCAGTAAATTCTAATGGAGTCATGGGCAGTGTTACGCCCAGTTCACCCTGCAGGAGTTGGGAATAACTGAAGTCCTTGACAGTATTCGCTTAATATTCTCCAATTAAAACAGAAGTGAAAAGGTCACAAATCTTAACCATCTTAACCTATTATCTGTTGAATAAAGACGACACCTTGCTAACGTGATTGCAGGGTAACATTTGATTAGTTGCAGTAAATACTGAGCATAACCACAGACTGTACTAAATAGTTGATATCCACTGTGATTAATGTGCTGCTGTTTGACAGGTGCACTCTTGATACTTTGAAACCCAAAGTGATTAGTCAGGTGTGGGTGTGACTAAGTAACCCAGGACTACTGTTTGCTCATGTGGTAGCAAAAAAAACAACCCAAAACTTGCTTTTTAAAAGAAAGTCTTGCTATTTGGTTCATTGTGATTCTGACAGGGACCATAGTGATGTAGCTGTATTAAATGAATCTTGCAATTGAAACTCATGAGGACAGAGCTTAGCAAGGTTTTATTATCACATAGACTTTTACATAAGCAGATTTCATTTGTATCTAGAAAAATCAGCCTCTTCAGGCCACTGGGAAGAATACATGTTTACAGCACTTCTGCACTAGCTTCACTTTTCAAATGCCCTTTTAGATAAAGTCAGCGAATATAACTAAGGCTATATTCGATTAACATTATTTCAGAGAGGAGATTACACCTGGCTACACAGCCATCTGCAGACATGAGGGGCCTGAAGCAGGGAGAGCAGCTGGAGAGTTACTATTAAAGTGCAGCGACTGGAAGAACTCTAAAGCAACTTAAATAGCGCACTCTATATGAGATTTACCAGTTGGAAGGGTGTCAGCTGAGCAATTGGCTGATTAGGGCTGGTATTGAGGTTAACTGCCATCAGCTGATGTTAACATAAATACTATTCATCCTGAAGGTGTAGCAAATTTCATTTCATTCCTTTGTTGCCAAGATAAAAAATAAAAAGCTGGGGGCTTACCAAAGGCTTCATAAATAACATGAATGTCTTTTCAAAACTTTGGGAAAATCCATCAAAAAGTTTTGGAGAGATTTCAGTCTGTAGCAAAGTGTGTTCCACTTAAGCAAAATGCCCCTATTTATCCACCAAAACTAAAGAAACGTGGATGACTGGATGAATGCAGAATGTGAGCCGATTCACTTTATTCTGAATAAGGTCTTTCTGCCCTTAAAACCTACACAAGGACATACAGTATTCTTATATCCAACTGAAGTGGAAGTATGAAGTGGACTCAAAAATATACTCAGTGAGATGCACAAGGCCTTAAGCAGAAATAACAGCTAGGGTAGTGATGGGAAACACTGTCAAACAATGATGAACGTGACCAGATCTAGACACTGTACTGTATCTCAGCCCCGCGTGGGATGAATGAGCTCATGTCAATGGGCTCATTCAGCCCACGTTAATCAGCACAAAGTGGCTGAATGTCCCCATTTAGCTACAGTACAGTTAGATACAGTGTATGTGAAAACAGACACATTGGTAGCGAAATATTTAGCACATCTACCACACAAACAAAACACATGACAAGCCTTTTATTTACCAGTCAAGTATAGCAGACTTGTTCAGTTATCTTTAATTTCACATAGTTGTAGTGTGGTGTTCTGTGTTTCTCTCAGTTATATTTTAGTTACATCATGTTGGAGTAGCTGTACTGATTACATAAAGAGCGCATAATTATCTATGCCAAAAATCACAACAATCAGATTTGGTCAACTCTTGTAGCCCTGCATGTACTTCAGATAACCTTTAGGTTCAGATTTAACACGATTAACAGAAAAATTAGATCCTTTCCAGCTGTTTCTTTAATCGACCAGTACATGCCTGATGGTACAGGTTCTTTTTTTAAGCTTATAAAAATTAATTATGTTCCGAGGTGGTTGTCAGGCAACATAATGGTGTCATAATATATGACATATAATCCAAGTTTTAAGGATATGAATCAGATGTCATTTTCATGAAATGAAAATGGTGCATCAACGGTACACATGGGTCATTTTAGCCCATTTGCAGCTGGTTGTTAGGCAACATAAGGATGTCATAATATCTGATATAGATAAGAACCTTCAGTGGGCTAAGATGCAGCAGCATACCTGTTTGAACTTGGTCTTTTAATAAGTTGAAGTTTGATGGTAACGTTGTGAACATTAGTTAATTAACACTGCTTCTGTCAGTCTCTTCCCTCCCACTTGTTCTCCGCAGATGGCTCGTCATTGTGGATGTGAATGAGAATGTCAGAGTAAATATGCAAGGTGATATGAGAACACAGGCACTGAAGAGCCCTCTGGTTGCCTTGCAGCTCCTATTTGTTTTGCCACTGCCCTTTCGGTACTTGAATGGCCTCCTGCTCTCAAGTATCTCTATCTTGCAGTGTAATCATCTTTTTTCATCAAACAAAATCAGCTCCTCTACACTGTCTTCTCATTGTCCACGTTTAAAATTGAAATAACATGCTTTAGACAATTGATCATCAAAAATCAGAGATAAAAGCCGCTGTTTCTTTCTTTTAAGAAGCACAAAGTATGAAAAACAGCTACTTTCATTAAAATAAACCCTTTTTATGTTAAAGCTGAAACAGGAAGAGAAAACAAGATGAGCGGGGAGATCAGCACATGATCAGCCGACACATCTGCATTATTATACTTTACACTGTTTACCTGTTGTTTTTAGAAAAGACATGACTGCTCAACGTTTTCACTCACAGACTAGATCTTCTAAGAACTAAAAACTGACCCCAGATGAGGTGCAGCTGTCTACTTCCCTCTCAGACCACTTCAATAACAATATGCTTGAAGGTTATGGTAGATTCTTTGATGATGCCAGCTCTAGCTTCATCTGCTGAACCAGAACTGATTGCTAATCATGCTGTTATTGTGAAGTATTTTATCTCACACTGTGAAACAACATTTTTTCCAAAGGGTATGTGGGCTTGTTTAATTGAAGAAATGGCAGTTTCAAATCAGCTGACCAGAGAATATGTACTGCAACTGAGGCCTGCTCAGATTACAAAACAGTGCCTGTCTTTCCATTCAGCTGTTTTTGAACAGGATTGAGAAGTATTCTTCCAGTCTTTCAATGGGACACTTCCACATACAGCATCATTGTTTAGGCTGCCTAAAGCTGTCAATGGGTTTATTGGGAGAGCATTCAGTTCATTTAACAAGTCACGGCTCTGTGTTTATCTCTGTGAGATACACACAGAAACATATGTATATGTAACATATAACATATGTCCTGTGTGTAACAGTACTAAGGAATACTTCCAAAAACTCACATTAAAGGTCACATTAAAGCATATGAAAGTCTGGTAATTTCTGTATTCAGTAAAAGAAATTTAGAGAAAGAAAGTGGGTTCCATAACCTACCGAAGGTAAATAATCACACCTAAATTAAGTGGCCCCGCCATTTTCTTTCTAAAATTATGAGCATGCTGTGTCAAAGAAAGAATAATCTGCTGAAAACTGAGGGATCATGTTCACCTAAGTGAATGTCGACGGGATGCAGGGATGAGAGTGTCTTACATATTACTCCCTAATGTTAGCAATCACCCTGACCTATTGAAATGCCAGTGCATTCAAAGACAACGCTAACCAGAAAAAGCACACGCTTCGCTTTATACCAAGAGCAGGTCTACATTTCTCACTGCCTTCAATCCATGCTCCACTCTATGAGTGTGACAAACTGGGGAAAACGAGTGCAAACATATCAGCCTACTTGTTAAGAATCAGAACTCCTTACAGCAAAAGGTTAGTGTAAACGGTTTGACTTTGTAATGTTTTATTTTGTACACATGTAGAATGATATATAGACACATTTCACATCTTTATAGGTTTATCTGACCAGCTGTGCGCTCCCTCAAAAACTAACTACACTAGCTATTAACTGAAAATAGCAAGAGATGCACCAATTAGGGAACAGTTAGATGTCCTCTAATGGAGTGGGCAGGGCTACAATTATGCTTTAACACTTAATGAAATATATAGACTAGAATTTGCGAATTTACTCCTATATGAGGTTTTGTTATATTACATTAGGTCTCTCTTTTGAAAATGAAAAACAGAGAGTGAAAAGACTTAGAATAAGGCATAATCTTCACTTCTGTGCTGCTTTTCTACCCCATTACCTTCTCACTGGGATGTGTCAAATCTTAATGTGCTCATTACTGAACACACTAGTGATACTTGACAGTTGGTAAGAACAGCTCTAAACAGCAGCAGTAGCAGACCGTGATGCATAAACGCAAAAACAGACCTAAAAAAACAAAAAACATGAGATTTCTGTTTTATGAGGAGTGTTTTCTAACATTAAAATTAAAATTTGTGTGAAAATTTAAACGAAACTAACTTGTTGGTTTGACAAATACACTGCAAATCGGGCTAACCTCCCCACATCATATCATGTAGCTGAAATTGAAGAAAAAAAACAAAACTACAGCTAGTTTAAATATTTACAACTGGTAATATGATATGGGTGTGTGGATCAACACGTTTGACCCTTCCACTAGTAACAGCTCACTTAGAGGAAAATCACAGCTTGCAACTCACTGAACATTCAAATTCAGCAAAAAGCAGTGCTAAGCTACAAAGTATAGGACACCTGGAGACTGCAGTCCTTGGGGCTCCTGGAGGCCGAGATAAGGCCCTGAAAACATACCTCCTCTGAATGGCCAACAGCCAAACATGCTGATGTTGTCATTGCAGCCACTCGCTAAAATTGATACATTGCTCAGCCTAGCAGCAACTGTCCCAGCTAGTTTTCTACTTTCTTGAGGATACTCAAAACACACACAAAAAACACACATGCACACACACACAACGCTTTCACTGTCAGGCATCCAGTTGCACTGGGGCACCTGCTCTTTGACCATTAAAAACATTCTTGGCTGACTCTAATGCCCAGTGTCCTGTAAAAGCTCAAGTGGGCCAAATAAATACACTGCGGACATAAGTGCCCAGTGACAAACACTCAAGTGTACTGCACATATTTCTTTCCTCATAGACAAACAATAAAATATCACATCAAAGGCGAACATGACAATAAATCAGTCTCATACAGAAAAAAACATAGTGCACAATTACAACAGCATGGATTCACAGGAATAGATAGAATTAGTAACTTGAATCTTAACATATTGATTTTGTCACCTTATAGCTTTTGTCACCTGATTTTACCTCGCCATTACTGTGAACAGTTACCCTAATACCTTAACAAATGACCACGAAACAACAACAGCATTAGTATCGGATGGAATAGAAAGATATCAAACTAATAAGCAGGACATTTATGACAAAAGCTGTTTTTTGTTTGCTTTTTTTAAATGACAGGATTCCAGAGCACCAGCAGCACAGACGTGCAAGCACCAATACAGACACAGAATGTGCAGAGTCATCAAAGCAGGTGCTAGAAACAGACACACAAGCACACATACATTCACACTTGATATCCATCTCTGTGAAGATGAATGAGTGATCTAGGAATCAATAGGATTTTCATTCTTACCCCCCATAGGCTCCAAAAGTGAAACTCCTCTTTCTATGCGGCATGCTGGCTAATGGATAGCTGTGAGTCAGTCTACTCAGTGCTGAATGGAGCCAGCACTTGTGTCACTTACGCTGACTGAGCATATGTGTGCGTGTGCATGTCAATGTGTGTGTTTGTATTCTTTGCCTGCCGTCTGAGTTCCACTCCCACAGCTGATGTGCCCTGCCTCTTCCTTGCTCACTCGCACTCCTCCTTCGCAAGCAGGGTAGAAACGGCAAGAGGATGCGGGAGGACGAGTGGGAGGGGGCTAGAGGGAGGGCTGCTGACCATGCCAGTCACCTCTGGGAACCAGGGGAAGAGACGCAGTTTTGCTGACTTACTGTCTGTATCTGTATTCCTTCTCTTTAGCATCAAGAACATAGACAAGACACTTCATGTCTATTTTTAATTAAATTTTGTGTAGTTATAAGCACACAGCTCTGACAGCAGTGAGTCCACACGTAAACCTGGGAATAATACTGTATATGATGTCAGCAAGGCAGAGGTGCTCTTGGCATTGTGAAACAAGTCAAGCAACAGTTGTTCTCCCACCTCTTATGTCACTGGAAAAAGAGCTGGTCAAGCAAGTACATCGAAAGATAATTCATCATTTTTCACAGATGTCCTATTCTAAGAGTCTTGTCACACCTGCGTGAAAACTCTAAACAGGTTTCTTATCTGTTACTTCATCTCATCTCTTGCACACCCATCACCTGCGGTATGCACGCAAAATGAGGGTTAATGAAACACACAGTTCTCCTGCTTTACTATTAAGTGAGTCAATCAAATGACGTGAAAGGCTGGACACAAAAGGAGACTGTCTGTAGACTCTCCTTTGGCAGGCTGCTGCATCTGATAAACTGGCAGGAGTGACAACAATGCTGTCATGGATTACTGAATAAAGAAGGATTGCAGTCACAAGAGTCACCCAGCTATCTGACATAGATTCACTTCCAAAGCATTTGTATTATGCCTGATGAGCACAACAGATGTTTTCATGATTTCTGTTAGGCGGGACATATGTAGCTGTGTTTATGGGAAAAGCAGTGTTTTTAGCTGGCAACAGCTGATTTGAAATGAAACGGTGTAAAATGGAAACTAAGTCAAATCTACCAAACCAGACTTTAATCTCCCAAAGGACCAATGATGTCTTCATTACATTAACTGCAATGCACTCCCAGTAACTGACCAGAGAAGCACGTAATGAATCAACGGGTGCACTAAACAAGCGCAATGAAGCTGTTAGACAATTGCATCATCTCTCCAAAATTACATCACCACTTTCCTCTGCAACAGCAATCACCTAAAAAACAATGTACCGCAGTCCTTGGCTGACTTTGTTGGTAGTAGGCTTCACCTTGTCTCTTGGCCATGTGCGAGACAATCTAACTTTATCTTACTGAATAGATCTTTGGCTGATAAAGACTTGATTGAATAATATTGATTGTTGCTGTAATTGATTTTTTTGACAGTCAGACACAGAGTCTCACTCACGGTAAACCCTCTGGGTCTCTAAGGTGGTTGGTCTCTGAAAAATCTCCAAAACAGCTGGACGGCAGTTTGCACAATTAAGGCTACTTAAACCTGGTTGATCCCGACACTTCATCTCTAGTGCCACCTTGAGGCTGATATTAATTGTTTTGTGTGGCTACAATCATGCCAGGGTTTCCTCCAGAAAACCAGAAAACCATAACACCAACAATTTATCGTTGCGCTGATTTGCTCTAGTGATATCAACTATAGCTAACTGTGAAGTGCAGACAAAACATCAAAGCTCTGTTGGTGTAAGTGCATCTCTGGACACTGAGTGGGTGACCAGAGAGCAAAAAGCTGCTTATTAACACATTTTGAGTGCTTTCCAATAGCCCCACACAACAAGGTATTCAGCTTCAGAGTGGCACTATGACTGATACGTAATCTTGCTTATCTTAAAGTGAAGTGATATGCATTTCTTTTCTCTCTCTTTTTTTAACTGTATTTATCAGGAAATGAAACTCTGGAAATGAATGATATCGTTTTTTGTGGCTCTTGGCTCAAAATAAGGCACGATTAACCTTGTTAACCTCATATTATTGTAGAGTGTTTACCTTACAGGCAACTGTTGTTATGATTTGATTCTGTGTAAGTAAAACTGAATTGAATTGAATAATATGTTTTTCAAAGACATGGGATAACACAGAGCGATAGACAACCTTCCGCACTGACATTCACACCTATGGGCTATTTAGAATCACCAGTTAACCTAATCCCACTAACTGCATCTCTTTGGACCACAGGGGGAAGAGAGGGAAACCATAGAGAACCCTCGCAGACACCGGGCGAAGATGCGAACTCCACCCGTAAGAAGTGGTTTGGAAAAAGTTCCACAGTAAGGTCCTCTGAGTGAGCCCACAGTGTTAACCACCAAGACACTGTGTGGCCATTCTTCAGCTGTTACCTACAGAAGGGAGCGTTTTTGCTCCTAATGTGTTGGAATCTTATTTAACGTGGCTGAAATAAGTGCATGGCTATCAGATAAGCAGGTAAAAAAAAAATTTAAGCTTAACTTATGCTTCTTTATATGTTTTTATATATTATTTTGTTTCATGGCAACATTAGGCCAACAACAGAAACACTGCTGCCTTTAACCAGCCCAGTGACACACACTCACACATACACACCCACCTCAGCTTTTGTCAGGTTAAAACTTGTGTTTTGTGTAATGCTCACCCAAAGGATAATATGACATTACCTGCCAAACAGCAAAGTCTTGGAACATCATTGATCACAGAACAAGGAAACTGCTCTGTGATCAATTAACAGATCATGGACAGATGTTAAAAAGGCAAATCTGTTACAGTAGCTGATAAAACAATAAAGCCCATTTTAAAATGTAATAAAGTAAAACAAACCCAAACAAAAATAAGAAAAATACAGTAAAAATCTGCAAATACAGAACATGAGAGCAGCACAATATTGCATCAATGAGTAGTGAGCTAAAGGACTGATGAATGTGTTTTACATCCTGAAAATCTTTATATCACGTGAAACATAAACATCTACAATCAAATCATTAGTTCAATTACAAACAAACATCTTTATAATAGTACCGCCACAGCCCAAGTCTATTTAAGTACCACTCTATTGATTTAGCCTGTCAGTCTTGTTGCTACCTTCAGTCTCCTGCCCTGACAATTCAATTAAGTACAGCAGCTGTGTGTGATGCATTTGAATGAATGCAGCCCAGACAGAAGCCTTTAATCACATCACCTCAGGAACAAGGCCCAGAGCTCTGAGAAGCACTGGCTCCTCTTTTGTCTTAAAGGAAGTGGAGGGGCAGGAAGACAGGCAGGAAAACTCTTGGGAGAACAGAAAAAAAACAAGGAGATCCTTTCCCGATAGCTTTGTCGTCGCACTTAGAGAAACTACAGACACAGCACCGTCAGCAAAAACAGCTTGCAAAGGACCCTTGGTGTCCCAAAGATGTAGATTTTCTCATTTAGGGCTGAAAAATCTAAATATCCATTATTACCTTGTTCAAATCAGAGTCCTTGTTATTTTAATAAATGACAATGATGAATGTTACTAGTACTGCAGGTGAAAATGTAGGTTGCATGCTCCCTCTTGCAGTCATTCAGCCCCATAATCTCAATAATTTATTTTCAGTCTGGGCGGTTGAAAGGGTTGCAGCAGTAGGGCAGATGTTGATGTCAAGTTGGTGTGTGGTATAAGAGGGGGTGAGGAGTGGACAGAACAGAGGTAAAGATCGCTCATTCATTTTTATGTGTTTTATGTGTCAGGAAATTTGCTCCCGAATAAATGCTGAGCCCGTCTGAAGAGAAGCAGATGCTGATTAAACAAGCAACACATGCAAAGGCTTTTGTTCAGTGGGTCATCATTTTTTATTTGATTTCCTTTAATGTATGGGTTTGTTTAAAGCCGAATAAACATTACTAATCTAATCTATTACATACTAGCATGTGGTTTAAGGCGAAGCATATCACTGCTGGCTCAACAAAAATTTTGTTCAAATAAAAAACAAGAAAGCAAACTGTTTATTCGAATGACCTTTTATGGAATTGAAATGTCTCACAATCTACAAGGCATACTTACTTTTAAATTATCTTTTTTTTAATTGATTCAAGGTTGATAAAATTATTAATGTTTTGGGTGAGAAGGACTAACCAGTAGATGCTAAAGAGCAAACAGCCCCTGAAAGAACGAGGTTAATCATTCCACAATATTTATACTTCACTGGGATGAACAAACTGCCTATGGCGGCTGTATACATTGTAAATATTTTTCCGTTACTTGGCTTTACAAAGAGCACACATATATGTGGATCTCTGGAGAGGGTGAGTTTGAGGAGGAAATGGGGTACCATACAAATATTTGAAGGAAGTGAATATTTAAAGGGCAGCTTTTGCGCCTTGAGGCGACTTTTGTTGTGATTTGGCGCTATATAAATAAAATTGAATTGAATTGAAATTTCTTTGAAGAATAAGAGGTGCTTTATATCTGAGTGTTTCATTTTTACTACAGTTTATTTGCTTCACTTAATGAGTCTAAGAGTGCACGGCTCTCAAGTCGCACTGGCCAGAAGACAGAAGAAGGTTTATGACTGCAATTCACTTTGTCATAATTTCAAGAAACTTTAAGTAGTATTTAATATTATGTTTCACTTTTAATTCAGCTCTCCATCTCACTTCTTCTTCACTTTCTAAAGATCAGTTTCACATCCTGTGTTCAATATCTGGACATACTTGGCCTCCTCTAGCACGCATTCAAAAATAACAAGAAGTTACAGTAATGATTGCAGACCGTCTGACTGGAAGGAATAGAGCGAGCCCACTGACCCATCCTCCTCCCACTGAGGTCACGTGCCCCTCGGGCCTCTGGGAGCGGCTGCAAACAGCCTCACGCGCACACTGTGGCCTTTCATAGCCTTGCTGTTTGGGGGCCAGGATATTATGGTGGAAGGGGCTAAAGAAAAGAGGTGCTGTTGTAGTGTGCTTAAAGTGAATGGGCCCCATATGTTCCACCCTTTATGTGCAGCTCTTTGGTCTGGTTCCACTTCTATTAATTTCATTAGCAGGAGACTGACCATTATCTTTGGTAACAGGAGTCATTATGCGACTTTATCCCACGAAATGGTATTATCTCAAATTTTAAAAGGGATTACCAATAGCTAATATCATGAGATCAATAAATCATGGCAATGTGTCTTCTTTAGACAATTATAATCTTATAGAGGAAGAGCACAACAGCCCCAGGGACATGTTGCTCATTGATCTTTTTTTTTATTATTATTTTTGCCGAGAAAGATTTATTTCACTTAAATTGGTACATATTCAGGGCCGTGCTATCTCTCCACTGTGTCTGGGGCAGCTCTGTGATGGATGGTTCCTTGCGACTGAGAAGGACTTTGCCTTCATGCCAGGTGATCAATACATGACTCGCCACAGCAGAGATAGACTCGGCCCAGCTCCAGTCGGCTTTAAATCCCACAGTCGGTAGATAAATGTCAAAAAGCTAAAGGGTAATTTTTAATCCTGTTTCTCTCACGCTGGGAGTAAATTTGATGCCTCACATTTCCACCGGAAACTATTGCGAAATTGACCAGTGTAATATTAGCTGTTTGTATTCAGATAAGGTGGCAATGAAAGGCTCAATAAAAAAGTTGGATAAGACACAGAGTACCTCTACACTGGGGTGACTTCAAGTGTCTACATGAGCATATATTCATTTCTAAGTGGTGCTTAAGAGAAAGCAAAGTCACAGTGCCCTCTGCTGGAAACCGGAAAGGTTCACATTAATATGAGATATGCCGCACAATAAATCAAGTATTTATTGGAATACATATTCAAATCAAAATTTTTCATCCAAAAAGACAAATTTGAATTTATTTTAACAGAAAATGTCTGATTTTAATCAGTTATTACTAAGTAATTTTCTCATAAAACATTTTTGATAAATGGAAGTTTTATTCATAAACTTTTCTATGAAAAAAAGCAAAATAAAGGGTTTGATGCCACCATTTGGCTGCAGCCTTTCTGTGTGGAGGATGCATGTTCTCCTTTGGTCTGCATGGGTTAAAATTCTGTCACAGACTTTAAGCTGTTGTGATAGCTGGCACGTAGCGTGCATTAATGTCATCAAACCTACCTATTTTAATCATTGAACCTTTCTCCTTCTCTGCATGATTTTGTTGCAATTTTTAGGTCAAACAAATTTGAGGCATTCTTAGCGATAAGGGGAAGACTGCAAAATCGTGTGCAATCTGTAAAAAAGACACTTCAAGTAACTGCACTAATGGGTCTTGAGAGAAATTTCCCTGATTAAGGACTTGCATACAAAGATCCATCAGAGTTTTTTGGGTTAAATGTGAATAAAGACATCTTAATTGTTATTTAAAAAGAGATTGCCTTGGAGATTTTTTTAAAATAATAATTATTTTTAAGTCTATTTAAGGCCCTTCCAAAGAATACTTCAAATAATTTGAATCTAGGTAGTTGACCCACTTGAAAATTTTCATCTGTTCTCTAATACACCAGATAGTCAAAATCAAACCAAATCAGATCCTCGGGTTTAGCGTCTATTTTTGTTAAGAGCTCAATAAAAGCCTAAAGGAACTGGGTGGAGGGTCAGAGCTTCTGCAGTGAAACAGCAGGTGTCTCCAAAAATAGAGGTGAACTTCTGCATGTGTCACCTAGAAAACCTTACACTGTGGTGTCACAGAGGGCAGATGTGTTGATGAGTCAGGAAATGTGCTCCCCAAATACAATCTGGTGTGTGGAGTCTTCATAGCAGCTCGCTGGTGCAGAAACAATATTACACGATCAAAGCGAGGAACAGTACATACTATTCATTATTTATGCTGGCTTCATGCTTCAGTGAGAATTACCGTTTCATGCAGACATATCAACATTTATAATTTCTAAAGAAGGATACCAGTTTGTTACAGATAATGAGTGAGATACAGAATAAATTATAGAATTGAATGCCTTAACTTATAATATCGAAGCCCTTGTGATGGTAGAGTTGTTAGCATTTAACTGTTTTGTACCCGATAAAAGACTTACTGTTAGTCGCACATGTTAAATTCCAGCACAAAGATAATCGGGTTACACGGTTTCATCATCCACAGTAAATGCAGTTACATTATTTACTGAAGCTAATCAGAGCTAGCAGGATGAATCAATAGATATCATATGTACCCTGCACTGCAGCAATACTGGAATACAGTGTGCCTGCTTTTTACTGCATTCTGCACCATTTAAAATGCATCAATTCTATAAAATTCTGCAGTAATTCATTTTATCTCAATGACTTTACAGATGACATATGGCACATGATTAAAGACCTTTATTTAAAGGTTTAGCTTCTTGTTGTTGGACTGGATCTGTGCAGTAGCGAGGTTAGGCACTTTGAAAATAACCTGTCAGAACTCGTTCTTTACAAGATTACTATTTCTCTAGTCACCTCCATCACGCAGGGGAAGGACAATAAGGATTTTCCCAAAAGACTTTAAAAAGAAAAGAAGGCCTAAGCCACTGAGCCACAGACTCAAAGTGATGACGGACGCTCCTCTGAATGTTAATGAGGCTGACTTCAAAGAGTGTGACTGTTCAGAACAGCACAGAGTAAACTAATTCAAGTAAAACTCAGTGATTATGGCCATGCACTTTGGCAGGTAATGAAACTGCTGAATTAGAAACAGTGCAAAGGCAACTTGTGATGAAAATCAAGAATAAATATAGATGCAGGGCAACAGTGACTCATTTAAATCCCTTCAAAGAGAGACTATACTTTCAGTCTAATAAGCTGTTTGCACTGGTCCAACTGACATCTTCCTCTGAGTGGAGAATGCACATAAATACAGTCTGCAGATGAATAATTCAGAAGGCAGGGAAATTATCCATCCAGTCTCTTTAAAAAAAAAAGAAAGGCTTTTATGCATCAGCATGAAGATTTAAATATTCTTTGGTTGTGGTTGCAACAGCACTAGGACAGGTTTATAATTAGGATATCTGATTTCAAAGCACAACACAGTGACTTTTAATGAAGAAAGGTGGAAAATTTATGAAAAAAAAACCCCCAAACATTCAGAATGCCTTTTCTGCTTTTTCATCACATTAACTATCCCTCCCCCATGTTCTCAGAATGAAACAGCACGCCCTCTAATGCATCTTCTCATCCCCTCAGAAATGTTAACGACAAAAGGCTTGTATTTCATACATCACGGGCGGGGCTGTGATTTACAAAAGGGTTCGATAATATACTGGACATCAAACATTAAAAGGGCAAGAGCACAGGAGAGAGAAAAAATGTGCTGTCACAGAGAGCAACTTCACAGAGCTGCATGTGTATATGTCTGACACGGTGCCAACGGGGCTTCTTACATGTATGATGAAAGAATGTCTCAGGAGCAGCCAGTGGCCTCACATGAACCAGCATATAAATAATACACATATAATCTAGCAAAACCTGTGTGGAAACTGACTGAAGGAACAATAAAGAAGAAAAAAGCCAATGACTTTAAGTTTATAAGGTTACTATGAGTCAGACATTTAGCAAGTCTGAATATAGGGACAGATAAAAAGAGCTCTGTTGACACAGTAATGGATCAGACAGATAATTATAGACCGACAAGTACAGTTTCAATTAAACTTTCAAAACAGTCACTTACAAAACAGATACGTAATAAAGAGGCATAAAAAGAGACACGTTCTCATGCTTTACAGCCTCGCTGTAGCCTTTTATGATCAGTAAAGCTGAGATAACGCTTTACAAAACACAGCAGTCAAGGTGAGAATAGATAAGCATGAATATAATCTGTTTTATGTCACTGAAATGGAAGTTGTTTTTATTTTTGGCAATGTTCCATAGATGGAGAAAGCGTAAGTGATGTCCCTTCATTTTCACTAAAATGAAATAAAATGTACACTTTGTCAAAAACATTTTTTGCAATAGTGACACAAGAAGAGACCCAGAATGACTTGTGTCCCCCCAATTTCTTTGATTATAACTAAAGATGTCACAGTGGTACATGCAGTTATTAAAAAATGCATTATCAGTGATAAGAAAATGGGGGGGAAAAGATATTAATTAAATGTTCCACTTAAGACAAAATAGCTACAAAACAATTTGTTCCAACTGTGATTTAACCTCACAGACTCTCTGCTTGCAATGCAAGATTTGATTAAAGATTACACAACAGTGATTTCAAACTTCCCCACCCCGGGACGCTGCCAGGCCCAATTAGGTTGTTACCTTGAGGTCTCCTCCCTTTGCTCATCATCCCATTTTCTTTTTTTTCTTTTTCTTTTGAAAGAGAAACCAGTAAATCTAAATGTAGTTCCATTCTTTTATATCGTGCAGACCTCGTGAATTAACAAATATATTGCGGTTTTATTATGCATGTGCTGAATGAGAATGAAAATACAGGAAAGCAAGTAAGTCTGTTTTCTCTGTGGGGCTTCAGGGTTTCTTTTTCTGTTGATTTACTTGCTGGAACATCATCTGTGCTGGGAAATCTTTCTACAGTGAGATCTTAAGCTGTGAAAGTAAAGGTCCTGTTACATTTAATAATAGAAAAGGCTGCTGCACGGTGGGACTGGCTGCCAGAGCACACTACTTGAGTGCACAGCTTCCCATGGCCACTGTAGTGACAGACAGAGAGGCACTCAGCTGAGAGCAAAGAAAAAGATTCAATGCAAGGTAGGTGTGAACATGGAAGTGAATGGAAAGAGTTGCAGGTGAGAAGATGTTGCATAGAAAGATAAAAGAAAAAAGGATGAAAAGATGGTGCTGCAAATGGAATGACTGGTGTAGCTAGAAAAATGCGTGATGGAGGCACTGAAGGATGAAGGGATGCAAGGACAGAGCAGGTGAAGCTGATCTGATCTGAAATCTGTGCACCCATTTAATTTTAAATATTGTTATACAGAGGCTTTTCTACCTGTTAAACCACATCTATTTATTAGCATGCGATAATTCTCCAAAATGGATTACTCCCATTGAAACTATATTGCATCACTCCAAACACATCCCAAGTAGAAGAGGTGAGCGCCAACAAAAATACAGAGAAAATTCCTCTGCTCAGATGCAGAATTATTCACTGAAGGCACAGAGCCATGAAATAGACTAAAACACCAGTCAGCCCCGCAGAAACACAGATCACATGAGGTATTCAGTGCAATGCAGCATTTATAGCTGCAGCATGTCACTTGTCTTTATGATGTATTTATGTGTTTCTGTCAGTAAACCAGGTGGTTCCAGTCTTTACTGGTCTTCCATGCAGTCCACAAAGTTTAGAGATCAAAGCCATTATCAATCCATCCCTTAAAACTATGAATTGTCACTTATTCTTAGTTTAATTTTACACACTCTAAAGTAGGTCACATGCGGTGCTTCGTGAAGCGAAAGTGACACTATTGCAGTCTTCCAAAAAGGGTACACAAAGGAGTAAACCATCATGCCTTGTAGTCTAGCACTCACGATTCACAAATATGCCAAGCGCCAACACACACAGCAAAAAGTGTGTTCAATCCACACACACAAAACACCCAAAGAGACTGAACACTGAATTTAATATGCAGCCTCCAACAAGCAGTCAGCCAAATGAGGTGGTGATGTGCAAGAAGATGTAGTCCATTACTCATGCTGGAGGGTCAGACAACACACACTCAGGACTTCTCCGACAGGAAAAAAGAAGTTAAATGGATCAAGAGAAAATGTCATTTTCCATCAAATGCCTCAAAGATCTATAAACAGAAAAGAACAGAAAAGGTGCTTAAAAATGCATCGTAACTGAAGATACAGCAGCAACAACCCAGAAGAAAGTGATAATAACACATAAAATTCTCTCATACTAACAAAATCAAAGCCTGACTCCTGCTAGGACGGATGATCACATAAACGCTGAACCCTTGCTTGTGTATTCCACATTTTGTTATTACAATTTTACATTTTACTTATTCGTGTTGCACACAGTGTTTTGAGTCTCTTAAAATTAGTTTTATGCTGTAAATACAGAACATGTATTACTCACACAAACGTACAATGCAGATCCACGCTAAGTGTCGGCAGTTACACAGCTGATTCCAGGACGGGACAGCGTGACAAAACTTGAACAAGGACCGCTATACTAGCCCTGACTATATGCTATACTAGCCCGGCTGTTTGATATCGGCTATAAGTGTCCTGCACCTCGGCCACACGCTAACGACAGAAACGTGGGGAGTAGCATATCAGAGCACAGTACCTTTGCTGTTGTCTTCTGGCAGACGGCTGGAAGTGAATGAATGTGTGATGCGGACTACACTGAAGATGAATGGATGGTGCGCTGCCTAGCAACCAAACGACCAATGGGCTATTTGGTGCAAGAAAATTTGTAGGAGAAAATACACTCACGGCACACTTTACCTACAAGTACACCTTGTAGGTACTGCCTTAATTCACTCCTCAGAGATTTTGGTGCACACTGAATCTCTTCCAGAGTTTCACCACATGCCAAGTGTCCTTTGTTGGATTGAGATCCGGTCATTTGAGCACATCGAACAACTTAACCCGATTTTAGTTGATTGAGTTTTGTGGCATAGTGTGTTTGTCCTGCTGGAAACAGCCATCAAAGAATGGGCACACTTTGTCATCGTTAAAATCACATCTAAACCCTTTCCACCTTCATGACACCAGCATACAGCATGTATCCTGCTCCTGCTCCCCGAAGTCTATATAACTCCACCTCTTTCGCCTGGTAGACCTCTTACCTCGTTACCACAAGGCTGAGAAGAAAGAGCCTGTAAGTTAAGGAGACTGCTGAACCTTTTAAGTGATTACTGTGCAATGTAAAGAGATAGTTTCTCACTTGAATGCATGGTTGTGTTACACTGGATCACCGTACTGTTAATTAAAAAAAACTGAATGCATTTGTGGCATAAATGTTCCTCATTTACTGAATCACTTCAGTAGCAGTGATAGCACTTCTTAGTTGTCATTTTCTGTTTCATTCTTGTTTGAATCAATAGAAAGAATCCATCTATTTGTTAAATCTACCAAATTATAATCTTTGGAACTGCCTTCTGTGTTTAAATGGGCACACTACATTGAATGTTTTCCGTGCCAGCACAACCAACTTCAATGTTTTTTCATTCATAAAGGGGTGGACATGCTCAGCAGCTGCACTCAGGTAGGCTGTGTAATTCAAATGACACTCAGGGCCCAAAAAATGTGCAAAAAAATAAAAATAATAATCCCCCACACCACTAGCACCAGCTTGAACTTTTACAAGGGAGGATTGAGCCAAGTTTCATGTTTGTGTTTTTTTTTATACCAAATTCTGATCCTAGCATCTAAATATTCTATTTCTTCTATTGTCCAATTTTGGTGAGCAGCTATAGCCTATTTTCTTCAAGGCTGGATACTTTAAGTGTTCAGAAATGCTTCTCTGCATACTTTGAGTGGAGTAAGTTGTTATCTGAGTTACTGTTACCTTTCGTTCGACGCAGTTTAGGATTTCTTCTCTGACGTCTGACATCAAAAAGCCTTCCTCTGTCAGAGACCTGCCGCTCACTGGATATTTTCCTCTATCGTTCTCTGCAAACCCTGGACATGGTTGTGTGGGAAATTCCTAGTAACAGTTTCTAAAATAATCAAACTTTTCTTTTCTGGCACCAACAGTCACTTAAATCGTTTTTCTTCCTTCTTCTGATGCTTGGTTTGAACTTCAGCGAGTCATCTCTTTTTAATAGCTATGCATTATTATTACAATATACAAATTGCACAAAAAGTTCAAAATCAGTAGTTCATTTTCCATGTCTACCTATTAAAAAAAGTAAATTCATGCAGTTGCAATAGAGTGGAATTTATGCGAGCATGATACATCAAAGGCGCAATGATGAGCTTAATAGAGAAAGAACTGTTACTTTCATATAGAGCCAACCACCACCGGGCAACCCAACCTTAATAAAACAGTAAAGAGTGCTGAACCTGCATCGGACACAGCAGGAGCATTTGTTGGATTATAGGAAAGTATCTGACAAAGTGAATGCAACAAGGAGCTTTTAAGTCCACACATGGTAAATGTGCTGTCAAAAGTGTTTTGTATGACAAAAGAGTGAAGAACAAGTCACATGACAGAGTGCTTTGTGTAGAGATAAATACAGGAGTGCTTTGAACTTCTGATTTGCCCCTTTGTGTCCGAAACAAAGCTCGAAACCCACTGGTAGAGAATACAAAGAGCTTAATAAAATAACACCATCAATAAAACTTGTAGTTCTTTATTTGTTTAAATTGTGCGGCGTAGCATTGTATTGAAAGACTTCCACAGTTAGCTACAGGAAGAAACCACAGTGTCTGTTGATCTTTTAACGCAAGGTATTTAAATGCTCTCTGGACATGAGCTACATACACGGCACCCTCCAGGGGATTTACGGGGAAAGTGCTCACTATTTTGAACAAAAGAACTGTGCCCTTCGGAGTGAGCTGTGCAGCCTCTCCTTAGATTAAAAGGAAACCCTGCTAGGTAAGACATCCTCAGGCTATCAAGTGTTTGCCAGGCTTTAAAAAACATAAAATCTTATCAGTCACTTATGAGATTCTGGCTCTCATCGGATGTGAGACATCTCCTCTAGGAAAGGGGTTTTCATGCAGCCTGTGCACAGCTGGTCCATCCACAGAGGAGCTTCATGCTGCAGAGGGGTGCGGCGGGGGTAGAAAGTGTACGAGAGGTCATAATTCAAAAGACAGCTCAGTGACGTCATGTAGAGGTCTGAGAAGCGACACAGGCGTCTGGAGAAGTAGGTGGGGTTGTGACACGTTCTGAAGATGCTGCCAAACTGAGGGTTGAACAGGTTCTTCGTCATCACCCTAGCATGTAAAAAAAGTGTGATAAAAGTTATGACATTGTACATGTATGAATATGTCAAAGTTGTGAAATAACAAGAAGTGGTAGAAGCAAGGAGAAGTGAAAACTCCTCAAAAAAGTAACTCTAGCTCAAGCGCTGTCATATCAAATGTTATTATCATATCTGTTCACATTTAAGGTAGGTAGAACTAATATACTTGGATGCTTTAACTGAGATATATAGTACAGCAAAAACTGAAATTTTCCATTTGAGCCAGTGTTTGTACTGTGCAGACTTGTTAAACAACATCACTGGGAACACTGGGAGGTGCTTTTAAAGATTAAGACCGTGATTAAGATGATAAGACTCACCTGAGTTCCTCTCTTTCCTTCTGCCATTCCAGAAAAACTTGTTTAGACACGGGATCTCTGTGTGTCTAGGACATTAAAGAACAATATGAATAAATTTAGCTCTTCAAAAACATAAATATGGAGAAGAAACAATAAATTTTGTCCCCTAGATAAGTTGAGTCTGAGTTCAACAGTAGGGACAAACAACAACTAAAGTTCAAAAGTTGTCTTAACTGCAGTTTTTTTGTCTCGTTTAAGCTCATACAAAGAATCCAATAACACGTTAACAGGATTGTAAGCACGTGGACTCTCACGCTGGAATCTGAACAGTTTGGGTTTTTTTCTTTTAACATTGTGTTCTGTCAACATGTTATCATGTGTTATCATTTCAGGTATGTGAGTGTTTGCCATGCGTGAGTGCAAGCAGAATATAATGTCCCAACAGCTCAAGGATTAACTCTCACCTGCAGGCGCTCCATCAAGCCAGTTAAAGCCTGCATCCAGGTGAGGTTCATTCCATACCGGTCTGTGCTCACCACTTTGGTTTCCTGCTCCAGTTCAGGTACGATGGCTGCTGTGCGCCAGCCATGTCTCAACATGAGGTCCTGCAACAAAAGACAAAAGCGTATTGAGAAAATATGCAGCAATTTATTCTTTTTTTTTCTTCCCCTTAGAAAAACATTTGATATTTAGCGGGATGCTCAACAACTGTGAGCCAACACCAACATAATTAAAGGACTTTATAACTGAAACAACAACAGCGTTTTAAAGTGCCCTGAGCATGGCAGCGCCACCCACCCACTGGTAAAACCTGCTGTTTGTGAGAGGCTGCCTATCAAAAAGACAACTGGCCAAAAGAAAGAAGCTAAAATTGCTCATTTTAAATGGAAAAGGGAACAAGAGCCCCAGATATTATAAATATTATAAATAAGCATTGTTGTAAACTATGAACAGGCAGAATAAATGTGTGGAGCTGGAAATGAGCACAATAACTCTCTTTTAATCACTTTGACTGTCTTCTGTTTGGAAGATCCAACAAATGTTGCCATGTTTTACTCTCTTATTTATTAGATACATGATTACAGACATATTCGCTGTTAATATGTTTATACAGTGTGCCTTTACTTTGCACAGTAACACAAAACAGTCCTCAATTTCTGACGAAAAATTGTGGCGCTCATACTGCCATCTAGTGTTTCAGATTTTCACTGCACAGTCTGCTCTGACCCCACCCAAATGCTCTCAGGACTTTCAGAGTCGTGCAATACGTGGAGACAGATGGCATCTGGCACCGTGCGCATCTCTGCACATACTCTGTACTTGTGTATCTTTCAAATGATGTGAACCATCAAAGCTAAAAAAAAAAAAAAAAAAAAAAATCTCACTTTGCTAAATCGCACACCAAGGACGTCAAATGAAGCCACACAGGAAAATTCCTGCTGATCCCTATACCACAAAAGGTTAGTCACCATGCAGAACACTGACTCGGCAATTCATCATGATGAGATCACCGTGCTCGGATACTCACAGCCAAGTCGCTATAAAGATGATCTCCAAAGTACAGAACTTTTGATCCTCGCCACCCTGTCAGTCTGAGGAAGTCAAATAGGTTTCCCTGAAACAATAAAATCAACCACATACACTCATTAGACACTCAGAACACAACAAGTAAAAACATGCAGACTTTTCAATGTGTAAAAACCACAGCAGTTAAATAAATCAAATGCCACAAAGGCCAATGAACATTTTTTTCATTACAGACCTGTTTGTAAATCTGTCCTTTGTCCAAACTCTTGATTTTTTCCCACCGAAGGTCACCGTTACCATCCAAGCGCCTGAAAGGTCTGTAAGAGCAACAGTTTTGGAGATTGTTAAACAGGAGCACTGAAATGACTGCGCCTCATCTCATGAGAAGGATGCCGGCGCACATTCGCCACACTGAAAGACTACAAGGAGTTACTCACTTGATACAGTCGGTGAAGAAGTGAGGTTTGTCTGCCTGCACGATGACCACATCAAAAAAGTCTCTCCAGTTTTTCCCCACCATGTGCGTCATTCCTCTATCGCTGCACACAGACAAGAAGCATAAATGTAACAGAGCTCCGAGGTGTTTATCTTTGCATTAGGACAGAGTGCACTACTGCAGACGTGGACTCCATCAAGTCGCTCACACTTACACAAAGCTGAAGGGACTGTTGGTTATGAGGAAAAGTTTCTTTCCGTTGCTGGCCAATCGATGCAAAACAGCATCCGTCTCGTCCCCTCTGAGAATGAATTTATCTGTAAAGCGAAGAAAAACAAAAATTAATTGAACTGCTGGTGTTTTTGTAGCAGGGCGCAGACAAAACCGAAAGACGTGAAAGGAAGTCTTACCGAGATCTTCCATAATCCATTTGTACATGTATCCTTTGAGGTGAACCATGCCGACTGCTTCCTGTGGATTAAACGCCAATGAATGTTTTTCACAATATGTTCAGAACATTTCTTTGATCCCTACTATGAGATAAGTTTGAATTACAGTCACTTGGGAAGAAAGACCCCAATTATTTGGAAATGATTAATGACTTGTCAGTTTGCTTATTTTCAGAGGAGAAATTATGATGAAGTAGTGGGCGTGCTGTATAATTGAAAACCTTCCACCCCAGAACCAAGAGGAAAAGCTGTTATTGTTCTTCGCTCTACCAGAGAGAGTCCATTGCAAACGTTTCCGGAGCTCAGCAAATTCCTGAGCGTGCAGCCGATGAAGCACGCAACACAGATATAGTCAAAAATCCAATCTCCCTATGCTCCCTTGGTATGAGCTACAGAGTGAGGCCAGACTTTGAAACGGACATTAAAACATATCATAACTCACAGAGACGTCTTTGAAGAGGTGAACGGGATCATACTCGATGTCGTTTGTGATGAAGAAGTCATTTGCTACAGCCAAGAGAGTCATCTCAGGAATGGAGAAGATATCCATGAACTGCTTCACCTTTGGTCCCTGTGGGGGGGAAAAAAAAAAAAAATGCAAGTTAATGTTTGATTCTCACAAGATGACATTTTAACTTTATTTTGTTTAAAACAAAGCTAACAAACATTTCATGTGCCTTTTACTGTGTTTTGAACAACTTAAAAACTAAATCAAGAGCAGTTTTCAATACGAGCACTACCCAATGATGCTAAATTTATCGTCCTGTGTTTGTGTCCATTTGCGCAAGAGTTTGGCAATGCAACAGAGTCACACAGCCAGCAGCAAGAAGCCCACCAGCAATGACAATGCAGAGAGAATACTGATTGTTGAGAGGCTGGCTTACACAGGAAAGGGAAGAACAGCAGAGTCTCTCAAAAAGAGGAAGACACACACACAAAAAAAAAGTATGCATAAGAAGAACACAATGTCTGTACAGGACAATTTGCACTGTTTAATGCTCTGTTTCACTTCATTGCAGAGTTCTTCCTCATTATGACATCTGTCCTAAGCTATTGTACGATTAACATAACAAATGAGTACAGCCCATGTTACTGGTTGTCCCACATTTTTGACACTGTCCCTAAGCGACAAACATCTACTCATTTCAGTCAATCTATAAATCTCATAAACGCACATTTCATTCACAGGAGAACGCAGAAAACATAGCCAAAAATTGCCATTAAAAGAAAGCAAAAGATTTAGTTCATTTTGAATTTGATGACACCAAACGTCTCAAAAATGTCAAGAGAGGGCTGTGTTTACTTCTGCGTAACATCTGGGAACTGACAAGACCAGTTGCTGGATTTTTGCTGTTTCATTCTTGTCTGATATAGATATAAATATAAATATCTGATATAAAGTCCTGGGTCTGTGGTGTTTTATTTTTCTTATGATGGTAAGTCAAATGTTTTCAGATGGTAAAAAGTCTGGACTGCAGGTAGGCCAGTTCAGCTCCCAGAGTCTTCTACTACAAAGCCATGCTGGTAAATTGATGCAGTATACATCTTGCTGAATAATGCAAGAATTCAAAATTTTGATTCATCTGACCCCAGAACAGTTTGGCCCGGAAAGGACAGCAATGATTCTGGATCATGTTCACATATGGCTTATTTTCTTTGCATGACAAAGCTTTAACCTGCATTTGTGGATGGTACAGTGAACTTTGTTAACCGACAATGATTTCTGGAAGTGTTCACGAGTCCATGCACTGATTTCCAATTATAGAATCATGCCTGTTTTTAATGCAGTGCCGCCTGAGGCTGAACATCATGGGCATCCAATATTGATTTTTAGCCTCGTCCCTCATGCACAAAGACGTATCCATATTCTTTGAATCTTTGGTTGTCATGCACTGTAGATGAAATTGTTACCGACCTGTTGAAAGTTAACCTAATTAACTGCAAAACACTCCTCTAGCTGTTCCTCCTCTAGTTTTTCAGCTTTTTGAGATGTGGTGCTGCTATTAAATTCAAAAGGAGACAATTTTTATTTCTTAAAATGGTACATTTTATCAGTTTAAACACTGGATATCATTCTATATTGAAACAAATATGGGTTTAAAAGTCCTGTGTAGGACCAACTAACTTAGTAACAAGCTGGTACCTTAAGAGAGTCCAGCTGCACCAAATGAGATTAGAGACCTACTTTGGACAGGATTGTTACAGATGGAAAGAGGCACCGTTCCTGCTGCAGGAGACCACTTAAAAGGTTCAATCGGGCGAAAATGATTCGAGTCTGATTCAAAACATTCAGAGCCCAAATTGCTCCTAATGGGCAAACATGTCAGTTTAAAGCTTGGTGACTCCCAGACCCAGCAGAGCTTTCTAATTTCCCTGCCTTAACGAGTACAGAACTAAAAAACAAAAACAAAGTGCAGACACAGAGTTCTCATAATCAGCTCTTTTGGGACTGGAACATTGCCTTCCAACCGATTCATGACAACAAAGGAAGAAATGAGATTACAAAATTCACCATTTGGTTCTTATGTAATGCTAAAGCCGTACAAAACCCCAACATTTGGTAAATCTGTGTACAGCAACAGATTAAATCCCAAATTCCTTGTTTGAGGAGGTCCAAATAAAACTGTAATATTTTGCTGATCCGGCAGTACTTAGGCTTTCACGTCTGTGCCAAAACAAACCCATGTTCCACAGAGAGTAAATGTACAAAAACAAATCTGGAGGCAAAGTGCAAGAACTGTGGTAAATGTAAAACAGTTCTCCACTAAACTCTGATTTAAAGTTATTGGACTACTGAACTAATGTGATTAATAGGGAGTGTCTAGTTGGAGTGTTTTAACTTTAAAATCAATATATCTTCCTTAATCTCCTGAAACCCAAGCTGTTGTTTTGAGTGCTTTTTAAATTCTCCTAGCTATTTCGGATTAGTTTGACATGATAAGGATCAAAAATAAGCATCAACTTTGAACAGAAAGTCACCAAAAAAAAAAAAAAAAACCAAACATGTCCTGATTTGGCTTCATTTTACATTTTTTTAGGTTTCTTCTGCAAATTAAAATTAAAAAAAAAAAAAAAGAAGAAGAAGAAATTTTTACCTTTCCATAGAAGCCACTGTCCTGCTGCAGGGGGACATGATAGGTCCCACCAAAGAGCTGAAGGACCTCCTCATCTGGCACTGGGCTCAGACCCCTGGGAACATCAAACACAAATGAATGTACTGGGGTCTAATAACACTATCCCGCAATTCACTTAAACCATCTTTCATTTCTTACCGGTACACTGTCCCCGGCTCAATGTAATGGAAGGCGTCTATCTTCATTAAAAGACCCTACAGAGGAGCAAAAATAACTGAGTTTTACTTCATGAGCTGCACAGAGAAAATGCACATTTGTGCTCCTGCAATGGTTAAAGTGTAGTTTAAAAGATTTTACCTTCTGGATGTCATAGTGAAGGCCCCGAACAGCAAAGTTAGAAAGGTAGTCGTACTTGCGAATGCCCTCGGGGTACTGTCAAACAGGACAACCAGCAGGTTAAATAAGCCTGTGTTTAAAAATCAGTTTCAAAGCAAACACGTTTGACACAACTGATGCAAAGCACACCTTGAAGTGTTCAATTAGGAATTCTCTGGCTTTGTTGTAGATCATTGCGTTGAGCGCATTGGAATACTGCGCCAGAGTGTAGTCATAATCGAAGCCATAGATGTCCACTTCAGCCAAGTCGACCTCGTTGTTCGCGTAAATGGTGGAGGAGTTGAGGAGGTTGCACGCACCCGGCGGGATCAGGTCTGGTGCAGGAAAGACAAACGGGGAAAGACTCATTTAAATTTGAGAATCACAGATCAAATTAACCAAACAACAATGAATAAGCAAGATTTAAGAGCGCGATATGACGGCTCATTACAGCTGACTCATGTTTTAATTTAAAGGGAATGTGTAAACGACCCTTTCTGTAATGAAACTTGATGATTGTGCGCTTCTGCAGAGGAGAAAGAAGTAACTGCTGTTTTCGGTCCAGTTTAGCTGGCAAGCTCACGAGGTTGTGCAACGTGCATTTCTAAGACTAGCCCTTTACTTGACTGAGCTCAGGCCGTCCCAAAAGCACATTTTGTACAATTATACCTTCTGCCAACTTAACCTGGAAAACATAACGGGCAGCACAGCATTCACTGCGCCTTTGAAAATATTCCCATATTATCTGCACACTATCTCGAGTACGGTCACACAGCTAACACATGCGCACAGATTAAACACACAGTTTACATTTTGTTGCAGAGACGGACTCCAGCGCTGGCTGCAGCAGGAGCACAGGACTGAGTCACACATGACCTAAAAGTGGGGCATGGCCCCTCTGTAGTGACAGAGTTCAATGAGGGCTGCTGCTGGGAGCAGACAAAATACCTTTCTTTCTATGCCGAGTCACATTTCAAAAGACTGCATCTGACAAATTGCATTTCCAATTGAGAATGCGTGACCAGCTTTAATTAAAACCCACCATGTGGAGAACAAAAAATGTGGTTTAAACAGAGTATGTTAGAAAAAACTTATATATACACACACATGTATATAAAAAGGCTCCTGGTCTTAAACACTTTTGAGTGTTTTCATTTTACACTACTTCATGTTTCTACTCCAGAACACTTCAGAGGGAGATGCTGTGTTTTGTTATTACACTACAATTATTTGGCAGCTATACTTACTTTGTAAATCAAGATAACATTTGCAGTTAAATCGTGACGCATATTTATAGAATAAACACTCGAGAAATATAGAAAAGTACTTTAAATAAACCAAACTGTGCCCACACGCAGCATTACATTGCTGTTTACATCGCTATAACAAGGCTGCATAAGAGTTCCTTTACTTTTAATACTTTATTTTGCTCATGTACTCTCCCTTCAAATGCACAGCTTCCAGGTTTGCTGCAGACTGACAGTTATTCTGATTATTATTATTATGTTCTGCACATGCAAAGCAGGGCTGGCCCACGTGAACTAAATAAACAAAAACCAAAAAGCAATAATATGGAGCTAACGTGCATGTCAGTGCATTTGATAACATCACAACAACTTGTACCGACCCTAAATCCCCAAGTTCGTTTTCTCTGTTTCTTTCTTTTTTTTCCATAAAGTATTTTTCCATGCCTCATTTGCAGGGACCTGTTTAAACGCCCACTTGTGCCTCCTGCATGCCAAAACCGCTAATATAAATAGGACATAGATCATTTACAGAATGCATCCGATGACATACAATCAAGCTAAGAATTGTGGTTAACCGGCCCTAACCCTAAATAATGGTGAGTGCACATTTGGCTGGATAGCGGGATGCTTAGCGCAAACACATGTTTCAGAAGGACACACAAACGCACAGTGTACGTGCAGCGTTCACCAACAGCCGCTTGAGTTGTTTTCAAGAACAAATCTTGCCAAACAGAGGAACTGACGCGTGAGCACAAATGCATCTTAAACAGGTTGCTGTGCAAAACTTTCTCCTGCATGCGTGTTACACATGGCATTAATGTGCCATCTGTGGCTAAATTGGAAAGAGGATGAACGAAATCCCTAAAAGAACAAAATGTCTTCGGCGTCAACAGAGAACCATAGCGGCTGCCACGGTGACGTGCGGGATAACCGCGATATGGGGGGCCCAAGTTAGGACAAATAAAAGGAGGGGTGGTGGGCTGGGGGGGCCCTCTGCTTACCGTGAACCAGCCGTTTCATGTCATTGTAGCGAGTCCACAGGTACGAGATCTGATCCATTGGAGCTGCGGTGGACGTGAAAGAGCGTCTCCTCACACCACAGACACCAGGAGCACCCAGCGGCTCCTTGGCTCGCTTCTTGTCCCCAGCCGTGCATCTGTGAAGTGGATCGCTGGGTGACGGAGCGTTGCCAGTTGGTCTGTCCGAATCTGAGCCGCAACTTTCCTCTTTTGTCCCGTCGCGGCCCTGCTTTTTTCCTCCAGAGATCCTGCATGTGGTACAAAGTCTGTTCACTCTGGGGGATCTGGCCAGAGGAGGGGTCTTGTTTGCTCTTGCCCATAATGTACGTGTTAATGTGCCCACTGTTTTAAAAGACATTTTTACGACGCGTTATAATTACCATTCCTAAAAACCTCTGCCAGCTTGCCACTGGAAGCTGAAGCTAGCAAACAGATAAACATATACCCTCGTTTTCACTGTGGCCACGCCCCGGGGCGAGAGGCCCTCCATTTAAAGGGGAGGTACTCCGATTCCTGCAGCCAATCAGAAGCGCGGAACTCTCTGTATCTGTGATCAAATTCACATGAGAAAACATGTCGTCAGCGTGACTTATGTGTGTTTTCTTTAAGTTGCAGTCACATCTTGTTCTTTCGTTTGTGCTTTGCATATATGAGGTAAATGGGTGTTCTGCCACATCCGCCCTGAGAGCTAGGTATTGTTTTTGGACAGTGTGCATTTTAAACTAAACGAGGTTTTGTTGTCTTGGCGGAAATTTTTACAAAAAAACAACTAAGTAAAAACCCTGCAGGACAACGTTTTTCCGCACAAGCGTGCAGCTCTATGAGTATTTGGTGTATTTTAGTTTCGTGGTGTGCGGGGATATGCGTCAATTGCATGTGCAAATGCCTCATTTATGCTCTTCGAGGGAAGAAAATGTGAAAAACTTTAGTAAAACAAACACAAAAAAATTGCAATACATAGTATTGGATAAATGCGGCATTTATATGTTTTCTTGAAGTTTCCCCCGGACAGTCAACTGCAAAAACAAAATGCATATTTGATTTTTAAAATGCAAACTTTCTCTTCAAAACCAGAGCATTATAACTAATTTTTTCCAAAGTCTTACATTTTAAAGAAACTTGCAACTGAAGCAATAGGATAAACATGGATACGTGTGAATATTTCCTTCTGTTCTGTTCTAGAGTTCACAGAGACTTTTAGTGGAGCACAAAAAAGGAAGAAAAAAAAGAGGGGGAGGCCCCTCTTGTGCTTGGACTATGATGAGTCACTCTTGGACAAGTATACAGAGGCCTGCTGTAGCTTCTGTAAAGAGTGCTGTAGACCAAAAGGCACAAACGTGAGTTAAACAGTGATGCAGAGCTGATGCAGATGGTTCAGAGCTAAGCCGGAAAAGAAAAAAGAAAAAAGGTTGGTGAGGAGCCTTAAGGAAAATTACAGGTTTAGCGAGATAGCGAGAGAGGTTTAGTGAATGTAGATGACAGCTTCTGTCATCAACTTCAAACATAAAGACCTCAAGTACACTGACAACTTGCCAAATGACCTTAATGTGTTCTGTTATTAGTTTGAAAAACCAAAAAGGCAGTCTTGGCACCACCCTCTGTGACACCCACCATTCTCTCAAGCTCGGCTGCCGTTAATCTGCGCAACTCAGAGGCCCTTCCTCCCCTATCACAATAAAGACTTTCTTCATTCTTATGAGTGACAAGAGCCAGTTCAAAAGGTTAGAACCCCTGTAAATACCATAAAGAGACAAGCAGTCTCTGCCTCCAGCTTATGTTGACCTGAACACTACGGTGTAGAGTCATGTGCAATACCTCACCAGCGCAAGGCCTCTACTATCAACCCCAATCCCCAAAAAACAAAGATCACAAGACTACACCCTGACATCTGGATCAGGGTGTAACTGGAGACCTGCATATCCTTGGCTGTGTTGAGAAGGTGATAGGCTGCAATCTGCCACCGCTGCTTGACCTGTGAGCGCCCAGGACCCCGAGGCAAACAGGAAGGATTGCTGTTTTCCACTCCCACCTTAACATACACTTTCTAAAGACTTCTGCATTCCATCCAGATAAAAACGGCACACTGTTCACACATAAGCTGATTTACTGTGCTCATTACTTTTTACTTTAATGCAAAATGGTAACTGAACACCACAAAAACCAGAACGCAACCCAAAAAACAGTTCATGTGTAGTTTAAAGACACTGTTGTTCCAAAACCAGAGGAATTTCAAAAAAGGGCCACAAAAATGAAGAGAAGCAAAAGCCATTTTGACAACAAGAGAAATCTTGGGAAGCACTTGGATTAAGCAAGTGCAGAAAGTGACAGGATTAAATTTGCGTTCTCTCATTCCTCTATTACATAACCTCTGTGTGTGAGCTTAAGTACTGACATCCTGGACCCTGTTTATCATTTAATCTCTATATTTATTTGTCTTATTTCTCTCTCAGAACACATGCGCTGCCTGCTTTCCTGTATAGATTTTCTATATAAACAGCCTCTTTATTTGTCCTAACTTCTCACACAGAGTTCTGGAAACTTGTTCTGTGGGTGGGCCTTGAATACACACTCCAGCTGAAAATACTGGAAAGTCTGCTGCCAAATATGCATCTCCATCCTTGAGGAAATCATCTGTAAGAGATTAGGAAACTTAATTGTCTGTTGTTTCTAATTAGTTCTGATGAGTTCTAGATTTAAATCTGACTTACGTAACTACAGGACTACAGGTTATTCGAGTCCAAGATACATATAGTTAACTAAAACTAACTTGAGGAGAAGAAACAACATTGTATACTTACAAAACTAATCAAAATATAATGGAAGCATAAATGGAAAATGTGTTTAGGTTTTGTCTTTTTCAGTTTGGTCAAATTTGTCAATATGACAAATATATTTGTGCTGTAATTTCTCTTCAGAACCTCTTAAATCTTACCCTATATATTATGATCCCCCCCCCACACTTACTTATCTACTTTACAGTCTAAGGGGCGCTGGAGCCTATCGTAGATCTCACAGGGTGAGAGGAAGGGTAGGCACAGAGTGAACAAATCACCAGTCTGTCGCAGGGCTAACACAGAAAGGCAATCATTTACACCTACTGAAGAATCACCAATTAATCTAACATGCATGTCCTCATGTCTGTGGAGAAATCCTGAGTACCTGAAGGGATGGGCTCTCTCCAGGTGCAGGTACACGGAGAACACGCAAACTCCACACATGAAGGTACCTCATATATGCAAAGCTTGCCGATGGATTGAAACTCACGGCTTTCTCTCTGTGAGGAAACCGTGCAAACCACTAGATAATCAAACCTATAGAAAAATAGCTACAATAGCTGTGGGTGAGATATATTAAGTTAAATGTGTACATTTTAATTCTTTGCTTTAGTTTTAATATAATTTATGTACTATTGTGTTTTTTAATTGCTCTTTTCTTGAAGATGGCTTTCACTCTAATATCTTGCTATTTTTATTAGTTTGTGTTTTCATGAAGTTGGTGTGTTTGTACTGTGGAGTTTCTGAACAAGCTGCAGAAAAAATCTGCACAAAAGAATCATGTCCAGACCAATCCCACCACCCCCTCCTTTCTAGTCAAACTAGCCAGAAGAGCTTTGTGACTCTATGACCAAACTTTATTGCGCAGCATGCTGCATTATTCAGCTGTCTAGGCTTAGATTTTCAAATGAGAACTTACTGGGAATACCACCTACAAAACCACAAAAATTAACCACAAACCAGTATCCTGCTGTATTTACAATGTAATAAACTGACAGGATATACGTGCATGCAGGCATGTGAAAAAGAACACTTTTACAAGACTATGGAAAGTCCTGTGAAAAGCTATGTGGGGCATGCTCCTGTTTCCATAGGAATTGAAAGACTTGAATTAAAAGAAAGAATTGAAAACAGCTGCAAGGCACTGTTAATGAGATACACACAATTAATCACCAACAAGTGTGACCATCTCTATAAAAGCAGAAGTTATGGCAGTTTGCAGGACTGAGCATTACACAGATCAGACTGTGCACTTCTCAGAGAAACTGCAAAAAACCCCCAAGAGCGACAGCTTTGACCCTACAGAGTGTTAGCAATGACTTACTGCATGACAGCTTAATTAGGGAAAGACTGAACAGGTATGACTTGTTTGGAAGGACTGCCAAAAGAATGCATCTTCTCTCTAATTAGAACAAAGCAGTATGGGTTAGGTTTGTAAAGTTACATCTGAAAAAAACAAGACTTTTGGAGCAATCTACTGTAGATGGACACCAAAATGGAGACATCTGGCCACAATGCCCAGCATCACATATCAGCACAAACATCTCATACCATGACATGGTAGTGTCAATTCACAATTCAACTACAAACTACTGAATTGTGGGGTGTACTTCGTTTTTCACAGGACTGCACAGACTCCTTTTCCCCATAAGTGCAGTATAAGAAAAATACCAAAGTCACTCACTCAAAACCACGAGCACTATACGGTGTTGGCTTGTTTTTATTCTTCATGACAAAAGTGGATAGAAGGTCAATGAAAGGTCAACTTTGCATACACAAAAAGTTGAGGACCTCAAATGTGTTATGTGGAGTGTGTGCTTGTCAACAATTTACACAGAATGCAGACCACATAAATACAGTTAAAATATTATACAAGAGTGGCAATTAAATTATACACACATCTGCACAGAGTGACTTAAATCAATGTACAACCTTCAGTGTGAAAATGACATTATGTTAAAGTATTTTCACTTTTTAGCCAGAGTGTGTGGACATAACTTCAATAAATAAATGGAGGAGCTAACCCGGCAGTCTACAATCTTTGATACATTAGGTCCAAATGTATTCAGAATATTAAAAGAAAGTTCAGTAGTTGTAACAGTTGTCTAAAATATCAATCAGCTAATTTTGATTCATTTAAGTTATTACTTAATCCTTAATGAGGTAACATGATTAATAAATACAAGGCATGCCAGCTAAAAAGTGAAAATATTTTACCAAAATGAGATATCACTTTTTTCAGTACTAACACTGCTCAGTGAGTTTATTTAAAATAATTAAAACATAAAAAAAAAATACAACTACAGTGTTGAACTTTAGCCTCTATTTAGAAAATGTGACTTTCTGAAACAGCAGACAAGACCAAAATCAAGGCACAAAAAACCAAAACAAAACACCAGCTAACCAAAAATAAAACCTCATCAGCAGGATGCGGCTTCTTCTAGTAAAGAGGAAAGTTGAGTTTTAGTAAGTGTCAACATTTTCTAGTATTAATTTCTCCGTTTTCAAACAGCTTTTCCCAAATGCAATTGAAAGGACCACGATTGGTCGTGTTAAGTCAGTTTAATACATTGTAAGTTGCCTTCAGTGAAAAAAAGGTGAGGTTACAGTGCCAATGTCAACCTGTGCAATGCTGTCTTCAAGTCAAAGTCCATATATCATACTGCTCTTTAAGCAGTCCCTTTAGAGGTATCAAGTGACACATGTACATTTACATGCTATTCTTCATTGCAAACCTTTAGCAAAGCAGTGTCATGTCTGAGTTCCCACACACTTTAAATGAAGCAGCTTTTTCAGATTTATTTATTCTTGATTCTAAGCCATAATGTGCAAATAGATGCAAACTTCAATGTAATGCTTTTTAAATGATCGGGTATCAGTATTTATTTCTACTTTCTATAAGCAGCAACCCCAGCAATACCTGGTATTAGCATTTCAAACTGAAAACAACACATGCTGTAGAGAAGCAGCCTGCTTGCTGTGGATGATACTAGGTTATTACTATTCATTTATTTTGGTGGCACAAAAAGCATGATGACATTATGCTATGAAATACAAAACACGAATATTGTTGATTAGCTGTTCAAAGGAACAAAGAGAAAGCAGATATCGAATGGAAAATGTTGTCACAGTAATGAAGAGAAATGACAATGGAGGATTTTACTAAAAGGTTTAGGGGAAACCAGGCCACTTTGTTCTAATGATGTAAGACAGTGACTTCCAAAATCTTCTTATATTAAGAGATGCAAATATCTGTTGTAAAATAGCTGCAGCCAGCCATTGGTAACGGAAAATGAGGCTAGGTTTCAAAGCCCAAAGCCTTAAACAGTAGATTGTATACAGGCACTGTCCTGACTTGGTCTGCATAGTTTGCGAAGATGCACATTACAGATTTCCCAAATCATGCATCTCACCACTCAGTGTCTGAACTGAGGTGATGAATGTATGGCTGATATTTTCCATATGAAATGTCATGTTTACTGACCTCTCTTTAAAGGGTGTGCCTGAAATCTAAGAACCAGAAATGGCGTAATAGAAAGAGCATGTAACTGCACCACCAGTAAAAGGAAGAATCTCAAGACAACAATAAGCTCTACTTTTAAGGTAAGACTATTGGTAAGGCTGCAGTGTTCTATAAAAAACTACCTGGGAGAGCTACCACAGATCATCTAATGGTTTACCAACACTAAAGACGCCAGATGGGCCTGATACATCAAGCCAGACTAAAGGCAAGAATGTAAGACATAGAGCCTTCAGAGAACAGATCATAGCCTTGAATCAAAGTCTGAGGACAGTAAATATTGTACAAGGAGAGTCTCTGAAATAAATACTGCCAATGGTTCAGTACAACACAAAGCCTTGAACAGGACCAGATGGAAGTTGGAACCACTTTGGACAACACAGGTAATGACTTCACAAAGAAATGAGCAGCACATTTGTCTCTTCATCCTTCTTCGGGCTGCATGCAGGCTTCTCCACTCCAAGCAGAGAAGACCAAAAGGGTGGGATGAGAGTTTTTTTTTTTTGTTTTTTGTTTTTAAATACTTTTTTTTCCTGTCCATGGTTCTGTTAGGTAGAGTGGGGAATGTAGCATCATATCTGGGATGGACAGGATGTCTCAGGTCAGGGAAGGAGGAGGGAGCCAAGGAGTCAACATGAAGACAGGTCCTTATGGAGAAGAAGGGTTTTGGAGTAATGGGAGGAGTGTTTCAGCGCTACAAAGACAAGGTGAGACAGAGACAAAAAGGAAAAAAATATTTAGTCTGACTTAAGAACTTTAAAAAGTTTAGTGGAAAATGGTAAGGGTAAATTATAAGGATAAACAGATCAATACAACATAGAGCACAAAAGGTTAGCAATTTAGGGGTGATCAGTTAAAATAAGCAAAAATCTTAACCAAACTAAACACTAACCCTAAACTAAAGCTGTGCAAAAACAAGATTGTTCAAGATAAAAGCAAGCACTGAGAAGGTATTTGATCAAAGTTGTTTGTTTGGTCTGTTATGCAAACAGCATAACAATTCACATGTTAGGAAATATGAAGATGAAGTCTTGGCACTGTAAGTACGCTTTCAATTTTGGAAAAGCCTTTTTAAAAACTGCTAACATTGAAGCATGTGTTCTTTCAGTGCCCTCTAGTTCATTACTAGCACTGTCAGTGCGCCCCAGGGTGGCTGTGGCTACAATGTAGCTTGCCATCACCAGTGTGTGAATGTGTGTGTGAATGGGTGGATGACTGGATATGTAAAGCGCTTTGGGGTCCTTAGGGACTAGTAAAGCGCTATATAAATACAGGCCATTTACCATTTCATTGATATCAATGATAGTTTATTAGTCTCTTATTTAAAACTTGTTATAGAGAAACACTATATGGACAAAAGAACTGGGCTCTGCACACACTGGACTTACAGGAGCTGCTCAGTAATGGAAACCATTGGCATGATGATCCCAGTACACAGTTATTTTGCTGAGGTTAATGCCAGAAGAGGTTTGGAGCTCGTCAGTTACTGAGTCAACAGAGCATTGGTGACTTTTGTATGCTGTGTTGCTCAGCACTCAGTGACACCACATTTACGTGGTCAACCACTTTGTGACTGAGTTGCTTTGGTTCCTAAAAACTTCCACTTTGCAAAAATACCACTTACAGCTAATTGTGGAATATTTAGGAGAAAGGAAATTCCATGAACTCACTTGTTCCAACAGTAGCAACTCATCACAGTTTCTCAAATGTTTGAAAAGGCAGACTGCATGGTTGGGCTGGAATTTACACTCCTGTGGCAATGGGACTGAAAACACCTGAATTCAGTGTGGGTCCAATACTTTTGTCAATATAGTGTGTAAACCAGTTCGATAGCTTAGATCTGCTGGCTAATTTACGTTTATTTTTTTATTGTCTCCTTGATGATTTAGAGTGTGAGCTCCGAGCCCTAGAAGATGTAGCTTTATTACCAGAGCTCTTACTGGCATTAGTGTACAACTCCTCTGTGTTTCTACTTGTAGATGTAAATGATCTTTGTCTAGACTCTCTACAGATTCCGGTCATCCTGGTTCTACTTGCTGAATTGTTAACAGAGTGTGATGTGACTGCCTGGGCCCTTGACGGACTTGAATTGAACTGTGCAGAGTCTGACAGATACGTGTTATGGCATGCTGCTGCTGCTTGTACAGAATTAGACCTGCGACCTGACTGCTTTCTCCTCACAGAAACATCTGATTTAGGGTTTAGAGCATGATTTTGTTGGCTTTCACCCCATGCTTCACTGGTGTTAGCATACACACACACCGTTTTAGAAGAGGTTAGTTTATCTATAGAAGAAGAAAACAAAGAAGACTTCAGTCTGGCAGAAGAGGCAGGTACAACGCGAGTTGTGATGAAAGTGTCCTGACGTAAAGGGACAGAAGCTCTCCGGACTGATGCTCCCTTTTTTGATTCACTTACAGGATACATTTTAGAGCTTAAATCACTGTTCACAGAACTGGTGGAGCCTTTATAGGTCAGGGAAAAACCACGATTCAACTCTGTGTTACAAACATCACTGACACTATGACTTCTAATAAAAGTGGCATCTCTTTGGAGACCCTTGCTTCCGCGTGAGCGGCTGCTGGTTTGGCTGGAGTTGTCAGGATAAAGAGAAAGAGGGGTTCTTACAGGGCTTGTGTGGAGGCTTCTAGTTAGAGATCGCAGGTGGTGAGTAGCAGGAACGGGGCTAGACCGTGGACTGCTCCTCAATGGAGGCCGGGCGGGACTGCTTCTGGGGCTCCGAGGGGCACGGCCTGACTTGGTAGCAAGCTCTTTGGCCCGAGAGCGACGGGGGCTGCTGTTTAAGCTGTGTGGAGACATAGGGGCCTCCAGGTCCTCCAAACGTTGAGTAAGAGCCAGCTTCTGCTGGATGGCCATACGCAGAAGAGAATTCAGTGTCTTCTTCTCATCCTCAGCAGCAGCTAGCTGCCTCTGCATCTCATCCAGCTGGGTCACATACTGATCACACCTGAGAGATGCAACATGCAGCAAGAAATAAAGACAGAGGCATAGAAATACATGCTTCACACTAGGGCTGCTCGATTATGGCAAAAATGATAATCACGATTATTTTCACTGAAATTGAGATCACGATTATTTGACGATATTTATTTAACCCTTTAAGACCTACTATAGAACCAAGTCCACCAGAGCTTATATTATTTTTTTTACATGCTGTAGTGCCATTTGTGGGAGCACTTCAAGTTGCTATATATCAATACAACTGTTATAGCCCATATTTTAATAATATGTATGCATTAAGTCCATAGTAATTACATAAATTGCAAAAAAGTGCAATAAACTACAAAAAAAAATTGAAAATTGCTTTTGTTTTGTTTACATATATTTCTACTTGGAGAAATTTAAGAGGTTTATCCCTCAAAACTTTAAATACAATAAAGTTGCAAAAAATAGTTTCCCACCACAGGAAATTTATTTTGAGTGTCTTCATAGTTTTATTTTGGAGATACAGCAATTTTTATATACTGCAGGAAAAACAAAAAACAATCCTATGATGCAAATTTGCAAAGAAAACAGCAGGTGCATCATTTCACTGTGGGAAGTGTTACGAACAGCTGATAGGAACGGCGAAGTGTGTTTCTGGAATATTATGTTTTTGTTCCTGCAAGCGCTTTTTATGCAATTTTTGCAAAGCTATATGTGGAACGAAACCGTGACCGAGGACAAGCTGATGGCATCAGATGTAAGTACAACTCCTCCGGTTTCATATGCAAAACAAATTATTGCGCTAGCTTACATGGTTCAGGTTCTACAGGGATTTAAAAATAGTTACGCAAAACGGAGCGTGCTGCTCTGACCGGCTTTAAAGGGTTAACAATGACTTTTAAAAAATAATATAAAATAGTGTGCAACACCACTGAAGTTTTTTTTTTTTTAAACTCTCTTTTCAACCAACGACAGTCACTCTCCAAATAACTTCTGCTTAGCTTTCCGAGCTTCCCTCGGGTCCTCTTAATCAGTGGTCTCCAACCTTTTTTGCGCCACGGACGGTTTATGCCCGACAATATTTTCACGGACCGGCCTTTAAGGTGTCGCGGATAAATGAGGGAGGGGCTAATAATCGGCTCAGTCATTTTTAATGATCGTTGAAAGCCCAGATCGTAATCGTGATTAAAATTCGATTAATTGAGCAGCCCTACTTCACACGACTTATAGTGTGTTAAATGCAAACATCAAACACCAGCAGGGATTGCAACTGAAGATTATTGTTATTATTGGTTAATTTTACAAGCTAACAAATCATTAAAAATATCACAAGCTATCACAAGTTACAAAAGCAAAACTTTTTTCCCACGGATTATTTTTTGTAGTTAAAATAAATAAATTAACATTGATATCAAACTGAGATAAATAATGTTGGAAAAGCTTCAATTCATTCATTCACTGGCAACCGGGAACGATGCTAACTGGAAAATGTAAGTAAAAATATGTTTAAAATGAGTACGGTAATACACCCTTATTTTCATATATTGTAGAGATGCACTCATACTAGCTATCCACATGATGGCTCCACTGAACCTGATTCTAAGCAAATATCTTTTTATAAAGCTGTAATCTCTATCCTATTGGAACAGACAGTAGCAGCCCTTCATTACTGGCTCTTCTTCAATCCTTCTTAGGGATAACAACTGTCTGGAAAGGGCCTAGACGGTCTAATACATGGCCAAGAACCTTCTCAGGGCACTTTGGCAACACATAACACAATCACCAAAAACAGAAAAATAATCATTAGTGCACTCATACAAATCCCAAATAAAAACACCGCAAAGAAGAGGTTAGTGAGTCAAGTGTTATGATCTGTATGTTTAACTCTTAACATCTTCCCCTTGATAGCATGGTGGTGTTTATAGTCAAACCCATGTCCTACAAACGTTAAAAGTCTTTCTTAAAGGTGACCTTGCTTGATCACCCATCAGCACAGGGCGAAGCATGTGGTTTGTAATCTTCACGTGAACTAGTGGATTGCCCATAGGTGTAATAAGCATGGTAAGCTCATTACACGAGTGAAAGCAAAAGCTGTACCTTAGCAAGAGCACAACTAATAAGCCTTAAAACTACTAGTACAGAGCCAAATACAATCCAGTTTTAAGACATTTTAAAGCAGTTTTTTAAATGTTTGTTTCTTCTAACTTTATTAAATATATGATTGTGTTATATTTGTCCTCCCTGAGTCAGTAATATGTTTTGCTTCAAATCACATGAAATGAAAGCTTACCGGCTGGCGAACATGACTCGAAGAGAAGAGAAGGTGGCAGCGTCCTCCTTCAGGGCTTTGAGCTCATTTCGGAGCTTCATCATGGTCTCTGACACCATACTCTTCTCCGTCTCATACTTTGTTTTCAAATTGGATAAGGCCAACTCTGCAGTCTGCAATAACAAAAATATTATTTAGTATCAAAATGGGGTTTTAAAAACACATTATGATCTGTTGCTGGTATGAAAACACATTATTTAAAATTATGCACTTCTTTCAAAACTAGGAATACTCTGGAGACACTTGCATGCGATAATAAATGCCGGCCAAGAATTTAGGGTCAAATTCCTTAGATTTGAGTAGCTTCAGTGACAGCTCAACTGTTCCTGTCCTATGTGACTACAAAATTTCCTGTTAAACAGCAATCTCGGTCAGAGTTTTAAAGATCAATGAAAAGAAAAATCACTATTATGAAGAAGGCACAAAATCAACAATATGACTCTATAGTTTAAACACGCTGTATCTTAAGCAAATAGTTTGTTCTAAATCACGTTTGCCCCACTAATGGGATTGCTTTTTACTTATCTGTTCTCCAAATACAAATATCAGTGTAACAATCTCATGTGTAAATGGTTTGATTACATCAGAGGCACCAGTGGACAGCTAACGTCAACAGACTTGAGAAGGAAAACTATTGTCAGTGACCACTGGCCCATCAAACAGATTACCTTAAGTGTGCGTGTGTGTATACAGGACTGACTGTTCAGGTAATGACAGAAACAGGTCATGCAATGCTGAACATAGCACATCAGAGGAGAGGTTGAACTCTCTTTCCCTCTTCCCTTTGTGCTATGTCACATCAGAGGAGAGGCTGATGTACTCAAGGTGCACAATCATGTGGGTCCAGGGGACTGTCTAGACAAGACATTGATGAGACAGGTCACCCATACTGCTTATGTGAGATTATGGATGGATAATACTCCTGCAAAGTGAGTTATATAACAAGCACGTTTGGCGTCTCCAGTTGGACTGGTCAGTGCTTTCAGCAACATGCTCTCTCACTTGACCTAATTCTCAGTGAGCAGACAATTTCCTGAAGTACTTTTATATGGGGAAATGCACAACATCAATATAGTTACAGGATTATTTTATTATTGTTGGCTGTATCTGTGAATAGCAATTGTTTTCCCAACTTTTTTACTTACTCAACCTAACGGGAAGTGCTATGTCAAACATTTTTTAATGTTATGTTTGCTTTAAATTTACTTGGAGTTGGCACCAAAGTAACAGACAAAAGTAAAAGCAATAGTTACTGCGGCTGTGTGTTATTATAAACGAGGATAAAAATAGTGCGCATGAACTTTGCAAAAAGCAGCTTGCACATCAAAGCTCAGCAATCAACTCAACACTGAAATCTTTTCACAGCAAACTTTTACTTTAAGTGTCATGTTTACTGTCATGTTTACTGTCACCAGCAACTTTGAAGTTGCTGGTGACAGTAAACACAAAACCAGCAGCTTTGTCATAATAAGAAAATGGTGTGTTAGAATGAATTTATTTTGCATAATCAATGATAGCAGCAATGCTTGTCTGGCTGCTTACTGATACTTAAGTGATGGTGTGTCTGGTACGGTTATTGGGATTTACTGCCAGTCTCCGGTACCAATCCCTGCTTATTATAATAAGGCTAAGCAGAATGCACTCAGTGGACTGTGGCCAGTTTTAGTTAATCTAAGGATTTGTTGAAAAGCAGATAAAATTTCACTCAAGATTTTCATTGGTTGACTAGAGGCCTATTAAGGGCTCCAACATACTTCTATGGTGATCCTACACATAACGTATAATTGCATTCCAGAATTTCCAGTTGAAGTCAGAAATCTGAATTCCTGAGTTCCCAGTCACAATTTTTCAAAGTCTGAGCATCCCCACCAAGCTTGACTGAACAATTCAAGATGACAGCAATAAATGTAAAGTTAAAAGGTAAAATTGTATAACTTGCAATTTGTTCTGTCACTGCTGTGTATTCATGACTTGCTAATGAAGCCATATGCATAGCTCTGACACAGCACAGCGCAAAGAAAAAAAAAAGTTAGTGATGCATGAATGACTCGATCTTGCTAAGAAGCAAAACAAATTCAGCAAAGCAATGAGAAACACCGAGTATTACTGGAACACACTTGACTAAGGAGTTACGTCATCCCCAGCTTTGACGTCTGACTTCTGAGATAAACAGAACACAGCATTAGGACAGCTGTGCAGACCAAGCCCTACATGTCGTAACTCTTTACTGTCACCAGGGGGCAGTGTCAGAAACAACTAAGTGAATTTATAAAATATAAAGAGTTGAAGCAAAACAAAGTGTTAAAAAAACAAACAAAAACAAAAAAATGTGTCCACTGCAGTCACTGTCTCTGATTCTTGAGCTGAATTTGTTGATCACAAATTTTTTGTCCTCTCACACTTCTCTTGCTTGTGGCGAAAGCAACTCTCAGACACATAACTAGTTGTACCATAAATTACCCCTAACAAGAGATGACAACTCTTTTATCTTATAACTTATATCTAACACAGACTAATGGTTAAATATTAGCAAGGTTAATTTTCAGACAATCTGTGTAAACCAAGGTAGCTATTCTCAAAATTATGTTCATATAACAAAACAAAAACAATGAAGCCTGCCTTCTATGAGTGAAAGTGGGAAAGTATAGGAAAGCTTGATTTTAATATCAAGCAGCAAAACTACAAACACTGACCTTAGACACAAAAGAATTAAAGATCAAATGACATTAGTTGGCCTCAATTCTAAACAAGGCACATTCCAAGAGACCTTTAAGCCCTTTTTCCTTTAGTACTTACTTGGATCGGCTCAACTTGGCTTGATTTGTTTTCATTACAATCGAGTACCACCTAATATGTGTGGGGTCATTATACCAACATAGCCAATGTCCTGTGATGCCACTGACTAACAAATTGGTGGCATGCAGTCTGTTGACGTCACATTTTAGAAATGACTCGGATCGCTTGGAACCCCAGCCAAGTAGATAGTAAAAAAAAGTCCCTGGAAACACTTACTATGACCTAATGGAAAACCCTAAAAACTGCATCAAGCCGTGACAATCAACCCGAATAGGTACTAACTGATAGGGGCCATTACTTATTCATAAATGGGACATACGACTTGTTTCGGACAGTGAATGAGCTACGGTGTATATCAAGGTGCTTTACAGGTGAGGTTAGTATAACTGTCAGTGGTGACAATCCTGCTAAATGAGTTTTTCTTCTGTTAAACAAATAAATTATTTAAATTATTTCTTTTAACATGTATCAACAACCTGACATACACAGGGAGGATGAGATGAAGGCGAAAAAACAGAAAGAAAATGCTTATACAAATGGCATTTGTGTAGATTTAAAGACAAATAGTTTTTCAATATTTGGCATGGTGTTTGTAAAAACAGGTTTGTCAGAGTAACAGTGGTAAGTGTGGAAGTTATGTCAATGCTGTACATGAGAATAAACATGACTGGTGACATAACACCATCTACATATATATGAATGGGGCAGTAATTGTAAAGACTGTAGCAAAGGGCTGGTGCCAAACAGCCGATACACTCACAACTTCAGCTCCTTCTGAAGTAACACTATACTTCCCTTCACTGAAGATAAAGACAAACATTACAACACAGATACTTGCTTACTGTGACCTACCTGTTTGTTAGCCTTGAGAACAGTCCTGAGGGTAGCAATCTGTTCTCTCTTGGTACTCAGAAGAGACTTGAGTTTTAACACTTCCTCCAAGAGGTTTTCATTGTCCCGCTCTGCCTCTCCACTGCTGCTTAGCCCTGAGTAGGGCACTGCACCCCTCTGACGACAAAGGTCCACTGCCACCTGAGAGAACAGAGACAGATATTTATAAGGGTTAGCACAGTTAGTCTGGCAAATAACATTTCTTATATAACGGGAACAACATTTTGATTTAAAAAAAAAAAAAAAAAAATCAAAATCTTTATCACGAAATGATCACATTTCTTAACAATAACACTGAAGTGGCAGGAATAAATCTTCAAACATGTAAAAGAGGATTTATTTTTTGTTTGAGAATATGCACTTCTCTAGTTAATGAACTTGTTACCACCCTGTCTTTTCTTTCGGTGTAATGGAGGTTACAGTTCTACTCTGACCCCTGATAAGCCGCTACATTCACGCCCACACGTGTCACTGTAGCCCATGCCAGGCACTGGATTTGTGCAGACATGGGACCAGCTGAACTCTGTTAACAGGCTGAGCAGATTATTAGGTTCAGTGAAACATTTGTAAAGGAGTTAAGGATTTTACCCAGAATAAAAGTTTGTTTTTCAGCATTAGGGTTACAGCAAAAAAGTTTGAGAATTTGCACTGGTTACAAGTTTTAGTTCACAAAGAACTAAGTAGTGTTGGAGTACTACATTAATAAATGTCACAAGAACTACACTTTTTGTCTTACCCGAAGATGTTTTATCTGGCAACGGATGACTGCTACTAAGTTGCGAACATTGGAAGGGTCCCTGAAATCTAGGGTGGGGGATCCAGGGCAGGTAGGAGAGTCTCCACTGGTTACAGCACTGTCAACTTCTCCCATAAACTGCAACGCTGCAGCTTTCGAAATGAACATGTCATTGGCTCGAGTCTTCTTTTGGACGCTGTGCTGGGAATAGAGGTGTGATCTTCTGGCGCTGCCTCCTGACCTGGCACCATCACGATAATAGTCCAGGGTGACCCGTTTGGGAGTAAGGTTGTTGCATACACAGATGTGGTGATACAGGTTGGACAGCTCCTCAGAGAAGGCCAGCAGCTCTTCCTGAGCAACACTTAAGTGCCCTTCAGAATCACTTGCCACTTTCCGTGTTGCTCCAATCTCCTTCTCCAGCTCACTGATGCGCTCTTGATCTTGCTTGCTGGACTTGATACACTGACGGATTTTGTCAGCCAGCTCCTGGGCCTCAGCCCTCCAACGCTCCTTCTCTTGCTTGTATCTCTGCTCCAGGGTGTTATAACGTGTTCCTGCCTGAGACAGTTCATCTCGCAGCTTTAGAAGCTCTTCGCTAGCCGCGCGCATACGCGCTTCCAGCACCTCCTTGCTCTTGGTGTCTACCTCATAGTCAAATACAGCATTGCCACCATCTTTTTCTGTCTCATTATCTCCTTTGTCATCCACCTCTTGGCTTTGTTGTCGACTACTCTGCACAGCTTCCAGCTGCTGGGTGAGAGAGCCAACCTTGTCTTCTTGCTGACTGAGTGCCTGTCTGGACATTACCAGCTGCATCTGCAGTTCCTCCACCTTGCTAGTCAAGCTGGACTTCTCTCGCTCTGCCTGGATGTACACACAAACATAACATGAGAAGTCTGTAATTATTAACATCAGTTCACAGAACAAGAACAATACTGAATGTTGATTAATTTCAAAACAAAAAGGGAGGTTATAAATGTCTGTGACACACATTTCTCCCCCACCACCTTTACTCATTATAAATTTTTAATGTCAAATAGCGACATCTGTTCAGTAGGAACTTTCAAACCCAGCCTCTTGATTTAAGTGCACCATGAATAATATATTTACATAGAGAGCAATGACAGCTCAAGACATTCTTCATTTCCTGAAGTACCCTTTGGTTTATGAAGCTTTATCAGGTGGGAGCTGGAGAAAGTGCTTGATGGAATACACAATATATATTAATGCTCCTCCTCCATCACAAAACGGATGTGGTCTAGAGCAGGAAGTGGCAGAGAGCCCTGCTAACAGCTTAGCGCACAGACTAAATTGTATATCCTCCTTACTTAGCCAAGCCAGATAACAGCTTTCTATTTTACATATCTACAGTAAATAAACTGTCTAAACCTTTTAAAGGCTTTTAAATTCATATATAAAAGGTCATAAGAAAGCAACATAGGGTAAATGCTTAAGTAATTATCAAATTATTGTGTGTTATTTTTCTTAACTCTGTTAAGACTATTAATGGGCACCCAAGCATCTGAGAAACAATGATACCCTAAACCCTAATTCTACTTTTAGTGATACTTGAAACTGACTGTGATGGCTATAGAATTACCACACTAAACTAATGATACTTCCATACCCAAACGTTTGCAAATTCTCGTTACCTCTGTACACAATCCATAAAATGACTTCATTCTCTTAATAACATGTAGGATTGAAGTTACTTTTTTTTAGTTCCTTTTAATCATTTGTCCTCAGTGGGATACCACAAAGAAGCATTTGAAAAAAAGGTAAGTGTTTTTCTGTTGCTCACCTGTAGGAGCTGCTGCTTTAGTTTCTGACTGTCTGAAAAGTGTAGCTCACTCAGCAGGTCTGCGACCAGTCCAGAAGCAGGAGCACGAAGTACATCACTGTGGCGTGGGGTGGAGTAGCGATGGATGAGGCCGTTACTTTTGGAGCCACCCAAGTGAGGAGGGTTAGCAGAACTGGAAGAAGATCCAGGACCGTTATTAAAACCGCTGTCCTGATTCTCATCCCCATCCTCCCCTTCACCCTCTCCACCCTGGCCCTCTTCCTGGCTGTCATCCAGCTGCTCCAAGTGGAGCTCCAGGTTCCCCACAGAATCAAAGGGGTTAAGGGTCAAGGCAGAGAGCTCCCGCCGCAGACTGTTTTTCTGCTCCCTTTCCTCCTTCAGTGCTTCAAGGGCCTCATCCAGCTGCCTCTCTGCAATCTCCCTCAGTCTTCCAGCTTCCTCCAGCTGTCCTCGCAGCTCCTCCTGCTCCTCGTTCTTCTGGGTCAGCTCCAGCTTAATTGATTCAAACTCAACCTGAAATAAGATTAGAAGCAGGACAAGAAGACTTTCTTTGTTACTTTATTCAGCTCATTTAGTATGAATGGAAATTGTATCCCTAACATGCAAATACACTTATCACTGCATTTAGCAAAGTTACACTCACAACCAGACAGCTTCAGTAGGCAAATGAAAACTACACTGTCTGACTTCATAGTCACCCAAACCAATAATTTTATTATTGCTATAGCATAGTTTCTTCCCCTCTGCTGTTGGACACATGAACAATAACCATATGACTGTTCCCGCTACTAACACATGACCCTACGCTGTGTTCACTGCATCATTCCATGTTTGGCACTGATCACCACCTGCACTCATGTATATATCTTTCAACGTAGCACTCTTAATTCTTATTCTCATGTATATATCTCATGTATAGCTCATGCACATATCTTTCTATGTAGCACTTTTAATTCTTATCCCTACTTTTATTTTTTTTCATGTCTATTTAAGTGCTATTTATGACACTATGTTTGCATTGAAGCACCGCAGCAATTTCCTAATGTTGTAAACCTGCTCAACATTTGGCAATAAACCCCTTTCTGATTCTGATTCATAAATGAACAGTCAAAATAAAGTGGATAAAAATGTATCCATTTAGGAATTCTAATAACAATGTTTGCTGGGCTCTTGCTAGAAACACAGTAGCTTTTAGAAGCTTAACTTAAGCTTAATTTATAACAGTATGTTTGCACTGAAGCACCACAGCAATTTCCTAATGTTGTAAACCCGCTCAACATTTGGCAATAAAACCCTTTCTGATTCTGATTCTTTCTGATTCTGACATAAAGTACACATAAAATAATGCATGTTTCTTATAAATAGCTATAATATAACATTGAAATTGTCCTTCTATGATTGACAGGCTAAAGATCAGTTAGGGTACATGTGTTAACATCAAAGGGCCAAATCTGTACAGTCATGGACAATTTTTAGTCTGGCATGGATATCATTTTAGGTTATTGAGAAATTCTGGTCTGCCAGGCTGTAGCTGTGGTCTCTGCAGGTTAAAAGCTTGCTAACACAGAATGCAACAAAATGAAAGAAAAAAAAAAGAAGAAAAGTTTATACTGAGGGCAGACAATTTCAACCAAAGCAAGAAACTGGACAGCTTATGCTTTTACCAAGTGTAAAGAAAGGCCAGTGTATCTTTCTCAAGAGACATAAAATGTCTCTTGAGAAAAAACACAATTTGCAGCATTGCACTAATGTTTGAATTAAAATGAATTATTAAAAGCCAAGCTAACACTAGTTCTCAAGTTCAGGCTGTTAAAAAAGGTACTTATTTGGCTATATGGTAGCTTACTACAATAGTAAGACTAATAATTGGCTAGCTTTTATGTGGACCACATTATGTGTGAAAAGGCCAAATGAGACATACATTTTGGACTCAAAGCATGTCCATCTGTCCCTTCATGCGATTCTCATTTTCCAGTGTGTCCCTCAAATGAAAATGAATGTGGTTTCATTTAAAAATTATATTCCAGACAGAGAGATACAGATGACAAAATATTTTCTTTCAAAGTCAACTCACAGGTCACATACATTTTTCCCAAATCTAGTACTGACAGAGATGTGTATGCACATCAAGCAGACTTGGAATAACTGCTTAATACAACAACCAACATGAAAAATTTACATATAAGTACAGTGTCTATGGAGCATTTTCCAAAGCTGTGCTTATATTTACAAAATATTCTCACATAAAATTATTAAAACAAAAATATCTAAATTCTCAGGGCACATAATGTCCTCTAGAATGTGAAAAAATAAATAAAAAACACAACATCCCGAAATATCTTGAGAAACATGAAATAGTTACACTGAAACATGGTTGCCATGGTGCAACACACAGCTATAATTACACACTTTCAATCACACTGCATTACAAATGTTAAACTGGCTTTGGTATTCGGCTTTCAGTGGAAGCAGGTTTTATGGGAATATACTGTCTAATGAAAAACACAGGTAGTTATGAGATGAATAGCATGTCCTCTGCTGTGGGAGCTGCTTCATTTGGTGAAAAGAACAACACTATTCACCCGGCAACTAGACTGTCCAGTCTGTTCACCAGCAGCTTTTTTGTTACCGTCCTTTGAAGTTTTGACAACAAACATGTTGTGTGGTATAGTGTATTTGTTTACCTTCCTCCTCATGTGTGAAGGTGGAGGAACAAAACCTTACTGAATTATTTCTCTTCATTTCTCCATACGGTTGGAGATTAGGGTTATTGATAGAGGAGAGAGATGGGCAGAGCAAGCGAGCTCTGGCTTTGGGCATTATCAGGTTTAGCTAAAACCCTCGCAGTTACCCCACCACACTAGTCTACTTCAGGTAATTCAGAAACTCTGTAACAAAGGTAACCTGCTTTTCTGTGTCACCATGCTCTCTGGCCCTAGAAATTCTGAACACTACTGTTTCACACATCCATGTCTCCTCGTCAGCCCCTTCCTGCCCCTTGCCAATTTTTTAAAAAAATGTTTCAAATTTATGCAGCAGATGGGACTCAGGACATATAGAGTGGAGATGGGGGTTGTTTATCGATTTATTTCATATTCTTTCAATAATAAAATCAATAAATATAATGTTATACAAAAATGATTGTGTGAAGGAAGGTGACAACTGACCTGGTTTTCCTTGAGCACAGACACCTGCTTTTGCAGAGATATGTTCTCTTCCTCTAGCTCCCCATTGTCTTGCAACTGGCGCAGCTCACGCACTTTATATTCCTTTATTTCATCCCTCAGGTGGCCTTTCTCTGCCTCAAGACACTCACACTCCTGTGGAAGAAAATCCACAGTAAAATCAGTACAAAGCACAGCTTAACATGCTTAACTGTCAATTACATATCATATACTGTTAATTCTAGGCTAGAGAACTAATATTTTCTCCAAAGGGATTTAATTTTTATTTGCATTTATCACGAGAAGAGGGAGTACTGAATGAGTACACCATACCTTCTTCAGCTGGGTGGAGAGCCCCCCAAGTCTATCAATCTCTGCGTGGGCATTGCCCAGAGCAAGGCGTGCTTGCTTCAGCTCTGTCTGAACTTCCTCTATGCGCGTTGCCATGGCAGCCTCTTTACTGGCAGTCTCCTGTAGCAGGCTCTCCTCCCGGCACTCTCCATCAGCAGCTGCACGTTTCTGGCTGCTCACAGAATCTGCAAATGCCTTAACACAAACAAAAACTGATAAGGACAGCTCTAAAACACTATTTGACACACTATTGTGTTACACATAAGGGGGGAAACAATAACATTTGACCCATATCATTATAAAGATAAGAAATGTAAACAATGTAAACAAAGGAGAGGAAATTGCACTTCTCTGTCAGTTTTCAGTGGACATTAATCACCTGAGACCTGACTGCAATGAGGAAATAGCTGATATGGTTCTGTAACCTTGGACCTTAACAGCAATTTCCACATCATTTTTGCAGTTCTGTTTGTCTTGCCTTATACTATGACCCTAATAGATTACAGTTATCTAGCAATAACATGCATTTTTTCACAGCGTGCCACAACCACAGACCTTGACACACACTATGCACCAATAAGTGCTAATGAAAGAAAGATCACATAAGGGTTTTAATGAAACAAACAAGCTACTAAACATGCCTAAATGATCACTAATAATATGGTTACATAATGACCAGCACAGGAGCTCAACCCTGCCAAAACCTAAATGGGTAAATAGCCAAAAATAAAAAAGGAGGTTTACACTGATTTTAAAAATAGCTGAAATCAGAAACAGTACAGCACTTAAATTTATATGGCATTATAAAGCATCCCAGCTGACCACTTTTACTGTTATTCTTACAGATAAATTGATTAATATCAGTAACTACCCATAAGAAGGATTTTTTTTTTTTTTAATTTCTCCCCTTTTAATTTGAACAGGCAGATGGAATAACTGCAAAATCAGAAATCTGCCCACATGACCGGACTTAGTTTTATAGGATTAATTTCTTACATAAATCAGTATTTAAAAACCTGTTCCAGTAATACCAAATACCTTTGTGGGTCTATAAGTATTTGTGACAAAATTTACATTAGGAAACACTTGTTAAAACATTCTTAATGTGCTAATTATTCTTCAGTTTTCTGTATGGAAACAACACTGCATTAATCAGTTATTTTAGCAGAAATTCAGTGGCAATATGAAAACGGAGTCTAATACAGTTTTTGTACCTTTAAAATTGAGATTCAAACGATCTAGTAAATATGGTCAAGTCAGTGTTACTATACAATGGTTATTTACTTAACCCCCCCCCCACAATGGTGGAAAGTGCATTGTTTATAATATGAAAAGCCTATGCATTATTTCAATGTATCTATGAAAGGCATGGTTTAAACATAATCAGAGCTTTGCTGTATTGGCCTGATCTTTTATCTTGAATATCCTGCTCTGACCATATTAAATCCTTAATGCTTTAACATAACGAATCAAAATCAGCTAAATTTAGACATCCAAATTAACATATGTTAATAGCAACATGCTGACTAACTGGATGCAAAAACGTCATAATCAGTTAACACTCTTCTCCTGCCAACATCAAATGACATGTGAGGCAAACCTGACTCAACATGATCACAAGACAAGACATTCAAAGTATAATATTAGGTCACAACTGTAACAGAGCTGTTATTGTTTTATCAGAAAGTGAGAGCTACAAAAAGACAATGACGGAATGAACAGGCAAATTCATGACATAGTCCACTGGCACGTGTAAAAAAAACAAAACAAAAAAAACCCTCAACCATGGTATCTTTATAGGACTGCAAGACCGCAAGGCAGCTCCTCAACTATGAACTATAAAATGAATAAACTTAGAGAGATTGTGCTTATATATAATAGCAGCAATTATGGTGTTGATGGCATTTAAATTATGCCTATAATAATGTAAACCCGTTAAACCTGATAATTATAAAATACAATTTTTGTATGGTGTCCATTGTTTCATGATTTTAATACCCTGCAAAATACAAGAGTTCTGTTTATTAGACCATTACTGTGAAAGCTTACAACGGGAAATGCATTTCATTGCGCACATTTTATTATATAAACAAAAGATCACACAGCAAGTATGTGATATAGGAAAACTACCTGGAAACCAGTGGAATGATGACCTCACAAGCTTACAAGGTAAATATGGTAAATGGACTGGTGTTTTTTTAGTGCTTTTCCCAATCACACAAGCACTTTTTTCTATGCTTTCCCTATGTAAGTGCTTTCTATCTAACGTTCACACAGATTCATACTCTGATGAATGCATCAGAGAGCGAGTTGGAGTTAGTATCTTGCCCAAGGATATTTGGCATGCAGACTAGAGAAGATGAGGATCGAACCACCAACCTTCCAATTAGTACGTGACCTGCTCTACATCCTGACCTACAGCCACCCCAAATATATAAATAAACAATCTAAAAAAATAACATATGCCTTAGGTGCTCCTACCTCTTTGAGCTGTTGTAGCTCCAGTTTGAGAGATTCATGCTCTTCTTCCAGCTGTGTGTGTTTCATCTTGAGGGCAGCACTTTCCTCCAGCACCACCAGACCGTAGCGGGCTGCCTGTAGCTTTTCCTCTGTGGCCTCTTGAAGCTCGAGAGTCAGCCGCATCACTTCAGCCTTCAAATCCCTGCTCCCCATCTCCGCTTCCTCTTCTCCCTCGGCCATTGCACCTGCTGGGTCTGCACCCGCCTCCAGCATCCTTACTTAGTCTCCTGCTTGTCTGCAAATGTTTTACTGAGACAATTGCCTCCTTCACTCCTCTGCTTTCATTACGCCACACCACTACGGCAAAAGACAAAGAACATGGTTACATAAAATACTTGGAGATAGAGGTTTTTGCATAAATTGTAGTGTGACACTAATGGAGTAAACTGTAAGGTTTAACTTTGGGATTAGTTTAATGGGATAAAAGTTTTACTAAAGCTTTAAAGACCAGGAGAAAAATCTAAGAGATTAAATTAAGATCTAGTGCTGAAAGGGCTGCATTATCAGCTAGAGTGCTTTCTGATTTTTATTTTATTTTTTTGCATGATTGTCACACGTGATGTTTCAGATCATCAGTTTCTAATACTAAGAAAGATAACACAATAAAAATAAAATGCCCCTTTTGGTAAATCATATGTATTATTATTAAAATAATAATACATAAAATAATCACTTGAACAGAACATGTCTGACAAAGTGAATTAGGAAAAGAGATCTGGTGAACCTTCCCCCAGGAGTGGTCATCCTACCAAAATTACTCCAAGAGTGCATCAAGAACAACATCTGAAGAACAGCAGGTCTGGAGGGGGGGGGGCAGTTTTCAACAATAAGAAAGAGGCTGGGCAAAACTGGCATCCACAGGAGGGTTCCAGGATAAAAAAAAAACCCCATCACTGACTAAAAAGAACACAATGGTTCATTTTCAATTTGATCGAACCATGAATTCTGCTTACTACCACAAAATTCTGAAGGACAATATCTGACCATTAGTTCATAATAGTCCACTTAAGTATGGGAAGGTTTTTGAGTGGCCAAAGTCCAGTCTTAAATCTGATTAAGATGTTTTGGCATAACTTTAAACAGGCCACTCATGCTTGAAAATTACTCATTGTAGCTGAATTAAACGATTTCTGCAAAGAAGAATGACCCAAAATCCCTCCACAATGATGTGAAAGACTCATTGCCAGTTACTGCAAAGTGTGGCACAACCAGTTATTAGGTTTAGGGGGCAATTATTTTTTCACACAGGGACAGATAGGTTTGGATAGCTTTTCATAGCTACTGGTCCTTAATAAGCTAAATCATCATTTAAGAACTCCACTTTACATTTGCTCAGATTTTTTTTTTTTTTGGGGGGGGGGGGGGGGTCTAATACTAAAATGTGTTTGATCTGAAACATATAAGTCTGACAAATATGCAAAAACATAAATCAAGAAACCGTTTTTCACCGTCTAAGAAATGATTTAGACCTAAAACAAACAAATTGATTACTGAGGTTTCCTCACATCCCCATAATTAACAAAAACAGGCTTAAACTTAAATGCAAGAGGATGCTGATGCTATAAGAGTAGCATCGACCAGTCTTCATCTTTCACACTACGCAAATTACTGCTAAACACTTGAAACAGCTGCTACACGACCAAGGCGCGGAAACAACATATGTTTACTTCGACCGGCCTGGGTGGGGCAGATTCCCACGATTTCCTCGTGTCCTCTTGTCTGACCGAAGATGGAAACACCAGCCGCTGGTCGTCCCGTGCCAAAGGATGTAGCTGCGAGTTAGTCATGAAACAAGCATCTGCTTCCTCTACGCCAAGAAACCGGTTCTCCGTGAACATGCACTAAGAGCTTGCAATTGAGAATATTCGCTATGTTTAAAAGCAAGAGGCTATTAATCAGATAAAACACATATTGACAGTAGTCAAAGACCACAGTGGAGTAACGTGGAAATATGACACAACTAGAGACAGCTAGCAGCACCAGGTTTAATCTAACGCTGATGCAGATAGCGAAACGGACTTTCGCTAGCTAGATAGCTTCTTAGCTTTGCAATTTCACCTTCCTACATAGCCTTAACCGAACGGACGCCAACAGTCTAACCGATTAACTAACTAACTAACTAACGGGGCTTGAACACTGTTGTAACAAGAGCCGGATCCTATCAGGCAAGCTAATTAGCCGGACAGCCATCATTAGCCTACCTACATACTCACCCTATGGCTTTATCCCAAAGATGGCACTCGGTGGCTGCTCGCAAACGTTAGCCTTGCACGTCCAAATGGAGCTGTCTCTCTTAAAAGCAACAGTTGCTAATTACGAAACAACAGCCAAGGATACCAACAGCGGCGGCAGCAGCAGTTTCCCTTCCTCCCACCAGTTCCTCCACCCGTTTCTCCTCCCGAGGTCGGGTGTCAAACGCGCGCCGAAACCGCCAAGGCACGAGGACCCCCTCTAGCTTAGCAACGAGGCAATACAACCTCACTAAGAACCTTATTTTTTATTATTTGGCTAGTTTGGGCCAGTTGTTTCTAACAGGGCGTGTGAGTTAAACATTAAACCCTGAAATTAAAAAAATGTAAATTAATTAATTAATTAAAAAAAGAAAAATCAGTGAGTGAAAACACTTCCGGTCGTACCGTTCTTGCCTTCCGCTTTTCTTCCGGATGTGCACATTATTGTGGCTGTTTGGAGTGGTGTGTCCGCTCCAGCCAGTTGCAGTGCTACAAAAATGAAGGTCGTTACTTGGAACATAAACGGCATTAGGGCCTTCAGAGGCGGCATAAAAAAGGCTCTTGATTCCCTGGACGCAGATGTTATTTGTATTCAGGAGACAAAAGTGACGCGTAAGTGATTAGCAATAGCTGGTTTGAAAACGCGGGAGCTGTCATCGTGCAAGGCGCCACAGTTAGAATGAAACTGTATGAAAATAAAAACGTTAACCCCTACTTTCTCCTCCACAGGAGACTTGCTAGATGAAAGGATTGCTATTGTTGACGGATACAACTCCTATTTCAGCTACAGCCGAGGGCGCAGTGGCTACTCAGGTTCAATACAAAGTTATATAACAGTTCATTTTGCGTCTGTGAGCCTTGAAAGTGTTTGTTTTTTTTCGTGTATTATCATCCAGTTATATTAAGTGCCAACATTTAAGAAAGTGCAGTCTTCTAAAATATAATGCCACATTTATACTTTACTGAAAAATTTCCTCGTAAAACTGCATTACACCCAATTCACCTCACATTGCCGCTGTGCACAGGTGTTGCCACCTACTGTAAGGACAGGGCCACTCCATTTGCTGCTGAGGAGGGCCTCACAGGTCTGCTGGTCAACCACAAAGATGCTGTTGGATGCTATGGTGACCATACTGAGTTTTCAAGTGAGGAGTTGCAGCTGTTGGACAATGAAGGCCGTGCTGTAATCACACAACACAAAATAAAGTGAGAGGAAATATCATATGTTAAGGCTCCTGTTTTAAGTGTGCTGCATGGCATATTTATCTGTTTACATGTGGCACTTGAAAACAAATAATCAGCAATTTTTATGTTTCTCTCCTCAAAATTCTCAATTCTTCTCAGTTAGTGGGGGAATCCCACTTTGTGCTTGCCTTTTATTGACTGAGTTTTATTTTATCCCAACAGATGTCAGGATAAAGAGAAAACCCTTACTGTTATTAACGTATACTGTCCGAGGGCTGACCCAGAAAAGCCAGAGCGAAAGCGGTTCAAACTACAGTTCTACAACTTACTTCAGAGTCGAGCTGAAGCTGTGCTGAAAGATGGAAGGTGAGAAATTCATAATGTTTCACTGGCTGAGCAAAACATTGTCGTTACAAGAGATGCAGGTGTATCCTGGTTTCGCCACAGATGTTTTTCTAAGGCACTGTGCTAATTTTGAACAACGCAGCTCTTCCAGTAAATCATTACGTCTTTGAGTTTTGGCAGTGGGCCACATGTTTTGCTGTATGTAAAATGAGGCTAAACACTATCTGGTGTTTACAATTTTATTGAATTGTAAGTTAGTACAAATAAAACAGTATATTAGAAAATAGCTGCTTCTGTGTTCATGGTTACATAGCTTTAATTTAATAACATTTATATATATTCTGATAAAATCTCAATTCTTGGACAGCAATGATGATGATGAGAAATATTTTATTTATCACACATTTGAGAAATTATTTAAAATTGTTCTTTAAATTCTACAAATGTATATAGATAATGAGTTAAGCTTTTTTATGTTCTGTTTTCCAGCCATGTGATTGTTTTAGGAGACATAAATACATCTCATAGACCAATAGATCACTGTGACCCTAGTGAAATTGTAAGTAAAATACCAATATAACATATATGTGTATGTGTATATATATGTGCGTGTGTATATGTATATATATATATATGTGTGTGTGTGTGTGTGTGTGTGTATAGATATGTGTGTGTGTATATATATATATATATATATATATATATATATACATACACACACACACATATAATATGTGTATATGTATATATGAGCGACACCGCACACTCTACATGCATGTATATAGTAGTATATAGACTTTTTAAATATCTAGAATCCTGTGAAAAACTAAGAACAGCCTTACTGCTTCCATAGGATTTAAGAGGGGGAATAGCAGCCAGCTTCTTGAACAATGATTAATCAGAAGGTTCGTCCTGCTCTATCAAAGCACATATTGTGGAAAATTGTTTCGTCTGGGGCCTTCAGGTGTTTACACAATGGCTCAGGTTTCCCAGGAATGGCCATTCCAGTAAATTCAATCGCTTGTAAAGCTCAAAGAATTTGTAAAAACCCATGAGCGACACTCTACAGGCTTTAGTTGGGTTGTTAAAATTCTTGACAATAGAATTAGAAGAAGACTGAACAAGTGTGTCTTTTTTGGAAGAGTTTACAAGAGAAATCCTATTCTCTCTCTAAAAAAAACCAACTTAACAGCATAACATGGGTTTATGTAATAGTTCTGAACAAAGTATAAGGCTTCTGAAACGTGTCCTTCAGCACCATATGTGGAGAAAACCAAATACAGCATATCAGCAAAAACACCTCACGCCAGCTGTCATCAGTGTGGTGGTGGAGGGGTGATGATTTGGGCTTTTTAGCAGCCATAGAATCTGTGCACCTGTCATTGAGTTGCCATGAACTCCCCTCTATACCAGTGTATGCCAGAGTCAAATGCAAGGCCACACATCTGACAGCGAAAGCTTGGCAGAAATTGGGGCATGTAACAGGGCTGTGATCCCAAGCATAGCAACAAATTTACAACATAATGGCTGAAAAAGAAAGAAAATTGAGCCATTTCAGTGGCCCAAAGTCCAGATCTCAACCTAATTTAATTGCTGTGGTGTGATTTTTAACACAGCTCTGCATGAATGAATCCTCACAAACCTCAATGAATTAAAGCAATACTGTAAATATGAGTGGGCCAAAATTCCTCTACAGCAATGTGAGAGACTAATAAAGCCATACATGAAAGGATTATTTCAAGTTACTGCTGCCAAAGGTGGTTCTGTTGCTATTATTTCATGGGGTTTACATTTTCATTACTGTATTAAATTACACAAAAACAGGAAGTGGGGAAACCCCTCCCCCAAACCTTATATGCTACATGAAAAATGACTTCTACCTACAGCTTCCTATTTAATGAACAGACACAGGAGTGGAATCTGTCTCAGCAAGAAAGCAATGATCAACAAGTGACCTTAATGTAGAGGATTGAAATAATATTACATAAAATGACAGATGTTCCTACATTATTATCCATAATAATGAAACTTTCATTATTTAGGATGATTTTGGCGAAAACCCTGGGAGGAAATGGCTGAATGGCTTTTTGTACAGTGACAAACAGGAAGAAGGGAGCGATGAGGAGGAACATGACAAAGAATGCGAAGAAACAGATCCACTCCACGGTGGGAAATTTGTGGATACCTTTCGCTTTTTCCACCCAACTCGCATCAACGCCTTTACATGCTGGTCTACTCTCACTGGAGCTCGGCAGACCAACTATGGAACACGCATTGACTACATATTTGCTGACTGCCAGCTTGCCAAGGAGCAGTTCGTGGGAGCCGACATCATGCCAGAGGTGGAGGGTTCAGACCACTGCCCTGTCTGGGGGCAGCTGAGCTGTTCACTCATTTCTAGCCCAAAGCCTCCCCCCTTCTGTACTCGCTACCTGCCAGAGTTTGCAGGTAAACAGCAGAAACTCTCACGCTTCCTCGTTAAGGTGGACCAAAAATCAGCCCAATCTGAGCAGAAAAATACTTTGCCTGGTTCTCAAGAAGAGGAGGAAAGGAGAGAAAATTTAAATCCTTCTGGAGCTGCAAACATCTCTGTTAAAAAACGTTCATTGACATCTGACTTGGTTGCCCCAAAGGGAAAAAAGACTAAGACGGTAAATGCTTCTTCAAAGCCTAAGGGCAACCTCCTTGCCTTTTTTAAAACCAAAAACGTTAACCAGTGTGAAAAACCACTAAATCTGGATGAAGCTGCCAAACCACCCATAACTGAAGAAGTGTTCTCTGTCGCAGACACCAAATCTGAAGGTCCTGAGCTTATCTCTGACGGTTCATCACAGCAGTGCTCCACAGCTGATACTGACCAACATATGAACACAGAACATTCAATCCCTCAGCCCACTGTGACGCAGTCAGATGCAAAGAAAGGGACATCGTCAGTGTTTTGGAAGTCGGTGCTTCGTGGACCACCTGCCCCACCGTGCTGTAAGGTCCACGAAGAACCATGTGTTCTTCGTACTGTAAAAAAGGAGGGGCCAAACATGGGCAAACAGTTTTTTGTGTGTGCACGTCCTCAGGGACATGCGTCCAACCCTGAGGCTCGATGCAATTTCTTTGCATGGGTTGACAAAGCAAAGTGACATGTTTACATTAAGGTCCATCAGTTTCAGCAACAATTGTTTTAACATTTGTCATAGTTGTATGTTGTAGTTGTTGTATTTTTCTTTTTCATATCAAAATAATAAAACACAGTAGTTTTATATTACTTTGAATTTGGTTCCATTTGTTCTAAACGCTGAAATAAGTGAGCAGATTAGATTTGTTGATTAAAGGTTCTGCTTATTCACATTCACTTGGTTAGTGAAACATTTGGGGTAATTAGATGTTTTCTTCCTTTTAGGCTGGGTCTTTTGCCTCCATCTCACCCTATTCCTAACAAGCTCTTCTAACACCACAGTCCTATGTCTCTCTTGCTATCTCTGAACACTCCTTCCCCCACACTCTTCTATCTTTGGCCATTGGCACCCGCTGGTCAACAGCACTGTTATGGTAATGTTGTGGAAGTCTTATTGATGATCCACATCTTGGGTATGGCAAAACTCTTACGCTGGATGCCCTTCCTGACGCAGCCCTTCCCACTTATCCAGGCTTGGGACTGGCACGATGGGTGTGCTGACTCTGGCTTATGGCTTCTCATGGCTGGGTTTGTTGCTTTTTTTTAAGCTTCAGCTTCAACAATTTCAGGATTATTAACTTTCCTTCTTTATATATTATTACAAAAATAGTTCTGCTACTGCTTTTTGTTTTGTTTTTTTGTTTTTTACAGTTTGTTGCACCAAACAAACTATTAGAGCACATTACCTTTGGGCTAAAGGACCTTTTACCTTTTTGTATTAATTAATGAAAGATGAAAGTCGTAGTCCGACAGGCCTGTGTATAAACACCATTTTAGTTTCTGTGTCACATAATATGTATGCGTTTTTAAGATGTTAGTTATAATTTTTTTGTGCACTTAGGTTGGTGGTTAGCACTGTTACCTCACAGCAAGAAGGTCCTGGATTCAAATTTCTTCTGTGTGAAGTTTGCATGTTCTCCAGATCTCTTTACTGCCCTGACTCTTGACTCTCCTAACATTAAAAAATATGTTTTTACCCACTAGATGGCAACAGTAGTGAGTAGATGCATTGCTGAAATGAAATGTAACTTTCCACAGAAGCACGTGTTATTCACACTACCAGCTGCATGACCGTATTACAACAACTGTTATGCAGGCCAGGAAGTGGACTATTTCAATTGGTATCAGATGTATTTTTACCAATCAGTTTTAGGGTTCACAGTAGAAATATTACTTCAAAAAAGAAGTAGAACAGAAAGTATCAATGTCCAAATGCTCCATAAAGTAACAGCACATACCCTGATCAGTGTGGGAGTGCCTTGGCTCCTGAGAAGAGGAAATTTCTTTACGCGCGCATTTGCAATGTTGCTCCTTCCCCCATTTTTTTCCCCCCTCTGCTCTTAGAGCCAAAGAGGAGCTCATGACCTTGTGAAAAGCTGCTTTTGGACTTGAACCAAGGAAGTTTGAACTTTTATCCTGTTACTTTTTTCTGGACAGAATACATTCATCTTCCTTCTAACTGTAATTAGGTGAGTACAAAGACTGGAGACGTGAGCTGCACGACTTCCCATTCCAAGACGGCAAAAGATGTCTAGCAAATTGCTGTTATAGCTACTGGTGACTATTAGTATTCATTACAGAAACAAGAAAACAAATAACATTTGCACATTTCTGCTTTAACCCTTATAGGTTGTATCTCTATTGCCATCTGCGCACATGTTGGTCGTTGTCACAGCACAGAGGAAATTTAAATGACTAGATGAAATGAGAGATCATCTCGGCTGCAGATGCTTGCTTGACTTTTTGTCCCAAGAAACAAAGTTAAATGGTCAGGGCATGATTTTACCAGCACAGAATGTCACCTCACGGAGCATTTTCTACATCAAATATAGTAGTTGCTCTGTTCACTACAAAGATAACACTCACTGTATTTGTACGCAAATTCATTGCTTTCGTTTACTGTTCTGATCTTCTAACCCGCTCTTTACTCTAAAAAGTAGTGACCTTGTCTGTTTTATCCAGCTTTCTTAATATGCAAAAAACAAGTCATTCAGAGATGTTAAAACAAAGCAGTGTGCATCATCAGAAGATATGAACTTATATAACAGATATGTTCCAACATGTGTGTGTGTCATGGTGAGATAAAGAAATGTGGGTGTTTCTTCGTGTAAAGCTGCCAGTTACATTGAATCTTATCAACCAACTGAAACAGTTCTTAGGAGATGACATTTCTAACACCTAGACCACATTCAAAATATGTTTACATTACTTCATTTAGGTGACATAGAGTGCTTAACAAATGTATTAGACCCTGTCATAAAAACATTTTTTAGAAATCTCTCAAAAATCTCCTTAAAACTAAGAAGTTATAGTGCTATTTATCAAGAATATAACAAACTGAATTCACATTTTTATACCCAAATTTGAGCCGGCACATTGGACTTCTCTGAAAAGTCTGAAATTAATCAACCAAGCAAGCAATATTAAACCACATAATTTTATCTCTTCGGGAATGTGAATAAATAACTGCAGTTTGGCATTTTTACTAAAATAAAAAATAAAAATCAACAAAAAAAAGCATACTACTTTTCAGCTTGAAAATTCACTAATAACAGCAATAATGGAATTTTAGCATTAAATATATGATTTAGATCTTAGAGCTTGTGCATACAGGTGGATTAACACATTACAGAAACACATTTGTCTTTACGTTTTAGTTTAGGTTAGCTTTCTTATGAACCTTCCATTTGGTGGTGATCCAGTAAATTTGCTGATCACTGCATACATGTATAAATGACAGGGATGTCTTCTGTTATTGATCAAAATGAAAATATTCGCCTTTCTGAGGTGTTTGAAGTGTGTGAGAACCTTTGAAACATCTGTAAATGTGTCATGTTTTAATGACGTGCTCTTTTCCGGTAACGCTTGAATTCAGGTCTCAGGGTTTGTTTTCAATCAAGCGCACACACAACAAATCCACTCTTAAGCACCGCCACATGTGATCAGTCTTAAATAAGCACTTATCTCCTAAGCTAATTACAATCTGCATGACTTCCAGAGGGGAGGAAAACTGTTAGTGAATATCTATTAAAGCTATAATAAAACCCATCAGAGATGACACCCACCTTTCTGCTTGCATACTCTGCAATAACACGGCTGAGCTTTTGTTTAAAGACCAGAAGCCCTTCTGAATAATGAGTATGTGGGATTAGTGGAAGGTTTGAAGTACTGACTTTCTGTGAAATTCACATGTGATTTATTGCCTTGCTATACCCACTATTGTTCACACCTTTCCACTGCAACCACCTGGTGAGAGGATCCCTACAAAGCCTCTCCAACGTCAGCAGTACCTGTGTTGCTGGTTTAACAAAGGGTTAAGTATGGGTGTTCCCATTTCCTGCAGCTCTCCCTCCCAGCCTGACTAATCTCTCTCACTCTCTCCTCTCCTTACTATCAAGAAGATTTGGTGAGACTCCTAAGAACAAAGCTACATAGAACCACTAGAAGTCTGAAAATTGAATGAATCTACACAAGGATTTATTCTGTTAATATTCAGAAAAGAAACCTAGCTTTCTGTGGGAATCGCAAGGGTGAGTTGGAGCACAAATGCGTGTCCTTTAAGTGAGTTCCTTGTACAGAAGGGAAGGGCTAACTGTCAATAGTGAGCTGGTCTTGCATCAGACAAAAGCCATGTGGTAGCACTGCTGGATACTAAGATACAGTAATATATATGTATGATCATGTTTAACCTGATATGTTTTGATTTTTCTCATCATAAAGGTTGTCCATAGATGGGTTCATGTATCAGTTAAACATATTTAGTAATTACTAAAAGATGAACTCCCTGCAGAGGAGAAGCTTGGGTGTAAAATAAAAATTAGGACAAAAAACTCAGAAGTATTTTTTTCTTGTTATAAGCTTTTTCCCCACTCTGTGGAAAAGCTGCTCTGAGGGCCAGTGAAAACTAAAATGTTGAACAAGCAGCTGGTGCGCTGGGTTTCACACACTCTTTTGCAACAAGGCTTGTTGCAACTTAAAAAAAAAGTCTTTAAATTTTGAGTTAAAAATGTTGTATTTTTGTGGTAAGTCATGAACTAATTTAGACAAATTTTTGTTAAGGGAAGATACCAGAAATTGAACAGCTGGTTTCCCCCACCATTTGAAAGCCTGTCCCTGACATTTAGTCGTTGGTTTGTTGGTTGTGTGTGTTGGCTATGGGCCATGGGAAAGTTAGTGGGTATGTGGCTAAAGAAAGTTGCTCAAACCAAAGCTGACTTGAGGCCAATGAGCAGGGAAAGAGCTACTCTGTATTTAGACTAAAAAGCGCCATTTACACAGCAGTCCTTTGTTTATCTCAGTTGCCCACTGCTATCAAGCTCAGAGGTGTATGGTTTATTACACGTTTACAGGCCTTTTCAGTGCAGAGCGTAGGACATGTGAAATTCCAGTTTTGTGTGAAACTCTTAAGGAATGGCAAAATGTAGCGCAAGACTGACCTTAGGGGTCAGATGTGAAAACCCTGAGGGAAGTTTGGCTGAAAGAGAGAAGTATCTCATGACCCTGTGGCAGGAGCACAGACCTACGCTAATTTCCAGTGCAGTGTCTCCATGCCAGCTTTGTGTGGCTCATGGCAGATTAGAGCAACATAAGTCCTACAACAACATTTGTTATTTAAAGCCTTTAATTACACACAAGGATAAAATTGAATGGCGCCCTACGTGAAACCGCCAGTTTCCCGGGAATTTTATTTTGTGAATCAACTTAGCTGTCATTTATACTTTATCTATATATATTATGTAGGAAGGAGAACTTCAAATTAAGAGTTTACAAGGATTTTTGTTAAGTTTTTCTTGTCCTTTGCAAGAACAACAATCTAGTCGTTTCTCTTTAAAAGTACATTCCCAAGCAACTCCTTCATTCTCAGTTTTTTTTGGGGGTTTTTTGGGTTTTTTTAAGGAAGTATTTAGTATTTAGTATTTATTTATTTATTGTCATTGTCAAGAACAATGAAATTGCGTTTGGGGCTTCCATACAACCCAAAAAAAAGAAGAAAATAATAAATACCCCTTAAAACCCAAGTGTACATATTTAACCCAGTGTGACTCCAATGCAATAAGACAATCCTTAGCAATAATGTTCGTAGAAATTCAGACAAAGACCTGAGAAACATGACAAAATACAACAATGCAACCCATTCAATATTATTGTACTGTGAGATATGATATCAGATATGATAGTTATCTATTTAAGAAAGAGGGGGGGGGCAGGAGGGGGAAGAGAATAAAGATATGATGCACCAATGCAGACCAGTTCATTGCTATTAAGAAGTTGGATATGGTTATTGTCCGTGAGAGGGGGGCAGAGAGTTCAGGAGCCTCACAGCCTGTGGATACAGGCTGTTGGCCAGTCTGGATGTTCTGGCCTGTATAGACCTGTACCTTCTCCCTGAGGGCAGCAGATGGAAAAGGTGGCGCGCAGGGTGATGTTGGTCCCGCAGGATACTGTGCACCCTCCTCAGACAGCGAGTGGGGAAGATATTACTGATCTCTGGCATCTTCTGGAGGGAACCATATCTTCCCTCCAGAAAACGACCATACAATTAAACAACACCAACAAAGTCTGCTTTAGGAAGCCAGAATTAAATCTAACAACTTCAACATATATCATAGAAAATGTATAAGACGCAATGTACAAAAGCACACGACGAGGTCAACCTGCACATTTTTGTTTTTTCATAAATAATGGAAAGTTGAGAAGCCTGGTGCATGGACCATGTTGGAATGTTATGTATGCAGAGTAAAAACAACTAGAGTTGTCATCATACCCTCTGCTAGCATGAATATTTCCAAATTTAGGCAAATACTTTTTATGTGAATATGTCTATTTAAAAGTCTGAAAACTGCTCTTTTTTTATTTCAGCAATTACATCAACCAACCCAACCAAAATGGAGCTTCAGAAGATGAACGGACACAGCAAAGACGATGGGTAAGACTTAGGGACTGATTGGGTGTATCTTATCACACCAATCGGGTCAAAATTAAACTCAGGGACGTTCTAAATTTCGTCTACCAAATGTGAGTGTTTTACAGCTTTTTAAGCTCATTCTACTTCCTAGTTTTAGCTCACTTTTAATCTTTGGTTGCAGGTTTGATCCAATCGATGCCTTGGCCGAGCAGGAGGAGTTTCTCCCACATAAACCTGGTGCAAAGAAAGAAACCCACTTTACAGATGTGAGTGCTTCTTTGTTTTAGTAAACTAAAATACAGTAAATACTATGTAATTTCTATCTGTGAACTCAAATGGCATCCTCTGTTGTCCTCTTGCTGCAGTTCGAGGGAAAGACTTCATTTGGCATGTCCATCTTTAACCTCAGTAATGCCATAATGGGCAGTGGGATCCTGGGACTGGCTTATGCAATGTCCAACACAGGGATCTTGCTTTTTATGTGAGTCTCCAAGCCAAACAGAAAACCCCAGTTTTCGCTGAACTTTGTACCCTTTGTCACTATGCATGCCTGCGTGTGTGTGTGTGTGTGTGTGTGTGTGTGTGTGTGTGTGTATATGTTTCCACTCATATAGGAGAATGTATTTGCTCACACTGATGTGCTGAAATTGTGTCTTTTTTTTTTTTTTTTTTTGCAAACTGAATTACAGAAGATTGATTTCAGCTTCTTGTGATTTATATTTAGTAACTGGGTAAAGTAGAATGTGTGCTCTCCTAGAGGCTACAGCAGGGCTGTTTATCATGTGAGCATTTGGGCATATAAACTATAGACTGACATAGCTAAGGTTTCTGCAAACTGAAGTCGTTTTGTTTAGGACTGAGAGTTAATAGTTTTTCTTAGAAGCTAACGGTCTTTGCTTTTCTCTTATTTTAAAGATCATTTTTGTTCCTTTTCTCTAGAGAATGGTTTCTTTGTTTTCTATTTAAACTGTGTTTATCTTTCACTGTAAGGTCACAGTTTGCAATAGTAGATACAGATGGGATATATTTAATAGAGGGTCCTTATAAGGCCAGAAGTAGAGCCTCACCAGTGTGTATCATCTTGTTCTTTGTGTTTATTTGTGTTTGGGCAGGTTTGTGTGATGGCAAGGGGATAACTGATGTTTCTGTCCGTGACCTATCCGTGTACATCAACAGCTACATACAACTTCTAATGTGCAAACTGTGATCTGTCAGATTGTACATTAGAGCTCATGCACATGCGGCTTCTCTAAATCAGACTTGAGTGGTTAAATATAGACCCCACTGATCAGATCCAAGACACGCCTGGTTGGATCAGACCTGTGCTATGTGGCAGGGGGAAGGGAGGTAACGGCTGACTGGAGAGTCAGTCTCTCAAAGCCAAACTCTCTTGTGTGAGTGGGAAAAAACAACAACTAAAAAACAAAATGACAACAATCACAAGAACTTCAGAGTAACAGAATAGTTTTGTGAATATGTTTTTTTTAAAAGAATGTAAATGTCTTATGTGTTTCAGAATCCTGTTGGTCTGCATTGCTCTTCTGTCCGCATATTCAATTCATCTTCTGCTAAAAAGTGCTGGAGTTGTGGGTAAGGCAGAGAATTACCAAGCATGTAGCCACAGAGCAATTTGTATGTTGATAGCTTGAACGCATACACAGAGTTTATGTGTTTTCAGGCATCCGGGCTTATGAGCAGCTTGGAAATCGGGCTTTTGGCCACCCAGGGAAAATGCTGGCTGCTGTCATCATAACAGTACATAACATTGGAGGTAATGTCGTAAATTTTCCTTCCATTTCCTTTACCTCTGACGCCGGTCATAAAACTATATATAAATATAAATATGAACGCAAAATACGTTTGTTTTGGTTTCTTTTCAGCTATGTCAAGCTATCTCTTCATCGTAAAGTCTGAGCTCCCACTGGTTATTCAAGCTTTCTTCGGTAAACAGGAGAACACGGGGTGAGTGTGAAAGCAATTTTCTAACTTAGAGTCACATAAATCAGTTTCATTTTTGTTTAGGAACACACTAATTTTTTTTTTGACATCTGTTCTTTTGGCTGTCTCTTAGAGAGTGGTTCTTGAATGGAAACTACTTGATCATCATAGTTAGTGTTCTCATCATCTTTCCTCTAGCACTCATGAAACACCTTGGTATGTTTTTCATTCTGTTGCACATTTTCTTTTTCTTTTTTTGCAATTATTAGTATTACTACTCATCTTCCCCTACTTGCATCATGTTTACACTATCCTTTGTTCTGCCTTGTTTTCATATCCTGCATTTATTAAATTAAAGTGACATTATTGCCTCCTTTTCTCTCTCTACTGTCTAAGACCATGAATAACGTTAACATTGTGCTGTTATTGCGATCCAGGTTACCTTGGCTATACCAGCGGTTTCTCGCTCTCCTGTATGGTGTTTTTTCTCATTTCGGTGAGACATTAAAGATACATACAATATAACCCACCGCGCTTCTGTTAAATATTTATCTTTGATTAAGCTATGAGCATGTCTCCCCAGGTGATATACAAGAAATTCAACATCCCATGTCCACTGGCAGATGATCATCATAACAAAACTGCTGCTGAGCATTACAGTGTTGATTCTACAGCAGATGGCTTCTGTGATTCCAAGCTATTTACCATGAACCCACAGGTTAGTGAACAAACATTTTCACGGTGCCTGTGCCTAGTTTCCTGCTGTGTCATGTGTATTTTTATTTAATGATTTGCACAGCACGTTATATTTTTTGCACCGGAGTGTATTAAGTCAACGAAACTAAGGTGTGTTATGTCAACAGCAGCGTTAAGAATATAGCAACCATAACTGTGTTACTGACCTTTGCTGTGTTTTGGCTGTAGACGGCATACACCATCCCAATTTTGGCTTTTGCCTTTGTCTGCCACCCAGAAGTGCTACCAATCTACACTGAGCTCCGAAAGTAAGTTTTGATTTTTTATTTTTTTTACTGCTTCACACTGTAAGTTTTCAAGACAAATTATTGTAATTTATCGGTTTTGCTTTACTCTAGTGCCACCAAGAAACGCATGCAGAATGTTGCTAACATCTCCATCCTGGCCATGTTTGTCATGTATCTGCTGACAGCTCTTTTTGGTTACCTCACTTTTTATGGTAAGATGTGACCTTTCATGGCTATACAAGTGAATGGTCACTTTGTTATTCTGCTTTGAAGTGTTGTGAGATTTAACTTACAGTATTGTGAAAGAAGGAAACCACGCAAGATACTGTATATAAAAGGCTGTCTGCTTCTCTGTGTCTAGGCGCTGTGGAGTCAGAGCTGTTACACACCTATATTCGCGTGGACCCACTGGATGTCTTGATCCTCTGTGTACGCCTGGCTGTGCTTGTAGCTGTAACTCTGACTGTTCCTGTGGTTCTCTTCCCGGTAAGACATCAGTGATATTAGTTTAAGATAATAATTGCATAAAAGAGAAGAAGAATGTTTATACAAGATGTTGTTTAAGGGCACATGTACTATGAGAGCAAAAGGCTTAACTTTCCATATTCTTTCCATATGCTTTCATATGATGCTATAGGGACATTAAAGTGGGTGTGACTGTGGGTCCACATATAAAAATGTGTAATGGCATGATTGACAAATTTTTAGCCAATGATTGTACAACTTCACAGATAAATAGATAATCCTCCATTTTGAAACCCTGTCTGAATAAGATTTACTTTTTTTTAAATTCAATATGACCATAATGAGTGACTGAGCCCAAAAAGTGAACCAGGAAGTTTTTACACAGGTCAAGATAGAAGTTTTCCCATAGACTACTATAGGACTAAGTCTTTTGCAGCCACATATATCGCCATCTGGTGGCATTCAGATCAGAAATTGGCTTAAAGCACTTCTGCAAAATATGCTTCTTTTTTTTATCCTAGAAGCTACATCCGTATTTTATACTATCTATATATGTGGCTAGGTAGTTGCTAGGTAACATGATAAGTTTTACCTGTAAGTCAGGTTTGGCTGTTCAGCTCTTGATCGTGTCAGATTAGGTGGTGACCAAAAAAACACAGACATATGCACATGCACACACAGAGAGATAGTTTTTGAGTTTTTGTGTATTATACAAAGAAAAATGCAGTAATATAGATTTTAAAAAATTGAATAAAACTAACAGAAGGGTAGCAATTAGTCTGGTAATTGACTATTTTCTACATTAGTTAATTGTTAAAGAAATATACAGACCATTGGCTAAGTAAAAACAAACAACAAACATAATCACCCTTGACATCTGAACGAACCTAAAGATACTGTAGCTATTTATTAAATCGGTTTTCAAGTCTGTTGTCTATGTAACAGTTATAACTGGCATCATGTGAGTGAGGCAGAAGTGATTCATGATTCCTTGTGTGAGTAAATTATACTGACCTAAATATACTGGGCCCAGTATTGAGCCCAGTGGCACTCCAAGGCAACAGTTATTTTGAAGAATTTCATTTTTAAACTTATCTGTTAGATAGGCCTGAGAAAACTTTAATATTTTTGGACAATTTTTACCCAGGTTCACACAGGTTAGAATTATGCTGCAAGTTCATAGTAAACACAAGGACACATAGCATTAAGCAGTCTATAGTCCCAACTTCTGTAATGCTTCCTAACAGTGTTCCTATCTCAGCCATAAAATCCTAACATCACAAATCAATAACTGCTAATGTGGACTCTGCATCACATAACTGGCTCTGCCAAATGAAAATAATTAATGTACTGAAAAAGTTTGACTCTTTCAGTGCTGTGCCACAGTAGAACGATGAAACCCAAAACAACTCTTTCACTTTCAGGAGTGTATTGACTATAAGGACTTTTTTTTAACTTAACCTTCTTTAACTAATTTAAGAAGTATTAATAGTTGACTGTTTGACAGACAATTTTTTAATGGAATAAAACATTTTAGTAGGAATTTTAAGAATGCGCAGTCTAAGCCCTTTAGAGTTAAATTATAGAGACTGACATAGTAGCGAGCTAAATGAAGGGAGGGTGACATCTTTGAAGCCTTTGCTTAAGGATTGTGACCAGGATCAGCTACTGTACAGCTACAGCTTGCTAGTTAACACGTTGTATTATTATTTCTTAACTACGTAAAAACCATACTGCAAAAATGATAAGTTGTGGTTTAAACAGGGAACTACTGTGACCAACGAGCCTGCTTTTGTTGTGAGCTCTAAAGGTAATGCCAAGTTTTTTCACAAAAACATGCTAGCTGGTTCTAGTTTAAAGGTTAAGCTAGCTTAATACTAAATATACAAATATGAAAGTAGTATCCAGCTGAGCATATTTCACCCACCCTTTAACTATTTGTTAAAGAGGTAGAAAAATGCTTCTGAATGTCCCTCTTTAACCTGAAACTTTAAACTATGTTAAGGTCTCGATTTTCAACATAATAAACTATTTTTTTTAGCAAATGTGAGAAAACACCCATTAAAAGATTTGGATAAAGTTGACTTTACCCAACAGCTTCTTAATAGCTGTTCATTTAATACTACTTAAAGCAATGAACCTAAATCAGGTTTAAAAGATTATCAGTCTTAATATTTGTCATCTGATCTTATTCTTCATTTTCTTACTGTCTGCAGATCCGCAAGGCCGTGCTTCAGATCTTCTTCGCTGACAAGCCTTTCCGCTGGGTTAGACACATTGGCATTGCCTTTTGTCTCCTGGTCGTGGTCAATCTTCTTGTTATCCTGGTGCCCTCCATCCGTGACATCTTTGGCATTATTGGTATGTTTACACAGCAAAAATGCAGCTGCTCAGTTCCGAAATTGGGGCTATTCTTGACTCTATATGGGATTTTTTTTACAAGCTTCGGTTAAAATCATAAATCTCTAAGTTCATGATAGTACAAATAGAAAAAATATGTATATATGGATCATTTGGAAGAATTGCGAGAAGAAAGCTTCTTCTTTCTAAAGAACATAACAACATGACATGCGTCGGAACAAATGACTCCTGGAACAATGTCCTTTGGATGGATGAGATTAAAATGGAGCTATCTGGCCATAATGCACAGTGCCGTATTTGAAAAACAAAAAAAAACACAGCATATTAGCACAAATACCTCATACCAACTATCAAGCATGGTGGTGGAGGGGTGATGATTTGGGCTTGCAGCCATAGGACCTGTGCACCTTCCAGTCACTGAGCCAACCATGAACTTCTCTGTATGCCAGAGAATTCTGGAATCAAATATGAGGCCATCTGTCTGACAAATAAGGCTTGGCCAAAATTGGCTCATGCAACACGACAGTGATTCCAAACACACCAGGAAATCTACAGCCGAAATAACTAAAATGGCCCAGTCAAAATGCAGACCTCAACCCATCTAAAATATGGATGCATAAATAAATGCCAACTAACCTCAGTGAAATTAAACAACATAGTGTACATAGAGTATAATTTTTTTTTTTACAGGACTTCATAGTCTACATTCAAACTGACTTTTTCATATAACTGTAACAGATGTCATTTTCCTTTTATTCTTGGCTGTTTTATGAACAAAAATGTGTTTTATGGTTGAGTATAAAAAGGTTTAGTAAAATATTTTTATTATACTGACTAGATCATCTGTAAATCATGCTATGAATTATTTCTACACAGCAAAATCTCCAGTGTTAAATTAACACTGGAGAGTGTCTATATGGGTCCACACCTCTGAGTGTTAAATACAACACTGTTGAGTGTTAAATTAACACTTTTGACAGTGTTATATGTTTAAAAGTAACCTAGTCAGTTTTGAAGATTAACAAAGACTAACACTGAGCAGTGCTGATTTTCTAACACTGGAAAATAACTCAAAATGTTAGAAATATTCCAGTGTTAGAAAATCAGCACTGCTCAGTGTTAGTCTTTGTTAATCTTCAAAACTGACTAGGTTACTTTTAAACATATAACACTGTCAAAAGTGTTAATTTATAACAGTGTTGTATTTAACACTCAGAGGTGTGGACCCATATAGACACTCTCTAGTGTTAATTTAACACTGGAGATTTTGCTGTGTAATAAATAAACTCACTTATTTATTCTGTGCTATCATCTACAGGAGCCACATCTGCCCCCAGCCTCATTTTCATCCTACCCGCAATTTTCTATATCCGAATTGTTCCTGAAGACCAGGAACCCCTGCGGTCAAGATCTAAGATTCAGGTATATCCTTCCTCTATCAAAGATGGTATTAACTGTTCTTGGTCATGTTAATCTCCATATATTAGCTTTTATCTGTTCTTAATACACATGTTGTTTTCTTATCCTTTATTACTGCAGGCCATATGCTTCGCTGCATTGGGATTTGTCTTCATGGTCATGAGTTTGTCATTTATTATCATTGACTGGGTGACTGGAGAGAGTCAAAGTGTAGGTGGGCACTAGCTGCTATAACTGAACAGAGGTACTGCACACAGAACGTCAACCAAAGCCCTCTTTTTCATTAAATTAGCCCCATCTTCTCATCCAAAGCCAAACTAGAAAGTTTGACTACACAAGATGAAGGATAACGTGAAGAGCCTTCGCCTACATCAAAAAAAACAGGAAAGTGTTTTTACATGTGATGGAGCAGGCGATATGTCCTGTACCGGAGGAGAGAACACAAATGTATGAAAATACAAAGCAAAGTGTTCTGCCTCGATCAGTCCTGTCACAGCTCAAACTAAGGATTTTGTTTGGGGTCATATATAGATTTGCAGCAAATGCTTTGAATGAGAAAAAAGTGGAAATTCCGTTTTTGGATGTGGACAGTTCCTTGGAATTGCTCAGTCAATGTCTACATTTCACAAATCTACTTCCCTACCATGTCAGATTTTACAGAACTTACATGTATTAGTTTTGTAAGGCAATATTTTCTTTGCCTGAGACATTTGTCAGCTATGGTTTACTTTTACTTTTATGACTGACAAATCTGCCATTTCCCCAAACTTTACCGTTTCAGCTAATTATGGCCTTCGAGGGTTAGTCTGCAGTTCCACACAAACAACTGCTTATGATCAAAAATGTTTTCAGTGAATTTAACATGGATTCTAATCAATGCGTTTAATGTGATATTTCATCCATTTAAAAAAAAATTACTGTCACAATTATGGTCATCGTGAAGTTTCCCAGTGACCTGGCAAAATACGGTGCAATTTATGGGATTTCTTTTTTTGTTTTTTGCTGCTGTTCATGAAGGTCAAACAGACAGTCATGTGTGAGAGGTTTGTGAAAACCGAAACAAAGTTTTTATGTGAGCCTGAACATCCATAATTGAAAACCAAAGAATCTATTTATTATGTCACATTGTGAAAGTGTTTCTTTTTCTTTCTTTTTTTTAACATGCTTGGCAAAGACCAGTTAAAGTTGTACATGAATTCATCCAGTGTTATAAATGCTGCGTATGTTTAATCAGTACCAGAAACTTTTCATTGTGTTCAATAATGGCTTCAAAGTGGACCTGTTATGCTTTCACTGTTTTTATCTCAGTCATATACATAACTCTTACAAGGGGTGTGCTCATCTTAAACAAGTTTGAAGTACTGAGGTTAGCAAGTCCAAGTAATCCTGAGAGCAGAAAGCTCAGACTTCAGACTGCTCTAAATGCTCATTTCCTTATTTGTGACAGTTTTTAGCTGCTGCTGCATAAGATCTTTATTTGCTGTTTGAACCATCTGCTGTTCAAAACCTCTGTTTGCAAAGGACAGTTGGTCAGAAAGAAGTCTGTTGAAAGGACTTTGGGTGCTCTGGACCATCTGAGGGCTTGCAGTAAAGTCCACTAAGCATTATTTCAAATGAAGCATGCAAAGCTGTTCTAATAGACTGAAATACTCAAAATACGAAGCACAGTGGGTCCTCTTTAAGCAAGAATTAGTGAAGTCCTTTTTTTGTTTTTAAAATGTGACTAAGAGACCTGTTAACATTGTAATTCATCCTGTACATTTTTAAATTAATTTGAATGTTGTTAACTGTCAATAAAATGTGTTTTATTTGTACATAATCGTCTCTTTTTTTAAAAATGTGTATAAGAGGTCGCATAAACTCAGCGTATCTAAAAGAACGTTACTTGAGGAGGAGAGATATAACATTGCACTTCCTCCTTCTGAAAATGGAAGTAACACGTTTGTGCTCTGGGTCTGAGCGAGAGAAGAAAAAATGTGGTCGTTCATTTCCGGCTTTGAGTTGATGTGTGCAAAGAAGGGAGAAGAGAAACTTCCTTGACTGTAGAGCTAACTATAGAGAGTATTCTGTTGCAAGGGCGCTTGTTCAAATGCCGTGCATACAGTAGTTTAGGATAACCGGTTTTATCACAGGACTATGAGTCGTGGATCTAAAACTAAAACAGAGAGCACTCAAAGCTTTCTGCTGAGCCCACAGGAGAATGACAAGCTGGAGGAGCTGCTGGGCAGAAGGTGTGCTGTAAGTTCTTAGCTGACCCGGGAGGGGATTACCAACTGAAAGAATGTCGCTCTGCTTTATCTGTCTTGACTTGTATCCTTTTCGTTAAAAGCGTTTACCTTAAAAGAAGGCGGCGTACACTGGAGTACACATCATTCTAATTGATGCACAGTTTAACAATGGGTTGGGGACTGTTATACTTTTAACACAGCATTGTTGTACCATCATTTTCTCAACTCTCTTTTGGCAGATTATTTTCTTAATGCTTTTAGTCGCTTTATTTTTGGTCCATTTGAAGGCCTGTCTTATTTTACTCTATATTTTTGAAATCTATTGATAGTTTTTGTGAATTCAAGCATTATTTGCTGACATTAGGTCATCAAAAAGTAGGTAGCTGTAACAGGAAATGGTGGCTGAACCAATTCTTCCTCTGCTGTCAGAATTAGTCACTATGCTCAGCTTTGGCCTTGTTCAGTTCTTGCTTTTGGCCTCTGAGGTAAACAATAGCGTTTACAGTTGTGACCCCGCCATAATAACAAAACACTAGATGTGCACAAGCTACACATTTTAATTACATAGAAGGCTGCATTGAAAAACTAGGAGCATCACAAACTTTAAGCCTTATCTGAACAAATGAAAGCAGATGAGGAAGTTTATTCTCACTGGAAAGCTGCAAATTTACATATGAACTGTAATAAAGAGCTCTCAAGTTTCCTATCAGCTCTGAGCTCTTTTCATTGTCTGTCTTGTCTATGTGTTCAGTCCATGGCCACCGCAGTCGCACAGCTGTTCATGGCTCTACCTAACAGTTCATCCATGTGGAGCTTGCAGCACACTGGGGTGGCCTGTTTCGTCAAAGACAACCCTCAGCGCTCCTATTTCATACGGATGTTTGATTTAAAGGTAACCCCCTACATAATGGGTCCCGTATTAGATAGCTTAGATTAAGTTTCTAATCTCACAAGACCGACATATTAATTCACTCTTTTTACAGGTCGGGAGTGTGGTTTGGGAGCAGGAGCTCTACAACCAAATTGTGTACTCAGCCCCAAAGCCATTCTTTCATACCTTTCCTGCTGATGTAAGCACACCCCTTGTTTTAGCTCATCTTAAAGCTGTAATTATGATGTGATGTGGTGCAATTACTTCTGGTGTAATCATCACTATGGGTCAAAAATCATCAATCTTGATTCTGTGTGCGTTTGTTATACACTGTAGGACTGCCAGGTCGGACTGAACTTCTGTGATCTGCAGGAAGCAGACATATTCCAAACTGCTGTTCAGGAAAAAATCAACCAAAGAAACACCCGTCAAGGTCAGTGAGGCCACAGCCTTTCACTGCTTTGATGTCTCATTTTAGAATGGGAAAGCAAAGAATACATTTGAAATATTATGGTTACCACTTACTCACAATTTATTTGTGTATAGATGGTTTGAGATTAATATATATGTTTGAGAAAGCACTGTGGGGGAAAAACAAACAAACATTAAAATCACACTAAATGAGGAAGTTTTTTTTTTTTTTTTTATCAAGTACCCTATTCTAGTACTCTTAGAAAAAAATCGCTTCCAGGCTGATACGTGGTTATATATGAAACAACAAGTCGTTCATTTGTTTCAACGGCTGTGTGTGGGGTTTATGCAAAATGGTTTCTCTCACCTCTCTCACAGATAAGAAACAGCGCCCCCCGCACACTAGTGGTAAGATGGCAAAAACTTCAAAACAGTATGCTGTGTAAACGTGGCAAACTGTAGTGCTACATATAATTTTCTGTTTTCTTTCACTGCAGACAGAAGTTCCCTGCCTCCACTCCCACCTGAAAAAGGTGTGCAACTGCTGTCTTTGCTGTGTACCTTTTACTATTGATACATAAAATGAAACATACTAGGAACATATTAACCAGTGTGCTAATCTGGACGTCTTCCAAAAACAGGACCTAGTGGCCCTCCTTCTTTTCACATGGCCACAGTGGACATTCAAAACCCAGATATCCAGTCTTCACGCTATCGCTCGGTGCCTACACCTGCTGCTGCCTCTGCTGCGACAGGCAAAGGAAAGAAGGACAAGAAGAAGAAGCAGAAAAAAGGCCCCAAGCTCTCCAAAGCAGACATAGGAGCACCTAGTGGATTTAAGTAAGTGTATGACTCGCTGAAAATGAAGTTTTATCAGAGGTTTTAGAGCAATGTTCATATTTTGTTGTTTAAATTTAACTTCAATAAACTGTTTCCTTCTTCTTTCCTTCCGTCAGGCATGTAAGTCATGTGGGGTGGGACCCTAACAACCTGGACCCTGACCTGATGCGGCTGCTGTCTCAAGCTGGCATTAGTGAAGCTGAAATGAGGGATGAAAGAACCTCTCAGCTCATCTATAATGTAATTGAACAGTCAGGAGGGATGGAGGCAGTCAAAAGGGAGGTGAACAGATCAGGTTAGACTCTCACTGCCTCGTTTTTGACTCAGTTAACTATCTCACTGTTCCAAACAGGCTGATCTCGTTGTTAAACCGTGGATGAGTTGTAATATATGTTTATACCTTCTTCCACTCAATTGTAGCTACAGGACCTCCACCTCCTCCACCTGGCAGACAGGGGCCCCTCCCTCCGCTACCAGGCTCTAGCCCCTCTGCTCCAACCCCTCCACCCCAGCGAGGCCGTTCTGGCCCCCTGCCTCCCATTCCAGGTCATTCACAGCGAGCAGGCCCGCCTCCCCAGCCACCTCCTTCTCGTGGATCTTTACCACCCCCTCCTCCATCAAGCCGAAGCGGCCCTCCGCCACCCCCGCCATCACATGCTCCACCTCCTCCATCTTCAAGGTCTCCTCATGCCCCACCTCCCATGTCTTCCCACGGCGCTCCTCCTCCTCCACCACCAAGCCAGCGCTCCGCAGGTTTTCCACCTCCTCCTGTCCCGTCTACACCCAGCAGAGGGGTTGGTGGTGGAGGAGGAGGAGGAGGAGGAGGAGGGGGAGGGGGCCCACCTCCTCCTCCTCCACCACCACCACCGCCACCTCCCCAAACTTCAGTTTCTTCAGATTTCCCTCCTCCTCCTCCCATATCTGGCGGTGCACCACGACCTACTTCCGCTTCCGTTGGTGGAGGAGACAGCAGAGGAGCTTTGCTGGATCAGATCCGACTCGGGAAAAAACTGAGAAATGTAAAGAAACTCGGCTTTCTCAAGAACATCTGTTACATAAGTCAAACGTCTTGATTTTCATGCTGCAACATGCCGAGATATTTGTAGAGCGTACTGACGTTTACATTTTGTCCTCCTGTGGTGTTGTGTATTACAGGTAACAGACGACCCTAATCCAGCTCCACCTGCATCAGCAGAGTCAGGTGAAGGCATTGTCGGTGCTCTCATGATGGTCATGCAGAAGAGAAGCAAAGTCATCCATTCCTCTGGTAAATATTACACTACCAGTAACATCTTTTTATGTACACTCTGGTCTCTTTATTAGGTACACCTGTTCAGCTGCTTATTAATGCAAATATCTAATCATCCAATCTCATAGCACTAAATCAGTACATTTAGGCATGTAGGCAAGACCACCTACTGAAGCGGATATGACATGTTTTGGTGTTGGTGCCGAATGGGCTGGTCAGAGTGTTGCATAAACCGCTGATATACTGATGTTTTCCTGCACAATCATCTCTGGTTCACGTACAATCGTCTGAGAAAGAAAATATCAGGAAGTTATTTGGATGAACTGCTGGGTAGCAGGAGCAAACCTCTGGGGCAAACATGTCTCGTTAAAGTTAGAGGAGAATGGCCAGACTGCTTTGAGCTGTTAGGAAGGCAGCAGTAACAGAAATACTCACTAGCTGCAATCAAGGTAGGAGCATCTCTGAACACATCCAAACTCCAATCTTGAAGAAGATGAGCTGCAGCAGCAGAAGACCACACTAGGCGTCACTTCCCAAGCTCTGATCTCATTCCAATAGCTCACCTTTGTAATGTGGTGGAACAGGAGATTTGCGTCATGGATGTGAAGCTGACAAATCTGCAGGAACTGTATGATGCTATCATGCAAATATGGATCAAAATCTCTGTGAAATCTTTCCAGTAACTTGCTGAAAAACTAAAGCAGTTCTGAAGGAAAAAGGGGGTCCAAACCAGTGCGAGCTAGGTGTACCTAATAAAGTGGTGCGTGAGTGTATGCATGCATGAGTTAAACCATCAGAGCTACAAACACTTTATATTTGTTCTGTCTTTCAGATGAAAGTGAAGATGACGGTGGGGATGACGATGATGATGACGATGAATGGGATGACTGATCTAGCTGTTCTTGTTTTTTGTGAATTTTCCACTTGCTTGAGTTCTGATGTTTGTTTTAACCCCATGAACTGTTACACTGTTACATGCGATGATCTGTTACAGATTTGTTAACTGCAAACTGGAGTATAGCTTGGATATGTGATAAAGTACTGTTTGTAGGGGATTCGTAAAAAAAATGAAATAAAATGAAAGAAATATTTCAATATGAAAGATCGAAAGGAACAAATTGATGAGAATTCTGAAATGCTTATATTTTTTTCTAACACTTCCAGTGTAGGATTCATCAGCATCACAACACATAGCAGAGGTGAAAAGCGGCTCCGAGTGGAAAATATGCTTAAAGAGCCATTTAAAAAAGACACAAACCCAAAAACCAACCTGTGACTACAGCTTATGACAGAACACCAACAATACTAAATCTGAGCCAGTTTCGTTCCCATTTTTATAACATACTATACATAAAAAAAAAGTAGGTTCCTGTATCATATTCTCAAACATCTGTGCAAAAATCCCCAGTTCCCTCAAATACCACCACCTACAAAGTGCATGACTGGAAGAACACTGTACGCTATACATAGCCTCAATACTCACATACTGTAGGTCACTAATGCACAGGACAGTAAGGGAGTCATTGTATGACAAAATCCAATGGAATTAGCTTAACATAAAACAATACACCTTACAAACATCGTAACACACCAGAAAACAGAACAGTTAAATGTACAACTTGCAACAAACAACAACAGTACGCATGCAAAATATGCATTCTTGTCATCGTTATGCAAGAGCAATCCAATGACTGCATCACGACCTTATATATTATATTCACAATCAATATATTACATTTCTGTTTCAAGATACTTAAAAGAGAACATACTTGTGTTTTTGCGTGTTGGAGCCCGTTAGCTATATCTTACATATACTTTACATCACAGTCATTCTTTGTCCAAATCAACACCAAAGTGTGTGTGAAATATGTGATCAACCCCAATGTGCAGTCTGTTATTCATTCATTTTTTTTAACCACATTGGTAATACAGCTGTGTTTTGGAGAATAGAAATGTATGCTACAACTTAGAATGTGGTCATCAGTAGTGTAAAATATATTTCATATGTATTTACTGGGCTGGCGTTTGCAAAACCACCAATACACGTTAAGGACAGAAAGACAGCATCGCCTGCCTAATGAATAGAAGTGACACCCAAAGATGTGTCAAATGAAAGTCCACCATAAAGTCTATACAGGCCAGTGCCGGACAGTGTTGGTCCCGTCTCCTAGCCGAGCCCTTGGTCCTGGCTTTCTGTGTGCCTGCGGCTGGTGCGCTTACGCTGCTGCTGCTGTTTGGGACTGATTTGTTCCCAGTAGGACTGACAGTACTGGTTGATCAGTCTAATCTCAGGCGGGAATGGTGTAGAGGCGAGGGAGGACTGCGAGTATGGCCGTGTCTGATGGGTTTTTGGCTCTTCGTCCTCGTCTTGAGCGGTGAGAGCTAAAACGATGTCTCGGTCAAGGATGCGCAGCGCAATGCGGGTCACCGTGTGTTTAAAGTTGTTTTCAGTGGCGAGGCAGTGGTAGAGCCCAGCGTCTGTTTGGTTGAGAGACTTCAGAAGGATGCCATGGTTGGTCTTAACAACCCCTCCGGCACGGTTGAGCTGAAGGAAAAAGGGTGAAACAGCAGATAAGTCAAAGAAAGGGAACAAGTTTAAATAATAATTTTAAATAATAGGGCAAATAATTGTCCTGTGGAAACACAGAAACAGCCTCTTATATAAAAGGTAGCAAAATGCACGTGTTCTTATTTTAATATGTAAAATTATTTTGCTTTATATACACAGGGTCTGCTGTTGCTTACAGCATTGTGTGGCTATTTCTAAGCTGGAAGAAGGGACTTTTTTTCTTTGTTGCCAGTGATCACAAACCTCGATACTTACTGGAAAAAAATAAACTCTCAGCAATAAAAGCAATAAAGATAGTTACCAAAAAGTGAAGTGATTCCTTTTGCATCTTTAAAAAAAAAGGAAAAAGAAAAAAGATTGCTCTTCCTCACCACTTTCCTCTTTCCTTCTCTCTGGAAGAGCCACTTTACTGTGGCCTGGGGAGAACGAGGCTGACACTCCAAGAAGGTGCTGCTGCCCTCTACTCCAAACTGCACTGTCTCTCTCAGACGTTTCTCAACTGGACATTTAAATGGTAAAAAAAAATAAAGTTAAAAAAAATGCTAAATTTTGAAGTTTACATCATTTTAAAAACACATAAAATTGCCACACCTTTGGCGTTAAAGCCTCTGCACTGCCTCAGCGGGTCGCCGTGTTTAACGTCCTGTCTTCTGCTTCTCCTGAGACAGAATTCAAATTCAAATTCATTGAAATTTGACGTTATATTGTCACATCCTTACTTTATAGTATAGAGGTTTGTGAGACGTCCCTAACCTTTTGGTTGATGGCGTGAAAGCAGAGCAACTCTCTCCATCCCAGGCACAGTAGGGGTCCCGAGCCAGACAGCAGTCAGAGCAGGCCCTGCCGTACACCCCGCAGCGGTGAAGCGACACTTGGGTCAGCCCTGCGTCTGATGACACGTACAGCTGTTGCTGTGGCAACACAAGCAAAAAAAACAAACAAAAAACTCAGCAAGTGTCTGTGGGGCATTTGTTTTAATACATGCAAAGAAATGTATATGACCAGGTTAGATTTGTCTTACTCTTTTAGATGATATTTTCATAGTCTTGACTGGTGCTCTGGTCTAAAAACGTATTAAAAAAAGAAAAATGTAAAAATAAATGACCCCTTTTCTTAGAACACACTGCACTGTGTACTTTTTAGGACCACACATTTAGACATACCCGAAAAACCTCCACTTCCTCTAGTGTCAACTCCTCCATGCTTGTTGGGTCCTTAGGCAAAACTATTACCTTTTGCACAGTGCCTCGATCTAGAAGTATGAATGAATTATGATCAAAAACAACATTTGCATGAAAAAAAAGAAAGAAATCAACTTCAACCGAGCATGTGCAATCATCCCTGAAGTTGTCTCACCTGTCCCCAGGAAGAGCACTTCATAGCGCCCATCAACAGCATCCACCTGATCCACCACCAGGGCAGTGTACCTATAGTCCACACCAGTTCTCACCACCAGGGGGCGGCGATGGATAGGGTAAACTGAATGAAACATGAGGGGATGGGCTCTGATGAAATTCACAGCCTCATCTGAAAAGTTCTTTGAGGATCGGATACCAGGAGTGAAGGTTCCTCCCGGACACTGGGTGGAAAAAAAAAGGAGGGGAGATTTCGTGTGCATCATCTGGTGACTTCCTTTTGATTTAAATTTCAGCATCTGGGTTTTATTCCATTGTGTCATTTTGGACATTACGTGACAGAAACCTACCGTTCCAGGCCTTGGGTAGGGAATCTTGCCAGTGTACTCTGTCCATTGATAATTATGGCCATGTTTGTGGGCAAACGGTCCGTTGAATACGTTGCGGATATCAGCCATCGAGTAAACACAGACTGCTGATCCCTTGAACACAGAGCTTGAGCACAAACAGACAATTAAGGTAATAAGTAGAGGTAGGAGACAGCTTGCACCCTACCCATGAAATTAAGTTATGTCCACAAAAATGTGTGAAAATAAAAACTGAGTTAATGAGATTGAATGAGAAGTGAATTCATTGGGCGAGTCTCCAAATATGTCTCACCCTGCTGTAGTGAAGAGAGCGTACACCATAGGGTTTCGTTCATCCTGCGTTGGCTGTATAAACACATCCCCTATTAAAAGAATGACATGCAAATCAATAACGCTATAGGCAAGTTATAATGCAACCAGTTTAAACACAGTGCTTATTTTATTATGACTTTACGTAGTTCGTCAAATCGTGTCTCCACTCCGTCTTCTCCTATCACCGAACAGATAAGACGAGCCTTCAGGAACGTCGTCCAGCGGTTCACCAGGGACTTCTGTCCTCCTTCGTCATTCTAGACAGGAAAGAAATTAGGTCAATGCATTTTATATTAAAAAGGTGAGCTGCTTATAGTTTCACAACTTGCGCAGTGTGCTTTGGCTCACCAGACACACTCTTCCCACCCTGGCTAAAACAGTGGGACTCGCCCCGCCGCTGGAGTCTAGACTCTTCTCTCGGAAAAAGAAGTACAGTTTGTCGTCATTCTTTTCTGCACTGTCAGGGATCTGCTGGATTCGAATAAACACAGGCTCTGGAGGATAAAAACAGATAAGCAGAGAGAGGATTGAGGCAAGTGGTTGTCAAAAAAATGAACGGAGCAATAACCTGTAATCAGTAATATTTACCTACTCAGACCCACACTTACTCACCGTTGAGCCATCTGGAGTCATACTGCTCTGTCCTGATTGCCGTTCTTCCTCCCATGGTCCTAAACACAGCAGCATCTGTACTCATGAAGTCGATATGTACCCCTGCATATAGATTACCATCTGCACAGGTGGGACAGTAAAAAAACAGGGTGGTAAAACAGTAGCTTAAGGAGTTTGAGAAGGAATTTAGTGGGTTTTTTTCTGGCTATAAATCAGTCATGTCTTACTGATCAAAACTGCAACATTCTCCTGTTTGGGATCATAGGAACATTTTCCCTTCCCCGAATCCACATACCCAGGGACCAGCCTAAACAGGTAGTCCTGCAGAGGCAGATTAGATAGTCAGTATGCATGAAAATAGACCGCTAAGACATCACAAGGGAGCATGGGAAATCATAAACAAATCAGCGCCCCGGGTGGTAGCTGTGAAATATTTAGCGAGGACAAAGCTGGAGGGGTTTTGCTGTAAATGCCTCTAAGGGAACGGTAATCGTCTTGTTCACCTCTGCCCTCCAGCCTCTGTTGATGAATGTGCAGATGGGTTGGTACGCTCCTGTTCCACAAGTGTAGAGGTGGGTGCGGTTCCACGGCTCTATCAACCGCACAAAGTTGGCACATTCACCCTGACAAAGGAGAGTAAGACAAATGGAATCCAAACACTGTATCTTGAAAGCAGGAGCCTCCAACTTTTTTGAAAGAACAGGATGTAAATACTTGACGCTACCTGTTTTCCCTTTCCTGTCATCTGACATTCTCCCTTTCTCTTAGCAGATGCTGGCCAGTGGATCTGTTGTTCCAAAAGCACAAATAGCCCCAAACAGTGAATTATTAAGGATCAATGCACTCTGAGACTAAATACCACATACCAAATGGCAGAGCGGATTTAGGAAGAAAGGAATTTATACACACTATGAGTGGCTCCTTGTTAACATTGTGCATGTCCAGAGCCACCAGGTACTCCCGGCTGCCCAAGTACAGACGTCCCTGGTCCTGATCCATCAGAAGTACACGGTAATCGCTGGTATTGAAGGTGAAGCTGAAGGGTCGTGCCGCTCTTGTGTCCATCAGTTCTGTTTGGAAAGTGTTGCCAGTTTGTTAAAAAATAATTACAACTTCGCCACTCGGAAAAACCAGCGTCACGTGGAGAAAATCCAGTCATATTATTCCTTTTATGCTTTTACCATGTTTCATTACAGACTTGGATGAACTTATGGTCCCTTAAACAGCATACTTCTCACTTGTGTGCAGGAAAATGTGTGTCACAGATTAAATATAACTCAACTTAGAGCATTTTAGGAAACATTTTCGCTTTTAAGATCTTAATATTTTATGCGTCCTGGCTGTCTGATTGAGTTTAAGGCACCGCGTGCCCTGTGGAGTTAGACGAAAAAGCAAGTCCCTTAGGAAACACGGTCAGTGGAACTCACGGCTAATTCTTAAGATCAGATTTGTGTTCAGCAGAGCGTAACCTGTTAAGACATGCAGTGAAAAATGTTTCCCCCTTTTTTGTTCTCCTGAAAACCCCGATTAGGCTATTTTCATCTGCTGCAAGACAAATGGACTCTACTGTGGAGGACTTTACTTCTGAAAGTTTCCATTCTTTCATCTAACAACTAGTTTAAACACATACAAAGTAAGACTCGCTCATACATCTGTGGCATGTGCAAAATTCTGACCACCATATGTGCACACTGTGACATGGCACACTCATGGTAAAGACAGCAGGATTATATATTGACAAATGTTCACAGAGACCCTTAGAAGTGGGCTTACAGGGAATCAAGAGGAAGCACAATCTCTATTTACATCAAAGCACCTTCCATTTTCCTTTTGAGGCCCGTGTTAACAGGATGCAGTCAAGGTGCAACAAAAATAAGCTATGCAATTGGATCTCCGGGCAACATGGGATGGAGTCTCAGAGGTGGGATGAGGTCTGGTTCTGTTCCCAAGAGGTAAACACAGGATAACAAGCTTCTGGACAAGCGCCACATCACTGGGTCATAGTGGATTCACTGAACAGGCTAAATGTAGAAACACCACACCCCTATACATGTCTCCATTCTCCAAAAATAGCAAACAATGTACTGCCATCATCTGGTAAACATTCAGCAAACACTTACCCCCTGACAACATTCTGACACTGACAGGGAAACACTGGGAAGGACACACAATTCAAGTATGAAGCCACAGCTGGGCCACTATGAGCTCTCGTGTTACAGCTTGACAACATATTGTCACTAAGGCACTAATGACTGCTGCCATTTACTGTAGTCCCAGACGTCTCTCGAGTATGAGCTAACTGCTGACAGCACTGCGAGGGCATAAGATTCTAAAACATGGCTTCAGTTACACTGCCGATTCTGCTCTCTAGCAACACTAATTCAACCGATTTACAGTTATTCCCATTTCGGCGCTTATGACTGATACAACTTCCCAGCAGCAGGGAAGTCAGTGTAGTGTTCCTTTCCTCTCCAGGCCTCCTGTACCCCCAGAGTGTCACTCAGCCCGGCTCATTCGTTCAGAAGAGTCACATGTCCTCCAGCCTCCTCAAAAACCTCCTCCACAGGCGCCTCAAGGGAACAAAGAGACTCGCTGTCACAAACAATGAACAATAAATCCTTGGAGTCGCAGAAAAGAATTGCAGAGTAAATCCAACTTTTTTCTTTTCCTTTTTTTGTTTGGTATTAGGGGGAAGGGTGACTTAAGTCTGCGAACGTACTCTTACGAACAATCTAGCGTTCACCTTTCAGCTCCTACAAACATCCTCCTGAAAGTGAAATTGTCAAGGACAGCTCCTGACAGATGTGAATTCCTTTTTCTGAGAGGAACACGATCAAGTTCAAGACCGAGCTTGCGCAACTGGTCAGACTTCTACTTTGTTCAAACTGCTGCAAAAACTCACTGGTATGTATAAGCTGTTTACCAAAAGGGGATTAGCGTTA